>NC_141694.1:1203695059-1204345059 GCF_964263255.1 Lissotriton vulgaris
CATTTACTACTGTAAAATGGTTAAGTAACTGTACACATGTCAGTGAACAACCCTGACTCATTTTACAAATACATATGCAATTTACTACATTACTTTTGCCAACATTACATCAAAAAAAGTGACACAATAGAGCAACAAAGACGCCCAAGGGGCTTGTAAATCTGCCCCAAAGTATATGAAGGGAGAGAGTAAGAGGACAGATCAGGGAGTATGAAGAGAAAGATGAAGTATGAACAGAGAGGCAGGAAAATGAGGAGATAGAAGGAATATGAGGAGAAGCAACACTATTAACTACTCTACAACTGAAAAAGTGACTGCACACATTCTAAATTTTTTAGTACTGCACTTTATTGCACAAAGGTGACTCACTAAACAAATTAAATTACCAAGTGATTTTATCACAATAGTTATCCAAATGCAGAGAATACATTACACTAACTAAAAACAAAATTAACCTCTACTCTCTCTGACGAAATGCAATCTGCTTTCCTACTTGAAAGAGAGCTCTCGCACTACCATAGCAAACAGCAGTGTCCCGGGGATAAGCACCCTGTAACTCTACAGTAGCCAGCCCTGGGAGGTGGTGGTCCCCAGGGCCATCAAAGTCTCAACAAAGGCAGGGGCGCTAGAGGGCGCACAACAAAGATGGCCGCGCACTAGCGAGGTTTTCGCCAGTTCGGGTACTTTTCCACACATCATCCCTATCCTGAGGCACATTATTTGCTAAATCCTGCAGATTCCGAGAGCGGACCGAATCCTGAACAGAAGGAACTAACCCTGGCCACCACAACATAGTGCGAACCGGAGTTATCAGCCGCGGAAACCTGGGCGACAACTGTTCAGGAAGCGCTGGAGCGGCCGAGCAGCGGGGCACGCCAGGTGAGGTCGGGGATCAGCAGGCCTGCCGGAACTGAGGGGCGGGCATCAGACTGGTGAGAGCGATCCTGTTACCCCCCCGGTGACTGGGGGAGTATAACGAGCTTACAGCTGGGGAGAAGCCTGACGTGCAACAAATCGGCGATTGAGGCCAGAAAACAGTGAAGGGGGAAAACGAACACAAAAACAAAAAAACAAAAGGAAAAACCTTCCCCAGCGCTGCTGCATCGCCGACGAAACGAGGGACTGGCGGCCAGCACACAACGGTGAGGAGAGACGCTCCACGCGCTAAACCAAGCTGCTACCCTGGGGCGCAAGCGGCGGCTACTGCCTACGAGGCCAAAATCTCCCCATACATTTCGCCATATTGACTGCGATGACCGGCAAGCACCAATTCGAGCGATGCATTAGTAGAAGGCGCAGCGCCAAATAGATACCAGTGAAACTGCTACGAGGCTGCGCTACGCCTGGGAGTAGTACTGCAGGCCCCTGCCCGAGAGCCACTGCTAAGCCCTGCGGTAATTACCATATCGCAACCACGTAAAACTACAGGGTCCACCGCACTGAGAATAAGGCCAGTGACTGCAGTAGGGTGAGGCCGAGAAGAACTGGGCAGCCACATATCCGCGTCCTGACCACAGACAGACGGCATACTTGATTGCTACGGAGACCCCCCTCTGGGTGAGAAGTGGGGATCAAAAAAAAAAGCTCAGCCCCAACTATTGCAACGGAGGACTCAGAGCGCCATTACTCGGAGTGACACGAACACGTGGAGGACATACATAACGTGGCGCCCGCCACCACTGCATCGCGCATCCCACCACGCTGTTTCCCCAGAGCACTAGTGAAGGCTGCTGCCACCACAGCCGACATTTTCCCAATAATTGCGCCACACGACAGCTGCGGCCAGCAAGCGCCATTTTGAAAGGTGAAAACGCAGCAGGGCAAAACGCCTGAGATACACCAGCGTAACCAGCACGGGACTGCGATACCCACGCCCGCGAGTGCCACTACAGGCCCCTGCCTCAAGAGAAGTTACTAGGCCCTACTACAATCCTCAAAACGTCTTACGTAGCACCACAGGATCTACCGCACTGGGACCAAGGCCAGAGAACGAGGGGGAAAGAGGACGAGAAGAGCTGGCCTCACGCACACACGAGGCCTGGTCAACCGGCGGAAGGTATACTTGATCGCTACGGGCACCCCCCCCCCTGAAGGTACGGAGGGGGACAAACAAGGCTAGGCCCTGCTGGTGTAACAGAAGATCTGGAGCATCGCTGCTCGAGGTGACAGAAGCACAAAGAGCTCATACATAGCACGGTCCCTGCCGCCGTTGCACCGCGTCATCCACCATCACGCTCTGCTGGCAGATTGAGAAGGATTGGTGCTCTTGCGGAGTCAGGACAATGCGCCAGAGGGGCCGAAATGGGGCGCAATGATGCCAAGCAAGCCAAACTCTCTTTTGACCCCCGAAAAGGGCAGAGGTACGAATGAGCTGAAAGTAGAGACACTTGGCCTGCGGAGCAACCTGATGAGGACTGGAAGGCGATCCTACTGGGCATGAGGCAGAGTCTCACCTCCATAGATGCCAAGATGGACACGATGAACACCAGAATGGACTCCGTAGTGCATAAACTAGAACAACATGACCACAGACTGAAGGACGCCGAAACTAGAGTGTCGGAACTGGAGGACGGGGCGGTGACGGCAAATACCCAAATGCTCCAAATGGATAAGCTGCTGAAGGTGATAGCTGAAAAGAACGAAGACTTGGAGGCACGCTCCCACCGGAATAATGTGTGCATTCTTGGCTTGGCAGAATCCACCAACACGGGCAGGATGGAGGACTTCATAGAAAAACTAATAGCAGACCTATTCGGGAGAGAGGCCTCTCTGACCACCTGACGATAGAAAGAGCGCATCGATCGCTGGCCACGCGTTCACCACCGGGAGCGCCGCCCCGGCCAATCATAGCCCGTTTCCTTAACTGTAGGGATAGAGACACTGTTTTAAGACTCGCCCGGGAAATGCAGCAAGTGAGATATGAAAATACCACACTGGCCTTCTTTCCGGACTTTACACAGAATGTTCAAGAGGCAAGGCGCAAGTACGCGGCAGTCAAGAGAAAATTACTTGCGCTGAATATTCAGTACGCCATGCTCTACCCGGGGAAACTAAAGATCACGCACCTGGGAAAGCAGCATTTCTTCACTACCCCTCAGCAGGCAGAAGACTACCTCAAAAGGTATCGCCGAGCTGCATCCCGAGAAGCGGAGGAACGACGTCGATCCAGATCCCTATCGTCGGCGTCAAGTCAGGACTGAGTGCTGAAACGTATGCTCACATTGCAGATAGATGGACCTGATGACCACGTTAACTTCCTCCGAGACAGTGATGTTTCAACGCTACATTCCCCTTTTCTTTGCTCTTCTTTTGTGTTTTGCTGCCTCCTACAAATCCGTAAGGTGCCCGAACACTCACCCCGTCACGCTGCAACGGCCGGCTCAAAGAGCGTGGCTGTAGGCGGGTGAAACATGGGAGGTGACATGGCGTGTCGTGGGCCCCTGGCATCTCCCGGACTTTCCTCTAGCAAGAGGGAGAACTGTAGACTGTTGAGGGTTCTACTGGAGGGAGGGAATTGCATACCCGGCAGGTTTGGGATGTCGGTGTGGGAGGGAACAGGGTGGGCGCGGGGAGGTAGGGATTGGAGATGGCAGAGACTTTACGAATCATTACGGGCATACGAATATCCCGAAGAGTTGTTCATTGGGAGGGAAGTAGGGCCTGCGACTGGCAAGTTGGGGATGCCAGGGAAGGAGGCACCCGGCAGGTTGGGTGAGCCAGTGGGGGAGGGAATTACTTTTGTCCTAACTACTGGATTGCTAAATACCGAGGATAATCTGAATGCTTGGCATTACATAAGGGCTATCACCCAGCGACAGGTGATGCAGAGGCACTTAGACACATCAAAGAGTCGTCGTGGAACTTCTGTGGCATTAATGATCCCTGGAAACGTAGGCAGACACTAGGCTACCTAGATAGACATGGGGTGACAGTGGCTCTCCTGCAAGAGACGCACCTGGTACCCGGAGCACCCCTCAATTTACCTCTCGATGGGCATCATACCGCGGATTTGCCTCTTACTCCACCTACTCCAGGGGGGTGGCCATACTGATCAAACGGGGAGTGGAATTCACACCACAGGGAACAGACTCTGATGCAGAGGGTAGATTCTGCATAGTATGAGAGAGACTTCATTCACACACCGTCCTCTTTGCAAATTATTATGGCCCCAACACCGATAACCCTAATGCCCTGCTTTCATTATGGGGCAAGATACAGACGTTAGGCATCGCTTACGTTATTATAGGAGGTGACTTTAATACAGCTCTACATCCCCAGGCAAATAGGTAACACCCCTCCAGACACACTACACAATCACGCAGCGGACGTTGAGCGACATGATGGGAGACCACTGCCTGCTAGACGCCTGGAGACACAAACACCCCACACTCAAGCAGGGCACTCACTACTCGGCGGTCCACTCCACCTGGGCGCGCCTAGACTATGTCTTCCTGGCGATAGGAATGACACACTGGCTAACACAGATGCCGATCGACTTGGACGCCTACCTGGGAGACACTGCGATAGCCTGGCTGGGAGCCACGCAGCAAAAGTTCCTACATTTAGAGCTAGAACTGGATGAAATAACAGAAGCCATTATGAAGACGAAATAGGGCCGTGCTTCTGGGTCGGACTGTCTTCTGATCGAATTTTATAAAACCATTGCCCGCTTACTAGCTCCCATTCTGAAAAAAGTTTACTATGCAGCGCTGGAGGAGGGGAGCTTGCCCCATACAATGCGTGAAGCTCTGATAACCTCCTTACAACCCCCCAGCGCAATGCGACTCATATCATCCTCTGTCTTTGCTCAATTACGATACCAACATTTTAGCAAAGGTCCTCACTACACGCCTTAGATGCTACGCCTGGTCTTAGCGGATCAGGCCGGGTTTGTCCCAAACCGTGCAATGCCACACAACTTGCGCACACTACAGGAGGTGCTGCAGGATATAGATCCCAATTGCAAAGCAGCCGCTATCTTCCTCGACGCCACAAAGGCGTTCGACTCGCTGGAATGGGACTATTTACTAGGTATACTGGAGCGCATGGGGATGCCATTTAGCTTTTTGGACTGGGTGTGATTGCTGTACTGTCAGCTGACGGCAGTGGTGTTAATAAACGGGTCCAGATCTCCCCCTTTCAGCATTAATAGAGGGACTCGCCAGGGATGCCCGCTGTCCCCTGTCCTCTTCGCGCTGGCCATTGAGCCCTTGGCAGCAAAACTAAGGCAACATCAAAACCAACGAGCGTTGATTTATCCAGCCCGACAGCTGCTCATCTCACTCTACGCGTATGACATGACGCTTTACGTCAAGAAACCGCAAGAGAATGTCAACCCCCTACTGCGCGAAATCACGAACTTTGGCTGCATTGTTGGGATACAAATCAACTGGAGTAAATCCGCAGTGTTCCCCTTGATGGACAAAACACAGCCAGACCAACTAGACTACCCTCTCATCTGGGAAGTAGAGGAGTTGAAATACTTAGGCATTCGAATAACCAGACAAAGAGAAACCCAGATTCGAGCTAACTATGGGACAGCCCTGGACAAAATTACCAATACCGTCACCAAATGGATACGCCTCCCACTCTTAATGGCGGGCCGCATTTCTCTCATCAAAATGGTGCTGCTGCCCTAACTTCTATATTTATTCACTTACATTCCATATAGCCCCGGGCGGCATTTTTTCACCGCACTTAGAGCCCAATTAACGCGATTATTCTGGGGTGAGAAAAAGGCGAGAATTAGCCTTGCCACATTGATGCTACCATATCATCAAAGGGGTTTTGAAGTCCCTAATTTCGAATGGTACTACGACTGTGCACAAGGCCACTTCGCTGTCTATTGGTTTCACCCGCCGCCCTATATGGCACACCTGGCGGTAGAGGATGGCTTCATGAGGCCTGTGCAGGCACCCGGGTACATCTTCATGTGCGTGGGGAAGAGAGAACGAGACCTGTCTACGGTTGACTGCACGGTGGCTGTGTGGAAACGCCTCGCTGGTGCCATGGGATGCCAATTCATGTATTCGCCACGGATGACTCTGATGAATGACCCCCGATTGCAAGTCACCTGTGAGGAATCTGTTGCAAGATGTTAACCAAACTTACATACTGCATCTGGGGTGATCTGTACGTCCTAGGGCAATTCCGCACGATGCACCATTTCTTTGGGGAACACACACCCACAATTATAGTCACCTTCCTATACACCCAGCTCCGACAAAGCGTCTGCACGATCACCCCCAGCTTCCCGGATGAACCAGACACTCTCGCACCTCTCCACGCACTCTTCACTACTCTACAAACACGTGCAGAACGCACCACTGAACACCACACTGCGGGCACGCACTGATTGGGATGGAGATCTTGATACACCACTGACGTACGAGCAGTGTGAGGCTAGCTGCACACAAAAAACACAGTCACGGGTAATTCCAGGTTGAGGCTAGTTCACTTCAAATTCCTCCACCGTTTATATTACACCCCTGCCAAACTGTACATGTTCAGTCTCAGAGATAATGATTGCTGCAACCGCTGTGGGAGGGAGGGAGCAGACTTTTTCCACCTGGCATGGACCTGCCACAGAGTGGCCCAATACTGGATTGAGGACTTCGCAGGCTTGTTGGATTTGTTGGGGGTAGAGCTAACACCATGCCCACTGGTGGCGCTATTGGGCCTCTCACACAACACCTCGACCATACACAAAAAAGTTTCTGGCACTAAGCCTACTCCTAGCTAAGCGCCAAGTGGTGTGCAGATGGGGGAGGGGTGAGCCCCTAAATTCAAGGGGCGGGTCTCTACCATGACAACGTGGCAGGACCAACTGCACACGTATGCAGAGTTACTGCCCCTGAAGTCGCGCCCAAAAGATGTCTGGGGGCCGCTCACATCCTACCTTCTAAGACAGCAAGCGGACGACGCGGAGGGGTCGGGGGAGGCCGATGACATACACACCGGGGGAAACAATGCAGCTCAGGAGTTTGATGAGGCAACGCCCTCGCGCGCATAGCCACAGATTGAGATAGGTACATACGGACTGCCTACACAGAGATGATGACCTTACACACTGGAACAGATGGGAATAGATAGAAGGGACAAACAGGCTGGGAAGAGACACGGCGGTACCACGAAGATGCAGACCTGGCAAGTTCTGCATCGCATTGCCATGTATATTGTCACTTATGTTGCATGGTTATCAACTGAATTGATATTTGCCGCCATAGGACCTTGGTATGATGCAAGCACTATTGTGAGGGGGGAGCTGTAATTATAACTTGATTTCTTTTTCTTGTTACTGATCATCAACATTTCCTGGAAGGTGCCTTTATGCTTATGTGCTTATTCGTCACTGTATTGGTCGCAATAAAGGTTTTGGAAAATCACAAAAAAAAGCCTCAACAAAGGCCATCAAAGATTTTGACCTTGGGGATCATTGTAAAACCCCCTAAGCAGTCCTAGGGGGTCAGGAAGTCCTATAGCAAATAGCAAACTTTTCCTATCAATCTACACACTCAATCTACACACATATACAAATAAATAAAAAATCACATTTATTCCCACATTAAATCAAAACTAAACACACTTTTATATTGCTTGAACTTTTGAACCCTTTCCAACTAACAAACCTTTGAACCCTTCCCACATTCCACATTCTGCCAGTTACCATAGAAGCACTTCAGGGAACACCTAACTGAGCACACAGGTGAAAAGTTCATCATACATTGTTGCAAATAAAAACAGCAGTGTGCTTGACTTGAGAATATACCAGCTTATTTTATGTAACATTGTTTTCTATCAGTTTTTCTTAACCAATAAAAATCAGGCTTTTAAAAAACAGAAACATGCATCCTAGTTTTGTGTAGAAGATTGTCAAACAACCAATCATTTCTTTTCTTTTTTCAAAACTGCATGTTGTCCACCATTTTAGAAAAATCTTACTTTTCAAACTGCCATTTCATTTACAGAGACCATCTGAGTGCATCCAGACCTCTCTTCAAGATGCTTAGAGTGTAGATTGTGGGACACAGCTATATTTTCTGGAGCCAAAGGTACGCAGAACAGAAAGGAATTCACAAAGACCTAGGCTTGCCAAATGTACACATTAAATGGATTGGACAGAGAGGAATAAAGTGGCACCAATTGATGCCATTGGTGAAATCCTTTTTACATCTCCAACACCCTGACCTCATAATTGTACACTGTGGTGGCAATGACCTAGGCACTTTGACAGGGGTAGGTCTGGAAATGCTTATGAAAGACACCTTTGAACAATTGATGACACTTTTCCCCAAAACTGCCTTTGTCTATTCTAATATATGCCAAAGGCAGAAATGGAACTGGTCCAACCACTATTGTTCACAGATTGAAAAAGCGAAGAAACATGTGAATAAATCTGTTTCTGCCTTTCTCCGAGACTATAGAATGGGGTCCATCTACCACAACAATCTCCGTTTCAATATGCATGACATCTATAGGAGCGATGGTGTACATTTTACAGATGCGGGAAACAGAGTCTTCCTCCTGAACTTTAGACTCTGCATTGGCACTTACTTGAAGGTACTAAAATCTCCTAATAAACACAAGGGCTCTGTTTAGAGCCACCCATTATCTAACCACATACTTCATAAATATCGGAAAAATATTTTTATTTTTCTTCCATTAGGACGCTTATGGGATGACTTCCAATCTGCGCTTTGTACGTCATCCATACGTGCGTGGTACGCCTACAATAAATCTACCATAAACAAATAGCCTCTATCACTAATTTTTTATAATCCTAGAGTACCCCATCCCCCGGGGCTCAAATATAATGTTGGGAACCGTGAGAGGAGCGCCAAGGCCCCCACGGTCCCAGCCGGCTCTCCACTTCCTTCGGGAGCTGGCATTGCTTTTTGTCACAGAGAGCAGCTTACATGCTTACATTTTTCTTTCAAAGATGATTTCAAGAGTTATACATTTTATAAAATAATATAGTACCGCACGCTAAAGGAGAAAAGTCAGCACAATTATGATAGAATAGAAAATAGAAAAAAAATTAAATACTTTTACACTCAACAAACTCGTAAGCAGAGTACGCAGTTTAAGTTGAAAGCACCCTACCACAACTAGATTTCGAAACGCATTGTACAATAAAATACGTCACAAAATAGGCTACATACATGGTGACTGTATCGTAACGTCACATAGAAAAAAGAAAGCCAATCAAAATGCATGAAGAACATAGACGGAACTAGACAACAGCCAATCAAAATGTTTTCAAAATCTGCGGAAGGAAAGGGATTGGTCGCTAATACGTTTTCTTATAATCCTTCATAACCAATCAAAAACAGTTGTTAAAAAGTTTTTGTTTTTAACATACGAGTAAATCAGATATTTTGGCATGTACACGAAGCGAGAGGGAATTATTAAAGATGACTTGCTTTCGCAAGACCGGAAAGGCTTGTTCCAAAAAAAGTACACACTTTACTGCCAGACCCCATTTAATGATTATCCAGACTCTCAACTTAAACACGTCACAAATCTCTCATCACTTTGTCTTCTTTTTTAGTGTATTGTATGAGGTAAAGTGCGTGACCCTATGCCCAGAGCCCTCAAAGGTTCTAGAGACTGCCACGCCCCACGGCCAGCTCCTGCAGTGTTCCGGAGCCGCGCTGCCCCTCTCCCAACATTTAAAAGCCCCGGGGGGAGATGGTAAATTAAAACTGAATTCGTTAGTACACGCCTATCTTACGCTACCAGGAAAACACAACAACAGTATAAGGCCCAAATTTCCATTGTAGTGATTTCTTAGTTGCTGGTCTAGTTGTCAGATAGACACACACACTCCCTCATGGCTGGTATACACCCACACCACACCCATTCAGCGCATCCGTCACCACACACGTGACCCTATGTATAAAAAAGACGGCGCGCACGTGTTGTACGCCATTTTAGAGTTGTTCCCAAAGTACCGAACAAGGGGGCCCACTACTGCATGCGTGGCCTCTTTGGTCACTGAGTTAGTGGTGCCCGAAGCACTGAGCGGGTGAAGAACCTGCGATGATGATGATGGGAGCAGGGCATGTTGTTAGCCATAGAGATATCAAGACTCTGCACCATATATGAGACTTCTTTCTTGGAGATCGGGACTACATTATGCATAAGGTGTCTTTTCCATGAAAAGGTGAGCAGTGAGGTTTGAGTACGAATCGGAAGGAGTCACTGTTGTAGCAGACTAGATACAAAACACGACTTTGCGTTTTAGACGAACGCACTCCTCTATAGCATAGCTCTTCAAACTGTGGGGCGCGCCCCCCTGGGGGGGCGCCGCATTCCTTCAGCGGGAGCGCGCACTTCACCCCACACTGTTGCTTCCAGGCTCGAGACGTGCCTCTCAGCCCAGGCTGCTGCAGCTGCTGGGGGCTCGCTCGGCTAAGGGTGTCAAGAGTCACAGGTCTTTAAAGGCCAGAGGCAAGACGATTTCAGACGGGGTAGGGGGCTAATTCTCATGGAGATACAGATCTCTAAGAAAGGGTGGAAAACAACAAAGCCTCATTAACACTTAAATGGTCTTTTAAAGACCTGTGAAGTACTTGGGCGCAGCTCCAAAACTGTCTGTGTCTGTGCCCAAGCTGTCTCAGCCCAGGCTGACACACACAACAGGTGGGGGTGTGGGCTAGGCATGCTGAAGCCTTTTGAGCCCACGGGCGTTGTGCGCCTGTTAAAAACCATGGGGGTTATTTACAAGCTCCTTGCGCTACTTTTGCGTCACTTTTAACATAGAAAAAGTGATGCAAAAGTGGCGCAAGGGGCTTGTAAATCTGCCCCCATGTGCATATTTACATACCTTTGTAAAATGATTAAAGAGGCTGTTTGTTTTCTGGTTCCAGTACCCCCTGTGCCCCCACTCTGCCTATTCCTTACATTTTACTTTTTACTGCCTTAATGTAAGAATGCATTTCATGAAAAGGAATATAAAGTATGGTTACCAAAATAAAAATGGCAGCCATGTGCTGTTTAAAGAATCTGCAAAGGCCCTGTCTTGACACTAAATTGGGTTATAAATAAAATAGTATGTATTCTTTTGTAATGTGACGTTTCAAATCTTTGTTCCCTTTAATTATAAGTCATAGATCATTCAGGCAGCCTTAGAACACATTTAAAAATACTTTCTATGTATTTTTGCTGTTCCAAGTGTGCACCAATCAGTGCTGAAAATAGGCTTAAGGGGACTGCTTACTTTTTTACCTTCTGTGACATTAAAATAATGAGCTGGCAACCCTAATCGCAAGACTGGAAGTTTATTGCAGGATGAGCACAATATTTATTTCGCCCACCCTCGATCCCTGGACCTTGCCATAAAAGCAATAGTTTAACTTAATCTGAAACCCTGTGCCAAACCTCAATAACATGCTGAGTAACTTCAACTGTGTCTGGGAATGCACCCTGCATTCAGACAACTCACTCCTCATTCTCGTCCTTCACTTTCACACTCACCCTGCACTCACAGGGATCACAATGTATTCACACTGATCACTATGCACTGAACCCACCCTCTCACCCTGTACTCAAAGTGACCACACTGCACTTATGCCACTCACCATGAACTTACACCGTTCTCCCTCTACTTACCCTGCGGTCACATGAGCACACCGCACACTCTGCACTCACAGTGATCACTCTGCACTCACAATACTCTTGCGCTGTTTACCCTGTACCTCACCCTGCAGTCACACAAGTTCACCCTGGACCTCACCCTGCAGTCACACGAGCACACTACTCAGACTGCTCATGCGACACTTCACTCACCTGTCCCTCTCATGTTTGCGATCAGTGTTAGGGCCAGCCCTGGCTGGTAATCTTAATCCCCCCCACCCGAAGTTCTGTCTAGTTGCGCCCCATGTTGCTTCCCACGTCGGAAGTACATTTCACTGCAAGGAATTTACAACGGTTACATCCTTCCTGAAGATTCCATTCTCTGGCAGGTAAAAGTGAAGAGCTTTTTGTATTATTTTTTTAAAGCCTCGCTCCTTTCCCCTTCGTCCCAATACTAGTGGGAACATTAGATATTTGAAGGAGGAGTGGATTTGGCATTAATGCCATAGGTTCTGCCTTTGGTTCTGGGGACCCAGGTTCAAGTCCTGGGTTCGGCTCAACATCGTGTGATCGTGGGAAAATCACTTAATTTACCAGTGACTTACCAGAAATGCAGCCGACGCTTCGTCCATCGATGTTGACCTTGATTAAAGTCGCTGGTGCTTGTGTAACATGTTCCAATCCCTAGCGCTGAGTCCACAAGTCAAATATAACAAATAATGTGAAGTGTGCCTACCATCTGTCCTCGCTTCTTTCGTAGACCAAATGTAAATGTTTTCTTGTGCAGCTATTTCTGAAGCTTTCGAAGGCGTTCTTCTTTATAAGCCAACTATGCTAACAAATTGACTCCTGATGCTGCTAGAGAATAAAGATGTATATTTCCTCTTGAACCACTTATATCACATGTGTATGATGTAAATGTCCCCTAGGCATACTTGGAAAACTGTGGCTGGCCTCCGACTGACTTGGCAACACCTGGCCATACTCCACATAATCATGGATTTTTCGATTGTGTCAGAAAACATGTTTGGTGGAACTTCTTTTTCTGATATCTTGTTTAGGGGCAAGGATGTGGCACAACAGCCGGAGCTGATGACTGTAGAGCTGGGAAACCAGGTTCAATTCTTGATGTCTGCTCAACATCCTGTGATTCTGGGCAAATCACTTAATCTTCCTTTGCTTACAAAAATGAATGGACTCCCGTTTCCAGGCACTGCTCAAAAGGATGGCAGAAGCAAGAATCCATGCACATATTGTCTCTTTGGAGAAAAACAAGCACTCCCACCCCTGTGTTTTGGGAGTGTTTTTGCTCATCTATCCTAAATGTTGTGTTTAATGTGAAAAATAAAGCAACAATGTTATTTTTTGTGCTAATTATTTTCTTGGAGACTTTGCATTTTAACTTTAGAATAAGCACATGCACTACAAAAACTTCAGTTTACTAATCACTCTTACTTTATTTAATATGATTTGCCCTATACAACCTGGGCTCTGCAGGAGGGAATGGCCATCAATGATGCAGAGTACCAGCTTCCAGAACTTTTTTGTCAGGTGGTAGTGGCGGTGGGGGGGCTCGACCTGTAAAAAGGTTTACGTGGGGGGGCTCGGCTGACTAAAGTTTGAAGACCTCTGCTCTATAGTGTATTAATTTACATGTATACATTTTTTTCCAGTAGCAGGAACGTTTTTAGAATCGCTGAAATATCTAGAAAATTACCAATACAAATAGTTCATAGAAATGTGAGAAGGAACGTGTATAAAAGCGCGATGTTATCTAACTTCAAATTAATATGGTAACAATTACCAATCATAACATTTATTTATTTATTTATTGGATTTGTAAGGCGCTCAGCTACCCAAAAACGGTTTCCCGGTGCCAGGACGGGCAGAAATCAGAACTCGAGGGACATTTAGATGAAATTATTGGTCAATAAGCCAGGTCTTAAGATTTCTGCGAAAGTGGATATAATTAGTTTCTTTGCGAATATTGATAGGTAGAGTCTTCCAGATGGAGGGGCCTAGATAGGAAAATGATCTTCCCCCCATTCTGGAGAATTTGACCTTGGGCGCAACAAATTTGCCCATGGTTTCAGAGCGTAGGTGGCGGGAGGGAACATAGGGACGAACAAGTGCTTGAAGGTATTTGGGGGCGGTGCCTGCCTTGATGTTAAACATGTAGCTCAGGGCTTTGAACTTGATACGGTTCTCCACCCTGAGCCAGTGCAGGTCACGTAAGTATCCAGAAATGTGGGAGGCCTTGGGAATTCTGCAGAGAAGTCTGGCTGCCGAATTCTGGATTAACTGAAGTCTAAGGACCACGGCCTTGTTTGACCCCAGGTAAAGAATATTACCGTAATCGAGTCTAGATGTGATAAGGGCGTGGACAACTGTTTTTTGGGTAGAGACACGCAGCATCCATAGGATTTTCCTGAGCCAATTTAGCATGGTAAAGCAAAGTGCTGTCACTTTGACGGTTAGCTGTTGCATGGACAACGTGTCGTCAATAATATTGCCCAGAATTCGAACATGACTGATTGGTTTAGGGAGGTTACCCATCTCAATAGGCCGGTGAGAAGGACTCCAGAGGTGTTTCTGCTTACCCAGGATGAGGACCTCGGTCTTCTCACCGTTAAGTTTCAGATGGTTTTGTGTCATCCAGTTGGAAATATTACTAAGGCCTTGTTTGAGACAGGAGGGTGCCAAGGGGTTAGGATTTGTGGTAAATATAAATTACCTATACTTAATTTATGCGGTAAAGTTCAATAAGAATAACTCAGAAAAAATAAGAGGCAGAGTCCGTGGCATCTGAGGTTTTAAAAGGGGTTTTATTCCTTAAAAAGGAATTGGTTATATGGTTCGAACCAGGCAAATCGCATTCCATCACCACGAAGGTTCAGGAAGGGATAGACAATACTTTATTGACAGAATATCATATATATAGTCAATGCATTACAGTGGCGATGGATGCAGAAGGCGTAACAGCTGAGAGGAGAGATAAGAAAACATATACGTAATGAAAAAGGCGGAACAGAAGGTGTGCACAAAGGCGTGTACTCGAAACATCACATAAAGGTGTTACAAGTGGGTGGATCCACAGGAGAATCCTGCAGTGTCAGCAGAAATACATGGCAGGGATGCGCGCGCAGCAGCATGACGTGCAATTGACGTGGAACTGGAGGGTGAAGGGGACTTGACATTTAGCCTTACATGAGGAGACAGAAGTCTGGGGTGTCAGAACAACCTAATCCCAAATCATATCTAATATCTGGTGTTTGAGGAACTGTGTTATCTGGAAGGAAAGGTCTCTCGGGCAGAGGCTATTCTATACTGACTGCTAGTGCGTGTATATGCGTCTACGTGTCTACATGTAGTGTGGGGCCATGGGCCTACCATGGCAACGAGAGCTATGAATTACTTGCATGGAGACAGAAAGGCCGGGCCCTTTACTCTGCAGCTGGGAAGGATGTTTACCTAAACTACTAGACAGGAATGTATTTTCGAGGAGCGGAGCAGATAACTTGAAGGCAAAATACAGTCTTGGCAGGCAAGCAGGCCGAGCCTGGCACCGCTAGCCGCGCAGGGAGTAAGACAAAGGTCAGGGATACAGATGCAGGTCCAGGCTGCAGCATCCGGAGACAGAAGGCAGAAAAAGACTTGATGACAGAAATCAGGGCCTAACTCGCCTGAGCCAGGGAAAAACGTGAAAAGTGCACCATGTAAAGACGTTGGCAAGGCACACTTAGGAACGGAATATCCGACCCATTCATGGTGGATCTGGAAGAGGACATGTTAACGTTGGACGCAAATGTATTTGCGTCTTCATAGCTAAAAGTGGAAGGAACATACATGTACTTGAAGCACGTACATGGAGTCGTTGGGGTCTACGATAGGGGACATAATTGACCATAAAAATTCATATTTCCTCAGATTAGTGAGGGAGAAAATAATTTGAGAGTCGTCAGCATAGGTGAAAAGAATGAGTCCATCCTGGTCTGCAATGTCTGCCAGGGGTCTGACGTATAGATTGAAGAGCAGTGGACTAAGGATTGAGCCCTGAGGTATCCCATGAGGAGAGGCGTAAGTTTTGGAGCAAGCTATGGCCGACATGATTTGAAATATGCGATTGTCCAAAAAGGAAATAATCCAGTCCAGAGCAGAGCCGCATATACCAGAGGATTTAAGAGTGTGGATTAGCCTTTGTGTGAGATGGTGTCAAAGACCTCACTGAGGTCCAGTAAAATAAGTGCGACTGTCTGTCCTGCATCTAGAAATTGACGTAGCCTCGCGGTGACTCCTAGTAGTGCTGTCTCTGTGGAAAAACCAGTCCGAAAACCGGACTGAGAAGGGTGGAGAAAGTTGTTGGTTTTGGTGAATTGTGAAAGAAGAGGGTGGACATCTTTCTTTTATTATCTTTTAGATGTATAGCTTCAGGGTGCATTATGTCCGGCACGTGGTAAAAAACACCGGTGACAGAAAGGTGAGCTGCGAGTATTGTTTTCAGTCACTCTCTTATTTCTTCTCTCGTTTCATAAAAAATGTACACACAATGTTAACTACCTTTTTATCTTATCCGTTGTGTTTTACAAATTGATGAAACCCCACAAAAAGAAACCTACAAAGCTCTACGTTCGTGTATTCTGCGATGATGCATGGCCATTGCAACAACGACTGAGAAGCCTGCTTCCACATGTGGTGCACCCTCTTTGAATGACGGCAACAGCACAAGGTGAGCAAAGAAGCTTGTTTCCGAAAGAACAGCAAGTTATCTGTGGAGTGCGTACCTCCGAAAAGTGACAACAGATCGGTTACAACAGTCTGCGGAACATATCTATAAGCTTATTGTGCCACTTTTGTGACACTTTTAACATGTGAAAAGAGGCGCAAGAAGCTTGTAAATCTGCGTCTGACTTTTCAAGAAAAACTCTCAACTCAAGTTAATGGGGTGCAATAGTACAGGTACGGAATTTTAAGAACTTACATTAAAATTCACTTTTGTCAGAGGTTTCGCAACTCAGTTTACGTAATTAATCAAATGTTCTTTCCTTTGCCTTCATCAAACATTCTTTAGAAGCAATCACGACATATCGAGCAACAGCAATGGAATTGTCTGCAACGTATTGAATATACTTTGACGTATAGAAGCAGAGTTGAATTCAAGTTGTGAATTCTGGTGGCCGCAGTGTTTATACAAGGTAAGCACAGCGGCCTAGATATACAATGCCTCCATTGCAATGCATTAGAAATAAATCAGCGTATTTACAATCCTGTTGTGCCACTTTTGTGTCAGTAACGCAGTAGGCACTTCCATATAGACACCTCTTGAACTCAGGACTCTAACAGAAGGGAAATGTACTAGGCAAACTATACATACATGTAAAATCGTAGTGTAACCTTCACTTGTAATGCTTCACCTTATTTAGTCACATCTACATAACTTTAAACTTTAATTTTCTTTTTTGTTTTGCAGATTACCTATCCTACATCGTTTGGAGTCCACATCATAATTTGTTTATAATACTGTTTTATTAAAGTTATTTTTCTAGTTGTTTACTATATTATCTTTAAGTTATGTTTACAGTTATTGTTGTTTTAATAAAACTTAATTAAGAAAAATATATACTTGATTTATTTTCTGGGGGGGTAACGGTCCACAACAAAAATAATATTTATAATTTGAAGTACTATAGTAAGATGTTTGACAGTAGGGTTGAAAAGTACTGGCTTTACAATAAGTTATATTTTCTCTGGATGGACTACAACATAGAAAGGAAATCAAAGTAAAACAAAACAATGTGTACCACATTTACAAACCTCTTGCAACATTTTCGCGTGTAAACCTACACCCCTACACAATTAACTGTATGGGCATCAATGATACCCCTCAAACCACGAAAATGACCACCCCCCGGAGATTTCTATATTGTGTGAGGGAGGCTGTGTGGCCCACCGCGTGATAACCTGGAGTCCGCCATGCCCAGACCCGGTTGCTGCAGTGTCCTGGGGGGAAACAGCCATTACAACGCGGTCATAACCACGTGTGACCGTCACCACAAATTCATTATCACGCATATGCCTTTACCACGCATGCCTTTACCACGCATGCGTGTGACCAAGTCTGATATGATCGGAAGCCAAGGACAAACACTGTGGTGTCTGTGGCAGGAAATCTCATGGATCACACAGAAGATAGGCGGGGGTAAATTGAAAGTAGCAGGTAAAATAAAAATAACAGAGGAACACTACTAAAATGGCGGAGGACGGAGAATGTAATTAACATTTGGCGCCTCAGCAATACGTTTCAAATAAATATAGATAGAATATGATTATTAATATATTACAAAAGTATAGCAGTGGATGAGGCACACAACCCGGCAGAAGAAAACGGAAAATGTAATACCTGAAATGAGAAGAGGTTTTCTTGGCGAACTTGAAGAAAAACAAAGAAACGTGGGTTTGGAAACAAGGCTGCGCATACGTGGAGAGTACAACTGGTGCAAAAAAAAACCAGAAGGTTTTACATACTATCATAAAAATACAGCTCTTTTTTTGACCAGTAAAGTTAGTTCTTAATAGAACTCTTTTTTATGAGCCCCAAAGCCCCCAGGGTCCCAGCCAGCTCCCCGCGTCCTTCGGGAGCCGGCATTTGCTTTTAGTCACCCCGGGCACTGCAGAAGGCGGCACTGTAGGCACCCCGGGACACTGCAGAAGCCGGCTCTGAAAGATGGTGGTCCCCAGGGCCATCAAAGGCTCCAGGAATGGGGCCGCGCGGCCCCCTCCCAACATTCAAAAGCCCCGAGGGGTGGTAGTCCCCGGGGCAGGGTGGTCCGTTCCCCCTATTTTCTATATTAGAGCCTCGGGGAGGTGGCGGTCCCCGGGGCGTGTGTGGTGGGCTTATAAACCCCCCCCCCACACAGTTTGTTTAAATAAAAAGAGGCCCCAGGGACTGGCGGTCCCTGAGGCTCTGGGGGGCCATGAGCCCCCCCGCATACCTGTAGTTAAAGCCCCGAGGCAGAGGGACACTCTGGGCCCCCCCTTAAGAAAAAAAAATTGCCCCCGATATTTGGACCCCCCGGGGGCTAACTAAGAATAAAATGGACTTCTCGTTTTTTTTTCCTTTTCCACCGTGTACGAGTACCATACGCGTACACCGCGATTTTTTATTTTAAAAAAAAATGTTGGGCCTAAAAATCCATGTAGGACCCCCTAAGCAAGCCTACAGGGTCAGGATGTTTCTACCCTGCCCCCTTTCCTTTTTTTTTCAAGTTTGTTTTACTGTTTTCTTGTGTCTCGGTTCTACCGAGGCACAAGATGGCTGCCAACCCTTCCTGGTTTGGAGTGTTGACAGACAGTTGACATCAAATCAACATGCAGCTCGTGCTCGTAATTGTACAGATATTCGTACGCGTACAGTACTTCGTCTCTAGATATCACTATGATTTTACTTTTGATTTTCTCCGGAATTACTGAATGGATTTACACCATTTAACAAAAAGCACAATCTGCAAACTGAACTCTACCTCTCTGCCAAATTTGGTAAAATTCCGTTCAGCCGTTCGGGCTGTAGCCCTGGCTAAATGTCCAATGGAAAATTGCATGGGGAAAACAAGTTTTGGGACCCCCCTTTTTTCTCGGCCCCCACTTGACGCATCACCCCCAAACTTCCAGGGAAGGAGTGGTGCAGGGCATTTTCTTGGAAAAATTTGCGAAGATTCGTCCACCGGCGCCAAAGTTAACTCAAATAGAATGTTGTGGATTTCCTATGGAAAGTGGGTCATATATATATATATATATATATATATATATATATATATATATATATATATATATATATATATATATATATACATACAGATGCTTGGAGTTGCGAGGAGGTCAGCTTCTCCCCCAGTTATGCCTGTTTGTTTATGGGCTGGTATGAGGAGCTGGTCCTAGGCATCACTCACAAGAAATTTATGGACAAAAATGTGAAATTATTGTATTGATTCATCGATGTTTTGTTCATTGTGTGGGAGGGCACTAAGGTACAAGCTACCAAGTTTGTTTCAGCCATAAATAATAAAAACATCAACTTGAGCTTTACTTAAAATATAAGTGACATAATGATTCACGTCATAGATGTTGATGTATACCTAGAAGATAACAAACTGGAAGCTAGGGTATAAAGGAAGGAAACAGCCGGAAACTCTGTACTTCACTCTTTGAGGTTCCATCCAAGACATCTGGTTGAGAGTATCCCCTGTGGAGAGATGCTGCAACTCAAAAGAGTCTGCAGCAACCCCACAGACTTGGCAAAAGCCCAACTAGAAAGTAAAAGAAGATTTCTATCCCAAGGGTACTCTAGAAAAACAATAGAGGCCTCAATAACTACGACACAGATTCAAGATAGAGGACTTTTACTAAAAACTAACAAAAATAAAGAAACAAGTCTAAAACAAAACCTGATGGAACTGAGACTAATTGTAGCCTACAGTGCACCATTTAGCCACATAAGATGGAAGCTGCAAAGCCAACATAAACCAAAGAAATGTTTTTTTTAAACTTTGAATTTTATTAAGCACCCATGCACTTGTAGAAAAGATTCCTTGGGGTGTAACTGGTGAGAAATTAGGGAATTTGACACTAGGTTTGCACGAGCACTTTAAAGTCAGACAGTTGGAATAGACTGAATGTGGGGGAACCCGCAATACAATAGAGAGAAAGAGGGAGAAACCATTATGCATTAAAGCAAGGATACTCCACTTACTACCTACTTATTCGAAAAGGATTTGTTTTTACAATACTCTATTGGATTTCCTGCATTTTAAATAATTAACATTTATTTATTCATTTATTTATTTAAAGACATGTGACGTTTTAACAGTGTTTTTTAACATTGTTGAATTGGGTGTTTCATGATCTAGTTATCTATATAATAATATAGGCAAAAGAAATGCACCTAAAATTTGATTTTGACTTTGAAAACATTTCCAATGAAAACGTGATAAACTTTTACAATGTGATACTCTCTAAGCAGTATGTCTTCCATGTCAATTACTAATCACCAATCAAAGTTTGCACTTGTCACTTTAAAAGGGTTGCAAAACCATACCAGCGTTGTCATGTGATCAAGGTCCGGAAAGAAAAAAAACGAGTTATGGCCGACTAATAAATTGATTCTGAAGCATGTATTTTGTGGTCCGCGCCTGCTTTGATGAAACAGAGCTTTTGTGAAAAGAATAAATATATATATATATATATATATATATATCAAAACAAAACCCTTTCAGGCATAGAGTGACGCATAAATTATGCAAAAAAGAAGGAGAGAACTCTGGGTAGTTCTCAAGTTTAGGTGGAAAGCAGCTACTGTTAGAGCACTCTCAACACCAGCGACACTCTAGATCTGCTCACCTCAAATGTCTGTTTTTCTATCAAAGTTTGTAAGCATAGGATTAGCACAGTGCTATCCATGCCGAGATAGAAAATGACAAAGTCTTTTGCCATTTACACAGCAAAGTCTTTAAGCATAGGACTAGTACAGTGCTGTCCTTACCGAGCTGTAAAATGACAAAAGCCATTCATCACTCCAGGCACAATATTACAGTTTTGAATTGGTAAAATAGCAACTCAAGCCAACCTGAAATGAGTAAAAGCAACCCCTGACACAGTGTTTTGCTCTAATTAGAGCTCTTCAAAGAGGTATAGCTTTGTCCAGACACAAGGGAGCATCCAGTATTAAGTCAAAACAAAACCCTTTCAGGCATGGAGTGACGCATAAATTATGCAAAAAAGGAGAGAACTCTGGGTAGTTCTCAAGTTTAGGTGGAAAGCAGCTCCTGTTAGAGCACTCTCAATACCAGCGACACTCTAAATCTGCTCACCTCAAATGTCTGTTTTTCTATCAAAGACTAAGTCATTTTCGGCGTGGATAGCACTGTGCTAAAAACTTTGATAGAAAAACAGACATTTGAGGTGAGCAGATTTAGAGTGTCGCTGTCTGGTGCCACACACAATCACCATGCAGGTCAAGGTTGAGTTAAGTACACAGCAGCTGAACTTTACGTTAGTGGACCAGAAGGCCCCACTCCTGTTACAGAGGTAAAAAGGCCGGTACACACTACTGATCACTACTAAACACAGGAGTGGTATGCCACCCACCAACACACTCATGTGACTTATTCCTTGCAATGGCAGTAGCGCCCTACCAGTATGAGGGCAGAATTTCTCCCAGTATAAAAAGATAGCATTACCTTGAGGCAGTCCTAGGTCATGTCACACTAGCATGATTTGTGATTGGCCATGAATAAAATATGTGGCAGTGGACCAGATTTGCATGCAGTAGGGGCATTCAGGGCAAGGGGGCATTTTACGTCACCATGCCGGGGACATTGATGTCCCAAAATAGTTGGTCACAAAGCCAGAACCCTCAGATTTACATGGTTGCAGGTTCTGTATGTCCAGAAAGAATATACTTATTTAAGCACCAATTTAAAATAGGTTACTCAAGACAAAGTGCTTGTGAAACAAGTGATAACAATCTCAATCAATCACAGATTACATTAATTTATTCTTTAGATATAATTTTTCAAACACCTTTGTCACATGTATCACCCGACCTCTGAGCATTGGCATCCTATAATGGGCACAAAGTCTGACAATAATGTAGCCTATCTTGTCAAATCTCATCTATTGATATTTCATAATTGCAGTCTTATAAAGGCGGACTGTCACACAGTCTTTCCTGTCAGAATTCTGATTCCCCCTAACTCTTTATAGGCTCCTGTCAGTTGTTTCAGTTCCATATTACAGAGTGGACAACCTCCTGCTACAACCAAGATCAGATCGAGAACATAAAGAATAAATGACCAACACAACAAACGATCCTGCAGAGCTAATTAGAACAGCCAGCATAACATATATTGTAACAACGGGATGCTGTCTCACACACTTTCTCATCAATTGCTAAGCGTTGCTGATAACTGCACATGCCTAGTCATCACGCGCAATACAGAAACATATATGCTCAAATAAAAGATAACAAACTTCTAACCCCACACCCATAGGGTATAAATTGCTACCTGCATGGACAAATGCTTTAGTGGCCCACAAAGTGATTGTAAGCACTATACAAATACTATTATAGAATACAATACAAAAATAATGAAAAAATAGACAGCAGTAGAGCAACCAAGCAAGTTCCCTTAGTAAGTAAGAAGGAAATACAGCCTGCAGTAAATTAGCCTTGAGCTAAGAAAACCGCTGTGGCATTCTGCAATTTTGACTTCTTTTAATTCCATATGACGGATGGCTGTATGGCTTTATTGTCAGTGGTATCTACCACTGGTGGTGATTGTAACTAGGGAGAATTTATCATTTCCTGCTACTGGCATCCTTTTTTGGCAGCTAAAAGCATCCCTGGCAGTTTCAAAATGAAATGTCTACAGAACATTTCTTGATCAGCAGCAACAAAATAGCAAAAGTAAATTGCTGTGAAAGGAATAAGCCTCCTGTTGCATAGCTCACTTTTATGCATTACCAGAGTATTTGGTGACCACATATTTTCTACTGTTCAGATATCAGCAGCTAGCTCAACTTTTGACTCATTAAAGGAGCTTCCAGTGAACAGTATAAAGCTGGTCCTTTTACCCAGTCTGATATATTTAACATTCAGCAATGTTAAACGTTTCATGGGACTCATGAAATCAGTGCATAACTCAGATAGCAGCTGAGCATAGTGCGTTAGAGTAGTAGGTTGTGCCTTGGCTTCCATTTGATTAGTGTGTGGTTAATCAAGAGAAGGTAATTTTTGTTTCTCTTATTCTCCATTGAAAATGGGGTAGCCCAATTCTGCCTGAAGCCCTGGGTGCTGTTCCATGGGAGCCAGTGAAGGTGGCACTGACCATAAACCCTGGGAGAGAAGGCAGGCATTGTCCCCAGGGAGCTCAGGGAGTACAGAGGTGACATTGGACTGGGATGGTCAGGCAGGGATGGGTGTTTAGCAAGACCGGTGGTGGGGAGTGGAGAGGATTGAGTTTTTCTGGTGGTGGGAAATCGCAGTGGTACAAAATTGAGAAATCCCTATCATCAGAGAGATGTGCTGCTTACAGGTAAATTTGTTTGAAACGGAACACAAATAGTATCTGTGCCTTTTAGGGGTCAGATGGATAAGTTATTCATTATTTAGGTGTTTATAAGCACTTATGCACTTAAGCCATTCAACACTTATGCACTTGATGCATGTGCTCCATTATGTCAGGATACTGTACACAATTTGATATTCACAAGGTTCAATTGCACTTTCTTCACAGGATATATAAAGAAAGAGGGGGAATAGGAAAATGCAAGATGGATAGGTGCAGATTAAGCCAACAGGTTAGATGAGCAGCCATTATTTTAAGATAAACAAGGACCGTCCGTAGTAATGCTACCCAAATTAAAAATTTAGGAACTTTTAAATGTTAATAGGGAAAGACGGTTTGAATGTTTATTCCTTTAACACCAATGGTCCGAGTAATAAGCATAAAAGGCATGCCGTAGAAAGTGGCTACTGGGATATTCCTCCGATATGATTTTCATTCAAGAAACTCTTATAAAGAATTTAAATACAGCAACATTTTCTATATTTTCCACCTAGTCTGAGTTCAAAACGGTGTCCTTTCATAAGCAGCATATAGAGGGGGGCTAGCTTCATCAATAACAATTTGCAGATGGAGATTATAAACTTCCAGGTGGATAAAAATGGTAGATGTGCTTGGGTGAATAGCATAATATCTGGATCACTAGTCACATTCAATACAATCTATGCTCCAATAGAAAATCATCCAGAACAGAACCGCTGGGTGAGCTTTTTCAGTCTTTTATGATATATCCTGGACTAGTGAGATCAGGAGGTGATTTTAATTTCCTCCATGATCCCAGCCTAGACTCTTCGGCAGCAACCAGCAGGCAAAATAAGGGCAAAACTGAAAAGATTTTGGTGCAATCTAGCCAAAGTTTAAATTTGGTTGACCTTTGGAGAGAACATTTGCTGAGCCATCGGATTTAATCTGCCTCAAGATTGGATTTGTTTCTTGGTGTCAGCCAGTATTTGTAAAAAAGAAAATATAGCCAGCATCCAATTAAGTTCTCCAATCAGTCACTGCTGGAAATGCATATTACAGATATACAACATTCTCTCTCCTCTCCCAGATGGGCCTGAAATAGATCATATTCAGAGAAAGAGTCCTGGGTTACTGAAACAGAGAAGGAAATTACTCAGTATTTTTCACTGAATATGTTTTCAGCAAAATTAGATATAGTGTGGGATGTGTTTAAGGCAACAATGAGAGACTTTATTATATCTAAAGATATTTCAAAGAGGCGAAGTTCCAAACAGGTGAGAAAGCAGCGAGTGGATACATTTAAACAAGCCCAAGTGAGGCATATTGAAAAAAAATCACAAAATCATCAACACTTGGAACAGGCAAATAAACAAATGTGTGATTATTCTTACGCAGAGGTTATTCAAAGTAATAGAGTACACATGCAGCAGGTCTATGAAAAGAGTGAATATGCTGGAAACTAATATCAGATTAGTGTATAGTAAAGTACTCAAAATAGAGTTTTTCAACAATACAGCCACTTATATATGCAACGCCAATCCACTGATAACAGTATATTACATGATTTTTTGGAAGAGCTTTCATTACCACTATTAGGTCTACATGCTAGGGAATCTTTAGTGAAAATGGTCATACTGGAAGAAGTCGAAGATGTGATTAAATCCTTATCTAATGGAAAGGTGTTCACCAAAGCTTTGAACCCTGTCATTGCCGAACTAGCAAATATTATACTTCAGGGAGGGAAGGTTCCGGAATCCTTTACTACTGTGCAGATGGTTAGTTTTCTTTAAAGCAATAAGGATCTGGAGGATCTGAATTCTTATAGAGCAATTACTCTTTTCAATTGAGGTTACAAAATAATTTCAAAACTATTGGCAAATAGATTGAATTTGATAATAATTTGACTGGTTGATCAGGATCAAAATTGTTTTATTGCAGGTAGACATTTGTTAACAAACACTAACTATTTAGTTGAAACCATAGACTTTTTTATGAATAGACTGTTACCGGCAAATATCTTTTTTTAGACACGGAAAAGGCTTTAGACTTGGTCAATTGCTGCAGTCTTTTTTTGATTGTAAAAGCTTTTGTTTCCATCTCACTTTATTACTGGATTAAGACATCTTTATGAAGGATCACAAGTGCAATTTATTGTAAATCTGTTGATGCAGGGCAATGCACATTTAAGCGTGGAACTAGACAAGGGGTGTCCCTTGTCACCGATGTTATTTGCTTTCTTTATTTAACCACTTGCAATGATCATACATAAGAGTAACCAGATTAATGCACCGAATGCTGAAATATCAAAAATCAAGCTCTGAGCTGATGACATTATGATGTTTTTTAAACCAGACATCGCTGTTCAGAGCAAAGTTTTCCGAAAACCAAAAATCTGAATTTCAAGAGCTTGGGAGGTATAACACTAACAAATCAAAAACTGAGGTTTTATTAGCAAACTGCACTGTAGACACTTTACTAGAAGAACTACACCCTCTAATAAACCTGAATTCCAAGCGCTATTTAGGAATATATACAACAGCCATAGACGAGGATCTCAGTGACCTAAATTTGGAACCATTGATTGATAAGGCCAAATTCTTATTCAATAAATGCCATACTCTCCCAATTTCAATTATAGGTAGAGCAGCATTAATTTGTATGCCAATCTTGCCACTTTTTAGCTTTCTATTTTCTTCCATGTTTTTTGGACATTAACTTTTTTTATCATAGTGAAAGGTTGATTTCTGCATTGCTATGGGCCCATAAATCACCACAGTTAGCAATTTATGTACTGTATAAGCCAACAGAAGAAGGAGGCCTAGGTTTTTCAGACTTAAAGCATTACTACTTTGCTACTTTTGACCATTTCTCCTCAGATTATTAAAATGGTCACCCATCACACAACACAACAAAAAAAGTTTTTTATGAAACAAATGTTGTTCAGATTTTTTGCATCTGTAGAAGTCACCCAAAAAGATAAGGTATAAAACTCTGCTCTGTGCCCTGAAAACATTTTCGATTCCGCATTATAATTCACTCACTCGGATGAGAGGTACAAGGGTGTCTGATCAGCTGCATTTAGAAACCCATCAGGTTCAAAGATAGAGCTTCAAATGGTTTTATCACCTTGGCAGACTTTCTCAACAAGGATAGTTCGAAAGGCTGGGTGGAGATAGATTCAAAGGTTAAGATATTAAAAAGAACCATCATTTGGTCATTTAATTGCGTTTGCGAGCTATTAAGAGCACTTGATCCAAAAGCAACTCAGGCAAGTGCAGATCGGTCTGAAGATTTGCTTGGGAATAATACCATCAGATCAGTACGTTTATCGGAAAAAAGACTATGCAAAGTGAAAATTACCAATTTCTTTCTTAAAATGGAGAAGTGGTATACCATTGAGGGAAGCATTGTATCCCAAGGATCTTGGAATAGGATAAATTATAGAATTCAGTTTTATTTTTACAAAATTGTTATTATATAGGCTTTTGTTCATAGATATACTCTCCAAGTGCTGCTTTTTTGCCTCCGATTTTCAGCTATCGATTTTTTGCACATCTAAAGCTATTGGGATATTGGAAGGGAATGTCTTAGCATTGTGAACCAATACTGGGATTCAGTATTCCTTCAGAACCCCAGTTAATTTTATTCAGACACTCATCCAGACTGGAATTGAATTTAAAGATTAGTCAAATAAATTTTATACTAACATTAGTGGCTTCATCATAATTTTGCAGTATTGGTAAACTTCTAATGTGCCTTGGGTGAAGCAATGGAAAATCCAAAAAAGAGGAAAAGATTGTGAGAAGCTTTATGCTTTAAGGCCTGGATGAATGGTAAAATATGCTAACATTTAGGAAGACTTCATAGAATTATATAATATATAGAATTGCATAATATATTATAATATAATTTATTAAGTTAGATGTGGTAATTGTATTTGTAAGAATAGGATTCAAGAATTACATTTTTGATTGTGCAGATGTGCACAAATTTAAAAATGATCGCCTAGCAGGTGGTCATTTGCAAAGGCATTGGTAGGAACCACTGTGATAGCGGTTCCTGTCAAGGTATTTTACTGTTTGTTGCAGGGATGCATTGAAGGACGCAAACCTGTAACAAATATTTTTTTTCAAAAGAAAAATTTAAACTAGATTTTCTTTTTATAAATAATAAAAAGTAATGCTCTCTCCGCCATGGGAGGCTTCTCCCAAGGGGGGAGGGGGGGGAGGGCAGCATGAAAATGTTTTTACTGTTACCGCCAGGTTTTACCTAGCAGTAAAAAAAATGACTACATATCTGCCTATCCAAATTGGGCGGATGGACATGTAGTCACTTCACCGACGGCCCTTACTTGCCAGGGCCGTTGGGGAGGGAGGTTAAAAACGGCGTAGATAGAATAGTCTCCGCCATGATTAACCCAAAAGTCGAAAGAGTGAAGCAAATGCTATTGATAAGCCTCTGGTTCATTCACAATTGCTCACGAGAATTTGATTACCTAGGTCAAGATGTACTAAGAATAGATTAGGGAAAAGGGCACGCAAATCATGCAGGACTTTTACTGAATCCATTCGGTTTTTGCGAACCAACCTATATACTAATATGTCGGTTAAAAAAATCCTGATTCATACTGTGTCACAATTTGACATACCTCATGAATATCAATGAGGTAGATCACAAATTGCAACCCACTATGATCCGCAGCCATCACAGGGCACACAGCAGACCACCATTGCTGTGATTGCTTTAAATGCAACTCGTTTTCTTTAAAAGAAAATTAGATGCATTAAAAAAAATAATTAAACTTGTAGCTAACATTATTTAAGGGTAATCGGTGGCCCATCGGACCAATGTTTACTCATAAAAAATATTTTTTCAGCATTCTCAGAGAGGCCCATTTGTAAATGCCTTACCACTACCTTTCAGTAGTTGGTAACGTTTTAATGTTGGGCAACCGAATTTTGGTCGCAAAACATTAATAAATAGCAAAACAGTTTGGCATTGGGAAGGGACACCCTAAACATGACCCCTCAAAATACCAAATTGATTTTTAGTCATGAACCCATATTGCAATTCGGTAATGTGTGACTGAATTGCAATTCAAGCTTTGCACATAACAAACACCCTTATTGCAGATGCAAATGGTAGTGAATGCAAAAAAGCTCTGCTAACTTCTGGGCTGCTCATTTATTGCTGAGGGAGCCGTTTTCTCCTTCACAAAGCCCTGATACTTGGGGACTTTAATATTCATCTGCTGCCATTATTTGTTCATTAGGGAAGTTGCTGCATCTGACCATTGCTGGGGACTTCAAGTTCCACAACCCGGTGCTGGTCCCTCACCTGGAATCCATCTGTTGAACGCTGCTTAAGCACCCTGCAGTCCCATAGAACAGGGGCCCTGCTAAGTTCTAGACTCCTTATTTATTGCTAAGGGAGCCGTTTTCTCCATCACAAAGCAAAATAACTTTGTGTAGTTGACCCCCAAATTTAACTAGGGGGTTCTATAAATGCAAGAGCATTGAGGCTTTAATCTACTAACCAAATAATGATCAAACAAAATTGATTCATGAATATAGAATCTGTGATACACAATTAGCCAAATAATTATCTACACACTATGAATTATCTTTTGCAGTATCACTAAGTGGCAGGCTACCAAGTCTGATGCAGTATCAAATAATACAATGCTGATACATTCTCTCATGATCTCAGAAATCTACCATTCCTAGGTGCAATAGTGCAGCAGATGCAGTGGATCAACACTTGCACAGTAGGATTTTTTTCTCAGATCCTTCTTTTGGTGAGTAAAGTAGAACATCTAAGGGTGTATTAAATAAGCCAATCAGATTTACTGATATGTAGATTTAGTTCTGTGAATTCTGTGATAGCTCAACATGATTTCAAATTTTATTTTTTTCTTTGTAGAAGATCTTTCAACCTGGAAAGGTAATACCCAATTCCCAAACTTAACAGATGAGAATAACCTATGTAATGTTTTTGTTGACACATTATTATAATGCAAAGGTTCATGGTGGCAAAGCACACTGACCCTGAAGCTTTCTTCACAGAAGAGCCTCCCATTTAGTAGCAATTATTCCCCATTTTTCCTCCACTCCCTCTTGTCACTTCCAAATTTACTACTAAAATGTTTACCTATGTGTGCAGAGATCTCCACCACCAGGGCAGAGTACTCGGCACAGAAAAGAGAGGAGAGGTGAAAATCTCTGGCCAAGGGTATGTGTGCATTTTGTCAAAAGTCAAATAGTTCAACTAGAGTACCACTTTAGGTACTTCAAAATCCTTTTCTGCATTGTTTTGTTGTTCCAATTCCAACTGTAAGTTCTTGGTTAAGATCTGGCATTAGTGGAACCTCCCCAATAGTACAACTATTTATTTAAAATGAAGGTGTAAGAAATTGAGTGATTAGTTGAGAGGGGTAAGTACTACCTCAGGAAATAACCATAATCCTTGTTGGATAGAACCACGAAAGCCACTGAATAAACCTGAGCTCAACCCCCTGGTAGCTATGGAAATGTGTAATGTATATCTGCAGTACTAAAACATTACCATAATATAATATAAATGTAAAATGCAAATTCCTAAATTTATTTAGAAACTAGAGAACACTTTAATTAACATAGTGACACCAAAGTATGAATATTCCAATAAGGGAAACCAGAGATATGAATTTTAAAGTTTTAAGTAGAAGTGGAGACAAGAAGTTCAAAGTACCAATGATAGTTCATGATCGTGGTAGCCAGGAATCTACGCGTAATGGAGTGTGGGTTAGAAATGTCAACAAGGTTCATCCTGGTCAATGATTTTACTTTCTGACTTTAGCCCTTTTAGTCCAAATTCACCTCCTTAGTACACTTCTAAAGCTGTGACCTCAGGGGAGGCACAGGGGTGGGGGGCAGAAGAGACCAGTCCATGTCCAATTGCTACTAATCAATTGGGCAGTTGAAGGAAAGAAAGGCCTCTTGTAGCGTGTTGTGTCTCTGTCACTTGAACAGGAGATCAGCATTATGAGCCTTGAAGTCTACTTCTTTGCCCAGGGTAAAAAAGGGAGATCACATCCAGTCCTTCAAGGCTTTTCTCAGGTCTCAAACAGCAGGTTCTGTCCTTTTCTAATATTCCACAGGCCCATGATTGTTCTGAAGTGGGTGCTTGGAGATTCCACACTTATCCCGAGCACAAGCTAGTAGGTGGGAATGACCCAGACAATGCCCTAACCAATAGGGTAAAGGGTCTCAGGGTTAATCCTCTCCACTTGTTTTTTTTAAGATAGCTGTAGTCTTTGGCCACACTAAACCTGGGTCGAGAAGACTAGTTGTGTGTGGGACAGTGTACTAAAGTAATCTTAGTGCCCTTCCACGTCTAACATTAAAATCCATTTTAGGCAGTCAGGAGTATCAGTATCTTTATTGTTTGGTTAATTAAAATCGTAACAATGTTACATATGCATATTCAATAATTAAATATCAATTAAAACCCAATAACTCATTGTAATCATGGATTGAAACTCCCTATGCCATAAAAGCATACATTTCTTCCTTATTGCCAGTCATCAGTATAATCGAATATCCTAATTACTTCATGAAAATTGTCATTTAAGATAAATCAAGCATCAATGTCTATTATTGAAAAACTGTTCATTCATACAAGGCTTTCGTTTTCGAGAGCCAGTTTGTATTGTATGAGGTACTTTAACAATTTACAGTTTAATTGGGGATCAGATGGATCAAGACTTTTAAAAATAGCTGCATCACATGTCCTAATCCCTCTATCAATAAAATCTTTTCTTAACAAAAGACACATGCTGTATATAAGGGCATATAGAGATTAGATGAATAAAATACTCTTTTTAATACCACAAAGTCTGCATGCTGTGGCACCATTTTGTTTCCAACTCAGTTAATCCGCTATTGTTGGTAGCTGGCCAAAACAAAGTGGCATCAACTGTCTTTTTTAATGGGCCGGGTTGTCAGACTCACATAGGGTGCTAGAGAGATATTGATTATATCTGGATGTTAAATCCTTTTCAACCGCTAATCATGAAGCTTTGTTGACTGGTGAATGATTTGAATTTAGTTTCATTTTCTACCAGCTTTTTATGGCAGTATATATTCTCCGTAAGGTTTTATTAATTAGCCTAAAATTCAAATGCACCTGTGCCAGCGATGCATTTTGAGAGAGTTTGAAAGACCTGTTTAAAATTGGTTACCTGCAACTTATTCAAATGTATCACATCTTTCCCATAGAAGGCGACGCTGGCGTAGGCTACCATTGAGAGCATTTTTGTGGCTATTAGAGATAACAATGGTTTGAACAAAGGACCTTCTAATTTTTGGGCTAATGAACAAAAAGCAAATACCAAGGCGCTATCCTTTTTTGCCATATATTTTTTCTGTTCCTGATTGTTGAATCATCTATTATCGATGTAAACTCCCAATTACCTGTAACTGGTTACTTCTTCTGGCTGCTTTCCATATAACTAGATTTAGTGTGAAGGGCCAGGGTGGTTTTGAATCAACATGGTTTTAGTTTTTACTAAATTGATTTACAATTTGTCGATGGTGACATTTTAGGCAGTCCATGTATCCCATCAAACTTAAAGACAGAAGTCTGGTAGGACAAAGCTGAGCTTTCAGCAACCAATCAATGGTTACGTATTTTGTTTTGGAATTCTGTTTCCCTCCTTTAAACGTTAGTTACAAAGTTGCAAGAAGTAACTATCCCCAATACCACATGCAAATAGCAAAGCTTCCTTGTGTCTACATACAAAAAGTTAAATCATGACAGTCAGGTTTTGTTTAGTACACTGGGCCCTAAGGTTGCGTGCCGTCTTCATGAAATTGTGCTGCAAATGAAGAATCAATAAAGCATGCACATGAAATCTATATGGAAATATGGCATATGTACTAGTTTCTGTGACCTCCCTCTAATCATACAGAAGCTTGAAATCAGACTTAGTGAAGTCTAAATTTTCTTGTGCAATCAGCTGAGTCACATATGACATATAGTTTAATCTTAAAATATTCTTATGACATTAACCAGTGCACATACATTGGTTTAACCTTCAGATCCAACAAATGAATGTTTTTACTAACTCTAAAGCAGAAGCTATTGTCTTTATATTAAAACCTTTACCCAGTGCATCTTGTATTGTTCAAGCTTGACATTTTGTGAAAAAGGATCAGAGAAGGGTTTTTCTTTTTTGTAAGGAAGCTAAGGATTAACAATATATGTTCAGCAGATTCCAAGACAGCATTGCTCATTTTACATCATGTGTTTCACACAGATTTTCACAGGTACCTATGTTGCATGGTTTTTCAAAGTGATGTATTTCATTTATTTTCTTGGTGAGATGTGTGGATGAGCTCCATGTCCGAGTTCAAACTTGCAAGTCCCCTATTTTGTTGCATTGTACAATGTAATTCACTTTTATTAAACACAAGGGTCTTCCACAAAGACTGAAAACTATGTTTATCTGTCAGTCTATGTGGCCCATATCCAATCAATGATAAACTTTATTTCGGACAATATGACCTCAAAAGGACAATCACAGTACATACAAATACATTTACAAGACTGCATCAAAAGACAATTACATGTAATTAAAAAAGATAGAGAAATCAATATAAACATTGTTGGCACACATGAAAGATAAAATGATTCCACCCACCGTTTAACAGGACATACAACCCTACTTTGGGTCACAGCGGAGTGACAAAAATGAACAGAAATCATAGAGGGTTATTCTAGGCTTGAGACAAGGGTTCACCTTTGGGAAGTGCATAATGCAGTGAATAAATAAATAAGTTAGATAAAAAAGATTCATAAAAAGAGATGACCAACATTCTTCCCATACAACAGATAATTTAGTCCTGACACTGGAGTTCCCCAAAACTAAAGGTTACTTCTAGACAAAAGTTTTTACAAAAATTGCAGAAGTAAGCTAACAAATTACCATTTCCCTGTAGCCTGACTGTGGAGCCGGTGGACAGACTACCTTTGGTCCAATCAGAATGCCAGGACCAGATTTAAAACTATTGGAGGCAACCAGGGAAGGATATTATTCCCGGCTATTTAAAAATAAAATTGAGGCTTTTCCACAGTAAGGACATCCTAACACTTCTTAGGGTTTTTTTGTAAGCGAATAGGAGAATAGGAAACCTGCAACTGAGTAAACGATCGGGGTACTGGTGTCATGCTTCAGTATCCTGAGTGCCTCAGAGCAGCGTCTAGTTCCCAGGTTCCTACAAATCTGCATCAGCCATCGCTTAATAGTAGCCAGGGCAGCTAAAGAACATGTGGAATACTGACTCTTCGGGGCAATCACATGCCAAGCAATTCAGAGCTTGCAGTCCCCTCCATTTGAATGTAAAACAGCGGAGCAGGAGAACCCGGGAAATGTACTTTCTATGGAGACATAACTTTGTGTTAGACATGGAAGTATATGGAGAGGCTGGCCTCTTATTCTGGGGACATATAGATAGTTTGCCTGAATAATCCATCAATTTACCATTTCTGTCACCGCTTCCACACTCATCACAGCCTGAGGACTTGACCTTGTCAGCCATAGTAGAGTTGTTAGGCAGCTGTAGTCAATTGTGGTCAACCACTAACTAACATCATTAATTGTTACCATTGCATAAAGGACTATGGTGATACGTTTGTAATTTAGCCGAGGGGTCATTATATGTTCCTCATAAGTTAAATATCTCCTGGTTACTAAAACAACATGGAGCTTCCTCACATGGCGTTGATCTCTGCAAATCAATTACAAGTAGGTTTATGCTTATGTTTAGCAGGAATACACATACTGAGGGGTACATTCTGCCTATAGGGACCTTTTCACCGTGTGGTCAAAACTTATGAGCTCAATCTTTGCCAGACCTAAGGTGCACTGTTTTGTAGATCTTTCTAGCAGCATTTGTTTGAGTGGCCAATAGAGACCTCGGGTAGCTATCTCCTCTCCTTTAGTTTCCCTTCAATAGGCTATTTATTACTGTGGTGGCCACTACATGTGAACATGTGGGACAATATATCTGTGATAGCATGTCATCTGAGATGTTGAATAGCTGGCTTAAAAATGTTCGATCAGCACATCCCAGAACATGATAACAAGAGACATGACTAGCCGTCTGGTGGTGTATGGGTCTCAGACAGAAGAATGGGTTGCTTTCCAGTGAAAGCAGTAATCAAAGTAGCCAAATAATGTTTGTAGGCATTGGTGGCAATGACATTGGTTGGTAGCATTTTCAAAATATGAATGATAAAGGAGATGATGATGATCAAAAGGTTTGACTGCTAAGATTTTGTGTTTTGTGCCAAAGCTTCACTATTTAATCAGAACATATCATCTATGTTTAACATCTCACTCACAAGGAAGAGGCATGTGTGCGATTTTAGAGAGCTTGTCATGAATCTCCAAAGACCAAAGAGTCTCATCCACAAGAGAGGCACATATAACGATTTTCACCACTTGTCCTTTGGAAAGAAGTTCATCTTAGGAGTCAGAGAAGTGTCACTTCTATATGCCTTTTTCCCTCTCCCCAACAGAGGAGAGCTAATACACAATTTGATGACTCTTACTCATCTATTTGTTTATATTATCTCTCAACTGAGGATCATAAGAGGAAATAGGAGCTGCCTTAGCAATATATTCTCAATTTAGAGGTGAGTAAATTGATGAAATGGAACTAATCGTAAATCATCTTTACTCATTCTCAATGAGGCATGGTAGAATCAGTCAGCACACATTTGCTACAAATATGTCCCCAATACCAAATTTTACAAAAGGTTAAAGCTGGTGTAAGATTCTTTATATTAGATACCTATAAATGTGACACTTTCAAAGAGTTGGGAAAGGCCCAGAGCTGAAAATAACACAGCTTTGCTAGAAAAACTCCCCATTCTTTGGTGGTGGAGGGCAAGAGTGAATGCATGCTGTGGACTGAGGGTGAATGGTTCATAGGACACAGGGATAGGCAACTAAAAGCTGAGAAATATAAAATGTACTTTCACTATCTAGCATGTCAGTACAACATTAATACTTTAGTAATCCAACTTGTCAACATCACCAAAGGATAGGTATATTAGTAATGGACAATGTCAACACCTATTTTCTTACTACCATAATTACAATGAGCAGAGTCAGAAAGACTTTTACTCAAACAACAACAGAACTTCTCAAAATAATTGTTCTTTTTTAACAGTGACATACCTAGTACTTATTAACGTGGGTGCCATACTAGTTACTCATATTATCAACACTTCTTACAAAGTTATTATTCTAGTTATGACCTGCACATGATACGTTTCTACACAGTTTTTTTCCTCAGGACTGCTATGCTATAACTAGGACAGCACAGTACATCTCTACATGTCCGCAGTGCTAATAATGGACTGTACTGGAAGCTCTCAGTAGGGCTCCATTAAGAGTAATAGACAAGACAAGTACTCGTCAACAGTGCAGCTGCATTAGTAATGTGCCTCAGCAACACGTTTCATCATGGTGACTATACATCTAGTGGACTGTACAAGAATTTCTCTGCAGTATCACAGAAAGCAAGACTTCTATCCTTCAATATCACCAGTTTTCAACAGAGCCTTTGCACTTTTCTATGGGAAAGGACCAACAGTTAAGTGCAGGACTTTTAGTGGGGGCTCAGTTGAACCAACCACCCTAGAGTATTTCTCGTCCATCTCAAAATAATATTTCAGTCTCTATTACTGCACAGAAAAACTCAGGATCCCCAGCTGACAAGGATATCATAAAAGTGATTTGACGTGTCAAGCCTATGCTATAATCAGCACAAACAATAATTTTTCCTTCAGTATTGGGATCATGCCTAATGAACTTAAAAGTTCATTCATTAATATATTTCTAATGAAACCAGGTCTTAATTTTAACAACCCTGTAAATTATAAACCAATTTCAAATGACTGCCTCGTAACCAAATGTACTGCAAAATTGACCTATACCCAGATTTGGTATGTTTTTTTAAAACATACCAACCTTTCTTTTTTCTTTTTAATATTTTTATTAAGTTTTTCTTTACACAAAAGCCTCCCCCACCCCTTCCCAACCTCAAACATTTAGAGCAAGCTCAAACAAAAAGAGACTATTTTCATAATTACAAAAGAGATACCTTGAGAACGTAAGAAAAGCACAGAAAAAACAAAGGACCAGATGTAGGTAAGTTCCATTTACCGATTCTACAATACAGAATTTTACCGATTCGGTATTTTAGAATCGGTAAATGGTATGTAGGTAAGCATTTGGTAAAGTTTACCGAATCGGTTATATTCGGTAATTACCGATTCGGTAAATACCGAATCCGTAATTCCCATTCATGCCTATGGGCCTGGAGGCTCATAGGAATGAATGGGAATTACCAAATCTGTATTTACCGATTCGGTAATGGGGGAACACATTCAAGGGTGGCAGGGTGTCACATTGACACCCTGTTGCACTCCTGAATAGTGCATGGGTGCACATGTGGCACACATACATGCCCTAGGGGCATGTATGTCTGCCACATGGCACTTTTGAAAAAGGCACAAATTTGCTTTTTCAAAGGTTTTTGATATTTACCACCAACTTTTATTTGGTGGTAAATACCGAATCCTTAACCATGCAATGCACTAATTTGAGTGCTCCCTACATTTCAGATTCGGTAATTTACCGATTCGGTATTTTAAGGAATCGGTATTTTACCGATTCCTTAAATTACCGATTCAGTAAATTACAGAATCTGAAATGTAGCCACCTACATCTCAATAGCCTAATAACGGTCGGTAACAGCTGAAATTCGGTAATTTCGGCCGTTACCGACCGGTATTGGGCTACCTACATCTGGCCCAAAATGAGGAGCATTTACAGACGTCCATAGTTTAGTACACTACATCAAAAGTTGCTCAAATCATATATTACAAATGATTTTCCCTCCCCCGTCATCAACTATACATCCTAAGCATGATTATTGATCCAATCTAGCGGGGAATCCCATATCATCATCCCTCTTCTATGTTTATTACGCCCTTTTCTTTTGTATATAGCCACCTCTAGACTCCAAGTTGCTAGCAAACGGGCCCTCCATTATTGGAATGCCGGTGGATTCTGATCCAGCCAGACTGAAGCTATGCATAGCCTAAGAACCCCCATGGCCACAAAGATGAGCCCTTGCATATAGTTTGGGCTATTACAATCCGCTGTCCCCAGCACTATTTCCTCAGTTGAAATATTAACCGAAAAAGTCAGAGATCTCCCTTAATAAGCTTGTTAATACATTACATGACGCAAATATATGTACACTATCAGCGTCAAACAGTGAACACCTTGGACATGTTATACCCTTTCCGGTCCCCATTTTACTATCTTATTCGGGGTGTAATACAATGAAAAAAAGGTCTTGTAATATTGGGCTTGTAATTTAACTGACATAAAGCAAGTCTGTGCCAAATTAAAGGAACGCAACGGAGTTTGGGGCAGTACAGCTAGTTTATCCTGCCACCTTGTTACCTGTTTCTCCATATCATCAGGACATAAGGAATTCAAGAGTTCATAGATCTCCCCAATAGGTAAAATAGATTTTTTACATATATTATCTATAATTTGAATAGCTTGGAATTTTACCCTACTCCCTCCCCCTTTCTTTGTCAAAAAGTCTCTAACCTGTAGGATTTTGAAAAAATCCCTATGGCTAAGATCAAATTCAGTACGTAATTCCTCAAAGGTCTTCAATCCGTTCCTTGTATAAAAGCAGCCCAGCTGTGAAATCCCTGCCTGTATCCAGCGGTCCACACACCTATCCCCAAATATCTCTGGAAGATCGCCATTGTTAAATAGGGGCGTATAGTGTGAGTAGCGTCCAAGTCCGATTAATTTACGAGCATTACCCCAAACCTTATATATACCATAAATAGTCTTTAATTTCACTTTCTTCAAGTAGCTGTGGTTAATATGTCGCCAAAGGCAGCCTTCTGCATCTCTTCCCAAGATTAATTTCTGGGGAGTAGGTATATTATTGCTGCTAGGCCCTGGAGATATAAGTATTGAACAGTATCTTACTACTGTAGCCCAGTAATACAGCTTGATGTTAGGCAGTGCCAATCCCCCTCTATCCTTAGGTAGTGATAGAAATCTCAAAGCCCTACGAGGCTACATATACCCCCATATAAATCTAGTGAACATGGAATCTATAGATCTGAACAATTGAGGTGGAAATTCCAGACAAATAGTCCTAAAAAAATATAGAAATCTAGGAAGGTAAAGCATTTTAATCACGTTACATCTCCCACCTATCGTTAAATGTAGATTATTTAAACGGACTAATTCTTTTTTGTTTGTTGAATCAAGGGTTCCAGATTGTTACCAACTATATTATCCACCCTTGCTGATATACTAACCCTAGATAGATGGCTTTGTCTGTAACTCTAATATCTCTCATCTTAATCTGGTCATTAAGAATGATTTGCGTTTTGCTTTGATTTAATTTATAGCCAGAGCCTGCTCCAAAAATCAATGCCTCCTCTTCTATCGCATCAATTGCGGGAATAGAATCACTAGTGACTAACGCAACATCATCAACGTAGGCTAATTTTTTGGTCTAATATTCTCGTGCCCATATTGTTGGAATTAATATATTTTTATCTAGCGTACGGATGAACGGGTCGATGTAGAGTACAAATAGGAGAGGAGAGCAAGGACAGCCCTGCCTCGTCCCCCTTTTAATGATTATTTAATTTGATAGCACCCCATTTATTAATATACTGGCTATCAGATTCACATATAGCATTTGTATAGCTTTCTTAAATCTCTGATTAATCCCCCTATATGCCATTGTGGCCCACAGGTAATCCCAGGAGACCCTATCGAAGGCTTTTTCAGGGTCGAGTAATATAAGCGCCATAGGGTCTCCTGTCACCTCGGTAAAATCAAAAAGGGAAATTACCCTTTGAACATGATCGATTGTAGATCTCCCGGGTATAAACCCGTGCTGGCATCCGGATACGATCTTATGATGCCAATCGATTTGCTAATTATTTAGAGTATATTTTGGAATCTCCATTTATCAGTGTAAAATGTCGATAAGACCTGGGCTCTAGTGGATCTTTATTTTTTGGGGGAAAAACTACAATTTTGGAAGATGGTCATGAGGCTGGTGGCCTACCTCCCTGAAAGATATGAATAAACAATTCCTGCATTATTTCTCTTAGTTGTGCTGAGCCTGGATCTGAGAGCCACTCCTCTGGTAGAATGTACATTAAGATCCCAACAAACAATTAGAGGAAGCGGCTAGTGAGAGAGTTCTTTAGACATACTCAATAAGACCTCCGGGTCTTCGTTGACATTCCCATATATAGTACAGATAGTCATTTTACTACCCCTCAGAATCATAATGACATTCTGCGATAGCCCAGCGCCCAAATCTATCCGCTAACGTGCGTGTGAATTGGACATCTCCCCCTTTTGCTAGAATAGCCACACCTCTTGCCCTCACCCCCTGTGTTGAAGCAGTATCAATCGATACCCTAATGTTTTCAGTAGAAAATGTTGTGACCCCTCCACATGTGTCTCTTGAAGACATATGATGTTAGCTCCCATCGTTCGTAGTCCTACTGTTACTCTCTGTATTTTCTTGATGTCGTTAAGGCCACAGATATTAAAAGTCGCAATTTTCAACTAAGCCATGATGCGTTTGTTCACCAGGGGTATACTTTGCAAAAGTAGTAGCTCCCATTTTGAAGCATACTTGCTCTATGTTAATATTCTTTCCTATAAAACAAAAATGCTCCTCCCTACACCCATTACATACTCCTTGTGTCTAAAGATTCGCCTGATTTCTCCCCGCCCCCCACCATTATTTAAGACACCAGGCTTAATCCTGAGCCTATGTGATAAAGTCTGAATTGATCTCACCAACTCTCCACACCCCTCCGACCCCCCAAGGTATACAAACTTTCTCTTTTTTTTTTTCCTTCCTTCTTTTGTTTATTTCCCCCCTCCTTTTCTTTTCCTCCGCCCCCCTTCTATATGGAAAAAAACCCTGCTAACAAAGAATACCCGAATACACAATTAAGTAGCCTCGAGCATCCGAGTGGAAAATAAATACTATTGATTGCTTGGATCTCTGATTGCTCTGAACACGTACCGATTTTCCTGCAACAATTTCCTTTAATGTCTGCTCGGCTTGAATTTCTGATGTAAAAAAACAGGTTCGTCCTTGTGAGACCACTTTCAATTTTGCAGGGTTTTGGAGAAAGGCGGCTGCGCCTGCATTTTGGATCGGCGTGATCAGCTGACGAAGCCGCCAACGTCTCTCCACTGTGGCATGTGCAAAATCTGGTTTAGCAAAGAAGGAAAAGCTATCCCAGTTCCGTTTTTTATTAGGCCTGGCCAAATCATATACTGCCTGCTGGAGCAAAAAATTTCCAAAATAGATCAAAATCACTCTGGGATATGATTGATTACCTTGCGGACGTTTAGTCATTGTCAATTGGAACCTATGCACACGTTGGATCTCTTTCTCCCAATCCCATTGTGCTAATTCTGGGAATGCGTTCTTAAACAAGCACGCATATCATTTCCTTCACTGTTTTCCGGGATTCCTAAGATTCGAAGATTATTTAGTTTTTGGCGATTTTCTGCCTCCTCAAGGTTCCACATGATGTCCTTCACTGTGGTCTCTTGTATGGTTACCTGTGTTTTTAAAACGTCAACAGTGTTTGCCAGCAGTTCTGTCCGGGTTTCTACCTACTCATCCTTTCTGCATTCTCTGTGCAAGTCTTCCCAATTTTACGCACGGCCCCCTGTAGTTTTTTTGCAGCCACACGGGCATACCGGTTTTCTGTCTTGACTTCATTTTGAAAACTGCTCATTGATTGTAAGATTGTAGCTAATGTAGGCTCCTGAGGCTGCTCCGCAACTCTAAGCTCCTCCTTACCCCCTTGAGCTCTCTTGTCGGTATTCATTGTTCCAGGTAAGCCTACCAGGGAGTTTGGCTGTGAGTCTGAGTAATCCCATCTGAGTTTGCCATCTTCCTCCATTCCATCCAGCTTGCGGGCTTCCTTTTTCCAATCTGCCAGCTTCTTTGATTTCCTGGGCATCTTTCTACCCCCTTGCTGGCTGCAGTCACTCGATGAAGTGTCCTCACACCCATCATTGCTACTACCATTTTGTGAGTCCATAATGTCCGAGTCCCCAGACTCTTCATTTAATGAGAAAGTAATTCTCCATAGGGTCAGGTGATAGATAGCCCATTTCTGTATCTACTACAAGGCTTTCTTGCTCAACATCCATCACTGCATGTAGAACTTGTTGTCCTTCCTGACCGATATTTACATCTTTCTCGCTGTTTTCAGTAGGCTGAAGGGGGAGGGCTGTGTGGGGGGCTTTTCCTTGCTGACCTCGTAATCTTGCTGAGTTGTCCCAGAAGAATCAGCCATATACAGCACAGTAGTCTCAGTGTTTGATCCCCAGGAGGCACGAGTATAATTAACGCTCGCCGAGTCTTCTTGAGCTTGGGTTTGTGCTTCACCAGTTTTATCATTATTAACGTCATTAATGCCACCCTGGATTAATTTTCTCTTCTGCCCTCTCTCCTTGCTCATTTCCTTTTTTGCAAATAAACTAGCAATTACAGTCTGTGTTTTTATCACCCGATCTTCCGACCAGTGCATGACTTGCAGTATATGATTTAGAAATGTTCCCGCAAGTAGATGTACTGTTCTTACCCGCAGTCGCAACTTGACTGGGCTTCTTAGTTTCGGGAATCACTTTTGAATCAGGGGTTTTTCCGATAGTGCGAGGCGCGACTTACTACGAGCTGCTCTCACCGCCATCACTTTCAGCTTCCAAGGCGCTTCCGTGGAGTCCGCGTTGCTAGGCAGCTTCGATCTTGACTCCGGTAAACGCTGAGCAGGATTCCCTCAACCTGGGATCGCTGTTAGTAGAAGTCTGACGAGTGTTTCCCAGCGTGAGCAACAATGCCTATCGTCTTCCCGTCTCACACTCGGCACTAGCACACCTTCCTGCCAGCGCGGCCAAACTCCAAAGCCGGGACGCATCGCATCGCCTGATATCGGTATTCGGCTCCAGGGGTTGCAGCGATGTGGAGGTGAGTTTCTGAGACCTCTCACTCAGCCGCAATCTTGGCCCACAATACAGAATGGAAAATAATAGCACCCTTTCTGATGTACAAGCGTACTTCTCCCCCAGCAAATTGACTGACTCTGTGAATGAGCTCTAAACCAAGGCTGATTATAATGGGCCAACTGCATTTATTCTGTTAGAACTCTCAGCTGCATTTGACATAGTCTGTCGCCTTACGCTACAAAATAGACTTCAAAATTATAGTTTTCATAGCAAACCTTTAGATTTTATAGCGTTCTTCCTGGCAAACTGTCAACACTATATCTCCTTACCACTACACATCCCCACGTCATACCACCTAACTCTGGTGTTCTAAAGTGCTCAACTATTTCTCTTCTAACTAGCACCATCTGCCTTATGCTTCTACCAAATCTGTCACAATCCTTCAGTTTTACTTGTTTAATTCTGCTAATGACACAGATATCTTCAAATCCCAGCTCTTCAATGACAGCAAAACTGCGATACTGGCAACTTGCTCTATAGTCTGGGCAAAACAGAAATTCTCAAAGGTGGAAATTGACCATCTTTCAAAATTGTAGTGATCCCATTCATAAAAATGGAGGTGACTTTGGAACCCCAAATAGAATGTGTAGTAAAATATTCCTTGAATATGATCAGAATATTAATATTGACTTGACTATATGTAGATTTTCCCAACAGAGTTCAAACTATATCCACATTCATAGGATCTTTGCAAGACTATGCAAACACGCTTTACCCTGAATCAACACAATGTCTCCTACACTAGTATGGAAAAGGTTCAAAACTCAGATTTATCCCGCTTCTTGAGTCTTGGGATCACATTACTCCAGCCTATTTGATTCTGCTTGATCCCCAAGGGATCGCCTTCGAAATGGACCAAAGCTGCTCCTCGAAATTGAAAACTGACCAAACTCAACACAACCTCTGCTCCAAAATATTCAATTTCAGTTTATTGGAGCAAACTTTGGAGCACTTTACTTCTCCCATTAAGGAAAATGGAGAACCGCCTTACCTTTCAGTGGGCCATACCATTTTGGACCTTCAAGCTTTAGTTCACTGCATTATCATACCTTTCTACATAACATTAGCAACCAATCAGTCAATAAAGCCATTTACAAAATATCTCTAAGCTTAGCCTGATGCTCCACACCAAGACCTCTAACTGAAACAACTAGGAGCACAACTCCATGCAATGACTCATCAATTAGGCATGTAGAACACATGCTGAAAAAAAGCATGCTCTATTCCATATCAACCTTTCTGTAATATTGTCAAGCATACCAGCAGTAACAAGGTCACTGCAACATGACCAGGCCACATGTCATGGTCTCAAGCATCAAACATTACTCATTCCACGACCCTAGTCGGACATATTAGAACACAGTGTTCCAATTAAATCTATATGATTGGGTGAATTTGTCTCTAAAGGTTTGAGTGCTGGTATGCAGTTGCACAGAGAGCACATGCAAGACAACAAAGCATAAAATTGCGTAACATAATATAGAATTCCTTCTCTCCTGGGAACAAATGGTTTCATTCGAAAATTACTAGATCCGTTCTGTGCAGGACTGCTATATATCAAATTGAACAGAAGCAGCTATTATCTGGTAAAAGCAAATATATTTGGTGCTAAAATAAATGCATTTTCTCCCTATTTTTAGCTTTTTTTAAAATATTTTGTAAAGATCAAGAATACACAAATTACAAATATTTAGATATTACATGGGACAGTTTAAAGTTTAAAAGCAGAAGCATGCAATGTAGACTGTAGCATTGTAAACTGTACGTTTTGCAGTGCGGCTTGCGGATTATCAAACCATATCACTCCATTGTGTCACACTGCTACTCAACCATCCCCGCTGTGGGCGCTTCCTGACATCTGCTCAGGAGGAAACCTCCAGGTCCGTTTGCACCTGTGATGCAGTAATGGTGAGTATAGGGAATCGACCAATGCCTATGTGGCCTGATACTAGGGACCACTCTCAAAGGTGACATGAGGACCAAGAAGTTAATGACGGGTTGTTGGACCAATGAGACCGATGAGGGTAGACTCTGCCAGGAGGTAGCATTTCTTATTATAATAGGCAGGATCAGGAAGGCTCTAGTGCCCCAATGACCAGTAAAATGGTTAAATTGAGACCCAATCAGAATCAAAATTCCCCCTTGAAGGATAGTAGAAAAATTCAAAAATCCCCATATAAACCTATAAAAGGGAATAGACATGGAGAAGGTACAGAAACAGAGTTTTGCTTCTTCTCTCCTTTTCTTTTGTCATTTAGGAGGAATAAAACTGCTAAAACTGCTAAGGGGCCAGTAAGATGGTAAGAAGCTGGAATATGCTGAAATATTGTGGTCAGAATAGTATATGACATAAGTATTGTGTCCTAAATATCATTTACAAAATTACCAACCACATTTGAGTCAATAACAGACAATTTACAGCCAATTGAATTATATGTTTTTTAAATTATAGTTAGGCCCCAATATTTATGCTAGACAATATTTACATCCACAGCATTCTGACATTCAACCAAGACTAAACCAGGAACTAGAATAAGAGAAAAGTATATTAGGACTGGTGACCCCAGGATTATAGTACTTGAAAGAGACTATTGGAATATGGGAATGAGTAATGCTGTGATTAACTTTCTTGTACAAGATTGTACATGAGCATGAAGTAATGACCGGTGAGCTGCCGTACAAATCCTCAATTTATTTATTTATTTATTAAATATATATGGCGCAACAGCTACCCTGAGGGTTTCCCGGCGCCTTGGATCCAAGATTTGCCAGAAGAGATGGGTTTATAAAAATGAAATTTTATTGGTTAAATAACCATGTTTTAATGCCTTTCCGGTATTTAATGTAGTTTGGTTCCAGACGTAATTTTACCGGCAGTGAGTTCCATAAGACCGTGGCCAGGTAGGCGAAGGAGCGCTTCTAAATCGGATAAAAGAATGAGAATCATAGGGCAGTTATAGTCCTCTAAATGTAAATTAAGGTCGCCAAGAATAGAGTACATGGAAGCCTCCAGCAGGAGTGGTGTGATAAACTCAGAAAGAGCCGCCATCCATTCCCCTGCCGCACCTGGTGGTTGATAAATCAAGATTCCAGTAAACATGATTTGAGGAGTGAGGGTAAGTTTAAAGAGTCCGGCTTCACATTTGTCCATGGTAAGTTCTTCCCATGTACATTTAAAATCTTTTTTGAAAATTATTCCAATACCTCCCCCACTTTGATTCAATCGGTCTTTTGTAACTAGGGTGTAATTCGGGGGTAGGGCTGTGGCAATGTCTGGGCCTGAGCTGGCATTGAGCCAGGTTTTTGATCATTTAATAAGTTAAAAATGTCCTCTTTGTGTTTGGGGGGCGATCTGCAATTGATACTGATAAAGTTAAAAAGCGTGACTTCATCTTTATTTGTCACAGTCGTGGCACTTGTGCATCCTCCATTCTCCCCTGTTATTCCTAACTGAAAATGGGAGAAGGAGAAGTCACACTCGGGGCAATGGAGAGGTTGTTCCTCGAAGGATAGTATCTTGCAGTGTGAGTTGCATTTAGGCCTTAGACTGCGCAAATCATTGCATGAGTATATATGTGCTTTGGGAATTTGGGCAGGGGGGATGGCACCTGGACCTGGCCGGGCTCGGACGGGCGCAGACGGGCTTGCCTTTGAAATGAACCCACACCTACAATCTTGCTGTGCTGTCTGAAAGCCCACACCCATCAATCACATGAATTAATCCCAGCCTCCAATCACTGTACTTGGCCATGTATCTGTGGCAGCGATCAGTTGCGAATGGACACAGTTAGTATTATTGCTTTACAGTGGTATTGGCAGTGCATGGGCTGAGAAAAGAATTGTGCATGTTTAAGGGTGTTCCTGACACCACAACTGACATTTTGCTAATCTGTCTCTTGATCTTTGTCATAAGTAGGCTGAAACTTAGATGACTTAGGACCACATGCATCAACAATGCCATTTGCGATTCCTTATAAGCGAAAAATAAGGATTTGCTAATAAGGAATAGCAAAAGGCTATGCATGAAGAAATCGCTAAAAAAATTGCGATGTCTTAATATTCCTTAATTGCGATTCGCAAATTGCGAGTTGCAATTAAGGAATGCAAAAATATCGGTCGCAAAGGGGCAGATTCTGAGAATCTGCCCGTTTGCGACCGGTTTTTGCTTTGATGCATGTGGGCCTTTATTTGCTCTAAGGCCATACACAAGAGGCATTTTTTGTTCCGTGAAATAAATTAATCCAAACAAAATAAACTCAAATAAATTTAAATACCTACAAATCAGAATATATTCCAAATAATTTCGTTTTAAATCTGAATCCACAAACTCCAACAAGAAAGGGGAAAATGTATGCAAATACACCAGAAAAGTAATTATGTATGAGAATAAGGTTACCTTTGTTGGAGCTGAAAAGAAGAGGGAATTAAAATGGGTTAGATGATATATATATATAGACTGGGAAAACCTTGCATTTGCTATTTCATTCCAATGTATTAAGTACACAGATTCTTTTTCAACGTGAACTTTCTTTCAAAAGTGAAAGCAAAGAATACATGTTGGACAAAACTGCCTATAGTCTTTGCAAACTTTTGCATAAAATTTCAGTGGGTTTACAATGGAGCTACTTATAGGTTTGTGTGTATTAGATCAGATTTGCAAAGATTTTTATGTGCTCAGATGAGCCTGTGCCCATCATGGCCAGACTGGCCATAGCGGGCATCTGGCATTTCCCCAGTGGGCTCAAGAGGTGGGGGCTGGTTTTGTACCTGTGGGGTCCCTTTTCGTACTGGAGGCCGTTTTCGCAGCAGTGCTGCAATATCACCCCTCTGTAAGAAAAGCAGGAGCAGTGCTTTTGCTAGCCCCCCCCACACACTCCCAGGGCGGGTCGAGCAGGAACCTGCCAAGGCTGGTATGCTATTCCCAGTACGGCCCTGGTGCTCATAAAACAACAGCACAAGTTGTGCATGCACAAAATTATCCCGATTGACAGCAGTGGTTCCTAACCTGCGGTTGTGAACCCCGGGGTAACTGCACCTATTTAGGGGGTCGGTGACTGTTTAGAAAACAAATAATATTATTGAATTATTACAGTACATATATAAAAACACAAATTTTTCATTTTTAAAATGCTATATAAACTTAAAAATGAACTTCATATCCTTAACTTGATTAGTGGGAGCAGCACTAGTACAACAAACAAAATCTAGTATGAACGATTTGCAGCCTCAATTGAAGCAAGCTGGCATGCAATAACAAGAATAAAACGAGCAGTTAGAGCCAAAAAGACAAGGTGATACCTAGAATCTAGCATAGTCCTTCCTCTTTTTTAGAAATAAAACTACATTTGAAATGCTCATACCTTCCCCTTAAATTATAATTTTGATTTTCGCATATTTTTCTTGTTTGTTAATTTTATAAAATGTCATAATTAGTGTATTTGTTTGAGCTCTACTTGTTTATATATTTTTCAATGTTTATTTTGAGATTGAAATCGTAGAAATTGCTTAGGCGGGTGCCCCCAGTTTCCTGTAATGATTCAGTGGAAGTCCACAGATGCCATAAGATTAAAAACTGATCATTTACAGGATGAAAACATTGAAAGGAGGGCTTGGTGCAACATGCATTTGATACACACAATGCATAATGTGTGTGCCACTTGGACATGAGTAAATTGAATGGTGTTATTGCAGGTGCCAATTTGGCTAGTACAGAAAAATAACCTAATTTGCACATATAAAATGAAAGTGTCTAAGGATACTCATTTCATCCTGTCTAGTGCAATACTAGTAAGCAAAACCCATAAAGACATTTGGTTGTTCCTAAAACAAGATGTTTTGATCATGTTTAGCCTACTCAACATTTTGCCTTTTCCAACCCAGCCGATGTCAGGTATTTCTCAGATGTAAATGGGTAAAATGCCTATTTTCATTTTCTACGGGTATATTTTCGCATAGAATACCACTTTCACCACTGTTACTGGGCAACTCTGTGTCAACAAGGATGTTGTGTTTTCAAAAAACAATACTACAGGAATAAACAATAACTGTCACTATTTTACATTAGTAGATCCATAAAACTGACCATCTTAACCATACATAGATCTGATCTCCAAATTTATTTCGAAAAAAACTATTTTAAAATGGATCAAATAGGCTAATGCACATTTTCCTGCATTGAAGTACAAATACTGTGCTTTCCTTTGACCATTATTCTTCAATGCAGTGATAGGATAAATTTTGTAGCTGTGGTAGCTACAGACAGAAAAGGTTAACATGCTAAATTTATTGTCCTGCAAATTGAAGTGAAGTGAAGTAGTGTGGCTCACTGGTTAGAGGCGGCAGACCTGAGAGCAGAGGACGGCCCGGGACCAGGGTTCGATTCCCGGCGCGGCAGGTTTCTGGACCAGGGTCAGCGGACTCGATAATTCTCTCGCCTCGGTGCCCACTCTGATCAGCGATCACACTCGGCAACTCTGGGCATTAGCTTGCCTCATCTTCACTAACGGCCCCACCAGACCGCCGGGATGCCTGGTCTCACCCTGGAGATACCCATTAAGGGACCATCTCTCAGGGAAGCCAGGAAGGGTTTCGCAGCGGTCGAAGCGCCTTGGGACCCTTCGGGTAAGTAGTGCGCTATATAAATGCCAATACATTTACACAATTAGTGAACATGAAACAAAGTATGTATTTATATGCCGATTGCAATGCATACAGCGGCACCTCTACGGATCCAGTGCGGCAGAGCCCTAAAATTGACATGATTTAGATTTGGTTGGTAATGAAAAGTCCTTCAATTTCTGGAGGAAGTGCTACATCCGGCGGGGAGTCCACTCTGGACATTTCCTGCTCCACGATAGCCCTTAGGTGGTTATCATGGGCCATCACTATATTTAATTGGCAATCATCTCCGTTATAGTAATCTAATCCACAAAACGTGTTGGTGGCCCAGCTTTCAAAACAAATCTCTCCAAACCATGGATAAAAGTCCATTGTTGAAAGGAGGCGTGTGTAAACTGGCCATTTGGCAAAGGAAAGAAAAGGGGATGTGCATATAACTCTTAAGAATGGTTTGCTACCGGATTTCGATTGAAAAACATTAATACATATCTTTAGGAATTTGTATTTGGATGGGACGGCCTTAAAACAGCCCCTACCACATAACCATTCTTTATTTTTTCCTAAACCCATTCAATGATTTGGATCATCTTTTCAGAATCATTATATGGGTTTAGTACAATAGAAAAGTGTTTTGATGGTTGCAAACTATCAGAATTATTGAATCTATAGGTTTTAGACCGTTAAACAGTTAGTACACATGGTCCCTAGTTTCATAAAATGTTATGAAAATCACATAAGATTACGTCTCATTTAGGAAAATAAAATGTGATGGTATCTTGTGTGTAAATTGAAAGTAAAGGTACTCCTCCGGTTCAAAAGTTATGCAAGATACCAGAAAGGGGACTGATTTGAGGAGAAAATGTCTCCCCTCAAGATATGTTTTTAGCTTAGCCAATCTCCTGAAAAACAAAAGGCAAGACATTTTGCTGCATTGCACTTCATGGAGTTTCACGGGCTTTTCAACTTCCTCGAGCGCACCGAAATATTTGGATAGATATAGTTATAAGGGCTGCCCAAGTAGACCTATGAATACCCCTGGTATCCTGCAATCATCTCAATGTGGATGTCCCCTTGTCTTATTTCTAAAGTGCAAGAGATAATTATAGTGACAGCAATCATGCAGAAAACAGAAAATAACCTCATGTGTGCGTCCAAAATTGAATGTGTCTGAATAGTAGCTAATCAATTACAAAATAAATTAATCAAATGCACATAAGGTAATGGGAGGAGGCTTGCAAGAAGTCTAACCACTGGCAATCATTCAAGGTAGCATTCTGACCCATTTTCTTTTGCTCTTGTCAACAATGCCACCTCAGATTAGACCCAGCCATAAGGAAATCAGTCTTGACCCTGCTCCAATTGGAACAGTCTTGTCCAACCTGCCCAGCCAGGTCCTTTCCATTCAGGAACACAAGCAACCCAAAACCAGTTTCACCCTGATGGGGGTTCTTTATTCTGGAGTTACTTGGTTCCAGTAGAACAGTGAGGAGGGGGCCCACGTCTGGGCATACCTTTATCACTTAGGACAGTACATCAAACACATAAATGGTGATAGGAGGATACTTGCAATGTCTAATTTCTGCAAATCGCTCAGGTTAGCATTCCAACCCATCGTTCTTTTGCCCATCATGCGACCTCAGATTAGACCCAGCCATTTTCAAATCAGTAATGACCCTGCTCCAATTTCAGCCCGAACTTCCAATCTAGGTCCTATCTGAATAAGAATACAAACAACCCAAGATCAGTTTCACCCTGATTGGGGTACCAAGAAGATACGTCTGGGACCATGGCTGATGGGTAGTTGAATAGCTAGGACCTTGAAAGAAATAAGTTATCAACATTAAGGTGTGTCTGAGACCATTGCAGACTGGTAAGCGAACAGCTAGGACCTTGCAAGGCATATAGAACAGTTTTTGCTTTACTGAGAAATTCCTCTCCAGCGCAAATTCGCCTAGAATTTGGTTTACTGCAACAACGTCTAGCAAGAATGTATGCGACAATAAAACTATGGTACAAAATTCGGTTAAACCGCCAGAATCCTCTTAATAGCGCCATTTTGGAAGCTCAAGCGAATATTCCGATCAGCTTATCATAAGTATTTGCAGTTATCAATAAAGTTAACGAAGGTGTCGGAATTATGGAACCTGATTACCATTCACAACATTTTGACAATTAATAAATAGAGCAGCAAAAAGACACTCGTTAACTGAGGACAAAACTATATTCAGCAAGCGCTCTCATGCCTCGATGGTACTGCAATCTTATACCATCTTACAACCAACGGCTCACTTGGACATAACATACTCCATACATCTAATAAGGAAATTGCTAGCAATACGTCTTGAGGCATTAGCGACTAATGCTGATAAACCCCTCTGGAAATATAGTGGTTCACCGTCATGTTCATTATGTGGTGCTCCAAAGCAGGACTTTATTCACCTGATTTGTATATGTCCAGTTTTAAAAATAAATCGTCTATTATTGTTAAAATTTTCTTTTAAAGATAGAGGCATACGCACCTGTAGGTAAGCTATACTAAAGGGTCTTGATCCATATGATCCGCAACTTAATTGTAGGCTGGTAAAGTTTTTACTTTTATATGAAAAATTAGTTTGATCTGGTACTTTAAATGGTATTTTACTAAAAAGAGGAAACCTCTGATATGCTGTTTCATATTGTTCTATCTATTTGTAACCGGTTCTTCAGCGGACAACCAATAAGTCTAACATGTATATACATTTGTGCTAATACTCTCTTGATATGATGTTATGAAAAGTTGTAAATTTTATTAATGGTAATCAAGATTTTAACATGTTCAGCATATATTCCTCTGCAGACTGCTTAATTTTATTGGAATTGTTATGGTTTTAATTAACTTAAACAATAAAGACTATCTATTCCTGGCAAGAAAGAAGTAATCGACATTAGGGTCTCAAACTCCATGAATTCCCAAGGGGCCCTTTTCCCTCAAGAATTTGCGTCAGACAACGAATACTGGTTTCCTGAATATGGTTGACAACTAAAAGGTATCTTACAGAATGTGGGAGCATCGCTGACAACTGGATAGGGTCACTAAGAGTGGGCTTTTTCATATACTAACTAAGGAAACCAATCTACTTTGCAATAATATTGGGTCAGACAAATCTGGCCTATCGGCTACTTGGAAATAGAACTCCGGCAAAAAGCCCCCTTGCATGGCCCATCAAGCATTGCAGTGCCGGCCCGATGAGGAGCACAGCCCGATGTTGAAGCATGCCACTAATGTGAGGAATGGCTGGTGCTGCAGAACTGAGTTGCCTTTGATAACCCTGCCTGGGAAACCTCCAGCACTAGAAACCTGAGGTTATTAAGGGCTGTGCAAATACAATCAGTGTAGGTAGCAGGGCCGGACTGGGAACCAAAAACCGGCCCTGGCAAAGTGATCGGCCGCCCCCCAGGGTGGGGGGGGGGGGGGGAGGGTTGGCGGTGCCGCCAAGCGCTTTGCTAGGGACGGTTTCTGCCGATTTTGTTGCAAGGCCGATTTTGCAGCTATGCTGCATAAATGGCCCTGTAACAAAATTCGCCCCCAGGGGCTCAAAACCGGCCCCCACCCTTGCGGCGCACTGGGGAATTGCCCGGTGCCCGCTATGGCCAGTCCGGGCCTGTAGGTATTAGTACCATGCAAGCGTCTGGCGGAAGTGAAAGAGGTTACATCAAGGATTAATCTGAGTAACTGCTCTTTTACTCAATCCACAGGTTTTCAATTATTTTTCTTAATTTATATTATGTTGCAGCCATCAAGAAAAGGATTACATTCGGCCCAGTCCTAAAGGGAAATACAAGCCTCTTCTACCGGCCTCACCACTGCATACAGTGAGATGTTCACTGTCTAAGTCTACATCTTTAGCTCCCTGCATCGTTTTCCAATATTTTCGGTTAGTAACTCTTCATAAAGTATGTTTTTGCTTTGGACTCTGCTGGCTTCCTCTCTATTTTCTCTGCTGAAACACAATAACGAATTCAAAGACGTTTCATTTTTTGTTAAAGTACACACATCACGCCCAAGGGCGGTTTTAATAGATTTATTTGACTATGCAGACTAAGCCACAGTAAACATTAAGTATGTTGATTTTCGGGAAATATGCATGGTGCACATAACAATAGCGATTACCTACTTCACTCCATACAGACCTATTTTGCCTGTGGTATATTTTCATCAATAACCTGCAGTGCAACATGTACTGTAGTATATTATGTGTAGTCTACAACTAAGATTTCTAATAATTTAAATGCTTAGTTGAAAAATTCACTGCAGAAGTATAAATAAGAACGTTTACTTTTCTTGGTTTTGGAAGGGCCCAACCTATCTAGTCCCACTTTTTTAAACTGTGCCGTCAGTTTAGAAAATCTTTTTGTTCTTCTGTAGCCGTGCTGGTAAAATGAATGTAGCCTAGCACAGATCAGACCTGATAATGTGTACATATTTTTTTAAGTTTCAATGAAGAATGAATACTCCACAAGAGCTGAGAGAAACACTTCTTTATTCCAGTCAGCCACTCTCCTAGAATAACGGATGACTTCAACATTCTAATGTGAGCTCCAGCCAGGAGATTCTATAACAAAAGGGGAAATTTAGGAACCAAATTATAGTACCATTTGAATAGGTACAATAATGATAAAAATAATAATAATAATAATAATAATAATAATAATAATAATAATAATAATAAGAATAAGAATAAGAATAAATACATAAATGTAAGAAGATTACCACAAAAACACTTTTATTAAATGTACAATCCTAAAATAACTTCCTATTTGGTTGAATGCCCCTGGCAATGTACTGTTGTAAAACTAGCCCAGGCCGAAAAAGGGAGCACGACAGGAACAAGGGACAAGGGCCACCTTCATCTGAAGTCCTAGCAAAATACGCATTGAACTTACCTCACAAGGAAGGAATTTACCAATAAAGGTTCAATATCATGAGCAACACTGCCTTGATGCATGGCCTTCTCCTCACCTCAGACCCAGCATAAAATGTAAAGAAAAGCAGTGAGGAAGAGGAATGCTTAATCTTTTTTTTGTTTCGTATTTTTATTGAAGAAAAAGAAGTTACACGTGTTGCACTATATCAATATATAGAAAGAACTTCGAAATAGAAATAAAGACCAGAGGGATGATTCCTCTTGAAAGGTGAGAACAACTCACAGGAGCACTAATAGGAGAACTGTGCAGAACAGACAGCATATCGGGCTCATCATCAGAGTAGCCAACATGAAACCAAGTGAAAGTAAGCAAAAGATGAACTCACTTAGGGGCATATTATCAAGAACGGCATTCAAATTATCGCCGCTTTAGCAGCAGGAAAATGCTGTTAAAGCGGCGATAATGGGCTTGATAATATGCCTTTGAGAATTCCAATAAAAGCCCAGGTTCACACCAGAACATGGGCTTCTATGGGAATTCACAAGGGCATATTATCAAGCCCATTACCGCCGCTTTAGCTGCAGTTTACTGCGGCTAAAGCGGCGATAATTTTAACGCCCTTTCTTGATAATATGCACCTTATTCCTGCAGCCCATTCTATCCTAAAAGCTAGCTCATAGGTCTCTCCCTACCTCAACAGTGAGCGATGATCTTCTATGCTTTTCCTGCAGTTAGGCCTTCACGACGAGTGCCTCATTAAATTGCGACACTGCTGTTTGCATGGGTGATGGAGCAATGTGTTATTATCATACCTGGTAATTACTTTGTATAATAAAATCTGACAATTTGATTTTGAAATCGATTTATTACCATAGGTCAAACCAGCCGGAATTTAACGGGGCAAAGAAGACCTGGTAAATAACAGCACATACAGATTTTGGGGTGGAAGGCACAAGATTTCAAAGTTACCCCACATTCTGAAGGGCTATCTCCTCATGTGTGCTACTTATCATATGCAGTAAATTTCAAAACCTGGGTTATCGATTTTAACAGATGAGATAAAAGATATTCACCTTCCCGAGGCACTAGTAATTGAGGACGAACTGATGTACAACTAAAAGTCCTCTACTGTTAAACTCTAACACACTAAAACTAATGGGCATATGTACAAGCCCCTGTCGCGACCACAGCATCACTTTATATAACGATCCAGTGGCATAGCGGCATTCCTCATAATTACAAGGTGGTGCTAAGCCAGTTAATGTGGCTTAATGTCACCTTGTAAATATACCCCTTTCCACAATAGTATTCTGCTGCAAAGGAGCGTGCAATGGGTGTTGCATTAGGTGTTCCACCGCAACTCCCATTGCTTTGTTATGCTGCCCCAGATTTACAAGGCTAGGGCAGTGCCAAAAACTAAGGCCGGGTAATACCTGGTCTTAGAATGGCAATACAAGGAGAAATTATTTTCTCCTAATTTTTTTGCTCTTTCTATGTGTGCTGATTTCTGCAGCAAACATAGAAAGATGAAATCACCATTGTTGATTGTTTACATGCAGGAAGGTGTCCCTTCCTGCACATAAACAACTGCCCCTGCAGAGCAGAAACCCTTGCAACGTGGCGGCAGAGTGCCTTAGCTGGCGCTAGGTAGCTTTTATTGCACCAGAATTTGGGGAAATACAGGGGTGCAACGCATTCTTGTGAATACGGTGCATCCTTGCATTTTAAAAATGTCGGAGCGCGGTGATGCCAAATTAGGCATATCACCACGCACCAAATTGTTTTGGTAAATATGCCACCCAGTCCGCCAATCACTCACACACCTTTATTAGAGGTGTGCAGCCACAAAAATAAAATCAGTTAACTTGTTGGTACCAATAGCATATTCACTTGACATGCTTCACAGTACATTTTAAGGGGGAAATGGCCGTCAGCTATGACTAAATTTAAAACTGTGCTCTATAGATGCATCCTTTGCCATTACTAACTCCACATCTATGTGCCTGAAAGACAGATATATTTTACGTAGGTGCATATATGTAGCATAAGGAATACAAAAATGACACTTACATACCTGTCGATATTTTTGATTTAATATTCTGTCATCTATATTCTGGTTTTGATATTCAGGGTGCACACAGTGTGATTCTATGTGAAAGAATGTGTGGATTTTTAAGGTACATATTAAAACACTCTCAATCAGCTTTTCACAATTCAAAATGAAATCCTATCAATTAGATGGGAGTTAAAGTAGAAGAATGTAAAGTTGTAAAGCAGCCTGACTGACAGCTTTTTAAGCATGGAAGGCTGCCATGTGTACTAGAAATTGAAAATAGTTACTTACAGATGGATTGTTTGCCATTAGCACAGGTGCAGATAAAAGTCAGGCTTCCTGTTATGAAACAACTAAGAAATTTCCATAATGATATGGACACTAGAAAGCCAAATCACCTCCTTAACCTCCTTAACAGAACTTTATGTTCTCAGCAAGTAGGTTGGACTTTTCAGAGACTATACCAGCAAATTTGGAAAAGGCTGATATGCATTAAAAGAGAAGGGTCCCGGAGGACTGTGATTCAGATGGGAGCAACTGAGTGCCTTGTATATCAGAAGACTGGGCTACCATGCAATGCAAGGGAGGGCTTGTGGACCAAAATACCCTGGAGGAGGGCCCTTACATTTGGCGGAGTAAATGTATATATATGTGCTCTTGTGATCTGTCTTTATGTCATGCAAACATTACTGTACGAATTTTGTCTAAATCTGTCAAATAAAAAGTTTTTTTTAAAAAAAGAAAAAAGAGAAGGTGTAAGCACTTCTCACAAAGAGTACACAGTAACAAAAATAAAGATTGTTAAGAAATTTGCAAAAAGCATTGTGGATCAAGTAACCATGGTTAGATCACAATAGGATTGTAAAGACCACGTGCAAGGTTGATTTGTGGATTTTGCACCAGATCATTTTTTGAAAATAAAGTGCAAGATTGTGCTTGGAAATCACATTGGGACAGTTGTATTGACCAAAACTTGGTAAGGTTATAAATTTCACTTAAAATCACCAATCACTATTTGTCTATGTGCATCTAACTATCATTTAGCTCCTTAAGGTGCGCTCCTACTTTCTCTATTTACTTCCAATCTCCCATTCTCTGCCTCTGACGCCTCTCTCAATAATTTCCCTGCGATCCCTTTCTGTTTGTTGCTGCATCTATCTTCCCATTTCTGTCTCTCTTGCTTTTTCTATTTGCTCCTTCTCATTCCTGTCTCTCCTGCTCTCTCTTGCTTTTTCGATTTGCTCTCCTTTCTTTCTCTTAATCTTCTCTCATTCCGTATGACTTCTCATCTTGATCTTCTCTTCTATCTTCTTTGTACTTCTCAATATTTTGTACTCTCTCTTCAGCCCTCTTCTCCGTAGGCCGTGTATGGCAACTAATACTTTTCTTTGGCTATTATCAGAACCTGCCATCTTTCTTTGACTACTGTACTTTCATCTACTATCCTGTGGGCCTCCTTGAACTGGAAAAGTCCCCTATGACCATGGAACAAAGAAGATAATGCAATGTTGCCATCATATTCCTACAGCTTGTCATCAAGCATTGTTGGACAGGACACCAGGCTGCATGAATTTGGTGGGTTTTAACTGCTTTATGGCAGACCACCTATTGACTCGCACTACACTACTTTCACAGTGGGGTAGACTTCAATGGGCCATCCACAGTACAGAAGAAGAAAATGTTTCTGGAAAAAACACCAGAAATATTTTCTTTTGCAAAATCAAAGTCTGTACACAAGGAAAATGCTTCCAATGAGTCCCAAGTTTGATGTTGTTTTGCTGTATTGTGCAGCGTTCTGTGGGCACTGATGTTGCACAGCAAAATGAAAGTGAAAGTGGATCGCTCTAATGGAATCTCTGGGATCCACAAGTGTCTGACCACCCGGTGTTACTACACTACTCTAGATAACAGTAGTACTCTACTTGTGTGACTGAGCTATCGCATGTGAAATGAAAAGCTCAATAAGTCCCCTTAGACACAAGGAAAGATCAAGATTTTGCGTTACAAATTGACCAATTCTGGGGATGTGGGTAGCTGAGGTATTTAGGCCAGGGCTAGGTTGGCACCCAGAGAAACCTTCCAGGCCTAAACATTTTTCCAAACAACGTACCTAGGGAAGTCTGGGGTGGCATTGTTTGCATGGATTATATTAAATTTCGTACCCACAATGATCTGCAAATTCCAAACTTTGTCTAAACCACAGATTTTCCTCATATTTTTGAGAAGGGAAATTCCGGAATGTATGAGGATTTATAAAATTCCTACCACCCAGCATTCCCACACTTCTCCCAATAAAAATACTATCCCAAATGTTCACCTTATATTTTGCATTTAGTACATTAGTTACATTGGACCTCATAACAGCAATTTATGACCATAAATTAGATAAATATAAAGCATAATTTTATAGGATTTGGTAAAGTTAAAAAATCAGATTCATATTACACAGAGCTTAGATTACATTATCAAAAATCAGAAAATGTTATGCGATGTTCTGCAGAGAAGACTAGAGAGGTCAATTACAATATAAATGCTTTCAGACTCAAATGTCCTTATTATGGTTTCCACATTATGTGTCGAAGGAGATTAGTCCTCACTGTATTGACAAGGGCAGGCTTATATAGATATTATATCATTTTTGAAAGATAGTCAATTCTAGCAGCCCTTTGTGACATGGCAGGCTATATTGGGTCATTTCCGATTCACACAGCTGTAGTTAGGGTATTTGCACCATTCTGCAGCAGGCACACTAACCTAACAAAAGAAGTGGATACCTAATCTCACCAGGCTATATTTCACAACAGGTCAGTGTAGGCTGGAGCAATGTCAGTCAGATATAAGTCGCACCTGAAATGTGATTACTCTACACCAGCACAATAGGCTTATCTAATCACCAAGTCATACTAGGAATCTAGAATTTCCTGACTGGATGTTGCTTCTGAATTTCTGGTAGGTTTGGGTTTCCTATTAGCTCCTCACATACAAAACTGTAGTGTTCCATCATATTCCCTCTACTATTCAACATCTACCTCACCACCTTACCTAACCTGGTTAAATCATTCAACCTCACATGTCACAACTATGTAGATGACACCTAAATCATTTCTAAAATTGTGATGGTCTGAAAGACCTCTATAATTTAAAACTTGATGACTGCCTTTGGGTCATAAATACATGGATGTTGAATAACCATCTAAAGCTAAGTATCACAAAGACAGAGTTCAGGACCTGTGTACAGTGACAAAATACCAGTCTACCACCATATGGCCTAAGGAACATGAGGCCCCTTCAGCAATAGCAAGAGAAGTTAGAAACTTAGGGGAAAGCATGGATTCAAACCCATATTTGATACCACATATTCACAACATAAAAGAGAGTGCCTTCTACACATTGCATCCTCCTATACTTTGGATACCAACTGAAAGTTCAACCCAGCCTCACACTCATAATCTTCAAGCTTGGCTATGCCAACAGCCTATACGCGGGCGCATCCACATTCATAATTCACAAAATATGGCATTATTTCTTCTCTGACTTCACTCAAGAGAAGATATGACTACAGTCTTGGAATCACTCCACTGGCGATCTATGGCAAGAAAGGCAATGTTCAAGGCACTTTGCATTGTTCACAGAACCTCCTAGGAAACGGACTGCTATACTTACAAACTAAATTCAAGCAATCCCAAAAAATCAGGATACTGCACCCCAGGCTTGTTCCACTTATTATATCACCGTACCATAAGAAAGCTGTAGGAGGCACTGGTTTCTAAGTACAAGCTGCCAAGCTCTGGAACACCCCACCAGCCAGCATTTAAGCATCAAGGAGCCTATATACTTCAGAAGATTGTTGAAAACGTGTCTATTTCAAAGGCAACTACACTACCACACATCCCTGCAACTGAATCTGAAAAGACAACTGCTCCCTCAAACTCAGGGGCATATTTACAAGCGAATGGCGCCATCGCAATGTCGCTTTTACTGACATTCCGGTGGCACTATGCCCTGCACCATATTTACAAAGCTGCATTCTGCAGTACTTATAGTAAGAGCAAAACACAGTTAATGATTGTTTATGTGCACAATGGTATCCCTTACTGCACATAAACAATGATTAAATAATGGCTATTTGCTACTTCTGTGTAAAAAAAAAACAATTATTCCCTGCAACGCAGGCACCCTTGCACTATGGCGCAAGGGTATCAGTGTTGGAACTACACATCTATTCTTAGTGTCAGCACTAGGGAAAATGCAGTGGTGCACTGTATTGTTGTAAATATGGCACATCCCTGCATTCTGGGAATGGCAGAGTGCGGCGCTGCACAATTTGCTGCCACTCTGCACTTTCCTTGTAAATATGCCCCTACGTCTTCAGCTTACTATCCACAGATTGGAAACAACCCAGCCATGAAACTACTTTTGGTAGACAGGTACATTAAAGAGATCAGACCTATGTTTTTCCAGGGTATTATATAATTATGTGAGTTCATACAAAACATTTCTGGCCCAAACTGATACTAATACCATAACACTCAATGGCCAGCAGCCAACTGTAACTTAAACCTCTTACATGAGGAATGTAAGTGCAGAGAGCTGCTGCACTAGACAACAGCTTTTATTTCTTTAATTGTATTTGGACCATCATTGCTCCTGCCACCTGTTATAGATTTACCCCTCAGTTGCTTCTAAAGTACTGTTTTATTTTTGCTGCTATTTGCACTTTGCACACTTTATTATCGCTTTCCTCGCTCCATTACCTTGATTTCACTTGTCTCCACCTCCCCGGTCTGACGTGGTTTTGCCGTTTGTTCAGAGGGAGACGGACACACCTCCCTGCTGGTAGTCTCACTTCCAGCCAGGTGGGCGGAGCTCGGTGATTCTTACTGCGCCGGCCAGCCTTTTTATTTCAATGCTGGGGCGGACTTGCAGAGGAATGTAAGTGCTGAGAGCTGCTGCGCTAGACGGCAGCTTTTATTTCTTTAATTATATTTGGACCCTCATTGCTCCTGCCATCTGTTATAGATTTTACCCCTCAGTTGTTGCTAAAGTACTGTTTTATTTTCGCTGCTATTTGCACTTTGCACACTTTAATATCGCTTTGCTTGCCGAATTACCTTGATTTCACTTGTCTCCACCTACCTGGTCTGATGCGGCTTCGCCGTTTGTTCAAAGGGAGGCGGACACACCTACCTGCTGGTAGTCTCACTTCCGGCCTGGTGGACCGAGCTAGGTAATTCTTCCTGCGCCGGCCAGCCTTTTAATTTCAATGCTGGGGCAGACGCATGCAGTGGGCGCGCCAAAGGCAAGTCCGCTGCACCCGTCCGCCCTAGTATGAGGCACGGGACATGTTACTCTGCCCAAAAATACACATACTCTGCAGTTAGTCTCCTAAATATGGCACCAAAGAAATTATATCCAATTGAAGGGCAATTGTCACAAAAATTGCAATCTTTTGGGATCTCAAATTTTAAGACTCTGACCTCTGCTGATATCCTACTTTCGGGTGTACTCTCTAGGAGTTGACCGGTGTCACCTTCATCAGGCGCAGACAGAGGTCCGGTCAAAGACCTTTATATTATGTACTTAAACACACGCTCCATGGCTAAAAACCAATTAGAAATTTTTTATATTTTAGACACTGACACACCGGATTGCCTGTTCCTTACTGAGACCTGGCTCACAGAGGAGTCCTCGCCTGAAATTCTGCCAGCCCTTCCTGATAATTATTTTATTCTACGTACGGGCAGGCCATTAGGTAAAAGAGGAGGAGGAGGAGTGGCTGCGATTATTAAAAAAGAACTTTACGCCCTGCCTCACTTGGAAATTCCGTCAGTCGACTCTCTTGTAGTCAAATTTAATCTACATAGTAGCAGGCTGATCTATGTGATATTATACAGATATTATGCCTGACTTTCCAAAAAACCTTTGCTAACTACATTGCGTCCTTGATCACGGACTACGATAAAGTAATGATTGTAGGTTACTTGAACTACTGGCCCAACGAGACTGACGAGGGAAAATCTTCCAGGGAGCTTTCTGAGTCCCTTGCTTGTGTTAACCGCACTCAACATATTGACACCCACACACACATTAAAGGCCATACCCTTGACTAAGTGTGGTCAATTAATGTCAACCTGATTAATCTGGCTTTTCAACCCTGTGCTTGGTCTGATCACTATATCATCAATTTTTGTTTTCTCGCTCCTCTACTGAGTTTTACCCCCTCTCACTGTAAAAGCATCTTTAGAAACTAGAACCGGGTTGATCTGGGTAAACTAGTAGAAACTCTGTCTTGGGAGCAGCGGGTATCGGAAATCAATCCAGATAACTGGGAGAGCAAGATTACCAGCTGGCAAAAGAAGGCCTTTAACCTCCATGCTCCTTTACAGACCAAAACCTACCACCCTAGGCAGCATGAAGCCTCCAAATGATTTAATAAAGATCTTAAAACCATTAAACTCATAGCAGGACAAGCTGAGCGGAAATGGAGAAAAACCTACAAAGTGCAAGATAAACTTCACCATACAACCAATCTACACCACTATAAAGTGGCTATACTGGAGGCAAAGAGAGTCTTTTTTATGAACAGGTTTCTCGATTCCGATAATGGTTCGAAAGAAATCTTTAAGATAGTAAAATAACTCTCTACCCCCAAGCCATATGACCACTTCCTTTGTGCCTAGCCAGGAACTTTGTAATGACCTAAATTCTTTTTTTTTTTTTTTTTAATTCTATTGCCCCCACCAACTGTAGCTCCAGGAACAACGGGAACAATTCCAACTCATGCTTTCTTAACTCCCTCCCCTTGATGGATAAGAAATGTTTCTTAGACCTCGTAGTTAAGGTCAAATCAGGCTCCCCTAAGGAGGACTGCCTCATCAATATCTCAAAAGCAATCTATCGGTCCTTTCCTGATATTTTTCTTAATTTTCTTAACCACTCACTGTCCCTTGGCATAGTACCGCTTGCTTTTAAAGAAGCAGTGGTCGTTGCACTTCAAAAAAAGCAAGGCATAGATCCCAATAAACTGGAGAACTATTGACCTATCTCTCTTCTGCCGTTCCCGGCGAAAGTGTTGGAGACCCACGTGGCCACTTGCCTCAGCTCTTTGCTGGAGACTACTAAATTCCTCGACAACGACCAGGCAGATTTCCGTCCAGCACATTCCATCGAAGCAGTGATTCTATCATTACTGGACGACCTCAAGGGACAGGCCAATGTGAATCACACTTTGGCCCTGGTCCTCCTTGACCTGTCTGCGGCATTTGACACGGTGAACAACTAAATTTTGCTGGATCGCATTGCTGCAGCGGGTCTCGGGGGCTCAGTGCTCGACTGGTTCAGCTCCTTTTTGGAGGCCCGTAAACAGTCAGTGTGGCTATCGCCCTTCAAGTCCAGAATGGTAGATCTGAACTGTGGAGTTCCTCAGGGCTCCTCCCTTTTGCCAATTCTGATCAATATCTATATACATCCCCTGATCTCGGGTTCTACGACAGATGGGTGTAAAAATCTTCAACTACGCTGATGACATGCAGCTTATCTTCACCCTTGGCAACTCCACAGAATCTAAGGACTTCTTTAGGAGGTCTATGCTGTATGTCAAAACGTGGATGAATGTAAACCATCTAAAGCTGAATTCAGCAAAGACCGAGATCATTGTTCCCCACAGGAAACCTGACTACTGGCCTCCCTCCTATTGGCCCCCTGATTTGGGGGTGGTACCTACCCCCAAACCTGCTATAAAAAGCCTGGGTCTTCACATTGTTGCAGATCTCTCCATGAGCACCCAAATTGGCTCAGTGACATTGGTATGCTTTGTCCAACTGTGCAAACTGCACAAGACCACCAGACTTTTTTTAGTAAGGAGGCCATCAATCAAATTGTCATAGCCTTAATACTTTCCAAAATCGATTATGGGAACGTCATCTACATTGGACTCACACAATTCCAGAGACATCGCCTGCAGATGATTCAAAATCAAGCAGCAAGAATCATCTAACTTAAGGATAGGTGCTGCCATATCACCCCCCCTGCTTAGAGACCTCCACTGGCTCCCAGTGGAGCAGCGAGCCTTGTTCAAAGCTGGCTGTATACTCTTTAAAGCTATCCAAGACACCGGCTAAAGATTTGTTGTCTCACTGATCAACAAACACCTACCCAAGCGGACTTCGAGATCCTAGGACCAGAACCTTTTGAAGGTGCCCAGAATCCGACGCAAACGATCGGAAGGACTTGTTTCTCTTTCCTAGGTCCCATGATCTGGAATGCTTTCCCTGCTTTCCTCAGGCTTGAGGGAGACTATCTTCGGTTCAGAAAACATTTGAAGACCTGGCTTTTCGCCGTGGCCTATAATTAGCTGCTTCTAGCTTAAGCTGCACTCCCCTGGCATTTCCACAACGCCAAGAAACATGTTGGTGTACGTACGCTAGACAAATATCCATGGAACATAACATTCACTTAAGACATATCTGTTACGAGGGCTACAGATCAGCAAACTGTCCAACCAATAAACCAGTCATCACTAAATGAAGAGGCATGGAATAACTGGAGAGATTTGTCACACAATGCAGGTCTATTGAAGGACTTTAATCTAGTCCACGACTGCAGGTCCCAAATATCTATACACTATAGCCCCTTCCTTAGCTCTCACATTTGTTTTCAGATATGAGATGATAGTAACAATACACATCCTAGCATCTCTCTCCACTTCTCTCTTCCTCCAACAATGCCAGCTCTGGCTAAAAACTATACACTAGGGTGCAGATTTATTAAGAGTTTTCATCGGCTTGCCTCAATTTTGTGGTGCAGCCCAAAACAAAATAATTTGGGGGCATTTACTAAATAATGCAAAGCTACCTTCTGTGTTGCTAATCCATCATCTGCTGCTTAATCTTCAGACTTAAACAAAAAACACATTTTCTTTCTAGCTGAAACAGATCAGTCAGTCTAAAACAAAAACTTTATTCAGCTGTATACCAGCCATAAAAGAGTGCATCATAAAAACATTTCAGAAAAAATGACATTGTAAAATTAATAGAATATATACAATGAATAACAATTCCATAACGATGACAATTGCAAATATCCAGTTGTCAGTCTCTTAAGGCAATTTGTCCACAGACAAGCAACCATGATGCATAGGCACAGCAATATTTCTGTCAAAATAATAGATGGATAAGGAAGGGAAACATCTATATACAAGTTCCTTATAAGTGTCAATTTCAGTTATCAAAATTGATCATTGTGATAAATTAGTTCCACATAAGGAGGTCTTAAGTCCTAAGCACAAAAATATAATAAACATACATAAAGTCAGTTTCCAACAATATTCTGGAGCCGAACAGCGGAGAAGATATACTTGTAGACCATTAGGCAAATGAATTCGTCTTTTAAAAGCAGAAGATAATGTAACGCGGCCCAACACTTTCTTATATTTAGAACTCTTAAGAGTGGTTTTAAAAAAGCACATCGCAGGTTAACATAAAGTTTACAAAAAAACATAAATGCAAGGTGCTCTGAACTCACTCTGAATCACATGGACACAAATCTAATTTGGCATTGCAATACGCATCACGTGGATATGAAACCAGTAAGTGGTAGATGCACATCCTGAACCTTATGAGATAAAACATTTTAAGATGGCTAAAATAAAAAGAGAGGTAGGGCTCAGTATCTAGAGAGAAAACTAGCAATAAGTGGTCAACAACCATTTTTTTGCCATCTCCAGGTTATCTCCAATCAAATAGGAGTGAGTTAAAAAATTTCTTTTCAGCTTTGCTCTTGATATTTTAGCTATATTTCCTGGGCTGTCGAGGCAATCTGACAATCCCAGTTTCTCCAACTGATCATTATAATCCATAGGAATTTTTTTTTACACAATCCAATTTTAAACAATCTAAAATCACAGCCCGATTCATAACTGCTTCTTCTTTTACCCAAATATTGTGCCATAGCAATAAAGGAGCTAGTTGTGTACGAAAGGACGGCGGAGTCACACCAGGTTCGCTATGACAGATGGTGGCAGCAGTGCTTTTAGGAGCTGTCAAAAATCATTTCATGAACATATTCTCAGCTCTCTGTAGGCCCTTGCTATTACGAAAACCCCAAACTCCAGCAATGTTCTAAGTAACAGCACACATACGGGCTTTATAGTTTTGGCCGAAGAGAATTCCTAAATAAGAAAAAGTGGGCACGTAACACAATTTTTCAGTATTTACAAAACATGTCTTTAAAATCATGGTGGGTTTACCCACCACCAAAATGTGAGATTTTGCTACATTAATTTTTAAGCCAAGATCATTCATAAAGTTGTTAAAACTAGTTAAAAGCCTCTGCAGCCCAGTTCTGGACATTAAGACACAATCGTCTGCATATAGTAAAGCTGGTTGGGACCTACGGCCTATCAGGGGAGCATCCACATTCCCATTTTTAATATGACTTTCTAAATCCTTTATATATAAACAAGATAGAAAAAGGGCAAGAACGCAGCCCTGCAATCCATTTTATTAGGGCAGTGAATTCACCACCTGATCCGTATCGAACTCTCCCCGTCACTTCCTCATACATTGCTGCTAAAAAGTACACAATAGGCAGTTCAATGTCCATAATCAACATCTTCTCCCAGAGCTTCCCTCTCTGCGCCCAGTCAAAAGCGGACGTCAAGTCCATGAACCCAAGATGGAGGGATCCCGGCTTGGCTAAAGTGTATTTACCTATGACCAGGTGCAGATTGAGGCACTGTTCAACCGTGCCCAGGCCTCTCCTGAAGCCGTATTGGATATCTGAAAACTTCCCATTTTCTGTTACCCAGGCCTCCAACTTCTCTAATATGACTCAGCCCATGATCTTACAAGAGCAGTCAATTAAAGATATAGGCCGGTAACATTTGGAGTCTGACCTGTCCCCCTTTTTAACAATGGGAACTATTGTCACCGATCTCCAGGAATCAGGGGGACCCTGGACCACGTAGCATCTAAAAATATTTGTTAGCAGCGGGAGCCACAGGGTAATATTAGTTAAAAACAAGTCCACGGGAATACCGTTGGGCCGACAGCCTTGTTCTTCACAGTCTAGGGTAAAGCCCTGTCCACCTCGTCTAATGTGCCAAAGTTGATGCCCCATATTGAAGATTAGTGCTAGAATGTGGATCACTGCCAATTTTATAAAGGCCAGAAAAGTGATCTACCCAAGTCTCTGGCATAATTGTCACATCGATGTTACCATTATTAGTGCTGTTGAAATACTCCTGATTGACAGGTTGCCAGAAAAGTCTAGAGTCTTTACTTTGGCAGACTACATGGAGTTGTTTCCAGGTATCTTGCCAAATTTCTAGCTTGCGTTTCTCTAATGCCTGCTTATATTCAAGGCGTGACTGTTTTACCTCAGGTATATTTCAGGGTTTAACTTTTAATGTCTAAATTAGTTGGTTGTGGAAGTGTGTGCATTGACTATTAAACCACCTTTTATTACTCAGTGGTCTGACATTTTTTTTCTTAGTTAATGCTACCTTTATTGTCTCCGTTATTGCCTCAAAAGATGTTCTCATAACTTGAGGATTTTTACTGTCTTCCAGGCAGTCCAGAACTTGGCTTAAATTAGTTTTTATGATCTGATGTAAAACAAAATCCGGATTTAGAGTAGACCACTTCCCTAATAGCCCCTTATTTTTAACATAAGTTAATGGGGATGATCTGACGGATACAGTTAGATCATCATGTTGACTCTCCAACTCCAGAGATAAGTGGTAATGATCACTAAATCAACTTTTGTGTATAGTGAAAGTCACAGAATGTGAATTTCAATGATCAGACAAAGCAGTGAAATCAATTAAAGTGCATTGGCCTCTCCCAGCATATGTTACTAAATCAAGGCCTTCCGTTTCAATAAGATCGACAGTTTAAAAAAGAGTAAAGTTTGACAGTAGTGAGTTAAAAATGTTCCCGCAAGGTTTATGATAAAAATGACGACCACCATTAGTGTCCCCAGCTTCTAAGTGACATGCAGACTGTTTTGAAAGGGGGCACAATTTCCATTTAAAGTCACCTCCCCAGAGCACTACAAAATCCATATTTATCTCCTCTATGTGTCTTGATAGTGCAGTTTCCAGTTCTTGAGCAATGCTAATGTTTGTGGTATTAAAATTATTAAGGTAAAAATTTACAGGAACAAGATTCAGATTTTTCCTAAATAAGATATTAATAATCTGGAAATGTGGTGAATCAAGCTGGGTTTTTTCTAATCTACCATTCAATGTCTTTGAAACTAGAGTTAATAATCCTCCTTTGTCATGTCCACCTAGAGAGACTTTGGCTGGCGCATGGTAGAGTAAAAGAAAATGTATATGTGCAGCGTCTCGCATCCAAATTTCCTGTAGGCATACTATTCTGTATTTTTCAATAAAGGCAAACCATTCTTTAGATTCTAACTTATTCAGCAATCCAGCAATATTCCAAAAAAGACTGCCATGAACAGACGTATTATAAATGGCTAATATGCTCTTTCTCTATACAACAAGAAGCTAAAGCACCGCCATCTTTAGGCGCCATATCAGTTAATGCTGCAAGGGAATCCAGCTCACCAGGCATTGATACATAAGATGATGCTGAAAAAGTCTCTGGTAGAACAGAAGGAGTGGGGCTAATTGTCTTAAGCATAGTAGGAGAGATTAAATTATCCAAACCACACACATGGACGGGAGTTAGCTCTCCTTGCAACTGGACATTGAAAAATAATAAGGGATTCACTGTAGAATCAGAAAAATTGACATTGCCTATCTCGGGCATAGGAAAAGATGTTAAGTTGTCCACCCCACATACCTGGGCGTGAGGCAGTGTACATGTTAGGGCGAGTTTATTAGTGCCAAGCACGCCTGAAGCCTGAAAGTTCAGTCAGTCCACGTGATCTAAGGGAGAAAAGTAGTTAAAAGTTGGAATAGAATATGCAGGCAGCATTTTAGCAGATAAGGGGACAGGCCCAAGTCCTCTGTTTGTCAACGGCTTGTAAAAGTACCCTAATGGTACTGCTTCAATAGAGCCCCTCACGTTGTTACTCCAGGGAAGCCTATCCATAAACCAGCGAACTAGAGACCTGTTCCTAAAATTTACAACAATGCGATCACCTGTTTCAGTTTTTGACTGTGAACCCACCCATGAAACACGTTCAACATTATTTATGTTATAATACAAATCGTCACTTCCTAACCAATCCACTGCTTTTGCCAACCAGTGTACTGTTTTATTCTTGAGCTGCTTCCAGTCTTCTTCCTTATTAGTTGTCAAGGATGGAACCTTTTTAAGGACAATAACATATGGGGTGGCTTCGGGGGGAGATGAAGTGTTCTCTCAGTGTCTTTTTGAATACCAATTGAATATGTATTGTACTAACTATCAGTAGAATTGGGCCCAGCAGTCTCCCTTTGCATAGATAATGTACCTGACCGGCCACCACCTATCGTAAAGATGTCTGCTATCTCCGGCTTTGCTAGTTGCATTGCAATCTGAGGGGTATTAGTGGGGCATCTTTTACTGCAGTTACCAAAAGAAGAGGTGCTACTTGGAGTGTGTCTGGATTGGAATTAGCAATAGAGTTAGAAACAGTGTCCGGGCCACAGATCATCTTAAAAACACTGGAACCAAATAATATTTTTAGAGACACATCAATACTATTTAACACCCCTACAAGTCGTTCGAGAATTGACTTAATAACAACCTCCAGCGAGCTAGTGAGATGTGTAAGTGGCATGGAATCCCATATGGGCTCAACATCCTTGTGGCCCATAACAGTATCTGAAGCTTGAGCCCTTGCTGCTCTCCTTGGGAGAGGCGCCACATTTTTCTTTCGTGTTACCAGGGGCAGTGCGTCTTTCTTAGCCTTGCCACATGCCTTAGATTTTTTTAATGGAGGAGGGCATGAAGTATCTAGAAACCCTCCCTGTTGGGACGTGCTAATATTAACTGCATTCCTACATGTGTCCAAGCCATTAGATGCTAGGGCTCCTATTGCACGATCATTTCTTTTGTGATTACCATCACCACCATCACCAACAAGCTCCACTACTCGGTCATGCACAAGATCTGTCTCCATTAGTGTACTGTTATGAAGAGCTCTTTGTGTTGCCCCCAGTCTCTCCTCCACAGACTCAATTTCACTTGTTATTGTCCCCATTGCTGTTGTCAAAAAGCTGGTGATTGATGTAGTTAAAGGGTGATCCTTTTCAGAGGGCATAGCGATTATGTGCTTCCTCATCTCCTTACCTTTGTACGAAATGTCTCAAGAGGACTGGCTATGGCAAAGCAACGACCCTGATGTCTTGATGTACTGGCGTAGAGCCAAGAGACACGGCCCAGCCCAGCCTCGTCAGGTCACGGACGGGCACAGATGGGCCCGCCCTTGGCCCGCAGCCACTTTTAAGTGTCACCTGGTATGGTTGCTGGGTAATGTGGTCCAGTTGGACCCGCAGGTCCAGGTGAAGTGTCCACATAAGGAAAAGTGCTCAGTGCTCCGCTACTGCCAACTCCTGACAATGGCTCCCCAGATTAAAAACAGTGCATCCTTCTGTACATCAGTTGCATGAAGGAGCGAGTGGGAGACCTCGGACAGACCGCAAGCCTCACTAGAACCTAGCCAGGCTGCCTATGCGATTACCCTGGGGCTCACTCTCAGCAGGAACTGAATACAGCTCCCACATTCACAGCTTTTGAAGGTAGACCTGGCACTTGCAAAAGTGGTAAGCCAGGAAGACCCGAGATCCTAAGATCCTGAGCCCCACAGGGAGGTTGTGGCCGTAGTAGTACAGTCCCCGGCTGACTGGCGTTGGGCGTCTTCAAGTGTGCCACAGGTGGTCAAATGCAATGAGGAAGCCCACCAGCTCTCCTACCCGGCTCCTCCGTTCCCTGCAGTGCCACTCGCGCCACTCGCCTGCTAATTGCTGCGTTCCTCTTGAGCAGCTCCTACACCTTGGTTCTCAACATGCACCGGCAATTTAGTAGTGCAGCCGGCATAGATGTTGTGGCTCTGGCTGGAGTAGCAGCGAATGGGGCAGCAATGAATGCAAAAGTGTTTGTGCTCTCTGGTATGCCTAAAATGCGGATATTATTGGGTCAATTCCTGGCTTCGATGTCCCCATATTTTGCCACAATCACCTTCAACAATTTGTCCATTTGCGTCACTTGTGCTTGTATTTGGGTAGTTGTGTCCTCATTTTCAGAGACACGTCGTTCTGCCTCCTTCAGCTGGCCGTCATGCCTATCAACTTTTTGCACGAAGTAAGTAAGTAATACTATATTTGATTTGGTTTAAATCATACAAAGAGCGGATTAACCGCTAAAAACACGTAAACACTTGCGATTTAAAATTCATGTATAAACACTAATTAGTTGATAAAATTCCATTTAAAACATTGGATTATTAAAACTTGGATAAGTAAAGGAAGATAGTACGGTTAATGCCTTTTAGTCTTATAGAGTTGATCTGGCTTGAGGAGTCTGATTCTTTTACTTATATTTGCTTTGAAGTGAATGTCTAAGCATTTTCTGAATCAAGTTCTATATCTTTCCTTTCTAGCGCTTTTGCAGCGAGTCTTAAAAACTTTAGTGATTTACATGCCAGTTGCACTGCTGACCCTCCTAAACATTTTATTACTGCGTATCTGCATGTCCTTATCTGCTCTTTTTTCAGCAACGGCCGCAGCAGTTTTTTCCGTTCGGATAATAGTGCCGGGCAAATACAGAGTAGGTGGAGCACTGATTCATCACCATGTCCGCAAAGGCGACAATCCATTGAGAGTCAGGTGTATTTCCATTTAGGAGTTAAATCTTTGGTAGGGTACACTCCCAGAATTAATTGCTGTTTTATTCGGTTTGCGAAGTGTTCCAGAAGGTATGGTTGGGGCTTTAGCTTTTTATATGTCGGGAGCACCGTCCATGTGTTTGTTTTCTTGGACAGCGTGGCTTTATCCTGATCTTGGGACATTTGGTTAACTGTTTTGTTGACCAATTGTTTAACCACATGGCTGCTGGGCGTTTCCCCCCCCCCTGTGCTGGAAAATGCCATTTTAGTGGCACCATGACGAGCTCAGCTCGTCATCAGCACACGACACCCGTGGGTGATGACGAGCTGAGCTCGTCATCAGCATCGAAAGGGTTAAACTCTGAGTAGGACGGTGTTGTTTGCCATACTTCCTCTAACTTTAAAGCCTCAATCGATTTTTTTAGGAACGAATGAATCGAGTTGGTCAGTTTTGATTGCTTTTCGACTTCCAGCCAACAGCAATGTACCAGGGAGTCGTCCTCTGCTGCTCGCATTCTCCAATAATATTTGACCAGTGCTCCCTGTCTTGCCATGGTCTGATTCTTTAGCCCGAATTCAAGTCTTAACCGGTCTTGTGAGATATGGTGCGGGATGTTGAACAGTTTTTTTAAGAGACTTGTTTGGACGATATTCAAGGATGTTGCATCCTTTGCATTTAATAGTTCAGAGCCGTATGTAATTGCAGGTAAAAATTTTGATGCCACAACTTTTAATAAGTGAGTAGTGGAACTGTCACTGAGTTTTTTTTGCAAGGTTTTAAATGCAAACAATAATTGTTTAGCTTTTGTTTTCCGATGTTCTTGGTGTTGCTTGTAATTAAGATGGCTATCCAAAGTCAATCCCAAATACTTGTATGTCTCCTCGCGGTCCAAACTGTTGCTGTTAATTGTCCAAATGAATTTTGGTATTTTTTTCTTTGGACTGGAAAAACACATGACCTTTGTTTTTTTAAAGTTTATCTGTAGTTGGTTTACGTCTATGTATTCTGCCAATTTATTTATTAGTCGTTGTAGGCCGCGGGGAATTTGGGAGAGCAACACTATGTCAACTGCATATTGTAAACTTGCTATTCTCACATTCCCACTTCCAACTTTTTGCACTAGAAAACCTAAGCGATTTTTCATAGTTTCCACTTTGCCTAATAAGTCAGATAGACTGTGCTGAACGGTAAGGAGTATAGACTTTACGTCGTCCTCAGTGGCCTGTGACGAGGATTACGTTAGTTCCATATTAGTAGTAGTGGGGTCCGCTGAATTAGATTGTGTCATCACCTTTTTTTGCATGTTGAATGTTAGGCGGGGTTGGCGATCGTCAAGCTTTCCCATCACGACACACCACGAGAGACATATACGCCTCTCCGCACTATAAAGAACAGTGTGCTGCTTGGTTTCAGATCTCAGCAGTGAAGGACTGTTTATGCTAAAGCACCAGGGGTTGGCTAGTGCACAGTGGTGATACGATGGCACAATGCACAGCAGGAGATGGCTATATTCTTAGAGCTCGCCAACTTAAAAAAATATACAATGGTTGAGGAGGTCACCGGTTCAGCTGCAATAGGCCCCAGGCGTCTGCACAAACAGAATCTTCAACTCCACTATGATGGCAGCCAGCTGTTGTTGAAAGGAGGTGCAGCTTGAAGCAGTCAGGGAACTCAGCGCCTAGTGGGCACAATAAATTGAAGACAAAGCATCTGCACAGTTCCTAATAAATCGCTGCAGTACCGTAGGATGGTATTAAGGACTTGCCCCACTCACAGGGGGAAGTCGCTGCCCCAGCAACAAGCGGGGGCCAAGTGCATCAAAGCATCAAAGCAGCAGCTGGCAGGCGGTATATCATCCTGTACTCACAGCCAGGGATACAGAGGGCAGGTTGTGGAGAATCACAGCTGGGCTTCCATCTGCATGACTAAGGCCAACAAAAAATAAATCAGCATAGATAGGAGGAGTGAAGGCAAAAACTTTGAGGATGGACCTGGAGAAAGGACCAAGGCCAACACCTGGGAAGGCATAGCATTTTGACGGATTCCCAGGTTTACAAGGGTTGGTAAATATTGGAATGTGTCAAAATCCATGGGTGGATGATTAAGAAAACCCATGCCCCCCACACGGAACAACTTCCCAGGGCAGAGTTATGCAAGGCAGCCTCTTGCGCTACTTTGTGTTACTCCAGATTTACCAAGCAGTGCAGGGCCACGGAAGGTGGCTTTGTGTTGCTTGGTAAATCTGACTTCGGCATTGTGTTGCCCTTGCAATACCCTGCAGGTCGCAAGGACAACGCAATCCCTTGATAAATTTTGCCCCAAGAAACTAAGGGGTCGATTTATCAAGGTTTCATGCAATTCAATGCAGCAATACACCTTGCTGTGCTGTGATGCATCAGCGGGAGAAAGCAGGAATGTGCAATATTGACCATTATATGGCGCATTTCTGTTGTCTCCTTTTGCCAACATAGGCACTCTTGCCCAGTGGTGCCAGGGTGCCTGCGTCCTGCACAAAAACAATACTCAGAGGCATTTTCTTCTTTCTAAGTGTGCTGCAGAATGCAGTACACTTAGAAAGAGGAATCAATAACGAGAAATAAAGATATTTCTCCTTGTTGCACCTCTGGTGGGAAGGGGTACGTGTCAGACACATTCCCAGGTCAACCAGTGTTGGTAAATCTAGGAAGGCGTCAGATTGCATTAGTGGAACAGTCACATTCCATCCATGTAAAGCCCCCACCATGCAGCGTGTGTAACACAAGGCAGTGACTTGTGGTGCCTTGAGTTAAACCTTATTTACGAAGCCACACCTTATTTACTTCTACACTCCCACCCGCCAGCTTCGATCGACCAGCCACGCCCTCGCCGCCGTCCCCCACATCCGAAGAGCAACAACAGGAGGAAGGTCCTTCTCCTACCTGGCCGCCAAGACTTGGAACTCCCTCCCGACCCACCTCCGCCTGACCCAAGACCACCTCGCCTTCAGGCAGCAGCCCAAGACCTGGCTGTTCGAGCAGTAGCGGAACCCCCCTCCCCAGCGCCTTGAGACCCTCCGGGTGGGTAGTGTGCTATATAAATACTTTGATTGATTGATTGATTTACCTTGTGTGGCTTGGTAAATTTGAATCTAGGTTTAGCCGCACCTTGTATAGCGCTAGGGTGATGCAAAATGTTGATATATTTAGCCCTAATGTTTTACACTATAAAACAAGTGCTTTAGATGAAAATGTAAAAGTGCAGGTCCTCACTGTTTAGAGTACCTATTAGCTCCTGAGAGGCGCCGGTAAAATGTAAATGTAGTATATTTTGTAAAGCGCACAGCTGCCCCAACGCTGTGGAAACCTTCCTGGCTCTCCCTGTGAGATGCCCCTCCTGGGCAACCCCCAAGGTAGAAGCCAGGCATCCCAGTGTTGTAGGGGCCGTTGTGGAGATTAAGCAAGCTATTGCCCCGAGTTGCAGCGTGGGACCCATGATTAGAGTAGGCGCTGAGGCGAGAACTATCGAGTCCGCAGACATTGAGCCGAAGACCCTGCTGCGTCGGGACTTGAACCCTGGTCCCGGGCCCAATCTCTGCTTCAGAGTCTGCCGCTCTAACCAGTGAGCCACACTTTTCCACCGGTACTCTCTCATTCAATATATTGCAGTAGTGCTGAGAAGTAAAAGTATTCTCCTTTTCAAATTAAAGATGTGCTAGTACCCAGTACCGGACAGTACCTGCCCATTTAAAGCACTGCATAAAACCCAAACCAATAGTATCTGTCAGTGCGTGGTGTACGCTGTGCTTCTGTTTTCGTAGGTGAGTGGCTTCTTCTCTTCTGCTCAGTGCTCATGGAATATTGAAAATAAGGTCTTGCCTTTCTCACACATTGAAATGAAAGCACAGTCTGCTCTCTCTAGCGAAGCTTCATTGTGCAAAAAAAAAAAAAAACGCTAGTGTTTTCCACACGTTGGAAAATAATTCTTTGTGTCTATGTAGTGTCTGCTGGGTGCTAATTTGACGTGGCAGCGAGATGAAAGAGGGACTCGCGCTATTTTCAACATCACAGGATTGGAATGCCGGCTACTTAGCATAGGAGTCAAACAATTCTGTGGCAATAGATTGCTTTCCACTTCTAGATCTGCTAAACAAATAGAAAACTAATTAACAGTGTGGTTCGGCAGACGTAGCAGGTTAGAATTTCATTAGAGCAGCAGCTACGAAGTGAGAGTATCGAGATTTTTTTCCCCTCTTACCCGCCTTTGAAAATATACTCTTCAACTCGGCGCAGACAAGCTGTTCCAAACCAGCCGTCTTTCATAGCACTTTGTTTTATTCATTTTTCCTGCATTCTCCACTTATGTTTTAAAAAGAAACCGCAAGCCCTTGAATCAATTCCAAGAAAATAAAAGTCGCATTCCTGCCATTTTTTAACTTTAAGCGTGCTTTTTCTGAATATCACCTGGCTTGGATTTCTGTCGCCTAACAATTTTCCATCTGATCTGCTAAACACGTTATTACATATCTGTAGGTGCTATTGCATTTTCTTTTATTTTAAAAGGTCTGTTTTTTGTTCTATTCCTGGATGGGACGTGATAGACTCTAGAAAGTAATGGCTGTACCCTTGCAGAGGACAGCAGGCTCACATCTTGTTTATGAATTCAATGGAAAGGGACTGAAATACTGATGGGGCCTGTCATATGAGTCGCTCTTCTTTCATTCTGCAAATCCCACCAGGAGTTTGGAAGTACAATGAGATTTCGAACATTTGCTGTGAATGAGGAAAGATAAGGAACATTCAGCCCGATTCATCATCGGCATGTTTTTCGAGTCTGTAATAGCGAATAATAAGGAATCGCTATTACAGACTCGCAAAACAGGATTCATGTAGGAATCGCAAAATAAATTGCGATTCCTACACATTCCTTATTTGCGATTAGCAAATTGCTAATCGCAAATAAGGAATAACTCCCCATTCATTCCTATGGGCCTAAAGGCCCGTAGGAATGAATGGGGAGTTATTCCTTATTTGCGATTAGCAATTTGCTATTCACAAATAAGGATGCGATTTCAAGGGTGCTAGGGGTGTCCAAAGGACACCCAGTAGCACCCCTGAAAAGAAAATGTATAGTCATGTTGCAAACACATGTCCAAAGGACATGTGTGTGTGTAACATACAACTGAGAAAAATGCACAAAAGTGCATTTTTCTCAGTTTTCGCTATTTACCACGAAGTCTGACTTCGCGGTAAATAGCGGCAAAAAATAGCGAATTCACAATTTTTTATTGATTCATGAATAGCATTTAAGGAAACTCAAATTGAGATTCCTTAAATGCGATCGTAATTTGAAAAATCGCATTTTTTTACAAGACCCAATGATGAATTTCAAATGCCATTTTTGCGGGCGCAAACAGCCGAATTCTGCGATTCGCACCGTTTGCGCCCGCAAAAATGCTTCATGAATCTAGCTGATTGCCTCCATGCGCCCATCCTAGTCCCACAGTCCTTGCTGTGAGTCCCACCACTGAGACAGGAGTCCCATTGAACCCATTTTTACGGTTATTCTTGCCCACTACCCCAGAAGGCATAAAACAGCTGAACTACCAATACCTACTGCAGCTTTCTTCAATTTCCTGAACTCCTAAGAACCGGGGCTGCCACAGGAAGTACGTCCTTCCAAGGCAGGGAGGGGAGTAATGACATGGTGGAAGTTTAAACCTTACAGATGGCTACCTTGGATCCTGTGTCATGATGGCCTCGGGATGCGCGTAAATGAGTGGCCTTGCTAGTGCATTGAGGTTGGGAACTCACATTGAAGAGACAGTGAGCCAGGAAAGAAAGCTGAATATCTCTAAACTTTTTCTGGGGAAGTTGTTGGTTAGGTACTGAGGAAGTTTGTGGAGAATGGTTATTGGTTTGTCTGGAGCAGAGATAGCTTCTAAAATAATTTTTCTGGCTATCTTGTGGCCTGCAGTGCATATGAGGTTCCTGTGATGCTAGTAAGCATGTTGCACCTACCCCAGCTTGTTTGCGTGCTTTGACAGGCCAAGTGCTTCCATTGAATAGAATCCTGAGCTTCTCCAGAAGCTTGAGGAGCCTGTAGCACTTATGATGTCCTAATTTGTTTTACACTTGTTTAAAAATTATCATCTGTCCCTTTAGACTTAAGTTGTTCTATTTTGTCTGCATTCTGAGTGGTCAGGGTGTCACAGCACATATTACATTGATCAAAACAGAGGTGTATTGGTGACAACCTTAGTCTTCTGCAGTGGAAACCCTTGCATCATTCCACTCAACTGCCTAGGTTTTACTTCAAGGGGCTGGCAGCACTATGGAAGGAGGATGAAGCTGGACTTTGTTGATAGGTCCTCTCCAACTTAATACGTTTAGTGGTGGCTGAAGAGAAGATTTCTATTCCAAATCAAAGGGTATCTACTCACCACTCTATACAAAAGAAGTATATACGTCTATAATCATAATCCATTTCAATTATAGGCAATGCACACAAATCCTGTATCAACTGCATACGAAACTCTTTGTCATCACACAATTGCTCGCAACCTTCAGCCAACGCATTTCATTCTATGAAGAGTTTTCAAAGGGATACAATCAAAATATCCATACAAATGTAATTTAAAGTATAATCTAAAAATCATCTAACATATTTACATTATTCGGATCACATTCTTCATAAATTCTTCATATAAAAATAAAAGCCTTCCCTGTCCACTAAAACACAGAGACAGATCCCTCGGAGTACAGGCCCCAAAAAGAAAAGCACCCTCAACCCCTCATTCAAATCCAAATACAATCACTTACTTTCCTAAAATCTAAACTAGACCTACATGCAAGACTCATAGTTCAGTTGTTGCGATCGAAGAACAGAAAATCATATTCACACTTCCGACTAGGCAGTGACCCCTCTCTCTTAATCAAACAATGCACATCAAACTAAGCAATTATGGTTCTCTACTCCTTTGAAGTAATCAAATGGTACCACACATTTTTTCACAAAACTCTCAAACCAATAAATAATTAAAAAAATAACGGTAATGTCACAATTACATATTCATAGTATTAGTTACTAATAATCCTATTCCTCATGAGAGTCGTTGCATTACTCTTACACACCCCTACCCACCTACTTAGAAGTTCTGTGGCTTTGTGTCAGTGACTGACACTGGTTGGATAAAGGATCTCCAATACAGAATTACATACACTTTGCATCGAATTCGCGTTACTTTTTTAACGCAAACTCAACACAAATTATACAGTGGGATTAGCAATCCAACACAAATTGTGATTTGCGCTGGATTTTTGTAAACCAAAGTATTGCAAAGTTGAGCTGCCTTGTGTTTCTTTGTGTCAAGGAGGCATTCAGTGGGTAATGCGTGGACGTCCCATGAAACCACCCTTGGGATTTGATGAAGATCTTTTTTCTACAAAGAATTGTAGACAAGGATTTGTACCAAAATCATGTGTCTTCTTGAGACAGGCATGACGAAGAGAAATGTTTTTATTTCTCCTTGTTTTTATTACTTTTTTTAATATGTGCTCCATTCTACAGCACCTACACAAAGGGAAACCCCTTTTAATTCATCTGTGAAACAACATCAGATAATAGTATTTCAAGCAATAATGCAGCTCCTTAGTTCAACTTGATTACTTCTAATATGGCATATCTTTCACACAAGCCCTCTTTTCCAAGTAAAGAATCTCAAAACTCCACTAGATCAATTTATAATTCTTCAACATCCCTCTTAATACGAATATTTACAATTAAGTGAAAGTTAACTCACTTTTGTTACAGTACTTGGCAATTGATGGAGAGGGCCTGTGTGACAGGAGGTTTCATCCACCTTCCTCTGGGGAAAATATAGGACCAAGAGAAAGATCTGTGTTCTAAAGGTGTTAGGAAAAATGGGATCAGAAAATTCCACAGGAATTTGTTCAAGGGTTTCCTACCCTGATGTAGGAGTGTACTAAAACCACACATGAATGAAGGACCTGTGCAGTGATAGTAGCTATCACCTTCTTCAAAGATCTGTGAAAAAAAGTGCTTCACACAATTGAGACTTGGGACCTCACCCTGCAAATTCCTGTGATCCTGACTCAGTCAGTAATGGAGCGTTGCCAGCCAACTAAGGACTGAGAGATCCAGGGTCACTCTACAGATCTCTAATGCTACACACAAAAACTATACTGGCTGAAAAATACTGGGAGAAAATAAGGGCTTACCAGAGGAAACTGGCGCTCATTTACCAACTCCCCAATTAATGCCTCATTTTCAAAAGGACCCATATGGTCCAGCTTGCAATCCATGTCTACTTTGCCCCTGGGTTTACCAATGCCTTTCCTATCGTTCTTTTCTTTTCTTTTTTTATTTATCTCAGGGAATAAACAAGAGATATAACAATATAGAATATATATATAAATATATACTTAAATATATGACAATATGAACATTGAATTTCTTGAGAGTACAAGACAAATATGTATACAAAAATGGTAGACAAAATAAAAAGAATACATAATCACCGTTAGCCATTAAAACAGAGGGGGCCCCTGAGGGCAGCTAGTAGACAGGTCAGACAGGGGAACAAGTACTACTAACAATCAAAAAGGACCCAACCTGGCCGATTTTAGGGGCGTTTTGTTTGAGCCTCCGGTGGACCAAGACCCTATGGTAGATGTGGGATGAAAGGTTAAAGACGGGTGCATACATTAGGTTCAGAGTTTATGTACTGAAGCGGAGACTAGAATGATGACCGTGCGACGGGGGAGGGGTGTGGGGGATTGGGGGGGAGGGGGCTGGGGGAAGGGGGTGTTTATCCTTGCTTTTGTAATTTTTGAATGATTATTTAAGTAGAAAATTGGATTGTGCTTTATTTGCTGCAGCTCTAATGTCCTGCAGCTACCTCTGGGGTACAGAGGCCTACATAATGTGTACAATGTTCAATAAAAAAAAATGTTTTTAAAAAAGGACCCAACCTGTCTAAAGATGATATCGGGGTGCTCATGCGGTCACTAGTATATTAGAACATCGCTATTCTAACAAAAAAAAAATCCCACAAAAGAGTGGAAAAGATCTTTTTAGGAGAAAATGTATGTTTTTTTATTTTTAGTATTTACAATATTTTATCAGGCTTGCAAACAATAACATATGACATAATTTCATTAGTGCAGGCAGAACATATAAATAAGGTCCCACATTCATACACTCAGAACAAACTCACATCCACAAATGCACACATACTCATACACTCTAACCACTCGAGAGCAATTCATCGTAAGAAAGGTGGTCAAAGATACAACGCAATTCAGGGTCCTATACAAAGAATCAACAATAACAGTAAACTATTGTGTGTCCGCTCGGTAGTGGGTGGTAGAAATATATGGAGGCATGAAGTTCTCAAACGCCGTAAGCAGCAGACATAAAAATAAAAAGTCCAATCATAAGCAAAAACCCTAAGCATAGAGTAGTCATCTTTAGGTATTACTAATCACCTTTATTCTTGGGCCCTCATATTCGTAAGAATTTTTGTCCCAGATCAAATCCCTCTAGTCTTAGCTAAAGACATCTCTCTTTCGTCTATTTCTGTCAAAATTGCCCACCAATCTAATGCCCTGGTAGGTGGTGTGGATATCCATGCCCGCAATGCAAAGCTGGGCAGTGACTATAATAATGGAGAAAAGAGATCTTAAACCTAAATCCGGTGCTAATTTATATCCAAGCCTGATTTCCCCCTCCGTTAGTTCAAAATCTAGGCCTAGTCGATTTGCAGTTATCTGACCCAGCTCTTTCCAGAAATATATCAATCTGGGGCATGTGTCAAACATATGTAAACTATCTGCAGCAACTAGCCCACATTTGGGGCATGTACCCTTATCCCCTATGTCTCTTCCCTTGTTCACTGACCAGCAAGTTATTTGGTTGGGGTGTAATATAGCATACATATAGTTCTAAATGGCTTCCGTTTTAGGCTAATAGAGTATACGGCCTCATCTAGAGTACTTACTGCATCTACAATATCTGAAGAAGTAATATCCTTGGCAAGTAAATCACTTATTTTGATGCTAGCTTTGTGATATTGTGGTATCTATACTCGCAAAGTACCTGATAGACGTTACTAATAGTTGGCTTCTGAGAGGCAGAGTGTAAGCATATCATCATATCAGATTTCTCAGCTGTTCTTATACACTCCCGACCCCATAGGCAATCTCTAACCTGTAAATATTTATTAAAACATTCTCTTGCGAAGACCAAATGACATCTATAAGTCTTTAAATCCCATAATTAGCCCATGATTTACCTTGACTGTCATGAAATATATCTGGAAGCAAAGGATTTTCCCATACCGGAAAGCTAGTATGCATAGAAGGAAGGAGGCATTTAGATACTATTTCTTGCCATATATAAACAGTATCTTGAAACATCTTAAAACATACTCTTTTGTAAAAGTTAGGGTTAATTATTTTATACAAAAACATTCTACTGTCAGAACCTATTGCGAAAGTATAGCAGTAATCTTGTCTGCCCATAGAGAGACTTCGAAACCGTCTTGCAAAGGAAGCCCGATAGTATAATTTGAAATAAGGGAGCTGAAGCCCCCCTTGTTTATATGGAAATGTAATATATTTTATTGCCCGCCGCGGTTGCTTGTAGCCCCAATTAAAACTGGTAATTGCAAACTTCCAGTTAAAAAAAATAATAGTTTGGGACGCGTAATGGTATTGCTCGAAATAAATACATTTAGGTAAAATATTCATTTTAATAATGTTGCACCTCCCTATAATACTAATTGGTAGTTTATGCCAATGCTTCATTTTTTAGACCACAATCTGTAGCAGGGGATCCTAATTCAATCTTATCCATTGATCCAATGGTTAGGGTTAACAGGGACACTATAAAGCAGTCTCTGGTTGGACAAAACAACCATTACAATTTATTACCAGATAAACAGGTTTTATTCCTTCTGGAATAGGAAGAAATATTGGTTGGGCAAAAAATACAACTACGTAACATCAGTATGTATTTGCCCTTGATGCTGTGTGGGTTCTCCGCCCTAAACAGATCACTCCTTTTTTATCTGCATAGTGTGTGCACAAGTTCGGTCGCATTGATAAAATGAAAATCCCTCGCAAGGAGTGGGTCAAGAAAGGTTTGGGGCAGCTCAGGTGTACCTGAGGTGACATAATATGCCTGGGCAAGGTTAGAAATACGTTTTGAGGAGATGTGAAGCACAAAGTTAAAAGAATGAGTTTAATAATCCTCAGTCCAAATTTGTGGATGTATTGGTACTCTACTTCTCTGATAACAGCCTAATCCAAAACCACCTTTGCAGTAGAGATGTAATGGAAAATGTGTCTCTTGGTGCAAGGGCAGTTTGTGTGGTATGGTGCCACATATCAAACCCCAAATATCAGAAATATTGTGTCCTAAATATCTTTTACAAAATCAGCTCACGATGACAGTTAATAATGGAAAATCTACACCAGATGAGAGGATATTTTTGTAAACCTCATTTAGGACACAACATTTCTGTCAGATGCTATAGTTGCTAAAGATAGTCTATCATTGAACAGTGTGTGCTGCATGGATCCACAGTCCTGCGGTGACCCTGATAGACCAATGAGCATGCAGGTTTTTACTAGATTACGGAAGTCGTCAGGCTCTAGTGATAATTGCAGGTGTGTAGGTGTGGGATACACACGCATGAGCAAAAAGAACTTATAGGTTTCTTTCCCCAACTGTATCAGCTGCACGTACCCAGGAGTTTATCTTCAAACGCGCAGCTCTGCGGTCACCCTCTCTGACCAACAGACAGGAACAAACTGAGAGAGAAATCCTCTAGCCTCTATAATTTAGAAGAATTTGGCCCCATCTGTTAAATGAAGGCATTCAGGTAATGGCAAAAGGCAGGAGTATTTTGTTGCACAATAATGCACCAAACCCCCAACTGAGGCCGTTCCCATCCTGCTTTGTAATGTCCCTGATAATCTCAAGCAGACCACCCACCTGACACAATGTGCTAATACAGGATATGCACCCAGTCTTCTTTTCCCAGAATGTTACTGAAATATGTCCTAGAGCTCACTCTCCTCAATCCCATGGGTGGGTGCCAGACTCCTCATAGCCCTCTGCAGTACTGGGAATTACAGAACTCAGGGGCCTTATTTATGAAGGACTTGCGCCACTTTTACGTGACTTTTAAAATGGGAAAAAGACACGCGCCGGTGGCGCAAGGCCTTCATAAATAAGGCCCCAGGTGTTTAATGTTCTGTAGAATTCCTAGCTCTAATACCAAGGCACATAATATCAAACAGGTGCAAAGGTGGAGTCAACGATTTACTATTCCTAGCTCCACAACTACATATAAAATATACCCATCCTATGAAGACGTAGGTACTCGCAACATCCACTTAGTCTACTCAGTCCGACTCCTACCTGTCCACCCATTGCGCCCCTTCCAAGCCCCAGCTGCTATACTCCCAAGACCAGGGACGCCTTAACTGCATTGTAGGCCCCCGGGCAAAGCAGTGCACTGGGCCCTGCCTACACAACCACTCACAGGAATAAAAATGTTTAACAGAAAATTAGTGTTAAATTCTGGTCTGCATGGGGCCCAATGCTTGTGGGGCCCTGTGGCAATTGCCCAGCATGTCCAGGCATTAAGACTGCATTGCCCAAGACTCCCTCTCCACCTCCCAACTCTCTTCTCACACAGAACTTTGAGAACAGCATATTTTTCATCTGCACAGCTTGTAAAATGCTGAAGCGCCACCCAGTCTTTAAAGCTATATATGAGAAAATGTAACCAGAGACAAATAGGGAAGGGATGCTGCTCTTGGGAGAAAGCCTGGAGGACATGAGGAAATTATTAGTCCTGAACAAGGTGGGTCAGTTACGGGCTGCAAGGGAGTGTGCATTTGTAGAAGATAGCGAGGGAGTGGAATACCCTGGAGAAGGGGAGAGGGCTTTGGAATATCACCATCGCCCAGTCAGCATTACTTCTCCCTTTCTCTCCCACGGCTTTCATTTCAAAAGTGCTCCCCAGCAGGCTGGAGATGCGAAATAACCAAGGCACCTGCTGCCCGTGAGGCGCAGAAATCCAGGTCATAAAGGGCTTAATGGCCTGGCAAAGGTTGCTCGGTTTATAATTTTTACATTCTAGCTCTAAAAAATAATTTATGGATCATAGAAAAGCGTCAGAATGAAAACTCATAATTATGACTCAGCAAGCCTGCTTGCCTATTTGTGATGCTTTGGTTGGGAATGGAAAGCGCAAACAAGACCAGGGGGGATTGAAAGTGCCAAGAAAATAAAGAAGGGAGAGCCTGATGTTCATATGCTTTTTGTCGGTAACCTATGATTTGGGAAATCACAGGGTTTGCGACGGCAAAATGCTTTTTACAATATACAAAATCACTTTCAGACTCAGATTTTTTTTATTAAAAGCAGCACTTATCCCTTTATTAGGCATGCGATTTTATTTTTAAAACGTCTCCCTTTATACGGTACAAATGCGGGGATAAAGGTGTGCTTTCCTCTGCAAGCCTCCATCCTTGCATTTATAGCCAATCACAAAGAGGAATACATTAAAATAGATTACTATCTACTAGTTAGGTCGTTTTTCAACCCTCTGCCAATGGACAATTTGTAATGCAGCCTAATGGCACATATCTCGTATTGCGATTTGCACAGCATGCACATTGAAAACCTTGGTTGAGAGTGCATGTCCGTATATAAGGCCCAAACTTACTATATTTTGTGTATGAGTTGCGTCACTTTTTAGGCACTGCTCTGGTGCAAAATATATTCTGGAATTTACAAAACTACGGAAAGCCTGATTTGTGTGGATTTGTGGGATTTTTCTTTTTTTAAAGAAACACAACGCATAGCACTACCTTTCCTTACATTGAGTCTGGTAGATGCTACATGGGTGGAGTTTGGGTATTCTCATGCCTCAAACTAGGGGCCTCATTTATGAGGCCTTGCGTCAGTTTTGCGCTGCTGATGCGTCACTTTTTGTGACGCATCGGTGGTGTAAAACATGCGCCATATTTAAAAAGTGACGCATCTAGGTAGATGCGTCCCTTTTAAACCCCTGCGCCACATTATACCTGCGTCAGGTATAATCTATGCAGAGGGGGCGTTCCCCCGCAAAAAGCCTCGTAATAGTGACGCAGTGAAATCTATGAGATTTCACTGCGTCACTTTTAGGACGCTGTTGCGTCAAAATCTTGCGCCTGCCTCACAGCAGGCGTAAGACTGACGCAAGCCCTTTCACATGGGGCTTTCCCCATGTGAAAGGACGCATTGCTGGAGCTGCGTCACTTTTGTGACACACTCCAGCAATGCGTCACTTTTGCGCTTACAGATACGTCAGAAATACTGACGTATCTGTAACTCCTTGCGACATGATGCGTCATACATTAAATATGACGCATCATTGGTGTCGCAAGGAGTGCGCAGTGAAAAGTGACGCATCGCTGTTTTCACGCAGCGATGCGTCACTTTTCATAAATAAGGCCCTAGGTATTTTGATGCAAACCCATACTTACGAAAACTTTCAAACATGGGTTTGCCCCAAAAAGGGTGCGCCTACCCAAGTCTGACGCCATGTATATTTATTTCTCCTCTTTCTACGTGTGCTTCAGTCTTCCTTAGTTTAGGAGCGTTGGACAAACAACATACCAATATAAGCAATGTTTCAATTTAGCGATTCATAAAATCCTACATGAAGCAGCAATGCAGTGCAAATGTAGTGCATGCAGTACAGCAATGCAGTGCAAAGGTAGTGCATGCAGTACAGCGATGCAGTGCAAAGGTAGTGCATGCAGTACAGCAATGCAGTGCAGGCAAACTTTCTTTTGACTGGCGATTTGTGATCGCACTTTGATTGTAGGCCTTCGCTTTACTCCAGACAAGCAAATAAAATCCCAGCCTCACATCTTTGTGGCACCGCCTGATTAACACGTGTGCGGAAGGCAGCTGCTGTGTCAAATTAAGATGGCGGACCAGAGACACGCGGTCTTTATCCCGCAGGAAGATCTGAGGCCAGAATACTTTAAAGGGCATTAGACAAGAGCACTTAAATTAAACACAAACTGCAGAACATGCAGCTGCTTCGAGGCCATAATCCGTCCCATAGTTATGGTGCCATTCCACGAGCCATGAAAACAAAGTATTGCGTGTCGCCATGGCTCCTCTGTGGAATTATAGCCTTGTAATATGCAGCTGCCTGTCTATTTTTCTTGCAGTGCAGCAGACCGTTGGCACCAGACAGACCAGGAGTCCCGGCATTAGCACTAACAATATTTTGTGCCGCTATAAGAAGTCTTTAAATTCCAACCATTACAATTGTTGTGTGTGTTTGTGGCACTCAATTCAAGCCTAAATTGTTTTAGAATATTTATAGGTGTGATAGTGGTGACATTCTGTGCGTAGCATGCAGTGGCGTAGCAAAGGGGGTTTGGGGGGCAGCCGAGCACTGCGAGGTCTGCCCCCCGAGCAGATTAGGACGGGGTGGGGCCAGACGGGCGTGGGCATTTGGTGGCCTTGGGCTACTTTAGGACTAGCCCAAAAGTAGCCCAAAGTTTGAAAGGTAGCCCAAACCATATTTAAGGGTGGTATGCGTTATCCCAGCCACTATTTTAGGTTCTGGTGACCTGGTGGCTGGGAGCGGGGTAGCTGCAGTCTTTTTTGTCTGAGGCCTAGTTGGTGTTTCATAGCTTGTTGCAGGTTTAGTCCAGTTATTTGCAGCAGTTTTGGAGCGTTGGTTTTGCGTCATGGCTGCAGAGGACGTCTGTGTTTTAGAGGACATCCGCTTGCTTAGTGAAGCAGGACACATGAATCTGCTGGTGGGCCCGGCGGGGGGCACGTGCTCCTGAGACGCTCGTCGGTGGGTGTGGCGGCTGCCGTAGTGGCTTGCTCGCCACCCCGCAAGACTGTGAGGAGGCAGGGCAGCCCACAGGGCCACGCGTATGCCAGGAGCGCGGCCCTGAATGAGGGTTTGTCGGGCCAGGTGGAGGGGACGAGGATGAAATGCGGGAGGAAGGCTCGGCGCATCTCGCCGCCGAGCCCGTTGGGTTTATCTGGCCGCCCCAGTGCGGGAGCGGCCAAGATCGTTGGGGAGGCGGGCGTGGGAGGAAGGAGAGCTCATCCTCGGCCCGTACTGGCTCAGACAGGGGCCGCCCATGGGGGAAAAGGGCGGCCTCTGCTCAGACGGCGGGAGTGCAGGGGGTGAGGCAGGAGGGGGGAGCACAGTGGGGGGAGTCAGGGTTTAGTGGCAGCCCTGATGGAGGTTCTCAGCGCAGGGGCACAGGTAGATGGGCAGGGCCTCGGATGGGGCACCAGTGGGAGGGGGAGCAGGGGGCTTGGGACAGGTGGGGCAGGGGGAGGCCTTTAATGCGGCGAGTGTGGGCTGGAGGTCAGAGGTGGGTGGCATGTCCCCGTTGCTGATAGAGTCAGACGGTGGAGAGAAGGACTGGGGGGGCTGGATGTATTTGAGTAATGGGCGGAAGGAATTAGAGATGCCCAGGGGTGGAGGAGGGTACGGGGAACGGGGATAGGTGACAAGGTCCCTGTGGCGGGGAGGGCGGGGTGTGAGGCGACGGGGGGAGTGGGGGACAAGCAAGGGAGTTTGGGGTGAGCAGGGGGGTTCTCTGACGACGGAGGGGCGGGGGCAGACTCTGTGGTGTGGAGCGAGGACAAGGAGGCCGGGGGAGAGGAGGTGGACCTTAGCGTGGTGGGTAGGGCATGGGCTGCCAGGACTTTGGGAGTGGGGGTTAGGCGGGGGTAGGTTAGTGGGGCCCAGCACACCAGACCTTCAGTTTGTTTTCCAGGAGGCGGAACGTCGCGGGGTTCCTGACTTGGCAGGGCTGGGGACGGCCCACTGACGCCAAGGCGAAGGGAGGGCTGGGCCTCGGGCAGCGTGCCCGGTACCGGTGGGGGATCCCGTCGAGGCCAGCAGAAGTAGGCCCACAGCGGGCTCGCCGGCCCCTACACCCACAGGGTCGACACAGCTTGGGTACCAACACCGGAGGAGGTGCGACGCGAAAGTTGTGTTTAATGTTATTAAAAGAGTGCAGTCGGCGCCGACGGCTGGAAGGGCTGGGTGTTCTGGGGATGTGGAATTGATTTATGATGATGATAGCATGGAAGAAGGGGAGTTGCGAGATGGAGAGGGTGAGGGTGGGCCGAGTAATGTTGTCGCTAGTATGTTTCAGGTGTAACGGCGCCAATCGGAGCATGTGGGTCGGACATCACGCTGGGTGGAGAGGTCCGCCTCCCAGTAGGGGAGGAGTAGAGAGCAATGTGCGCTTCCCTGGCCCTAGGTAAAAAAAGTGGCCACACTTATGATATCGGTGGGAGTAGGGGGGCTGGGACACGTTTCAGAGGGGGACATATGTGGCTGACATTGGGGTGGGCACTGACGAGGTGGTGGAAGGGGTGCCCGGGTCTGCGGTTAAGGTGTTAGGAGACAAGGTCGGCACGGGTGCGGACCCCTCAGGGAAGGGTGACTCCGGGAAACAAGGTGTCTGGGGCTGACGCAGCAGGAGGCGGCACGACAGGAGATTCAGGAGTGAAAGTGAAGAGTAAGGAGTTAAAGGTCAAGCCTTTTCCATATATGGGGGTCACAAAGCCGTTGGGGGAGCAATTGATGTTGACCACTAAGGAGCGTATATGGAAGGGGGAGTATGTGGAGACACTAAAACTCCTGCACAGGGAAGTGAGGGCGGAGGAAGGGTCAAAGGAGGAGCAGATTGAGCTCCAGAAGAGGCCAAAGGTGCCTCTCACAATAGAAAACTGGACGGCGGCCTTTCTCATTTATGCCATAGTGTATTGCGAGAAGTTCCCAGAGAGGTCGGTCACCATGTTCAAGTACATGGATGTTATTAGGAATGCCCATATCACTGAGGGGGGGGGGTGCGTGGGCCCAGTACGATAAGGAGTTTAGGGCCCGCATGGCATGAGACCCTGAAGCCAAATGGGGCGAGCTGGACAAGGATTTGTGGCAGCATACGATGGGTCTAGCGGGATGGGGGAAGATCATATTCACGGCCAGCGGGTTACCCATTGTTTATCAGCCTTTTCATGGCCACCCCACCCGAGGCAGGGTGGGGGCCGCGGGTAAGGGACAGTCAGGTTTTAAAGGGACCTGGTGGGGCTACAACAAAGGGGCGTGCACTCGAGTATTTCAGGTTTCACCATGAGTGTTCGGGCTGTGGGAAGAGTGGGCATGCCTTGGTTAAATGCAGAGGAGCTATGCATCAGCAGCAGGGGAGTTAGCATGGACAGACAGGTGGGTTTAGGGCTACAAATCAACAACAGCCAGTGATTGGTAGAGGGGCCAAAGGGCCTGACCCGAAGGGCTCGTACATCAGTTAGGGTTGACAGGTTGGTGGCAGCCCTACAGGGATATCCGGATACGGGGGCTGCAGACTGTTTAAGGGTAGGGTTTCTAGAAGAGTTTAGGCTGGGGTACAACAGATCAAGGTTGTGGAGGTGGGCTGACAATCTGAAGTCGGCAACGGAGCACCCTGAGGTGGTGCAAGAAAAGTGTGACAAGGAAGTCGGTGAGGGCCGCATGGTCGGCCCCTTTGAGGATAGGCGTCCAGTGGATTTCATAGTGTCCCCATTGGGGTAGTGCCAAAGAGGGAGAAGGGGCAGTTTCTCCTCATACGACATTTGTCGTGGCCCGAAGGTGGCTCTGTAAATTATTTCATTGATGAGCGGGAGACCACGGTGTCATATTCCTCAGTTGACACATCCATGGCCCTTGTGGTGTCCGCAGGCGCAACGGCGAGGATGGCAAAGTGCGACATCAAGTACGCTTTCAGTTTAACAGCCGCTGGTACGTGGACAAAGCACTGCCAATAGGCTGCTCAATGTCTTGCACACTTTTTGAATGGTTTAGTACGTTCCTACAATGGTTGTTCATGGAACGGAGAGGTCACCAAGGAGTAACGCAGTACCTGGATGACTTTTTCTTTGTGGGCACCCCAGGCTCCAAGGACTGCCAAGATGCGCTGGACAGGTTCCAGGAGTTCAAAGACAGTGGGGCCGTGTACGGCGCTGTCATTCTTTAGAATTGAACTGGACTCAGATGCAATGGAGGCCCGTTTACCAGTGGAGAAACAGCAGCTGATGTTGGAGCTGCTAGAGAATATGTTGGCATGGCAAAAAGTCACGGTGTTGGACATACAGGTGTTGTTGGGTCACCTGAATTTTGTATGCAGGGTGGTGCGAGTGGGTCAGACTTTCTGTAGGTGACGGGGCAGGGCGTTGGTGGGGAGGAAGTCACCGCATCATCATGTGTGGCTGTCAGCAGGACTGCGGGAAGACCTGAGGATGTGGCAGTTCTTTTTAAGGAACTTCAGTGGGATCCCAATGGTGCAGGGCGACGACATGGTCTGGGATGTACAGATCTTTTCAGACGCAGCGGGGAGTGAAGGCTTTGTACTGTACTGGCAAGGGAAATGGTGCGCGAAATGGTGGCCCTCCGAATGGGCGGGGGTTGGCGGAGCATTGCGTTCCTGGAATTTTTCCCGCTGGTGGTGGTGATCTCGCTGTGGGGGGACTTGCTGGCCCACAGGAGGGTGACTTTCAGGATAGACAACATGGCAGTGGTGGAGGTGGTGAATCGGCAGTCTGCAAGGGACACGCAAGTGCTGAAGCTGCTGAGAGTGTTTGTGTTGGGCTGCTTGCGACATGATATTGCATTTCACGCAGTGCATGTGCCAGGGGTGGACAATGACATTGGCGATGCTTTGTCTCGTTCGCAATGGGGGAGATTCCGTGGGTTAGCCAAGGACGTAGACCAGAACCCAACCAGCATGCCACTGCATTTGTGGTACGTAGGCAACACAGGATGTTGCAGCTGGTTTTAGGGTCCCTGGTGCACTCTACTAAAGTGACTTACTTGACGGCATGGGAGGAGTTTGTGGCTTCAGGGGCAAGGCGGCAGGTTTCAACAGTGAGGGGGCTGGGAGTTCTAATTCAGTTTATCCTGTCCTTAATCGAGAAGGGGCTCACGCGGGTCACAATAGCGGGTAAATTGGCGGGGATCGCCTTCATGGGTAAGCACTTGTGGGGTTCTGCGCCGTCGGTGGGGGAACTCGGTTCTCACATGTTGGAAGGGTGGGCCCGGGAGTGTGGGCGGGTGAATCGGGTCCAGAACCCCTTGACGTGGGATCTTCTGGAGCAAGTGCTGCGGAGCTTGCCACGGGTAAGCAGGGATGACTGGGAGCTTTGCCTGTTTTCCACACTGATGTCGTGGATGTTTGTGGAGGCTTTCCGGGTCTCGGAATTGTTAGGGTCCAAAGAAGGTGATGCAGTGTTGTGGTCAGAGGTTTACCTCCGGGGTACAAGGTGAGTCTGCTGCTGCAAAAACATAAAATGGACCAGAGGAGTGGGGGCCGATGGGTCTCTTTACAGGCAGCGGATTCAGCATTGATCTGTCCTTTTGGGTGGGGATTGAGATTGAGAGCGTTAGCCTCAAGCATAGAGGGCGTGATGTTTAAGCACATGGATGGCCGGGCGGCAAAAGGCTCGCAGCTCTTGGCCATATTGAAGAAGGCCTTGTCCCTTCTGGGTCTGGATGGCAAGCTTTATGGCATGCATTCTTTCCGGATTTGCGCGGCATCAGAGGCAACCAATAGAGGTTGGGGGCGAGGGGACATCATGAGATTGGGCAGGTGGTCGTCTGACTGCTATTGGCGTTATGTTTGCAGCACTCCCAGCAAACTGTAGCGCGGTTGTGAATGTTTTCCCTGTCCTCATTCATGTTTCTCATTTCAGGTTCGGTAATGGGTCCCCTCGCCAGGGAAATGTTCATATGGATCGTGGGCCATTCATTTGTAAAATGGGCCCAAATTCAGGCCCGCTCCAGTTATTTTTAAGAGAACCTTGGATTCAACAAGAATTGTTTAATGTTTGTTGGGAAGGAAAGGGGGGTATGCTCTGGAGAGAGCTGTTGGAAGTACTGAATAAGATGTTGGTGGCTGGTAGGTGCCCGGATGTCCTGGTTATCCACCTGGGGGAAAACGACATGGTAAGGGAGACTGGTTTAGCTCTGATGTGGTGCATGAAGCAGGACTTGGAGGTGCTTAAGCGAAAATGGGCAGGGTGCACAGTGGTGTGGACAGAGTTTGTCCCGCGTCGGGTGTGGAGGGGTGCGGTGAACCCCGGTGCAGTGGACAAGGCCAGGAAAAAGGTGAACGTGGAGATGGTGCGGTTTTGCCGCCATCTGGGTTTTTCTCGAATCAGGCATAAGGATATACGTTATGACACGCCAGAATTTTTTAGGGCGACGAGGTCCATCTTTCACGGCTGGGTATGGACCTGTATCTATTGAAATTGAGGAAAGTGCTGGCCAGGATGTTGGGCGTGCGCAGAGGCTGAGCAGGCATCTTCTGGGGGGCTGCGAGGAGGATAGGCTAGCTAGGGGTGCATGGGGCCATGGAGTTAGGACTAGAAGGCAGGGGGGCAGAAAAAGGTGGAGGCAGCGTATTTGCCTACCCTCCCGCCTTTTCCTGGGTGGCGGGGTTGTTTGGAAGTTGGCCAAGTTTGGCTGGAGTTTTGTAGTTTCTGGTTAAGTTTGGGGAGTTTGTGAACAGGAGCAGGGAAAGGTTAAGCAGGTTGGAAGTTTACATTAGAGGTTTGTTAATTACAGTTGCAGGAAGGCAGGCAGGATTGTAGGTCATGTGAGGGTAGGAGTTGTAAATGATATGTTTTAAGATTGTGTAATATGTATTGTTATTGAAAATGATCTATTGTATGTTGCAGTGTGGGTGTTTATGATGTGGGGATTGTAGGGGTGGGGGGAGGAAAGACAAGGGGCAGGTAATTTGATGTATAGAGAGGTTTTAGTTTTGTAAGGCAAAGTGCCAGTGTTAATAAAATTGTGATATGCACCTGTTTCAATAAAGCGGCCTTTTACACACACAAATGATTGTCAGTGTGACTTGCCCCCCTTCCCTCCCAAGGGGGATTTTGGGGGCAGCCGAGCATCGCGAGGTCTGCCCCCCGGGCAGATTGGGAGGGGGTGGGGCCCGATGGGCGTGGCCATTTTGTGGACTTGTGCTACTTTGGGACTAGCCCAAAAGTAGCCCAAAGTTTGAAAGGTAGCCCAAACCATATTTAAGGGTGGTATGCGTTATCCAAGCCACCATTTCAGGTTCTGGTAACCTGGTGGCAGGGAGCGCGGTACCTGTAGGCTTTTTTGTCCCCGCCCACCCTCCCTGGGCTTAGGCGTTTTTGTGGGAGGCTGTCAGGTTAGGTTTTTTCAGGCAGGGGCCTTGTTGGAACAGGTGCATAGGGGCTTTATGGTTGTAGAATTGTCGCTTAGAACAGGTGCTGGTGGGGTTATTTGGAAGTTGGCCAAGTTTGGCTGGAGTTTTGTAGTTTCTGGTTAAGTTTGGGGAGTTTTTGAACAGGAACAGAGAAAGGTTAAGCAGGTTGGAAGTTTACATTAGAGGATCAATAGTTACAGTTGCAGGAAGGCAGGCAGGATTGTAGGTCATGTGAGGGTAGGAGTTGTAAATGATATGTTTTAAGATTGTGTAATATGTATTGTTATTGAAAATGATCTATTGTATGTTGCAGTGTGGGTGTTTATGATGTGGGGATTGTAGGGGTGGGGGGAGGAAAGACAAGGGGCAGGTTATTTGCTGATAGAGAGGTTTTAGTTTTGTAAGGCAAAGTGCCAGTGTTAATAAAATTGTGATATGCACCTGTTTCAATAAAGCGGCCTTTTACACACACAAATGATTGTCAGTGTGACTTGCCCCCCTTCCTTCCCAAGGGGGATTTTGGGGGCAGCCGAGCATCGCGAGGTCTGCCCCCCGGGCAGATTGGGAGGGGGTGGGGCCCGATGGGCGTGGCCATTTTGTGGACTTGTGCTACTTTGGGACTAGCCCAAAAGTAGCCCAAAGTTTGAAAGGTAGCCCAAACCATATTTAAGGGTGGTATGCGTTATCCAAGCCACCATTTCAGGTTCTGGTAACCTGGTGGCAGGGAGCGCGGTACCTGTAGGCTTTTTTGTCCCCGCCCACCCTCCCTGGGCTTAGGCGTTTTTGTGGGAGGCTGTCAGGTTAGGTTTTTTCAGGCAGGGGCCTTGTTGGAACAGGTGCATAGGGGCTTTATGGTTGTAGAATTGTCGCTTAGAACAGGTGCTGGTGGGGTTATTTGGAAGTTGGCCAAGTTTGGCTGGAGTTTTGTAGTTTCTGGTTAAGTTTGGGGAGTTTTTGAACAGGAACAGAGAAAGGTTAAGCAGGTTGGAAGTTTACATTAGAGGATCAATAGTTACAGTTGCAGGAAGGCAGGCAGGATTGTAGGTCATGTGAGGGTAGGAGTTGTAAATGATATGTTTTAAGATTGCGCAATATGTATTGTTATTGAAAATGATTTATTGTATGTTGCAGGGTGGGGGTTTATGATGTGGGGATCGTAAGGGTGGCTGGAGGAAAGACAAGGGGTCAGGTAATTTGATGTACAGAGAGGTTTTAGTTTTGTAAGGCAAAGTGCCAGTGTTAATAAAATTGTGATATGCACCTGTTTCAATAAAGCGGCCTTTTACACACACAAATGGTTGTCAGTGTGGCTTGCCCCCCTTCCTTCCCAAAGGAGCCCGGTCCCAATACAAACAGGATGAAATGCCACTTGATTGCTGGTTGGGTAGTAAAATACAGCAATAATCATAGTTCAGTGGGACGCTTTAAGGGGGGTGTTTGGGGTGTTACACCCCCCCTAATTAATGTATTCTGTAGTAAATAGTTGGGTACAGGTGCTTTAAGTCAGGGCTGGGGAAGTGTTTGTCGGATTTCACGTGACATTTTTACCTATACATGCAAACAAAAACAAACACAGACACACACTCTTGTCTGCTGTTAAGATCTTAAAAAATATATATATTTTACAACATTTTGAGTTGTAGGAGCCCCTCACAATCCACACTCATCTATCTTCCTACTGCTTCATAAGGTTCCCTTGCTTCTCGTAAAATGGGGCAGATTTACAAGAACTGGCACATACCTGCATATTAGCAGGGATGCGCCAGTTAAATTGTGACACGTAAAAAAACACTTGCGCCACTATGGATGCGTCGCATTTACAATGCGGCACACCGTGGCGCAAGGACAGATAAATGTGTGACGCATCTTTTCGGTGAAAGGGCAACGCATTGCTGGAGTCGTGTCGCAATTACGACGCACGCAACTCCAGCAATGGTTAGGAATGCCTATTCCTAACATGCTGCGTCACTCCTTGCGCCTGCCTCAGCAGGTGCAAGGTTTTGACGTAGTGGCAGCGTAAAAGTGACTTAGTGAAATCTTGTGGATTTCACTGCGTCACTTTTACGAGGTTTTCCTGTGTGGGAATGCCCACCCTGCATATATTATACCTGACGCAGGTATAATGTAGTGCAGGGCTTTACAACTTGCCGCATCTCCCTAGATGCGTCACGTTGTAAATATGTCGCAATGTGGCACATTGTTTATGAGACCACTGCATCACAGAAGTGACGCAAAACAGCTTTGTAAAGTTGTCGCAAGAGGCTAGTAAATCTGCCCCAATGTATTTTAACCAGCGTAATTGTTGGGAAATCTGAAGCTCACACCACACCATCTTACTGACCAAGTTACACCCCTGACCATCTATGGATATGCCCTTGGTGGCATGGACTGCCCTACTCGATGATAAATAGGAGGGAGTGCATCAAAGGTTTGCATATGTTTTCAACAAAAGTTGGCATTGTCCATATTTTGTGCTCAGGGCTATAATGAAAATGGGTCCCATTTGTTGGAATGGGGCAATGTTCCTCTGTATGCAGAAACCTGAGGAGGCGGGATAGGTACAAGCAATTTGTATCAGGAAAGATGTGCCACCTAATAGTCCAGCTCCTAATACCCGACCGTTAAATCCAGTAGTAAGGAAGCAACACTTTAAAAAAATGTCATGGCAGTATGAATTGGTGCTCATCAGAGCAGTACCTAATTTGAGCCGGTGGTTTCCGGTGCTCAGCACTGGCACTTGATCAGCAACACCTGCGCTTTTCAGAAGCACCAGTTAAGGACACATTCATTTATGAGGAGATTAAGTGATTTGCCCATAATCACAAGATGTTGAGCCGACGCCAAGACTCAAACCTGGTTTCCCTGTGCCGAAGTCAATGACTCTGGCCATTACACCACATCCTCTTCCCACTTTCATGGTTAGCAGTTGGTTCTGTTTTAGGCGGCACCAGCAGGAGAAATGGGCTGTTGCAAGCTGCCTCCTGAAGAGAACCCCAGCACTTTTTCGTTTTACAAATCAACCACGGCACCTAAGGCTGAGATCATCCATCAAGACATATAGCAGCCCTGAACAGGACTGTGAGCCTCCGGCACTTCCCCGCACCCTGCAAGGCAGGCTGTGTCAACAGGTTCAGACATCAGACTTTTCACATTACCCGAGCCCCTCCCCTCCTTTAGAGGAAGCTGAGGGGCAGCAGTGGGGGGCAGAGATAACAAAGGAGGAGTGAAAAGGAAAAGAGGTGCTAAAATATAGACAAAAATACCAAAGGAGAAAGTGTAGACAAGATGGACCACCAGCACAGAGGTTCTGCAAGAGGTGAATGGAGATTTGGGATGACACAAAGAGGAAATGCAGTGAGGTACCAGAGAGGGTAGGCAAATGAAGGAGAGAAGCTCTATGATATTCAGGGAAGTGCTGCAAACAAGGGAAAAAACAGAGTGGGGAGCAAGGAAGGAAGAACAGTGAGAAAATGAAAAGTCACACCCTGGGAAGGGATTGTTAGTGTTTTTAGAGAAGGACGCAAAAGGCTTCAGATGAGATCTACTTCTTGGAGAGAAGGAAAGAGAAGACTGGGGTGCCACACTCACAGCACAAAGTGGCATTAGAGGGAAAGAGGGTACCATTGGTAGAGGACACAGAAAAAGCATCTTCCCTTAGTTGAAGCCTGAAAGGTTCCTGGCAGAGGGCAGAAGATACGTTAACCAGAGCTGGGGAACTACTTTCCTGGAGAGAGTCATGAGCATTGAATTATGTGGTGAAAGTTCTATGTGAGGCTATGAGAGGCAGCCCAAGGTGTGCACAAGCGTGGCCTTTGTTTGTTTTGATGCATTTGTTTGGGGATAGGATCCCTGGGAAGAAAGTCTGGCACATTACTTGAGTGTTAAGAGCAGAGCTGTATTAAAACATGTACAAAAGAGAAATGACAGGGACAGATATCAGTTTCCACTTGACTACTTTGTAATGAAAAAATAATGAAAGTATCCCATCAAAGTAGAATAGGGGAGGAAGTGAGTTGGTAGCAGAGGAAACGGTTATCCCCTAGGAGAAGGAAAGAAAAGAGCTGCAACATGAGTGTGATGCCCTTAGACATCAGCAGACGGGAAGGGGACTTTGTTGTGTTACGACCTAAAGGTTCCAACAGGGAGAATCAGGAGAGGAAATGAAGTTCCGAAACGAGTCAAAACTGATAATAAAAGAGAGCATGCAAACACCCGCCGAGCAGCAAAGTAGAAGCCAGCAAGATGAAATACCAAAAGACAAGGTGGACACCAGGACAAATACTTGAGGGGCAGATTTACTAAACTTTCACACACCACAAGCAAGCAAGGCAACATGCTGAAGTGTATTGTGAGAAAGATCAAAAGAACAAATGTGCTATATCGACTTAGTTATGCTGAACTTCTGCTCCTTTTAAGCGCTGGATCACTGTTTGCTTCCTAGCACCAATGCAGGCACTCTTGCACCATAGTTCAAAGGAGTCTGCTTTACGGGCAGATTTGTTTTTGTGCAGGAAGGGATACCTTACTCCACAAAAACAATCCTTAGAGGAATATTCCTATTTCTGTGTGTGCAGCAGATAACAGCATACATAGTAAGAGTAAGTAACGAGGAGCAATGAAGATATTTCTCCTTATTACGTCAGCCTCAGGTAGGCACACCATTTTGATGTAATCCCAGATTTACTGTCTTCTGTAAATCCAGGTGTGCATCAAAATTCAAGGGTGGATGCATAAGAACGCCCAAATTCCACTCTGGGAACACCTCACTGATTCAAAGGAAGGCAATCAGGCCTACCAACTCACGGGGGCGTGGCTAAGCACGCAGCGAGGCTGGAAGCGTTCTAGGAGAGCTCCGGCGTGAACCTTCACATCGGGGGTAAGTTATCCGACCAATACCCCGTCCAGCCGGCCACAAACCGGGGAATAGTGCTGCGGGAACATCGACCAGCATTGGACCAAGTTACGAGCTTCTGCGAGCTCCAGGTCCGCACCAACACCACAGCGGAAGACTGAACTGGGCGAGGAGTGGCCGCGCCGGCGAGCCTCGCCACGCAAGACCGAGGACTAAGCCGGAAGTGCAGGCCGCGAGAGCTGGCGGCGAGCGCGGACCACGCGGAAGAGGCCGAGCTGGGGTTCTGTGAATCATCGCTGACCCTCTGCAGCCCTCGGGTGAAGCAGCAATTTAACGGGACCCCTAATTGAGGCGAGACGGAGAGGAGTCCGTGACGGACTGGAGCCGGCGACTGCGGGGATACCGGGCGCGAGCACGGCTGCCGGTAAGGAGAGGCCCCCCATTGGCTGCGGAACCGGCCGGCGGCCGCCTTCGGAGGAGAATGAGTGCACATTAGTGGCGGTGAGCGGCAGGCGGAGGCCCGCCATCTGGAGACCTGCACGCCCGCCCGCGGTCGCCGCAGACCAGGGGGAAACCCCGAGACACTGGGACACTCGAGTCGGGGCCTGGGGACCCCGCACCGCACCAATCGAACCGGTGGGCGCGGGTGGAGCGGGGCAGCGGTCACTAACGGGCCCTTCCGTATCGACAGGAAGAGGCGCCCACACCAACATGGCGGCGCCCGTCCAGCTACCGGGCGCTATGAGCCCATAACACCAGCACAGCTCCGGAGCGGGGGAGGCACTCCCAGGCCCAACACTCTTGGGGGACACCAAACAAACTCAAGACTGGTGATACCGGCGGAGAGAAGCGCAGATGTTTCGGGGGACACACGCAAGGCCTACGCCCACCACCATTGAGGCGAGCATAAACCAGCCGCCGCCGGCCACCTGAACTATACGCATGACAACGGCGCACCAGTGAATTCAGAGGCCACCACAGGGGTGCGTGTCGAAGCAGCCCCCCGACAACTCAAACGGGAAGTAACCACCCTTGAGGCTTTAACCAGGGCTGAAGAAGCGGGACTGCTGAGGGGGGCGCTGCCGCCCGGGAGCCCTGCAGTCGACGAGGGCGCTGAGGACCACGAGGCGCACTGTGGAGAAACCGGGAGGCCTCACCGCAATCGTAGTTTCACACCAACGAGTTGAAAACGTAGTGGTGGAGCAGTGCAGGAAGCAGAGCACACAAACTCTGGGGTCGAATACCACTGCTGACTACGCCTGGCTGGAGGACGCTGAGGAAGTGCAACACACACTGGAATAATAAAGCCCACACAGCGGCCTGCCCGGCCCAACCAAGGTCAGCACACTGGGCGCCTGCCCACGACATCACCTCACCAGCGTGGTGTCGCTACACCAGCCCGGAGTTACCACCCAGCGGGGCGAGGACCCACACGGCCCTCCCAGGCCATCCTACCCCGGGCTCCTGGCCGGAGAACTGTTCCTGACTGGCGGCCACGAGCCCCGGAACATTGCCAAGCAGCGACGCCGAGAGTCACTCCTGCAACGACATAGGCGAGCAGGACCCTGCCCATGTCTGGAGGTGCGGGGAAGCGCAGGGGAGCTGGGGGCACGCACCCGAAAGGTAAAATGGACAAGACACCGAAGTCCAGTGATGCAGACCCAGTGACGGCCAGATTGGACTCAGTCCTGGCAGCCATGGAACGGCTAAAGAATTCCATACAATCCACCCGAACGTCGCTGGAGGCGAAAATTGACGGAGTCGCCATAGACCTGACGCACCTGAGGGCGGATCACAAAAAACTTGCTGAACGCACCGCGACCCTGGAACAGACCGTATTGGACCTGGAACCACGAGTCACGCAATCAGACAAGCAACTGAAGGACCTCCTAAACAGAGTCGAGTTCTTAAAAGACAGGGCGGAGGATGCAGAAGGGCGGGCGAGACGCAACAACGTCCGAATAGTGGGATTGCCAGAAAAATGGGAAGGGAGAGACCCTACGACACATGTGGAGGACTGGCTCCGCGCCCTGCTGCCGGAGGGCGCCCTGTCGCCACACTTCGAGGTCGAGCGGGCACACAGGGTCCCATCCAGACCGCTCCCAACAGGCTCCAACCCACGCCCACTGCTCATCCGCATCCTGAACTAAAGAGACCGCGACTCCGTCCTAAGGGAAACTCGCAAACTCGGCAATATCCAGGTGGACAATGCCAATATAATGTTCTTTCCGGACTATACGATCCAAGTGCAGCGCCAGAGACACTCATTCCTGGCAGTGAAACGGCGCCTACGCCAGCTTGGACTCACGTACTCCCTTCTCTTCCTGGCAAGGCTGCGAGTGGTAGCTAATGAAAAGACCCACTTCTTCAACACCTCAGAGGAGGTGGAAGCCTGGCTGGACAACGGGATGGACAAAAGTGCCACGAGCCCGCAGCCCAGCCCCGAACGAGAAGACGCAGAGGCTCTAAACGGAGACGCGGACACAGATCGCCTTCGCCAGCAGCGAGCGGAACACAACATAACGTAAGCCCACCCGAGGAAGAAATGCGCCGGGAACAACAGGATGCCCTAAGAATGGCCACGGAACTCAGCAACTCACCACTCCAGCGCTCTTTACCGGCCACCAGCTCCAGGGCACTACTGAGCGACGACGAAGCAATTTACGGAATACCGGACTCACAAGTCTCGGAAGATCTACCTGATATCACACCGCAGACGGCGGATCTGTTCGGATAACAGACCGGCGCGCCTCGGCGCCTCCTCCCCCCTCGTCCCCATATTCCTTCCATTCTCCCTGCTCGCACTGCCTGATCAAAGAGAGCGGAGTGCTGGAAGGAGAACGACATATGACACGGAGGGGCAACACGAGGGGAGGCCGACGGAACAGACCGTTTCTGCTGACACATGCACCCGAGAAACAGTGAGTAGATGCTGAGACCTGCAAAGCGCTGGCAGTCAACAGGTGGACAGCCACAGGTAACTTCTCTTAACTGGCCTCACTAAAACGAGGGCCCCCTAGACCGGCATCGCACGGCGGGCTCGTGCCGCCGCGGCACCCCGCGAACCGGTGCATACGGTGCCACGCAAACTCATGGACGCACTGCAGTGTCTATTATGAGGCCCACTAAGTGGCCGGCTGGGATAATAGACTCCCCCCATGTGCGGCTATACACGCACTCGCGCTTTGTTTAATGATAGTTACTCTCTCGCCCTGCGTGATAGGCAGCGACCCCCAGACTTGAAAGTTGACTATCTCAGTAGAGTGTTTGGACGACTGCACGTTCAGCAGCCGACCTTATGGTATTATTCCCTGTTCATGTTCCCCCTCCCCCCCTTTTTTCGAACTATGCTGCATCTACAGGCTGGTGAAGATCTCATTATACTCACCTTTGCGCCCCACAGGTTCATGTGGAAATGTTGTTGTGGTGGGTGGTGGGAGGCCCTCCAAAGGGACCCACGAGGTTGGAAGGGAGGAGGGAGGAGCCCTACTGACAACCTATGATGACTGCGGTTAAGATCTTCACTTGGAATGTGCGTGGCATACATACACCCTCGCTTAGGTATATGATCTACTCATACCTGAAGAGACACAAGGTCCAAATAGCACTCCTGCAGGAGACGCACTTGACTACACCCGAGGTGCACACACTACGCAGACGGTGGCGCGGACACCTGTACGCGACAGGGTTCTCCTCCTATGCACGGGGTGTGTTGATATGGATGAAACCGGGGACCCCTTTCGACATTGAGGACTCTTACATAGATGGAGAGGGGAGGCTGGTAGCTGTGAGGGGATGCCTAGATGGACGCCTGATAGTTTTGGCGTCGGTTTACGTCCCCAACACGGATCAGCAGGGATTTATCACGAGAGTATCAGAGGCTCTATCGCACTGGCATGGGACCCCCTGGATACTGGGGGGACTACAACTGCGTGCTAGACACCACGCTGGACCGCTCCTTCCCACCATTACCCAATGCACCAATAGTGGGCGCCATGAAAGCCCTTATGGCCTGGGCCACTCACTGGAACCTACAGGATGTGTGGCGACACCGAAACCCAGGCACCAGGACATACTCATACTACTCGGGTGCGCATGACCTACACACACGACTAGACAGGTACATGCTCACTGAAGATTTACTCCCATTAGCGACTGGCGCATATTATATGGGCCGGACACATTCGGACCACAATCCCCACATGTTGGAAGTCACATGGGCGAACACACATCCTCCCATCCCCACCTGGAGACTGCAGCCAGATCTCCTGTTGGACTCACCTTTCCGGGATTCACTGTTCACACATATAGTACACTACTTCGAGGAAAACACGGGCACAGCATCCACCCCCGGGATAGAATGGGACGCGTTCAAAGTAGTGAATAGGGGACAATGCCTGGGCACGCGAGTAAACTTTAAGCGGCGTGTTGAGAAAGACCTCAAAAGAGTGGCGGCAGAGCTGCTACGACACGAACAAGACACGGTGAGAGATGACGGAGCAGAGTTGCGGGCCGCGCAAGCGGAGCACGAGAAGCTGATAGAGAGGCTGCGGTGCTTGAATTATGCAGCCCACGCGGCATGCACCCATGACAGGGGAGATAAACCAGGCAAGCTACTGACATGGTTAATTAGTAGGGAGGAAAAGACAAAACCAGTAACGAAAATATTGGGAGCCACAGGAGTACTCCTACACACACAACAGGAGATACATTGTGCGTTTACTAGCCACTACGACAAACTATACCGCTCTTGCTTGCCTACTCCCGCTCCGGACACTGAGGAGTACCTCAGATCGATACCACTACCTACTCTTTGAGATGCTCAACGCGACAAACTGGCGGCGCCCATCACTTCAGAAGAGCTCCGGGTGGTCATTGCGGCGCTCTCCAATGGGAAATCTCCGGGCCCCGATGGACTCCCAGCGGAGTTCTTCAAGGCTTATCCGGACCTCCTGATCCCTGAACTGATCAAAATGTATGAGGCAGCACTGGAGGACCCCCCATTACCACCCACCTTGAATGAAGCCACCCTGGTCTCCCTCTTAAAACCCGGAAAGGATGAGACACAGTTGGGTTCATACCGGCCACTCGCCCTTCTGAATACCGACTATAAAATATTAGCATCCACACTGGCCGGGAGGTTAGCCTTATACACGCCCACATTGGTCCACGCAGACCAAAATGGCTTTGTACCCACACCTAGTACATCACAAAATATCCGCCGACTATTCAGGGTACAGGAATACGTGAGGACGCCTTGGCCATGATCGGGGTGTCTTGTACTAGATCTGGAAAAGGCATTCGATTCAGTGGAGTGGCCGTATCTCAGAGCAGTAATGCAGAAGTAGGACCTGGGAGAGGCATACATGGATATGGTCGCCTCCTCTACCGGACGCCCAGCGTACGGGTCCGGCTCGGGGGCCTCCTGTCAGACACCATACAAGTCAGGCGGGGCACGAGACAGGGTTGCCTCTTGTCGCCACTGCTCTTCTCCTTAGCGATGAAACTGCTGGCGGAATTGCTGAGGAGGCAGGGTGCAGATTGGGGCATTCCATTGATAGATGGCACGCACACGGTCTCGCTATACGCGGATGACCTGCTCCTCTACATTAGGGACCTCACTCAGATACCGCAAGGACTCACGGACACCCTGCGAGAGTTCACGACCCACTCGGGACTGAAAGTTAATTGGGGGAAATCCGGGGTTTACCCCTTTTACCCCGACATGCAGGCATGCGAGGTATGACTGGGGGGAACAATGCTGACCTGGCACGCAGGCGCCTTCAAATACCTAGGCATCCACATCTACCGGTCCCCGGCAGACGTGCTGGAAGGCAACTTAGTCAGAGCTATCTCCTCCCTGCGAGCCCAAATGGCTTTCTGGAGCACACTTCCACTGAATGTCCCAGCCAGAGTCACCCTGACGAAGATGATAGCGCTTCCGAGGCTCCTTTACTATTACTCGAATATCCCGGTGTACGTTCCCACTCGGATCTTCAGAGAGCTAGAGCCTATGATCAGGGCACTCATCTGGAACACAGGAAGGCCCAGAGTGGCGCTGAAAAAATTATACGCCCCGACATCCATGGGGGGACTCGCGGTCCCCAATCAGGAGCTTTACTATCTTGCGGCACAGCTACAATGGGTGGTGGGCTGGCTCGTAGGGAGGAACCTGACCGATACAGCTTCGGAAACACCGGCCCTGACCCACGCCCGGGCGCTCGCGCTCTTCCACCCCTTAACTAAAGCAACCCACCGAACACAGCTGCACCTGACGGTGGCACTCAAATGCTACAAACGCGCACTAAGACTCACGCGGGTGGTCACACCCTCCGCCCCCGCGCTCCCACTGCTGGGCACTCCCAGAGTCGGAGGAGTGATCACTGCGACCTTGTAAGAGAGCTGGGAAAGAGCGGGGATAGAAACGATGGCGGATCTATACAAAGATGGCGCCCTGATCCCGTTTGGGAGCCTGGTGGAGGACGCCGATCTGCCGGCGGGACAGTTCCTACTACATGCCTCCATGATTCGTGAATACACGAGATGCTGGGGAGACATGACGGAGGAGCCACAGACACACCTGCTGATGCAGTACCTCCACATCATGGGGAATGGGTCCCATGTGATACATTGGCTGGCACAGGCATTACAGTCGCACACGGCATGCACGCTCCAGCCGCTGAGAGACAAATGGGCAGCTGACAGAGGGAGGGACTGGACAGACAAGGAATGGGAGAGAATCCTGGAGGGACCACGCAATATACCACGCAATTCGAGATTTAAAATCATACAATTCTACATCATACACAGAGCATATCTGTCCCCTGACAAAATCAACCGATACTTTGCACTGGATACCTCCGGCTGCCCGCGCTGCTCGTTGCTAAACGCTGACCTTCTGCACATGCTGTGGGCATGCCCCAGGTTGCAAACGTATTGGCAGGATGTAACTGCACTGTTAACGAAAGGTGCCGGGACAGAACTACGATATACATGGGAAACTTGCGTGCTGGGGTTGTTCAAGAGGACGAAGCAAAGCAAAGCCCATGCCAGGTTCTGGGACCTGGGACTGGTAACCGCCAAACAACTCATAACACAACACTGGAAAGATGCAAGCCCACCACAAACGAAACATTGGTGTGCCTCTTTCACTTACTGGGCAACAGCAGAAGACAAGATTCTCCGTAGAGAAGAGACCGCGGGACTGAGAGCCATTCGAATTGCGCAGACCTGGGACGGCCTCTTACAGGTATTCGGTAAGACATGTCAGGAGCAGGGTATAACATAGACAGGGTGATCCCCTTGTAACATGAAGACATGCAGACGGGGAGGGACACACGGTGGCGCAATGGTGAATAATGCACACACACACATAGGACACGGAGTCATAACCTAGCCCTGCCCCCCCCCTGGCCTCCCCCCCTTCCCCCCCCCCCCCGGGGACAACCGACCTCGCACCCAGCTAACACAGAGCCACAACTCCCCAACATCGGACAAACCCCGCCACTCATCCACACACACTGACCTACAATTGCAGAATATCCACAACTCACATAGACACGGTACCTGGCCACGGGACTTTGACAATCAGAGCCGCAATGCAGCACACCCTTCCCTTTGAGTTAACGTTTGCCCCTTCCCTGATATTTCTTTTACTTCCTCCCTCTGTTCGGAGGTTGGTTTTACAGACTGTTGCCCCCCAGTTGACAGCGCTGCACTCGTAAGATTTGCAGACACATTCACAAGCACATAACATACGGCAGCCCATGCCACATCATTCCACTGACGTACGATAGTGGACATGAAGCGCTTACAGACAGCAGCGTCACCACACCGGACTATGAGACCGATCCGCCCGGAGAGGCCCCTTAATTGGGAAACATTACACCGTACCACAAAGTATGAAGTTGAGGGTAGCATGGAGGGCAACGAACCAAGGGCACGCCCTGGACGCCGTGATGCATCGGGTACTCTGGTGGGATAGATGACGCTACATGCAATGATATGCAACAAGGAAATGTCATCTGGTCACATTGCCGGTTTTTCCCATTGATGCTGACGGCCCAGTTATGTGGAGATTGTACTTCTCAGAATAGTAACTGCTGTTATTGTATTCAAATGTCATGCACATGCTAACCTGATTTATGCTTCCTCATTGAGATGTGCTCACAGTAATGTAACTGTATGTTAAGTGATCAATAAAACATATTTAAAAAAAAAAAAAATCAGGCCTACCAACTCACACTGTGCCACCGTGTGTCACGGGATTTCGGCACCCTTCACATGATCACCCAGTGAGACCTGGCAAGAAAGACGAGCTGGGCACCAGTTGTTTGAAGAAGCTTTTCAGCTTGTTTTTTTGTGGGGTGAGGTGTTCGGTGAGGGGCAAAGTGCCTGTTAGGAAGCTCTCGGCACAAGGCCCAATCCTGCAATGCCCCGCCTCCTCCTCACGTGGTCAAATGTATTTATTCGTTGGCAGGTATGCACAAGGCAGTTCTTTGCACTGTGTTGTGTTACTTATTTTTACAATGCCACGCAAATTGGGCGCTGCGTAGCATAGTAAATACAAAAAACATTTAACACAACCTCAACACAAAATGTTGGTACACCTGGGCCTTGGTGTACAGGGGAAGTTGGAATGAAGGATCCATTGCAAAGGCAGAAATCTGGAGGAATAAAACATCAGTGAGGGTAGAGAAGTCATTACAGAGGCAGCAGAGATGCAGTCAGCAAGATTGCAGAGAAGAAGTTAATTAACAGTAGTCAGAAAGACATGGGGATATAAAGGCCTGAAATTAAATAGTAGGGCAGATTCCCCAACCTAAGTGTTAGAAAGCCACCAGAAGTAGATTTAAAGATGTCTACTAAAGAGACGTGTTGGGTGTGGCAATACATGGGTGTATTCAAGATGAATCATGTGAAGGTGATGTGCAACAACAGGTTAAAAAAGAGCAGAGGAGCTACTACGCATGTCCTGTGTTCCAATGAAAACAGAAAAATATATCATGATTTATAGTAAATGCCAGTAGATACTGTAAAAACATCTCTGGCAGAAGGATGGCAAAATTCCAATACATAGAATTTTGTGGCCCGGTGTATAGGCTGCTGTTGTGAGGAACTGCACAAGGGCTGACACTGGAATGGATCAGTCTCATAAGACTGTCTGGACCTTGCATCTTACTCAGTCAATTAGCTCCAAGCAATGTATTGCCCCCTTAATTCAGTATGTTCCCCTCAAGGAGGTGGTTGAATTTATACAAAGAGTCACTTTGTCCAGTGTAACTCTCTGCTGAACAATAACGGCATGTATATTTGCTATCCTTGCAAATTCAGGCATGAGTGCTTGAAGTGTGAGTGGTGTCACACCTCTCTCCAATGCTGCAGTGTGTCCGAAGAGGAACCAATGCAGACCTGCATGGGTAGAGAGAAGGGAAAGGGTATCTGTGTCTGTAAAAAAGGGCTTCTATATGGAAAGCAGATGCTATACTCTAAGCCCCCTTTCAGTGAATACCAGTTCCTCCCATAGTTGATGATTTAGTGGAAGCAGCATTCCTTCCACCTTTTAACAGACTCCATTCATTAGCAGATGGTAGCCACTACCTCAGTGGGTGCAAGCCCTGACTCCTTATTAGAGGGCTTTTTGGCTAAGTGAATTTCAGAACCTCTCCTTCCATTGATGTCAAAAACCCTATCAGTCTATGTGAGACAAGTCTTCCATTCTTAGTGTATTGTAGACCACCCGCCCCCAGTCCTGCTGTTAGTGTCACCCCCTCAGCTACTCAGCTGAGGGGGTGACACTAATCGCAGGACTGGCGAATGCCAGCTGCCCAAGGATATCCCCCACCATATTGGTCTAGTGGAGGAAAGGGGCTGTGTGCATGGCAGTGGCGCACCTAGGTTGCCATGGGCCCCAGTGCATGAAAAGTAACTGGGTCTCCTCACTAGGGTCACATCTCGGTGGTAATCTACCCTGACACTCCTTAACCTCCTTTGATGGAGTCTGCATCTGCTATATCAAAACTCACTTTCATTCTCATACACACATTGTTGGATTTGCTGTCTCTGCACTGTATTTCTGCAAAGCAAAGCCAAATCCCTAAAAGCATTCCCAAAGCAAGTTGGTTTGGCAATTGTAAAGTCCATGCACACAAAGACACAACATGCAGATACTCCAAATTCATACTGCTACCCTCACATAGGCACACCCTTCACACTTCACGTATACAAGTATATGTCTCACTCTGCACTCACACAGGCATAACTTTCAAACTGTAGACCACTTATCCTGCACGGACAATGTTAATCCTGCATACTCACAGGTATTACCCCACAGTGCACTCACTAAACATGGCGGTTATCCTGGACTCACACAAGTACACTGCTCAAACATAGGTACATCTCTCACTAGGAAGGAGCAGAGTTTGGATAGATGGTTGCATAGGAGGAACAGGTTGAGTATCTAGTGCATCAGTCCCCTAGTACAATGCAAAGCTGTTGATGTAAGCTACACCGAAGCCTGATTGTCCACTGAGGTTATATAATCTCCCATTAGCCACACTTGGACCATCACTGCAGACTATGTGGGTTTGATCTTTGCAGAGGTTTTGCTGGGAAGAGTCTAGGCATCAAAAAAGTCACACTCGCCTTCTAAAAAGTTAGGTTTTCTTTATAGCACAAGCATATGCTAAAATACATTTAAAAAAATATGAAAACTGCTAACTAAATGTGGAGGGCATGTACTTCAATAAAAAATTAAAAATTAAAACTTCACACTCGACTGCCACCTTGGAACAGTAAAACGTGTATCCAGTGCATGCCTGGTGCTCTGCATAAGAAGGTTGTGTTGCAGTAGCAATGGCAACACAGCTGCTGTTACTCTCAATACTCAATTAGCGCTAGTCTGCATTTGCATGTGCTGCTGGGGGATGCACCTAAAGGAAATGTCTCTGGAATTTGGACTCCTCTGGAAGCAGAGTAACCCACAGTAAGTAGGAAAAGTACTATTACTCAGACTGCCTGACATCGTAAAGACCAGCCGTTGTCTACTAGCTAGATCTAAACATTGGCGACAAAGCCAGTGGCTGAAAAGGGCTGATCCTCTGCCCAATTATATGAAACTCTGAAGAATTGAACTAATAGTGAATGACACGCTGTCTGATAACTAAGTGAAGTGGGGTTAACCAAAGCCCAAAGATTATGATAAATGTTGGTGAATATATGAGGCTAGTGATACAGCTAAGACAGTCTTTTGGTCAGACCAAAAGCACAACGAAAGAGATAGAGCACAGGGAGAAGGAGTAAAGGGGTCCTGGCTCACATGATAAGGCTTACATCAGTGGTCAAGTGTATCACAATTTTCCCTGAAAGACACTGAACAAGTGTGGTACTGCAGGACCAGTGCAAATTCCCTTCAGAGACATTGAACACGTATGCTACTGCAGGGCCAATCAGTGCACGCTTCCTTCAAATACATGGAATAAGTGTAATACTTAGGCCCTGATTCGAAGGCATACAACATATGTGGTACCACAGAGATGGCCAGTCCAAGTTTCCTTCAAACCCAGTGTGATATTGCAAGACCAATGTAGGATCCTTCGAAGACATGGAACAAGTGTTGCACTGTGCAGCACCATTTAATGCTTCTCTTAGATACAACAAAAAAGCAGGATTTCAGATTTGGTACAAGTATAAGGAATAGCACTGAGTGGTATGAGTGCAAACTTGACTCACATGCATTGCAAGATTTCCATACACAAAACAGTAGGTGCAAGGGTGCAAGGGTGCCTGCATCACTGGGATGATTGTTTTTGTGCAGGTAGGTACAGCTTCCTGCACAAAAACAATAACAAGAGGTAATTTCCTCTTCCTACGAGTGCTGCAGAATGCAGCACGCATGGATAGAGGAAACAAATTAGGAAAAATTAAAAAAATTCTCCTCGTTGCGCCTCCCTATGCCTCCTCTGTGGAGGTGTAGCATTGTGATGCATTTCTAGGTTTACAATTTCTCATAAATCTGGAAATCCGGGAGAAGCCATGGGTGTTGCGTTGGAATGCCCGCAGCAACACCCATGGCATGCCCCTTTCACACAAAGTGTTGTGTGTAAAGGGCCCATATTTACAAGGACATGAAAAGCAATGCAGGGTGGCTTTAGGTGTCCTTGTATATATGGGGCAGCAGGTTACGCTGCCGGTGCGTCACAAAAAGTGACACACCGGCGGTGCAAGTTGGCAGGGTATGCCCAGACGTAGGTCCCTTGCTCACTTTGCAACTGAAATCAACCTAGCCTGGCTGATGAGGGCTGTTAGCCCGAAACTGGTCCCAGGGTGCTTGTTTCCGGTCCAGGGAAGACATGGCTTGGCAGTTCCGGCTAGACTGTTCCCATGAGGCACAGGGTCTAGACTGATTTGCATATAGGTGTGTCTGAACTGCGGTGGCGAAGTGAGCTAAAAAACGATGATGGATTCAACCCAGAACTGTGACTGGGGGTGAGTGTCTGAAAAGTTTTAGCGCCCGTCCATCATCTCCTTGTGTTTGCTTTGTTCACCCTAAGTTGGCAGGGTATTCCCAGACGTGGGTCCCTTGCTCACTTTGCCACTGGATTCAAGCAAGCCTGGCTGACGAGGGCTGTTAGCCCGAAACTGGTCCCAAGATGCTTTTTTCCGGTCCAGGGTAGACATGGCTTGGCAGTTCGGGCTGGACTGTTCCCATGAGGCACAGGGTCAAGACTGATTTGCATATAGCTGTGTCCGAACTGGGGTGGCGAAGTGAGCTAAAAAACGATGATGGATTCAATCTAGATCTGTGACTGTGGGTGAGTGTCTGAAAAGTTTCAGTGCTCCATCCATCATCCCTTTGTGTTTGTTTGTAAATAATCCCCTGTTTACCTTAACTGTATTAACACCTTCCGAGCGTCGAACGTTCAGCGCCCAGTGCTGAACGTTCGAATAACGAATGCTGACCCGTCGGCCAACGGTCGTGCGCAGCACTGGCAAGGTAGTGCTCGTGACGACCGTTGGCCGACGGCAGCACTTAAAGGGTTAAACAACATTTATTGTTTAGGTGGTGGAGTAAAAACCATCCTCACACTGTATTTACTTTAGAAATTAGATATATGTATGTAATGTGTGCACTAATGTTTCATATTTGCATTTCTAATGTAGTTCTTAGTCACATTTATATACATGCACTCAGTTATTTCATCTGTATGCAACATGTAACATGGATCTAATGTGCTGACATTATCCATTCATTTGTGGTTGAATGTGCACCATTGAACTAATACTGAACTTGCCATAACTAGGCCTTTGACCACTCGCATTTCTTTATTTTTTACAAATTAGGCACTGTAATGTTCAGTATCAGTATTCAAGGGGGAATACTTTGCCGTTTTAACCCCTTGCATGCGGCCGCGATTCTGCGCCTGTGCGGAAAAATCGCAAGTGAGCGGGTTTATGATGGCCCCCAGCCATCATCAGCACACGAGCGCCGTAGTGCATGACGGATGGGGGCCGTCATCAGCATGCAAGGGGTTAAAGGAGGTCATAAATGGGCCCAAATTGATACTTTACTCATATCATCCACACCTAGACACAGAACCTGAGATAATATCTCTACTGAGACTCAGCTACACTTTTTATTCTTTTGTTCTACTTATCAATAAGTTACATCAAGGCCCCTGCTCCTACCCCAAGGTACTCGGGACAAGCTAAAAACATCCTTTTGGATCTATGTTCTAGGAGCCATACTTTACTCCGTATCCCCAGGTACCCTGGTAGACTATTTTTTTGTTGTTTGCCTGTGTACCTGAGTATGAGCCTTACCTGAATATGGTTTTTAACCCTGTTGCACATGCACTTACATAAAATTTAGATTAGGTATTTTACCATTATCCACATTTAATTGCTCCTGAGCGGAGAATTGAACATGTGTTATTTTTTTGCAAGGTCTATGCTAAACAACGATCATGCTGGATTTCTTCGTAAACTCTTCAGTTTTAGGGATTGCCTCACAGCTCTTAGGGAATGCAAAACCAACACCAGAGATTTTGTCAAGTACTCAATTACGAGATATCCATCGGCAATATGGTATAATAGGTTGAATGCACTTTCAAAACAGTAAGATTACCTTTTTCACATTGGTTACCCTGTGCACTAAATGTATTCGTCATAGGTTTTGAATCTGTCTTCTTTGATATTGTATTTGTAATTTGTTTGAATTTTGAGCATTCGTGAAACACAGGGCAGCTGCTATCTTACGATTTGCTGCAAGATCGAAAGTAAGAACTGCTTCCCCTGCAATAGAAATCTGTAGAGCTCAAGCAGTGTCTGCAGCCCTATATGAGTTGGAACTTTGGGGGTCATTCCAACAATGTATCAACAAAAAAGAGAGTTCAGTGGTGTTTTGGGAAACCACACTAAAGGAGCAAGACAAGAAAGAACACTACCTGGCCCGACTTGGGTAGGTAAGAAAGCCCTCACACACCGACCTGGTCGGTGTCATGCTTCATCATCGGGCCCCACCAAAAAGGCTGAGTGCCTTTTTGGTGTGCTACGACGCCAGACTACTGCGGAGCTGGTTTAGTGAATGAGGCGTGCAGTGAGAATAAATTAAGAGTGTCTTATGAGTATCAAAAAAAAATTAAAAATTATTAGTAGATCACTAAGACACGGATAAAAAGCTATGTGTTTGGGAATTTGGCCAAAGGTTAATTGTTTGGTTAATTCCAGATTAATTCGTAATATCAGTCGACATGTTTCAGACTACGAAAAGGTATAAGTTTACCAGGCATTCTTCAGGACTAGTTTAATGTGATAAACCCTGGCGGTATGAGCACCCTAAGGCTCACCCTGACCTAGGGACGTGAAAGTGAATTTTTATTTATTTTTTAAACTGGAAAAGTGCAAAAAGGAAAGAGCAACTGCTCTTTCACAATGACTCCTGGTTTAGGAGGATTACCGCACCTTGACAGGAAGAAACAAACATACATAAAAGACAAAACAAACATTTAGTTGTTGGTCTATGAACGTATATTTATCGGTGCTCCAAGTCTGTGGCAAGTCATTGTGGATGGCGACTAGATAGTATAGTTATCACCAACCAAACTACCCCTAAGGAAGATACCACTAATACTCAGGGGTGGGGTGAACTAATGGTGTGCTATATGTGGCTAGTTGGTAAAAAGGTTAAAATAAGGCGAAGTGTCCTGATGTTGTCGGATCAATGGACCAGGAGGACCAGGAGGACCAGGAGGGGGATGGAGGCTTACTTTGCATACCGAGTAAGCCTCCACCCCCCTCCTGAGACCCATGGTGCACGTAGCATCATTGAAAAAGTGAGACAATTTTTAATCTTAGGTTTTAAATTGTTGTGGGGTCTCTGACCTTTGGTCCATTGATCCGACGACATGAGGACACTTCGCCTGAATTTAACCTTTTTACCAACTAGCCACATATAACACACCATTAGTTCACCCCACCCCTGAGTATTAGCGGTATCTTCCTTAGGGGTAGTTTGGTTGGTGATAACTATACTATCTAATCGCCATCCACAGTGACTTTCCACAGACTTGGAGCACCAATAAATATACGTTCATAGACAAACAACTAAATGTTTGTTTTGTCTTTTATGTATGTTTGTTTCTTCCTTTCTAGGTGCGGTAATCCTCCTAAACCAGGAGTCATTGTGAAAGAGCAGTTGCTCTTTCCTTTTTGCACTTTTTCACTTTAAAAAAAAATAAATTCACTTTCACGTCCCTAGGTCAGGGTGAGCCTTAGGGTGCTCATACCGCCAGGGTTCATCACATTATACTAGTCCTGAAGAATGCCTGGTAAACTTACACCGTTTCGTAGGCTGAAACATGTCGATTGATATTACGAGTTAATCTGGAATTAACCAAACAATTAACTTTTGGCCAAATTTCCAAACACATAGCTTTTTATCTGTGTCTTAGTGATCTACTAATACATTTTTTTTTCTTTTGATACTCATAAGACACTCTTAATTTATTCTCACTGCACGCCTCTTTTACTTAAACCAGCTACGCAGTAGTCTGGGGTCGCAGCACACCGAAAAGGCACTCTGCCTTTTTGGTGGGGCCCGATGATGAAGCATGACACCGACCAGGTCGGTGTGTGAGGGCTTTCTTACCTACCAAGTCAGGCCAGGTAGTGTTCTTTCTTGTCTTGCTCCTTTAGTGTGGTTTCCCAAAACACCACTGACCTCTCTTTTTTTGTTGATACATTCATAACCGGGGACTAAGAGGGTGTCCCTACTCTCCCTACCTCTCTTTGTGTTAATACGGTCATTCGAACAAGACACATTGGGGGGCTGCAGAAACCAATTTTATTAGATCCCTGCTGGGCACACCAAAAACCACATGCCTGATGGCACTGCGATTGGATCTGGCACTGAAGCCAATTGGTTAAACCAATCCTCCACTGATTTTGTATCTGGTCCACGAAAGACTTACAGGGCATACTTAAGAGATTTCCAAAATAGACCATGCGCATCTAACATTCCTTTGCTTAAACATGTTAAGCTTATTTTGACATCATTAGGCTTGAGTGACCTCTAGTAGAACACTGGTGGTGCTATCACTAACTCTTCACGGATTAGTGTTAGAAAAATATTCTGGTACCGCAGGCGGGAGGGTTGGCAAAGATCTTCAATGATGGGCAGGCTGACAAGCCCTTTAGTGTTGATGAAACTACAATGTATTTGAAGGATTTATGGATTGTATTATTCCAGGAAAAACAGGGGCTTTGTACATGAAACTGAGGCTGGGACCATTGGCCAACTTTACTAAGAACTAGAGGCTTGAAGTGAACACCTCAAAGGATTGCCCCACCTTCAGTTTAATGAAGAAAGGTGAAATCAATTTTTGTTATTCTGTCCTGCCTACCAAAAGCAAAGACTGAAATGGATGGCCTCCCTTTGCTGAGTGCCTGGAATAAAATCTTAGTAAGATACAAGATCTGTAAATATGATATTTACGTTATGTTTTTTCTTCCGTGGCAAATTATTATGGGGCATATTTATAAGCCCCTTGCATCACCGGCCCTGCAGTGTTTTGCTCCATATTTACAAGGCCACGTGGTCTTGTAAATACGGCCCCTTTTCATGCAGCACTTTGCATGAAAGAGGCGTGCCCTGGGTGTGTCTGTGGATATTCCCACGCAACACCCAATGATTCTGCCGTATTCCCAGATTTACAACATTTCGTAAACCTGGGAATGCGTCAGAATGCTACGCCTCCGCAGGGGAGGCGCAAGGAGGCACAACGAGGAGAAGTACGTCCATTGCATTCTGCAGCACACAGAGAAATAGGAAAACACCTCACATGTTTGTTTATGTGCAGGAAGGTGTTCCTTCCTGCATGAAAACAATCACCCCCTAAAAACCAGACACCCTTGCATCATGGTGCAAGAGGGCCTGCGTTGGCGCATTGTAGCCAATCGTGCGCCAGCGCAGGGGAAAGCACAAAATTACAACAGATTGTTGTAAATATGACGCATCCCTGTGCTTTGAAAGTAACCCTGTGTAGCAGAGCTAAATGGCTTGCATTACCGCTCTGCATCACTTTCTTGTAAATAAGAACCTTGGAAGTGGTTCGTTACAGGAGGATGCAAATTATATTATTGACTAATATCATCCTATCTTGAACTTTAATGGATGCCCGAAAACTATGGGTGGCTGTCTTTTTTTAATTAATTTTACCGTCTGTATTTTATATATTTTGGGGTATGTATTCTGAAAATTTGTATTTTGAATTAATTCTCTTGTTGATAGATTTTTTTTAGCTAAAGAAGCTGGACAATAACTCAGGATCCATGTGTGTTTTAAATGCTGCCGAATACATGAATTGTAAATTTATATTGCAGTGTTTGCATTATTGTTGATGGATTTTTATTATCCAATGTGACAATACATAAATGGGAAAATAAACATATGTCAATCACTACTTTATTTTGGCATAACACCTTAAAAAGTTTCACATACAACATCCAAAGAAAAGCGAGTCATATTTAAAAATACATTGATTCCTATAAAATTCATACAAATTTGAAATAGTGCAACTTTTGAAGTCTTACTAGAATTAAGAAGCTCTACAAAAGATATAAACGGAATAATCGTATATGAAAGGAGTAAAGCAGCCCAGAATCGCGTTAACAGTAATTACACCATAAAAAGCTCTAATGGCTTGTTGACAAAAATACTAAAATCAATAAATATACAGTTAGCCAAGCTAGGAACTCAAATAGCATCTTGGTTAATGATGTTGTTCCACATCAATAGTGCATCGTAGCATAAGCCATTTAACTACCGTTGTCCACCCCACTATGTTCTGTGCTTATTCCTTGCACCTTTGACCCGATACTTCACATGTGGCCGAGCTTCTTAGCAGCTATGCAGACAAAGACAGGTCTTGTGTCGGATATTAAGGTACGTAAGGCTTCCCGAAAGTGATGCGTGCCCAGTTGCTGACAGGTGGGCTTATCCATTTCAGTCTCATTCGTGCATAAGCAGGGCAAGCAAACAGCACATGGGCTACGAACTCCATGGGACCCTTGCATCCCGTGCAGCTGCTAGGGCACAGGTCGTTAGCATGCCATTTGGCTTTTACCTCATTCACTGGGAGAGTACCAAGCCTGAATTGGATTTAGATCTTTCTGTCTTGGATTAATTGTATTAAGTCTGGTCTGTTAGAGAAGTAGGAATTCTGTGGTCAGTCCTGGTGGAATCTGCTTGTGTGACCCATTCCCATTAATGCTCCTTTACTACATCTTTTTGGAGCAGGGGTGAGTCAGGGTTTTCCCAGGCTTCTCTGTGTCCTCTGCCAAATACAAGCCTTTTCATATTGCTCAGCCACCCAACCTTATTAGAAACACCTAGGAAGATGACCTCTGCCATGGCTTCGGCATAAGGCAATAGCTCCGGAGTCCTCTGGACTCTGGCCCAGAATAACAATGGACTAAGCTTGGCAATGTCACTAATGGAATGTCGGTCCATGTCTAGCATTAGGGGATGGAGTGTGGTACTTTGGGGCAGCATCACTAGATTCCTTAAAAATGTATGCTCTGATCTAGTGAGCACCAATGTCTTTTCGTAGCCCCACAATTCAGTTCCGTACAGAGAAGTGCTAACAGCTTTCAGATCATAGACCTGCAGGGCAGCAGCAACTGTTCTGGTGTGGGAGGAGCGGTGTTCTTTCGGTAGTGCCCCGGTTACATGTTTATGATTCAATGTCATTTTTTAGGTCTCGCTGAGTCAGTGCGCATGCCCTGCTAGGAGAGACTTTAGTAGGTGAGTTTTGAAAGTGCTGCTGGCTGGCGACCATCTTGCTAGAACGTGCACAGGCACGCGCGACGTATACAGCACTTTTTCACATCGCACACGCGTGTGCGCACAACTCCTGTCACCACTCCCGCATTTCCTCTTATGTCCGAATTTCTATGTCTGCCCACTCCAGGCTCACAGCAAGCTCTGACCCCTTTAAGCAAGGTTATTTAAATGCAGCCCGGCCCCTGTGTTGTCCTGTCCTCTCCCGCTGCAGCCACTGGTTTATCTGTGCATTCTGTGCAGCAACATTCACCTACATGTCTACTCCGTCCAATCCACTACAGCTCTCCTAGCGCAGTTCCCATTCTGAAGCCCATCTCCCTTTGCAAACCTGTGGCTAAACGAACCTTGAACTTCGGTACCCCTAATCCCCTGGTGCCCGATCTGTGGACACTTCGTTGCCACTAGAACTACCAGCCCCCACCCCCACACACACAACCCGTAAATTACAGCTTTGCCGTTTGCCCCAGGCCCCGCCCAAATTTTTACTGCTTTGATTTCCGAGTGCCCATGATCTCAGGACTCTCGTCTTATTCCTTGCTGTTGCCACAATACCAGCCTAATGACGTCTGCCAAATCCTAGTTCTAGGTCTGCATCTACTACAGCATGTTCACGTTTTTGGATTGAAATTGTAGTCACCCTAATGTACGATATGTCTGTCTCCCTGAGCCAACTTCTATATGTTTTTCCCTTTTCTTTTATGGCCTGAAATGTAAGAGTTCCCTGGTTTCTCCCTGTGCTGTGCAGGACAAGATAGTCTGATCAGAGCCGCGTACTTAAGCCCTTCCAGCAATGTATCTTTATTGATCTGTCCTCTTGGGTTTTTCACACACTTATATGCCATTGTTGGATGCTCATACGAAGGTCTATTAACGTTTGTGGATGTGAGAAATCAGGCTTTTTTTCAGAAGGAATACAACTCTGGTAGTTTACAGACACAAGTCTATCTTGTGTCACTAGCTAAAACGTAACTCCTGTAGGATGCGGTCACTTGCTGAATGTTACACAGTATTAAGACTGTCATGTCTGTCAAATGTTTACATTCTTTAACATGGCCTGCGGTACAACATTCCGTAAAGTAGTGTCAGTGAACCTGGTGGTGCGGTGAGTTGTGAGGGAATTAATCAACGCTCACCCACCCGCAGCCTTTCTCAGGAGAAATCTTTCCGGACTAGAAGTCACCTGGAGAGTGATAGACAAAGTGTGTGATATTTGACTTGCTTCTCTCAATACGGTCTCAATGAGAGGAGCAGATCTTGAGCTAATCTCCAATAATTGCGTCAGTAGCCCTGCAAGGCCACCTATCACAGATCTTATAACCCCCACTACAGCTCTCAAGTCACTAATAGGCCGGTAGATGTTCTGGTTATGATCTTGAGAGTTTGACACTGGTTTGCTTAATGCCTCTAAATCCAATTGCGTGTTGCCATCTTTTGGGTCGGTATTTAAATCTGAGGGAGGAGAATATCTGTTGCTACATTGGATCCCTAAGTCAGGTTGAATCCTGGTACAAATATCAATTGGCGGTGGATGAACTCTTGCAGTGTGGCCCTTGTCTCTCTGTTTGCTCGGAATGGAGTTCTTACTCTTTATTCCACTAAACGTTTTTGGGATGGCCGGCGTAGTGCTAGAACTGGTGTTGTTGCTAGAAGGGGCTTGGCTTCCCGATATGCTTGATGGAGATAGTGCTTTAATGTTTAGAATGCCTTCACATTCGTCTAACAGACAGTCGATTTGATCTAGAACACAATTACTGCAAGCATATGAGTCATTTTCTTAGCCTTTTCCCCTTCCCCGCTGCCCCACCTCCTGTGCCCTCCACCGTTTTCCTTTTCCCCATGTTTAACGTAACCCGGTTCGAAAAGGGGCAGACTCCCCCACTCTCCTATCCCACTAGGGGTCCTCGTCCCTCCCCAAAAATAAAAACAATGGGATGCGACAGGTTTAGGAGTCCACCAAAGTCCATAAAAAATGTCCTATGTTGATGCTAACAGTTGTTAGAGGATTGCTAGGCATTAGTCCCATTGAAGTTCTGCAATTTACACGTCAAGGTGGATGTCATTTTGTAGGTATGGGGTTGCAGATAATCGGGTTTGGTATAACAGGTCAAAGGTAATATAGACAAACCTTCCTCCTGAATTTGGGATTAGATAGGAAGACACCGTACATAAAGTTGTGGCTATTAGCCCAGATTTACCTCCAGATTCCCATACACAAGGGGGGATGGCCCTGCCTCTTCCCTCCAATGATGGGCGGGCAAGGACGGACCTGCCCTTGGCCCGGGCATGTCCCGCACAGCGGGTGCTCGCAGATGCCTTTATGCACCTCCGGGCGCGTCAAGATCCAGTATGTCAGGTGTAAGTGTGATGAAGTCCGTTCCCTCTGGCTCACGACTTGCGGCAAAGAAAACGGGTCCCACGCAGCGGGGGCTCGCAAATGCCTTTATGCGCCTCCAGGCGCGTCAAGTTCTGGTGAAAGTAGGGCAGGTGCAAGGGAGCCTGGTTGATGAAGTCTGTTCCCTCTGGCTCGCGACTTGCGGCAAAGAAACATATTTTCCCTAAAGCAACTAAGTGGAAGGCAGTTAAAGTTGACAAATATATTTAAAGTGGTTTTACCATGAAAAGAAAAGTTAAGAAACTTCAAGGTGCCAATTCTCCTTGTGTCCCTGCCCCACAGTAGTAAGTCAGCCCCAGTTATTACCTGATAAAGCAAGAATTTTTAAGAGTGTGAAACGTTCTATGATGATATGACAAGATTCTTAACTGACATTTTTGAGCTCTGAAAAATGGTGGCTTTGTGGGTGTGTATTGGCATATAACGATGGTGGTGTGGGTGTATGTTACTAAATGTATGTTTGTGAGGTGAACAGTGTATTTGGAGGCATACTTTTTTTGGTGTCTAATTGTGTCTGAGTTGTTTTATAGCCGTGTCTCTTCTGCTATTATTCAAGTAAATCAACAAAGTGATGTGTTTGAACTGTTTGTTACATTTATACGTGCATAAAATAACACGTGATTGTATGACTAAGTTATTGTAGTCACACTGTATTGCATTGATAAATGGTGACTGTGTTGCCATATGATGACTGTTTTGTTGGCATATGCTGGTGTGAATTGCTCCATTCTATTGGTTCCTATTCTGTTGGATTGTGTCTCTTTGGATGTATGAAGCTAAATGTTTTGCCATATAATGGTGAGTGCGTGCTTATATGTTGATAGCTGTGTGGTCATCTGATGTTATTTATGTAGTGTTATTTTGCTGGTTGTGGGTGTATGAACGTAGCTGTATAACTGTGAGGGTGAGTGCTGGTGTTTGTGTGCAAATACAAAGATACTTCTGCGATTATATGATGTTAATCTGATTACTGCATGAATGTAGTTCTGTTTCCATATGATGTTGAGTATAGGTGGCTATGAAGAAGGATGGGTTGATTGTGTGAAGGAATATATGATGGTGGATGTGTTGGTGTATGATGTACGTAATCATGTTTTATTTTGCAGGGGGCGCTTCTTGAATTGAACATGTGTGTGATGAACCGAGTACTGTTTGCCTGGAGATGGGATTAAGATTGACTTAGTAAGTAGTACTAGGATATGACGTGAAAGTAGTATTAAGACCAGATACTTACACTGTGGCAGACTGGTATCACATTTATCACAAAAATCACAGACAATTCTTACAGTTCCCTAAATGTTTTAGGACACACAGGATTGGGTAGATTTAGAAGTTCTTTGTGAACTGCACAATTTTACAGACCTTACACAATATACCTCTTCAAATATTCACTGGCAAGGTCTCTCACTCACACAGTCTCTCCCTAGTGAGAAAGATGCCAACACAGCTCACTTACAGCAATGGGCTACTGTGTTGATACAGATTTCCTAATAATGTGCCAAGGAAAAGAGTTCTTTCTCTCTGGTACAATAGTCTTTACTTTTGAATATGTTATCAAGTAATTCTCTAAAGAGGGGCCAATGTAAAGATTCTTCTCTCTATCAATAATAGTCTGAGGCCTTCAATAATTTTTAGAATTTGCAAAATGTGCACTATTAATTCTTATTTAATTAGCCCAATCACTGTGTGAGGCCTCTATTTAAAAGGTATGTTTAAAAATATGTTTCACAAAGTCATTGAAGTAAAGCCTTAATGCTCCTGGGGCCTTATTTATGAAGGACTTGCGCCGCCGGTGCGTCACTTTTAACATGGGAAAAAGTGACGCACCAGCGGCGCAAGTCCTTCATAAATAAGGCCCCTGGTCTTCTTTGATGAGATTCTGGAGTTTCCTGGGAAGAGCGAGATTGTCCCAGCATGCTGCTGCTTGCACACGGATACCCTGACAAGTCGTTCTGCCTGGGCATAACAACTAGATGAGTACAAGGACCACTCCCAGACCGACACAAGACCTTGCATGATTCAAAATGGCCTTCGAAGAGGAAGTAGAGATACAGAGTCACTTTAACCAGACTTTTAATCACTGATCCGAAGTGTTCCAGGCCACACACAAGACCTTTTGGACAGCTGCTTGTGGTCTTACGATCATTACCAGTCTCTGAGTCGTTCTGTTAAAAGCCCTCTGTGCTGCTAAATTGAGACTCCAGACAATTAACTCCTTAGTGTGGGAATTTTCAACCTGTTTTTTATGGTGAAGCCACTCATAACATATTCATCAACTTTAACTTGTATGTCCTTTTGGTTTTTTTGTGTAACTTTTTAAAACAATATCTTCTCAGTGGCGGCTCCTCCTCTAAGGTGGAGGAGCGTCGCCTCCCTGCAACTCAGCAATCAAATAAAAGAAAACACAAACTGATAATAACTTGATGTTATTATCATTGCATGTTTTTATGACTATAAAATTATTTTTTAGAGGTTTATTTAGCGTGAACTAGACCAGAGACATCGGGTATCAGAGCGCTTTACATAAGCGCCAGTTTCGTTACAGAAGGACATATTCGTTTTTTTTAGGCACGGGGAGATTAAGTGATTTGCCCAGAATCACAGGATGTTGATCGTCGCTGAGACTCGAACCCGGTTCCCCAGCTTCGAGTTCTACCGCTCTAGCCGTATGGCTATATTCTCCTGCTGTGGCATCTTCGTGGGTTGGGCGGGCCGGGTTGCTAGCACAGGAGCAGGGGGATGGGGGATGAGTGGATTGTCCACTACAAGTGCACATGAATGGCTGGCCAAACATTAATGTCCGGCCAAACATTCATGCACACTTTGCAGCTTCTCCACCCAGGCCTTACAGCCTGAGAGGAGATCATGCCCAGGCCCCCACTGCCTGTCTGAGCGCCGAACCACGGCGCTCAGACCAATCACAACGCTACATTGCAGCATTGTAATTGGCTATGGGGAAGCCTGGTGCTTCCTTCTTCTTTTTATGGGCAGGAGAGGCGGCAAGGTACGCAGCAAGCATGTACATTTGTTTATTTTATTTTTTTACACCAGCTGCCACTCTATCTTCTTCTGGTGTAACAGCAATGTGGTAGTATTTCATCCTCATTTTCCAACCCTGTTATTTTTGAATACAGCTAAGCTGGGCTGTGTTTGAGATAATCAATGATTTTCTTTCTAAGTCTTTAAAAGGATGCATGATAGTGTGACTACGTTTTTTAAATGACAAACAAGATAATTGGTGAACACTGGAAGTTTGGGGCCATGGTTGATGGTGTGTTGGCATATGACGGTGTGTGTGTGTGTGTGTGTGTGTGTGTGGGTTTATGATGCTGGAAGTGTGGGTGTACAAAGAAGGTTGTTTACATACATGATGGTAGGGGTCTTGGCGTTTGAAGAACGATAGGTGGTTGTCTGATAGAGGGATTCTTGGTGTATACTGATGGCTATGCTGACTGGTAGTGGTGGGTGTACAGTCATATATAATGTTGGGTGGAAAGCTCTATGATGGTAGGTGTGTTGTCATGTGAAGGAGGATGGACATTCTAATGAAGGTGGTTATGTTTGTATATGATGGTGGATTTGCTGGTGAATGATGTTGATTGCATTGAAGAATGTTAGTGGGTGTATTAGCCTATGATGGTGGGAGTGTGGATTCATGATGATAACTGTGTGAATGAGTTGAGGTGTTAGAATATTATGTTAGTTTTGTGGATTTATGGTGATGGATGTGTTCAAGTATGAAGGCTTGTGTGTGTTGGTGTGCAAGGGATTGTATGGATTTATGATGTTAGTTGTGTTTGCATCTTATGGTATATGAGTTAGCTAAACACATTGCTTGTAGGGATGTTGGAAGGTCGGTACATTGGCATTTAATGGTCAATGCAGTGACATATGACAGTGGGCGTATTGGTGTACTGTGTTGTTTTCTGTGGATTTATGAAGATGCGTGTTTGTGTATCATGGATATGTTGGCTTCTGATGTTGGATTTGTGGGTGACTGATATTGGTTGTGCCTGTTTGCAATGGTGGGTATGTTAAGGTATGATGGTGAATGCATTTAGTATGTTTAGGCATGGTGGCGTAAGATGTGGCAACGTTAGCATGTAATAATGATTGTGTGTACTTATGAGTGTGGGCGTATTGTGTATGATGGTGAATATTATGGGGCATGATGTTGTTTATGTGGATATTTAGTTTGGGATACTGTCACATTGGAGTCTGTGTGCTAGTGTATGGTGGTGATTGTGTTGGCACATGAAATCACTAGTGTGGATGTGTGGCGGTGGGAGTTTTGGACTATGATGGTGGTTGTGTGGATATATGTGGATGCTAGCTGTTGGCATTGCTTGTTGGTTTGGTGGGGCTCCCGGAAAATTGTCTGTGAATCCCCACACTTCTGTTGCCACTGGGTCACATCCTGCCCTGCTCTTGAAACCAATCTGGATGAAGGTGAAGATGAAGGACTAGAAAAGAAAGGCAGAGATATTGAAAAAGGGAGTAACGTGATACGTGAGAGAGGTGTGTCTTTACTATTGCTCATTTCTCTTTTGCATTTGTCCTTTTTCCAGAAATACGTTGAATACAAATGTATTCAAAAGCATAAATGTATTATTTTTTTGTTTCATATCAGCTACCCTGCTTAAAAGTAGTAATACATTCTAGTTCAGAAACTGTTCTGCGAAGATGCGGGAGGATGTACATATTGTACAGTATTCATAATATCACCCTATATTAATCGCTCGCTGATTGCAGTGTAAGTAAAGACACCAGACAAGAAAGAAATCCATGTTTTATTTTTTATTTTCTAAGAGCCTCTCACAAATGTCATTAACAATTGTGCTTCTAAAGTTGAAAATCCCCCTCTTGTTTCAAAGAGGGGAATAAATATCCCCCTCCCTTGGGTGTAATGAGCAAATATCTACAAACCAGATATTGAGAAATGGGAGATCAGAGGCGCACTCCAGCCATTTGAAAGTGCTCTCTGTTATGGATACTGCCGCATGCTGATTAATTAGCTCGTGCCATCCGTCAGCAGCTTTTACTATATCTTCATAAAACAACACCCTTGAAGTGCATTAAGCTGAGTGATTCTGCTGCTTCTCAAGTTTGTGTCTGCGGAAGCATATTTCGGCTGTTTTATCCTGACTGACAAACAAATGAAATAAAAAATAATGATGTCTGTGTTTGTGAAAGATATACTTGCAAGAGAAGGGGGAAGGGAATAAGACAAATACGGCATGGAATGGGGCTGTTTAGAACTGTCGAAAATAGGTTTCAGCCATGGTTTTGAGTTCCACAGAAGGGGAAGAGATAATGATCGCACTTCTAAAATCCGTTACACCAGGATTTGGAATTCATTTGGGGGCACTAATTCTCTCCAAATACAAATGTGCCTTCAAAATGGGGCATAACGTGCACATTTTGGTGCTTGTAATACCTAATACTGTCTAGCCCCTTTTTATTGGTAATGTTCGTGCTGATAGGTACTTATGGAAAGTTTGGGGGGGTGCAGTCTTTATTGAACCTGATAATTACCAGGTGTGGTAAACGTGAACAATTTATAATTCTGATCCCTAAGCAAACTGGGGGCATATTATCAAGAAACGACGTTAAAATTATCGCCGTTTTAGCGGCTGGAAACTGCTGCTAAAGCAGCGATAACGGGCTTGATAATATGCTCTTGTGAAATCCCATAGAAGCCCATGTTCTAGGGTGTGAACATGGGCTTCTATGGGAATTCTCAAGGGCAGTTTCCTGCCGCTAAAGCGGCGATAATTTTAACACCGTTCTTGATAATATGCCCCCAAGTGTTTGCGCTTGTTTAGCCCACTTGAAATTAGGTCCTTAATGAGACCAGTATGGTATCATTTTTTGACATCAATAAAGGAGCTTTTGCGTAATGTCAAGACACATGAGACAAAACACCAGCAGCAGAGGAGAGAGAGAGGAGAATTTCGGTTAGAAGACAGCTCTACTGCACTCCCTATGCCAAGTCTGACAGTAGATGTAAAAAAGAGTACTACTCAGACAAGCAGACACACTGTGGGGCAGATTTGCTAAATGTTCATGCAGCGTAGAACAGCTGATGGGGCCCCCCTGCAAAGTACATGCAGGGAGGCCCCTCCGAACTCACTCAGGATCACTCAGGCCAGGGTGCTGTTCTTGGTGGACCCCTGGATCCAGCTCCCTCACTGCGGGACCTACAGGGGCCTTTGTTAGGCCACTGACAGCAAGGCAAGTTGCTGTATTGGGTTGAGTGAATAGGAGGGAGCTGAAGAGCGCAATATTTGGGCTAAGTCTCCGCTTTACAAGTCTTATATTCATTCATTCATTCATTCATTATTTCAAAAGATATTCAGCTGTCTTCCTGCTTATGCACTTGTGGCTACCTAGCTCTAACACAGGTACCCCTGTGCCACAACAGAGGCCTGCCCGACTTGCAGTCCGAATAGTTATGTGCATCAAGGGATTCACTCCTGTAAAAAAAAACTATTCTTAGAGGTGTCTTCCTCTTTGCATTTGTGCTGCATAATGCAAGGAAGTAAGAAGGACAAATAAAGATAATACCAATCATTACACCATCCTCGGGTAGATGCACAATTTTGGAACAAAGCCAGGTTCCTTGACTTTAGTACATCTGGGGTTTGCCTCAAAATCCTTTAGTGGATGAATGGGAACACCGATGTAACTCCTACCCGACACAAAGTAATGCAAGGCAGTGCACTGCTTGGGCCTTGCATGGCTTAGTAAATTCCAACAACCATTTTGTGCAGTGGCGCAACCATTCCGTAAACTGATAGCAAATCTGGGCCTGTGTGTTCAACAGTGACACAGCTTCCATTTTGACCAAATGTCTCATAAACAGACATATTTATCAAAGGGTTATGCTGCTTTTGCATCACGCAACGGGGTGGAAAAGTGATGGAACCCTTAAGATGTGATTTATCAAGCCACTTAAGGCCCCCTTATGTGGCCTGATTGGCTTGATAAATCCAGAATAATTCAATGTAGCTTAAATCACTGTATTGCATTACCAAGGGTGGTACACAACCAATAGATTTTGATGCATTGCCAGATTTACCATTAACCCCTTGCCTGCGGTCGGAATTCAGCTCCTGTGTGGCACATTCCGATCGCGGGCGTGGTCGTGACGGCTCCCGGCCGTCGTCAGCACACGAGCACTGTGTGCCTTGACGGACGGGAGCCGTCACCAGCATGCAAGGGGTTAATGGTAGATCTGGGGATGCTTCAAAACTGCTACACCACCCCAGGTAAGACGTAGCGAGGAGAAATATGTTTATTTGGCTTGTTGTTTCCTTTTTCTATGTGTGCCACATTCTGCAGCACACATTGAAAGAGGAAAATGCCTCAGGGGCTTGTTTTTTCACACACAAAAACAATCTTGCTAACAATGCCAGCCCCCTTGCACCACGGTGCAAGAGTGCCTGCATTGGTGCTAGGCAACACATTGTGCACCAGTGCTGGGAAAAGGCAGGAATGTACCATGAAATGTTAAGTACTGTGCATTTTTGCTCTTTCGCTATCACGCAGTGCAGCAAGGCGACTTGCTGCGCTGCACTGCGTGATATAATGATAAATATTGCGTGTGTGTTTTAGGCCAACACAAGGACAGCAACCCACTAATATAACAAACAAGTTTGCAAAGGTTCAGAATGCAAAAAGCTCTGCAATTGACACACAGTAGCTCTTGCAACGTGAGGCCTATTTGGAGATATGGAAGGGGCGGTTAGGACATGTGACAGTCATTGCTGCATGTGTATGTCCCTGCTCTTGCTTATGCCTTCTTACATCCAGTATCCTCTGACCTGTCCCTTGCCCCAGTCTGCCAAGGTGGCTCTCGGTATTCAAGCCGCCACAGGGCTCAGTTGACATAGAGCTGGAGGCTGCAGTCCCTAGTCCCCTATATCCTCGCGCTCTGTGGAGCCCTAGCACCACTGCACGCTTGGAGCAGATGATGCATGGTGGTGCTTGGTTGTCTCAGGGAAGATGCCCCAGCAGCTGCTGCCCTTCCAAAAGTAAAGCAGGGAAGCAAAGCACAGAAGCATGCACATATGATAGTTTGTGCACATATGTGCATGTTTCTGTGCGTAAGTCTGTGCTTGTGTATGTAATACTATGTATGATGGTGTGCATGTATGAGTGAGATTGTCTTTGTTTGTGTCCATTTGCATGCATAATGTAACTGTGTACCTGTCAGTGGGTGGGTACCCCAGGCACATGGCTTCTAGTGGCCACCCCTCAAGATATAATGGAGACAATCTCAGCTATAGCCGTGGGTATTGCTATTATTATGGTAGCATTCATAGAATTGTGGTGGCCCTGGCATTTCAGGCCTTGGCATTAACATAGTGACCAACGCTGGCATAACTGTGGGCCTGGTTCTTAGTTTGTATGGTGATCAGCGCTGACATAAAGGTGTCCAATCCTGGTTCAAAAGCATTACTTGCATTTTCTGTTAATCCTGGGCGTACTGTAGCCTTCTTGGCTTAGAAATATTTACAGAACTGGTCTGAGAACACCAAATAATTTCACAATGCTACCAAAGTGAATGCAGCTCTTTTGAAATTCCCAATTTTTATATTGTTGATTCACTGCCTGTAGTACTGGCCTGCTCCACCACTGGACTGGGAGAGTCTTTGTGCCTTTCGCACTGCCCTATACTATGACTCACTTCTCTCCATTTTCTTTTCTATGGGAGCATTTTCACTGTAATCACTAGGTGGATCCTATTTCATCAATTTGCTTCCTGTCTTCTATGTCACTTGCGGGTGTTCCCTGCCTCCTCTCCCTTGCTCTGTCACTATTGTGTTACTCAACTGTTTGTCAACTGTGTTTCAATCTGTATCCGTTTACACCATTAATTCGTTTGACAGTGATAAGATGACTGCTTGCCTGGATCAGTGGCGGCTGGCACGGATTGGGGGTGATGAGGCGGGGGTGTTGAAGGAGGTAAATAAAAAAATTAATTACATTTACCTCCTCTCTGAGTCCTAATCATGTCCCTCCTCCTCGTCCCTACTGTTGGAACACAGAGCAGGAAGCACCCAGGCTCCCCTGAGCCAAACACAACGCTGCAATACAGAAATATGAATGATCTGAGCACCATGGTTCGGCACTCAGAAGGGGACTGGAAGCCTGGGCATGTTCTCCACCCAGGCTGTAATGCAGCCTGGGTGGAGAACATGCTAAGTGCGCATGAAAGCTTGTCCGGCCCGAGACCGCCAGCCATACATTCATGCGCACTTAGGGAGCGAAAATCACTCCTCCCCTCCCCTGCTGTCAGCAGAGCAGCCCTGCCGCACCCGCCTTACAAAGCTGCTGCGCCTGTAACTGGAAAAAATAAAATGATAATAACATAGAGTTATTGTCATTTAATTTTTCCTTACACTTCTGAAAAGCAGTGGGGCGACGCTCCTCTGCCTCCTCTGCCTTAGCGGAGGAGGCGTCACTGCCCTAGATGGCAAGTGACTTAAATCTTGTCACTTTTTTTGTCAGTCCAGGCTTCTTATCCATCAGCTGTGCCATAGTTTTAGGGCCATGTGGAGAAATATGAAACTGCAGCTCCTAGAATACAAAGTTTTTTTGGGACGAAAATGATGGTGATTAATATGACGTGTGTATCCTCCTAATTCCTTGTAGGTCTCACCTTGTTACATCTTTAGCTGCCTGGCCATCCTCTTGAAATCGAAACATTCTTAAAAAAATAAAAAAAATACATAGATGTATACTAAACGAGAGTCAGTCCTCTTAGAGTGTAGTCAACTGTATTCAGTTTTGTGCTTCCAACCAACCCAGCATACAGCATGGAGGAATGGGCCAGTCCACGTCTGCCACTGGCTCTCTTCTTGAACTTTGAGTGACAGCATTGCTCCTAATGCAATGAGAACATGTGACTAAAAAAACAATATAATTCGGTGGTATTACTGGTAATTCAATACTTTAATTGACAATGTTTTTCTTTCTTTCTATTCCGTATTCTTTAGGACATTTCTAGTGTTGTGGTTCCCCCTGGCAATGACGGTCTCTCTTTCAACTAATAAGTCAATGTCTTACACTTCCCCAATTCCCTATCTTTCCTCCCTCTTGGTGGTTATAGTATCTACCATTTATTTATGGAGGGGACCGTGTAGTTTGCTTCGACATTCAAGATATTATGATCATGTCTGCGACCAACATCTGTAAACTTACGGCCAGATTCATCAAGCTCAATTGCGCTCGCAAAGGGCCAGATTCTGAGAATCTGGCCCTTTGCGAGTGCAATTTTTGCATTTGGGATTCATCATCCCAAATGCAAAATTCGCTATTAAAGAATTTGCACATTTGCGAGGAATTGCATTTAAGGAATCTCTATTTGAGATTCCTTAAATGCAATTCATGAACCATTTTAAAATTGCGAAATCGCAATTTTGGGCCGCTATTTACCGCGAGGTCAAACCTCGTGGTAAATAGCGAAAACTTAGAAAAATGCATTTAATGCATTTTTCTAAGTTGCATGTTACACACACACATGTCCTTTGGACATGTGTGTGCGCAACACCAATGTAGATTACATTTCCGGGGTGCTACAGGGTGTCCTTTGGACACCCCTGGCACCCTAGAAATCGCTTCCTTATTTGCGATTAGCTAATTGCTAATCGCAAATAAGGAATTACTCCCCATCCATTCCTATGTGCCTTTAGGCCCATAGGAATGAATGGGGAGTCATTCCTTATTTGCGATTAGCAATTAGCTAATCGCAAATAAGGAATCAGTGGGAATCGCAAATTCAATTGCGATTCCTACATGAATCCCGTTTTGCGAGTCCTTAATAGCGAATCCTTAAAATTCGCTATTAAGGACTCGCTATTCCTTACCTTGATGAATCTGGCCGATAGTTTCCATTTGCTTTTTCACAGTTGCTCCTAAAGCACTGGTCATAAACACGAAGCTGCCACATCTAGGTCATTGCTATTCCCAAAACCTACAATGTCCAAATGTAGCTACTGTCTTTTCCGACATGCCCTTCAAATGTGCGACAGATACCACTGTTTCCAACAGCCCCTCTAGCAGTAATCCGAAGTGTCACAGAATATCACATTGAGTCAATCAAGCTTTAAGTTCCAAAGAGTGATTACCTAAATGGATGATTCCTGAGTAGTATTGATTTATTTTTTATATTGATATCTTTCTATAGACCCCGTTCCGCCCCGGCATTGTGCCGTTTGTGCAGAGGGTCGTTTAGCCGAGCGCCATTTCTGCTCCTGACACCACTTCCGCCCTGCCCCTCCACCTTGCAGGTTAGCGGTCTAGTGGCTGCAGAACTTTATCTATTTTAGGCGCGACAGCTGCACCTTTCTGTTGACAAACGCGGCGATTTAGGCTGCGGGTGTGTGCTCGTCTCGCTGCTCATTTTAATAGCTGATTTTAATAACTGTGCTAAAAATTAAATTTTGCTCGTGCAAATTTGTATTATGTTCTGTGCTTGAGGGTACTTGGGCTTGGCAACCTACTTACCTGCTTCTTCTACGCTCTTGACCCCGTTCCGCCCCGGAATTGTTCCGTTTGTGCGGAGGGTCGTTTAGCCGAGCGCCACTTCCTGCTCCTGATACCACTTCCGCCCTGCCCCTCCACCTTGCAGGTTAGCGGTCTAGTGGCTGCAGAACTTTTTCTATTTTAGGCGCGACAACTGCACCTTTCTGTTGACAAACGCGGCGATTTAGGCTGCCGGTGTGTGCTTGTCTCGCTGCTCATTTTAATAGCTGATTTTAATAGCTGTGTTAAAAATGTAATTTTGCTCGTGCAAATTTGTATTATGTTCTGTGCTTAAGGGTACTTGGGCTTGGCAACCTACTTACCTGCTTCTTCTACGCTCTTGACCCCGTTCCACCCAGGCATTGTGCCGTTTGTGCGGAGGGTTGTTTAGCCGAGCGCCAATTCGTGCTCCTGACACCACTTCCGCCCTGCCCCTCCACATTGCAGGTTAGCGGTCTAGTGACTGCAGAACTTTTTCTATTTTAGGCGCGACAACTGCACCTTTCTGTTGACAAACGCGGCGATTTAGGCTGCGGGTGTGTGCTCGTCTCGCTGCTCATTTTAATAGCTGATTTTAATAGCTGTGTTAAAAATTTAATTTTGCTCGGGCAAATTTGTATTATGTTCTGTGCTTGAGGGTACTTGGGCTTGGCAACCTACTTACCTGCTTCTTCTACGCTCTTGACCCCGTTCCGCCCCGGCATTGTGCCGTTTGTGCGGAGGGTCGTTTAGCCGAGCGCAACTTCCTGCTCCTGACACCACTTCCGCCCTGCCCCTCCACCTTGCAGGTAAGCGGTCTAGTGGCTCACTTCCTGGCCTATATAACATGGTGGTCTGGCGGGAAGCGCAGCGGACGAGCGCAGCAGGAGCGCCGACTTGGCGCCGAAGTTGCGCCTAAATTAAGCCCGTCTGTGCACGTCCGCGGCCGGCCGTGTCCAGCGGCCGCCCACTATGCCCATCGCATCACTTATTCCTCCAAGGACCTGTTATCCCTTCAACGCCGGCCCTCCCGATCCCCGTGCCATCATCGCCGCTCGAGATTGCGGCATCTTGACCCCTCACAGCTTCCTCTTAAGTACACCTGATGTGCGTACTCCCATCATTTGCAATAATTCCTCCACCTCGCCACTCGCTGCCGGGTCACCAGCACCTTACTCCCTGTCAATAGTCTACCTTAACACCCGCTCGCTGGCTAAGCATCAGCTTGAAAATTTTCAACTGCTGGACAATTGTAATATTGGCATTCTTCTCCTCTCGGAGACTTGGTTAACTGATGACTCCATCCCCGACATCCTCGCCGCTGTCCCTCCGGGCTATTACATCTTACAGACCAATAGGGCGGCGGGTAGATTGGGTGGGGGGGTAGCCGCTATCATCCGTTCCCAATATAACTTTACCAACTTGGAAACTACCACTCTCCCCAAAACTGACGTCCTCACGCTGAAATTTACTTCTCCCAAGTTTTCCTTTATCTGTGTTCTTGTTTATCGACCCCCTGACAATATGCCTCTTTTCTCCCATCAATTTGGCGACCTCATCTCCCGGTTAGTTATTAACACCGCCAAAATCCTCATTATTGGCGATTTTAATTACTGTCCGCTAGATCCCCGGGAAAGCAGCCTTTCTGCAGAATTCACGGATCTTCTACTTGGCCTGAATTGTAAACAGCACATCTCAGTGGCTACCCATACTAAAGGCCATACTCTCAACCAAGTGTGGACGGCCAATCTTGATATTTCTCCTCCCCTAGTTTATCCATGCACTTGGTCGGATCACTCTTTTATCTCCTTCTCACTGGAGCTCGCTTTGCCCCACTCCCCCTCACCTACTACCAACTTCACTGCGCGGAACTGGAAGCGATCTGATATCTCTGAATTTCACTCCATTCTACACTCTACAGCCCCCAGTGACATTACCATGACATCTGCCCAGACAGACGTCCTCGACCAGTGGCTGAAACATGCGAGTGATGTGGTAGCCCTGCTGAGAACTACTAAAACTAAACGCCCTCATGATGCTCAGCGCTGGTTCACAGATCAATTAAAACAGGACAAATTGGCCCTTAGACAAGCCGAGCGCTGTTGGAGGCGTAATTATGACCCACTATTAAAAACTGCTTATGTTGATCTATGAAAACTGTACAAAAAATCTATTTTACTGGCCAAAACCTCCTACTTTTCCCAGAAAATCCTCAGCTCAGCTTCTAAAACCAAGGATATCTTTTCTATCGTAGAGGAACTTTCCTTGCCCGATCGCGTTACTGTCCAACCCCAACCCTCACAGGTCCTTTACGATTCCCTTAATTCATTTTTTATCGACAAGATCACTACTATCAAAAACAATATCCCTCCCCCTCCTCGTCCTCTGCTTGTTCTTTACCTCCCATGAATCACTGTTGTTTTAACGAGTTCCCTCCCATTTCCCTGACAGAGTTCATCTCCCTGTTACATGCGGTCAGCTCAGTTTCCCCTAACGATTGTTGTCCCCCTCAAATCATGAAAGCCGCCTTCTTGGCTTGTCCTGGTCCCCCGTTGGCACTCCTTAACAACTCGCTCGCCATAGGCTCTGTCCCCGATGCTTTCAAACAGGCAGTTGTTGTCCCCATACTTAAAAAGCACGGGGCTGACCCTTCCGTTTTGAGCAATTATCGGCCGATCTCCCTCCTCCCCTACCTGGGGAAGGTTTTGGAGACTTATGTCACCCGCTGCCTCAGCACATTCATTGAAGGGTCTTCTTTCTTAGATGACCAGCAAGCCGGTTTTAAACCGTCCCACTCCACTGAAGCTGTCATAGTGGCTGTAATGGATGTGCTGAGGCAAGGCGCCGATAAGAACCTCGCCCAGGCTCTCGTTTTACTAGATCTGTCGGCTGCTTTTGACACGGTCGATCACGCCATCTTGATCGACCGTGTCAAAAATGCGGGCATCCAGGGCATGGCTCTGACATGGATTAGCTCCTTCCTGCACCAGCGCTCCCAGTCGGTTCATCTGTCCACTTTCTCTGCCCCCTATTCCTCACTTTCCTGTGGTGTCCCTCAGGGTTCTGCTCTCTCGCCCCTTTTATTTAACCTCTATATGCAACCCCTTATAGCTTCTCTCCGTCACACCCCTGTCACTACTTTCAATTATGCGGATGATTTACAGTTAATTTTTCCTATTGATTCCTCCCCTTCTTCCTGTGTTAATTTCCAATCCACCATGCTTGCCATCTCTGAGCGGATGCATTTCAGCCAGCTGAAGCTCAATCCCAGCAAGACGGAGTTGGTGTTGACAGGAGGGTCATCCAACCCTTGGAGCTCTAGCGTCTGGCCCCCTTCCCTTGGCCCCCCAGCCTGTCCTGTCAATACGGTGAAGAGCCTCGGTGTAATCATCTCTAGTGGTTTATCTATGAGGCCTCAAATCAATGCTGTCACCTCTTCCTGTTTTTTCCATCTGCGCAGGATCTGCAAAATTCTCAGGTTTCTTACTACTGAGGCTCTCACACTTGTCATCATGGCCCTCGTCACCTCCCGTATTGACTATGCCAACTCCCTGTATGCTGGGATTCCTGCTTACCATCTTCATCGGCTTCAGCTGGTACAAAACCAAGCGGCCAGGCTGGTCTTTCAACAGCCTAAGCACCAACATGTCTCGCCCCTGCTGAGGAGACTGCACTGGCTCCCAGTAGCCTCTCGATGCATTTTTAAACTGGGTTGCACGGTTTTCAAGGCACTCCTCGCTCTCGCCCCAGCTTTAACTTCCCTTAGTCTCAAGCGTCGCATTCCCTCAAGAAACCTCTGGTCTTCTACACAGAACCTCCTAACTGTCCCCAGGTTTAAACGTAAAAAGCATGGAGGCTCCTGCTTCTCTTTTCTTGCCCTCACACTTTGGAACTCCCTCCCGACCACTATCCGACTCTGTCCTAATTACACCTGTTTTTGTAAATTACTCAAAACACATCTCTTCCAGTTAGCTTACGAGTAACCTCGCTGCCTGCCCCATCTGCGTTTGTCTATAAGCGCCATGAAACCGACTGGTGACCGTGCGCGGTAGAAGTGATTTTAACATAACATAACATAACATCCTACTTTGCTCTAGATTCTGTTGGTTTAGCCACCATATGATCCCACTTTTTCATGTATCACCAAGTTGATCGTGCTGCCTCTTTGTCCCTCTCTGAGACATCACCAGCCTTCCTAAAGTCTGTCTGTTGTCTCTTTGCTGCTGCCCGGAAAATGGGGTGCAGCATCCAGTGTTTCAACTGTTGGTGCCTGAAACACATCTTCTTAGTCAACCCACAAGATAATTTGCAGCTTCTAAAGGTCTGCTAATATCCTACAGTTACCATTGTTACCAGTTGTATTGAGCATCCACGTAATTGGATGTGATATCTTTATGTCTTTATTCACATGAATAAGTTTTAGAGGAGATGGGAATCATGCAAGTCCATATGTGTGGACTATTGAATCCCAGATGTCTAAGGATGTACTAGTAATCTGGATATGCCATGCCCAGAGCAACTACTCACCTAGCATCATAACATGGCCTCCCAGTCTGGGTACCAACAAATTACTATGCCACAGATGGAGCTTAGTATTACACATCTTTATTCTGCTGCATGTAACTGCAACACTCAACATTGTAAAAACATGCGTTCATAGCATTGTGCTCTGACACCATTGTCAGAGCTCCATAGAGTCCATTAGGATCCAACAAAGGTTCTGTTGAAAAATATATCAAGATACTACAGAGGAGATGGGAATGATGAAAATCCATATGTGTGGACTATTGAAACACATGGGCATATTCTCAAGGATTCATCACCAAGTTATCATCACTTTATCGCAGCCAAAGTGGCGATATATTTATCACCCCATTCACAAGTTGGTACAAACAGCCCATATCACCAGTTTACCTGTGATAGCAGTCGCAAAAAACATCCCCACAGATGACCCCGGCAACCAAAGCTAATGAGATGCCAAAACCCGTGATAACACCACTCTACAACATTCTCAATGACCAGCCAGATCGGCGATAAGACCACAAAACATGCTACAAGGCACGTTAGCTGCTGGAAATTAAAGGCTGCTCTTACCTGGTGTAAAGTTGGATGACAACCGACACCAGAAAAGGGAGCACAGCCCAGAGCCACATCTGAAGAACAACAGATGCCATGGAGCTACTGATCATGCAGCCCAGAGCATCAAGAGGCAACAACACCCACTGCCACCACCCCGGTACGCCACCCCCGGACCCTTCCCCTCTGGGACCACCCCAGAGGCAATGCAGACCAAGACAGCGGACCCTCAGAAAACACACCAACCTCACAGACCCAACACCAGTGAATGTCATTGCCCACTACAGGCTCAAAAGGACAAAAATCCTCTGCATCCTGAACATCATTGCCCACAGGCCAATGGTACTAACACAGCGGAGAACCAACATCCCATCTCAGACAAAGCTGCTGGCTGTGCTGCATCTGTTGCCCTCTGGTACCTCCCAACCTAAAACCGCCAGAGTCGGAGGAGTCTCACAGCCAGCCCTATCCAAGTTCCTCACAACTGACTTGGATGCCATCATCAGCTTGGTACCCCAGTACCTATACCCCCCCCCCACACTGTGCAGGAACAGCTGGAGACCAAGCAAGGCGTCTATGCCATAGCTGGCTTTCCGCACGTGTTAGGGGGCAATTGACTGCACACATGTCCTACTTGTGCCCCCTGGTGAAACTGCATACAATTACCTCAAGGGAAAGCACACGCATTCCATCAATCAAAATTTGACCACCGGGGAATCACCACCAACGTCGTTGCCAACTATCCAGGCAGTGTGCATAATTCCACGTCTACCGACAGTCCATCATCAACCAGCGCTACCAGGATGGCACCCATGGAAATGCACTGCTCATTGGTAAGTACCAAATGAACACACAACACACCTCAACTCGAAAATCATGCAACTCACAACACTGGGTATGCACACAATACAAACTCACATACAACATGCCCAACAGCATGCCACCCACCAGACACGACAGCACAACTTACTGTGGGAACATGCGCCAGCCATGTACATAAGCCATCAACTGCATGGTACCTCAGCCACACAATAGCAGATTGTGGGGAGAGGTGGGAACCAGGCATGTGCGAAGGGGGTAAGTGACCCATGAATGAGAAGGTACACAATGCCATGTGTTGCGTGGATGTGATGGACAAACTCAAGTATGCAGACAACACACATATCAATGTCGACATACACCGCTGGTGTATGGAGTGTAGTGGACAGTGGACGCAACCATGTCACCCCAGTCAGTGGGGAAGATCGCAGAAATGTAGCTGGTTACGTCCCCCCTGTAAGTGTGAGCGTAGTGGGCTGGCCTGGTGTATGCAATGCCAGCGTAGGGGTGTGAATAAAAAGCACGTAGTTCTGGGCGATGGTTCTCTCCCGGAATGCCCAACGTCTCTGCCAGGGTGGCACCTTTCACCACGCCACGAGGCCGACGCCGTCCTCGTGAGCGGAGTTGCCTGTGATCCTGTGCACCTGCTGCACCACAGGCCACTGGTCCGAGAACCTGTCCTGCCCTCCCCTGCATACCCAGGCCCTACTGCTCACCTGCCAACACCGGCGTGTGTCAAAGAGGGCCCACCACATGCCGATGCAACCTCTAAGATCGTGATCTTGGCAGCCTGCTCAGACCATCACGTCCTCCTCAAGCAAGGCCCGCAGTCCTCCTTTCTCATTGACATACTCCACAGGCACACACAGCGGACAAGTAGGTTACACATTTGGGACTGAGTCTTGATTTCATCATGGCAGAGTTCATCTGGACAGCAGACACAAACATGTCCTTGCAGGCAGCGGTTAAGACCTTGGACATGCTGCTTTGTTGTCATCCACTCAGTATGTAAGAGGAGTGGACTGGGCCGTCGTACAGAGGTCCAGCATGGTGGTGTGAATGCTAATTGCGGGGCTCTGGGTGTGGTTTAGTACAGGAAATGTGAAAATGCATATGTCTCTGTCGCAGTGTGGGTATCCTTTGTGGGGTGTAGGTGGTCCCTGATGGGACTTAGACACCCACGTATGTGATGTAATTCAGCTACCATGAGCTCTGACCCCACCCGCACCTGTTCAGCCACCTTCTTTTGGCTTTCTAACTAGGCCTGGATGATAAATTCTGTTCCGCTCGCAGAATTTGCAGAATTTGGGTAATTTTGCGTTCCACAGAGAACACGGAATTGCCAAAAATTCTGCGATCTGTGGTTTCGCAGAAGTTTTTGCTTGTTTGTGCTTTCAAAATGCGCAAGATATTTCCCCCGAGCATGCAAACAGCGTTCGCGAACAGAAAAAAAGCATTGCGAATGGGCGGAACAAGCAAATTTGCATGTTCGCAGAACTCTGCGCGTGTTCACAGAGATTTTTTACCGTTTTTGCTGAGCTTTGCCTAGCGCGACTACGCAAATTCCGCCCATTCCTCATTCTAACACTTGGCATTGGAATGCGATGTGTGACTCGGTGAAGTGTTGGGAGCCAGCCATGGTGGGGGGTGCTTCCTGCTCTGTGGTTTGTGCAGGGGCTGGGGTCTCCTCTATGTAGCTTGGCTGCCCTGCTCCTGGAGGTGGGTTGCCTAAGATGACCATGAGCTGTTGTCGGGTGTCGGTGTCGAAGGTGTGGTGCTCCTCTCCAGCATCACTGATGAGTTTTCTGGTCTGCTCTGCTGGAGGTCTTTTTTGTCGCTCTGAAATGTGAAGAGGAAATGCATGTTGACATTGTGTTGGCATGTATGTAGGTGCATTGTTCTTGTTTACATGCAGACTGTATGACAATGTACATTGTGACTGTTTGGGAGGTGCGGCACATTTGATGCGGGACAGTGTACTTTTGGACTACATGACGGATGTGAGGTTGTACACGTACATTTTCATCTCACAGTTTCCTGCTATGTTAGATGTGATTGGCCGGTTTCTGCGCATGAGCGGACCCAGTTGTGTCTTCTATTCTGCATTGTTGGTGTTGCACTTTGTAACACATTGTCGTCCGATGCCCTGTTGTTGCTATGTGTATGTGCTGCAGTGTACCACGGGGATCAGGGACAGGTTCCCGGGTAATTGTGTGTGTGTAGTGTGCTACATATTGTGCATGTGTGCCATTGTGCCCATCTCCCCCGTCCCCCCATTCCCTGGTCGTTACTCACCCAGTTGATGTTGTGTCAGGTCCTATTGAGCTGTGTCCGTACTCCCAACGCCTTGCACTGTCTCCACACTGATGACTGTTGCCTCCATTTCCTCCAATTCCTCCTGTGGCGCAGGACTCCCACCTCCTGTCGCCGTTGCTGCCTTCCTTTTAGCAGCTGGTTTGTGCTTGGTTTGGCTTTTCACATCATGCCAGCGCCTCTTGGCCTCCTACATTGCCCTCCTCGACACTCCGACTGCATTCACGTTTGTCTAATTGACGTTTAGTTGATGGTAGAGCTCTGTCACCTCTGTGACGCTGATCTTGGTTTCCTGGGGACTGCACCCCGTCTTCCTCTTCTCCTTGGCCTTCCCGACCCCAAGGTTCCTTGCTGGTGGTCTGTGGGGCTTGTGGGGTTCGTGTTGGCCTCTGCATTCAGGTCCGGGGGCATCCATGGTGCTATGTAGTTTGATTTGGTTTTGGTGTGTTTTTTTTTGTTGCTTTTATAGTGCATTTTCCAGCATCAGGCGTGGGAATTGCAGGCCTGTTGCTGGTTTCTGCTGATTTTTGTACCGCGATTGGCCTCATCACAATTTTTTTAACGTTCATGTTTTGCACCTTGCGACGTCGCATTGACTTCATCGCGGACATTTGACGCTTTATCTTGAGCCTATCGCATGGTTCCACCATGTTGAAAATACAACGTTAACACAGCGTTATTTTCCAACGATAGACTGTGATGTGAAGAGTTGCATTAAGCTAATTCTGCGGTACTTATCACACGTTCTTGAGAATATACCCCTCAGTTGTCTAGCTACAGCATTCCTAAAACAACCACTCACCCAGCATCCTAAGGTGGTCCGTTCTACAATATTTCCACACGTTTCTAATTCCCTTTCCTTCCTTTAGTTTAGGAGCCTTCAGAATCCTCTGACAGACCCTAAGCAACCTTCTCTTGTCAGACAAGTCAAGTAGGGACTTGTGCAATGATTAAAATACTGAGTTTTCAATTCTTATTGGGAGTGCTTGAAGAAGATAAAGTAGCCTGGGCACAATAATCTTTTTAATTGCTACCCATTCAAATCCTACCCATTCAAGAAACATACAGGTTCTGCCATCTATTTAAGTCAACATTGATGGTGTTAATTTAGGGTGCAATGTTCACAGTATATCGATCTGAAATGTGTGTGTGTATATCCTGAAATAATTCAGGAAAGAGTTACAGATTTTGACTGGAGTTGTCCTTTTCATGCTATATATGTTTTCACTTTCTTGTTAGATCAGTAAGCGTTCTGTCTTATCCACATTGCTCTTATAGCTGGAGAACTCATTGAACCCTATTGGAAGGTGTTGAAATGGAGGAAACAAATGTGTTTGGTCTACCAGGTGCACCATGACGTCATTCACAAACAGTGCTAGTGTATAAGTAAAGTATCCAAAACTTAGTCCATTAACCTCTACCATCTGTCTTACTGCCATGGAATGTGGCTTCATAGCAAGAGCACAAGGGTATGGCTAAAATAGGCACCATTGCCTTGTGCTCCTTTAAACCTCAAACCAATTTCAGAATGTTCAATTCACCATTTTTCTTGCTCTTAGTCAGTGTTTGTTAGAGCCATCACCATGTACTTTCTCACAACCAGCCTTTCCAAAAATTGCCAGCTCACACCGTTAAAGGCATACTCGGTGTCTAGCTTTAGCAAGGGCAATGGGACACCCTTTTTCTCACTTTTTTTACAAGAAGAACTGTCCTCCAGATGATGATTGAGGGAAGTACGCACTGATGATGAACTGGAGGAAGACTTGCAATTGTGGGGAAATATGCTGAACAAGCATACGGAACCCAGGGACAGAAGAGTCACCAGAATAACCAAGCCACTAGGTATAATATAAGTGGTGGGGTGCAGATTTGCTCCCTACTGAAAGAGATGAGTACACAAGGGCTGCCGCTATACCCCTCAACTTGGTGAATGAGAAAGAAATAAACAAAACTGCTGAATACTGATTTCACATGTGCTATTGTGTGGTGGTAAGGGGGTGGAGGTAGGTAGGACGCAGTGTTGAAATCATTAGGTGCAATGTTTACCATTGTAATTAATTAAAACTGCTGTTTAACTGTCCCTAGAGTATAAGTTGTCGCAGAAGACCATAAACTGTTTACTATTCTTCCTGGCTTCAATTACTAATTCACCTATCTGTTCCACTCTAGGAAATCAGCCTTTTTTGCATAGTCACCCCAGATTTCTTTGCCTTCTTCTGGATTCTATTTTCTTTTGCTGGCATTAGGCCTCTGTGTTCTTTACCCCGACTAAAATGTAATAAAATGCTTGTGCTTCTTCTTTGAAGATGGTTAAATTGGCTTACTCCTGATTGACATTTTTTAAGTTACCTATAAATCCCTAGTAATTGGTGCAGAGAGTGCACCTGGGCCCTGGAGGTAAAAATCCACCTATAGACGACAGCACCTACTGTGTCATACACAGAGTTGCATTATAAAACATGGTACAAAAGGGGGTGCTGATGGATGGAGCATCTGAATCAATCAAACACTCACACCCAGTCAAGAGATCTGGGTTTAATCCATCACCGTTCTTTAGCCCACTCTGCCACCCCAGTTCAGACATAGCTATATGCAAATCAGTCTGACCCTGTGCCTCATGGGAACAGTCCAGCCCGAACTGCCAAGCCATCTCTTCCCTGGACCGGAAACAAGCTTCGGAGGACCGGTTTCTGGCATTCCAGCCATCTTCAGCCCGGCTTGCTTGAATCCAGTGGCAAAGTGAGCAAGGGACTCACGTCTGAGCATACCCTGCCACACTTATGGCGGCCAAAAGCGGTACAAAAGGGGGTGGTGATGGACGGAACATCTTAATCAATCAAACACTCACACCCAGTCAAGAGATCTGGGTTTAATCCATCACCGTTCTTTAGCCCACTCTGCCACCCCAGTTCAGACATAGCTATATGCAAATCAGTCTGACCCTGTGCCTCATGGGAACAGTCCAGCCCGAACTGCCAAGCCATCTCTTCCCTGGACCGGAAACAAGCTTCCGAGGACCGGTTTCTGGCATTCCAGCCGTCTTCAGCCCGGCTTGCTTGAATCCAGTGGCAAAGTGAGCAAGGGACTCACGTCTGAGCATACCCTGCCACACTTATGGCAGCCAAAAGCGGTACAAAAGGGAGTAGTGTTGGACGGAGCCTCTGAATCAATCAAACACTCACACCCAGTCAAGAGATCTGGGTTTAATCCATCACCGTTCTTACGAACTGGGGTGACAGAGTGGGCTAAAGAACGGTGATGGGTTAAACCCAGATCTTTTGACTGGGTGTGAGTGTTTGATTGATTCAGATGCTTCGTCCATCACCACCCCCTTTTGTACCGCATTGTAAAACATGGCTTCAGACCTGACTCCTGCAGTTTAAACCTGCAGTCCTACTTTCAAAAATAACCCTTTTTGACATATGGTAAACCCTGCTTTTAAATATTACTAAGTCACTCATAAGTACACTTTGTTACCTACAAGGTAGGGTGCCTGTTAGAAGTATGATTTCTGGTTGGATATAGTAAGCACCTAAGCCAGGCAGAGCCCACCACTCTAGTCAGGGCAAGTCAGATACGCACGAAAGATAACCTGTGCTCACCCTCTGGTTACTTGGTGCCCAGCAGTCAGGATTATCATCTGAGGCAATGTGCAAAGTGTTTGTACAACACACTCACACAGCAATACAATGAATACACCACATGGATTGTATACAAATATATAGTATAGTATACATAAAACCAGAACAAATCAACATGAATCATAAATATTCTGCATAGTATGCAGTTACTCAGATAGTACTTGTTCTCCTGTATAAGGCATGAATAAAAATAACATACATCAGCAAATACTTAGAGCATGTAATGCAGAGTTCTTCAAACTGTGGGGCGCGCCCCCCCAGGGGGGCCCGACACCATCCCAGGGGGGGCGCGACGCGCACTAAAATGTTACCTTTGTTGTCCTCCTCATAGCAAGTCTTCACCCATTTCAAATGGGAATTTCCTTCATTAAAGAACTCCAGGTGACAGAGGGTTGAAGGGGGGAGGGAGGGGGAATCATTGGGCACGACGCGCCCATGCTTTTGTTTGCGAAGTGCTAACTGTTCAGCATCCCAGGAGGGGGTTAATAGGTAGCGCCGACATAGCTGTCAAGGTTTCAGATTGCTATGTGTGAAATTCCAACTTCTATGAGTGACACTTTCTCGCGAACAAAAAGCATTCAATGAACACGAAGGAAACTTTCAAATATCAGAAATTGCAGCCATTTGAACAAAAAACTCCAAAAACTTCTTGAAACTGCTGTAGAGCACCAGAAATGGAAGGACAGTAGTGGCAAATCAGACACAGGCACCCGTAGTTTAAAGAAAATACCTGAGCCTCAAGTGAAGTACCACGGCCTGCGAGATTACTGTCTGCAGAATTAAATGAAACCCGAGATCTCTTGCAGATGTAAACCTGAAGGATGACGAGCGGCCCAGCGCCTGCAGATTTCTGTATCTCAGTTAATTATCATCTTATCTCATCTCATCTCGATCATTTGCAATGCGTGGTGCGCTCCACGCTGTGAAATAATGATGTTACAACAAATGAGAGCGGACAGTGGGCATCTGAAGAATGAGGATTATGACGTGAGCCATAACAGACCCCCTGCCTTTCCTCCCCCTCCCCCAGCCGGGCCCCAGTGCCAAGAGAGCAGGGAGAGTGTGCTGGTAAAACTGTCAACCGTAGTCTGTGAAGATAAATCTAGTTAGTCAGGGCGGCCATGATAAGGATGAGGAGACAGAGCAGCCCTGCGGCCAGGCCTGCAGATTTGAAATAATTTACCAGAGATGTTGTCTTCTGTTAAACAGACACATACATACATGAGTAAAAAATACATCATGCCTACAGGTCAGCCATTCCAGCATGGTGTTCTTGTCATCACTTGTGGCTCCTGACTGTAGGCCTCCCAAAGCATAAGGTGGTGCGCCCATCCTAAACTAAAATCCCCCATGCTGTGATAGTGTTCTTCCATGGCGTGGTACTTTTCTGCCCTACTACTAGTACTACACAAACCTAGTCCCATAGCTAAAAAAAACTGTAACAGCAATCTATTCACGGCAGCAGCAGATAAGTGTTTAAAAAGATGTAATTGATAACTACAGTTTAGTTAATAGATATGGCCCCTGATATGTACGCGGCGGTCGATTATGTAGTGTACTAGATTCCAGAAATTTCTGTCAAGTGGTGGGGGGGCCCAACATTGAAAACAATTCTGCTGGGGGGGCTCAACCTACAAAAGTTTGAAGACCTCTGATGTAATGGAACAGAACAGAAAAGCACATATATCACAGTAGGCAACCACAGGAACACCTGCACTCCTACTAGCTGGGGTATGGTAATCTCTCTGGGTCTAAATGAAATGAGTGCCTTTGCAAACAAAGAGTAGAATGCAGGAGCACCTGTGCGCCTACTCAACGTGATACAGTAATTGGCAGTTCTCCTCAATAGAGCAAGTTCCTAGCAGTGGTACCCTATCATGCTCGGGGATCTCCTTCGAGGTTACTCCCAAACATGCCTACACCAATCTAGTGCCCCCAAAGCAACAACCTTCCTCAAGCTGGGGACAGAACCATGCCCCCTAAGGTTACTCTCACTCCGGAGGTGGCCTCAAATGTGAGGAGCTCACAGGAGACCTTGCTTGTCCCTCACTGTCTTTCATGAAAATATATCCAGCTGCCTGCAAGTGTGCTGTGTAGCTATCCCTGCCCCCTCATCACAGGGAGCATGCTGAAGACCTCTCCCAGTACCTCGCTGCTGCTCTCTGGCTCCGCTACCCAGAACTGGGTGCTTCGCCACTGCAGGTGGGCAGTACCTCCCCTCCTGGCAAAAAGGGGAAGGCTCCATCAGGAAAACAGGCGTGCCTCAGGGGCAGGTCGACTCCCGGAGGCTTCTTTCTCAGAGCTACTCAGCTGGACTCACCTAGCCGTCCACAATGATGTGAGGACCTCGGTGAACTCCTGCTTGCGCCAGCAACCCAAGGGTAGGGCACGAAAGCCGCACTGCACTGGGGTTTCATCTGTGGCCACACACATCTTCAGCAGTGGTAGATGGTGATTTCAGGCAGAGAGAAGCCAGAGCACAGGTACTTGTCCCAGGACGTGAGACAAGAACGGGCTTGCCGGTCCCTGAGGGAAACGATGAAGTGCTCACAACGCTCTGTTTCAAACCACAAGGAGCAATAAACAGTGCTCATCATGCGCTCATTTAGAGCACAAAGAGCACTCAATCATGACTCCTTTGCAGAGCACTCTGCTGCCAGACGTACAGGGAATAGAGTCCCACGGCAGAGGTGCTTGTGGGCAATCTTTTATTGCTCTGATATTGCGTAGAACAGGAGGCAAGCCAGCATGCGCTTGGAGAACAATAGCGGCACACATCGAGTAGCTGGCAGGTAGGGCATTACAAAAAGAGCATTTTGCAGAGTGGCAATCCCTCCAGCAGCCTGGCAGGCAGCAGGCTAGTACACTAAGCAAGTAGTCCAAATGGCGGTTTCTCCTGGCAACACAGCAGTCCTATGGCTATGTACAGAATGTAGAGCCAGCAGCATCTGGCTACATGTCCACGCAGTGTCTCAAAAACATGGGGTCAGAGCCCCTGTACTTTTACTAAAAAATGTCTTTGATGAAGGGGTGATTTCAAAGGAACCCTTAGAAGTATGCAACAATGCCTTTTAGCCCAGCGCTGGCTCCAAACAATCAGTAGGGGGTAAATCAGCCCTTTGTGTGAAGGCAGGACACAACCCAGACAAATTTTAAGTGTGAACCACCTCTCCCAGCTCAGGAAGACTATCAGCATGCAGATGAATGCATATGTATCCGCCGCCACACCCAACCCTTCCTGTGTTTGTACTGTCTAGAAAGTATGCACAGGTTGTCCCAGCCCAGACATGTATTAGAGTCAGGCTGCAGAGCACGAAGAGTCATAAGCACAGAGAAATGCCCACTTTCTAAAAGTCGGTAGAACTACACAAGGTTCGGCCCATAATCAGTAAGGCTAGGCTCTAATACTGAGAAGAACAACACAAATGTCCATACTGTTAGCTTTTTATAAATCATTCACTCATGAAATCACACTCACCGTTATGATCCACAACAATTTATTATGTGAGAACAGCAAATGCTTAACACTACCTTCTGACAAGCCTAACTATTCGCCCACACTACCACAAAAAGTGCATTTGTATTATCTACTTTTGCCTCTGTATACCAGTAAGGGATCCACTGGACTTTCTGCACAGTGTACTTTGTTTTAGTACAGTATATAGAGCCTGCCTCCTACACCGCGGAATTCCGCGGAATTCCTCTGAATTCCGTGGAGTGAAACTCCGCAAGTTCCGCCAACATCTAGTATTCTTACTGTTTAGGCCCTGATTCGGAGTGGGGTTGCACATTCCCTTCACTACATAAACAAGTATTTGTGAGGGGGCCGAAATTCTAAGTTGGCAAATAAAACACCGCAAACCTGCACTTTTTCCCGTTCAAATTTCAGCAGGTCTGTTCTTTCGAAAATGTATCTGTGAAATGTGTAGAAAACGTGTTAATACTTTTTTTCCTCTGACAAACTCTAAAACAAAGATATTTACCATGCACAGTAAAAGCTTCCCTCCGGGAAGCAGTATCTTTTTTGTCTAACTGAATCATTACCTTATTGCAAATCTTTCTGCATCTTTAGCTGTATAATGTAAAAAAATGACAGCTGCCAGAGCATGGCTGGTTTTACAGCTCACACTGCAGCGACCAAATAACAGGTCTCTGTGAACTGTTAATTTACACTCACAAATGCAGTGACCTCAAGAGTCAAGCATAGTGACACGGTTTCAAGCTAACAGAAAGGTATAAAAATAGCACCGAGCTGTTGCCGCCTGACCACATTCAATAATTTAGTCACGTGAAATTCGCCAGCTACCCTGCCAAAGTTGTAATTTGTAGCAGTTGATGGCTACGCAAATGAGTGTGAATTGCCGAGGTCTGCTGTCCGTTCTATTTTCAGACTGACATGTTGAATAGTGAGAGATTCAGGCAGTACATGGGCAGTATGCACTCCACAGGGTGGGGGCAGTTAACTCTCGGGTAGTATTCATGTGAACTTCAAATGGACTGCAGCCGGTCCAAGCGAGTAAAACGGGCCACTAAGACCATAATAGGGTCAAAAAACACTTGACACTTACTTCAGTGTCTGACTATTCGGACAATGTGAAACGTTGAGACATTCCACCATACAACAACCTCGATCACGTTTGTGCACTCTAAATTTCTGCATTTTTCTATCCTTACCTCTCGTTTAACTAGTGAAGAGCAAACATTTCTGTAATGCAATAGATTTGAAGCAGATATAGCTGAATAATTGTGATTGTTTCCAGGGCTTTAAGTGGGATAAAAAAGATGGGGGGTCTTTAAAAGGGGTGAGGCCTATGTAATTAAGGATGTGGCTTAAACCTACGAAGTTAAGAGTATATTTATGAAATTTGTGGTGCAGGGAAGAGCAGCAAGTCACCTTGCTGTGCAGCCCTGCGTCACCGGGAATAGCCAAGAATGTGCAGTATTTATCCAATACAAAAAACACAGTTGATGGACAGAATGCAGAACAATGTCTTACATTCACCCCAGTACAAAGTTCTGGGCCTAAATCCATCGTTTATTTGCACTCCACACCACCCTAGGTCAGACAATGGCTATATGCAAATCAGCCTTGACCCTGTGCCTCATGGGAACAGTCCAGCCCGATCTACCAAGCCATGTCTTTCCTAGACCGGAATCAAGCATCCAAGGACCGGTTTCTGGCTATCAGCCTTCATCAGCCTGGATAGCTTGACTCCAGTGATGTGGAGAGCCTGGGACTCACGTCTGAGTATACCCAGCCCACTCTGGGTGAAAATTGCAAAAAACACAGTTGATGGACAGAATGTAGAACAATGTCTTACATTCACCCCAGTACAAAGATATGGGCCTAAATCCATCGTTTTTTTGCACTCCACACCACCCTAGGTCAGACAATGGCTATATGCAAATCAGCCTTGACCCTGTGCCCAGATCTTTGTACTGGGTGAATGATAGCCAGAACCAGTCCTTGGATGCTTGATTCCGGTCTAGGAAAGACATGGCTTGGTAGTTCGGGCTGGACTGTTCCCATGAGGCATAAGGTCAAGGCTAAAATTCTTGAATCTAAAAAGTATATGGACAATTGATTAGTATACATTCAGTGAGGAATTTTAATTTTCATTACAGAAAAGTTTTTATGAATCTAAAGGTGTCTATGTTACAAGTGACGAATTCCTTACATCTTTCGCTATTTTCAATTAGCCGTGCCAGTCTTAATCCTGGGATAGAGTAACCTTATCCACTGTCATGGGTCTTTATTATTTTCTTGAAAGACCTATATATAGAGAAATAATAATTGGTGTACATTCTATGTATATTTTGTAATTAAACATCTACTTAGCTGCTTACAGGACATAAAGATGTTTTGCTTAAAAAAAGAATCCACATATTGGGTTGCCCTTTATTTCGAATACTAAGCAGTTTGACTTTTGCTCCAATATAATATAGTGATTTCTAAACCTTGTACACTATATTTATTACCCATTCAGATAAAAGAACTGCCTTCAATTATAAAAAGAAGCATTCCTTTTCAACTACGCTGACTAAAAGCCGGGAAGTGGGGAGACGCTCTAAACCTACCAAGCTGGCAATTATCTGAGTCTCTTGACTTATTGGCAGAACGATTTACAAGCGCCACGATCATAATTACAAAGTAAGCACAACATCTTTATGTCCTGTAAGCAGCTAAGTAGATGTTTAATTACAAAATATACATAGAATGTACACCAATTATTATTTCTCTATATATAGGTCTTTCAAGAAAATAATAAAGACCCATGACAGTGGATAAGGTTACTCTATCCCCAGGATTAAGACTGGCACCGCTAATTGAAAATAGCCAAAGATGTAAGGAATTCGTCACTTGTAACATAGACACCTTTAGATTCATAAAACCTTTTCTGTAATGAAATTTAAAATTCCTCACTGAATGTATACTAATCAATTGTCCATATACTTTTTAGATTCAAGAATTTTAATGTAGTCCTGAGGAAGGTGTGCCATCGATCTAAAACACCGAAACGCGTCGACAATATTGGCTACTTTTAATTGTATTTTTTCTATATGTAAATGTATTGGATTATACTGTAATGTGTCTGTGAATAACTATGATATATGTAGAAATTTTTTTTATGTACAAAACGTTTGTTTATACTATACAATTTGAATAAGTTTGTTTCTTTTAATAAATATGGTTTTAATGAAGATTAAGTTTTTTGATATAATTTATGTGATGTTGAGTTTATATACAATTGAGGACAGAAAAGTCTAGGTGTCTTACTTTACAAAGTATATTCCACTTCCATTCAAATACCACAGAAAGGAACCCCCCCCCTTTTTTGGCAGTGATAATGGGGGCGTGGCTTGCAGCCCAAGATGGAGGTCGCAAAAGGGACAAGCTCCGGGCCGGACTGCCTGATCCGAGTATTTATTTATGCCCCCCTTCGTGGCTGTGTAGCTTGCGGAGTCGCCGGACATGGCGGAATGCGGAATGAATGCAACGACGGAGTGCTGAATGGCTGCTGTGGTCACTGGTCCGAATTCAGTGCAAGGTGAATGTCGGCAACGCGGTGGGCCTAGTGACTGGGAGTGCCCAACTGACGTCGCGGACTCTCTTGAGAATAGTCCGGCGAGAGTGACCCCGTGGGCGGAGTGTATATGTACGCAAGGCCCGGGCTCTGGGCCTAGAGGTTCGTGCCCTGCGCAAGTGATCACAGGGTCCAGATATCGATCGGGTGGGGGACGAGCAGCGGCAAGGGACATTGGCCCACTACAAGTAGATAATGCAAACATTTCCATATTCCCGGACTACACACTGACAGTTCAGTGGAAACGCTTTTCATTTATGGAAGTCAAAGCAAGAGTCCGGGCGTCGGACTTGACATTTGCACTGCTTTTCCCAGCCAAACTAAAAATGTATTACAACCAGCGTTCTTTTTTTTTATACCCCTGACAGTGCATGGGATTGGCTGGACTGACACTTCCCTGATGTATTGTCCGAGAGACGTCTGGAGACAACACAATCGAAATCTCAGTGGACCCCCGGAGGCACAGGACAGGCCTCCGGGATAAAAGATGATAGAAAGATGTAACCATGTATACTGTATCATGCAAATTGATTTATAGGCACATCTTCAGCACAACCGAGGATTAATAGAACATGCTTGTTTACTTGAATACTCAATTTGCAGGAAATCATATATACTGTCGTAAACTGGACTTCTGTAATATATTACAGACAAAAGAAATGTTGGAATGCATACTTTGAATGCATACCCTTGATTTCAATAAAAAATTGTGTTTAAAAAAAAGTAGCAGTCATAAAAAACATTTTTAATATACATGGTTAAATACTTTCACAGTCATAAAATAGCAGTAGTAGCTAGTGCCCTATGACAGCAAGGAAATCTCATGAGCAGTAAATGTACCCCATGTCAGCAGGAATAAGAACTCAAATATCAACTTTATTCATAATGAAGAAATGCATTACTTTCATCCTCAAACATTGACTTTTCATTTCCTAAAAAAATATACACTTTTGGAATTTCAAACAATATTTTTTGTTTTTGCCGTATTAACCTATTTCCTCTCAAGAACCAGTTTGTTATAATCTGAAAATATACTTATTTGCTCCCAAATACCAACTTTTAATTTTGAGTAATTAAACTCAATTCCTCTTAGGCACATGATTGCTGTTGATAGAGTGCTTACAACAGTCTAAATTGTATAGGTGCACTATACTCATGGTTTAAACGCACTCACATGTATTTTTATCGTTTGCAGGGTTTCATGATTAATAAGATGAATGTGATCAGATCCCTGACACCACTAGAGTGGTGTCCCCACTCACGACGGGAGGGCACTTCTGTTGCTTTGGGTGGGGGTTATGGGGCTGATCAAGAACATTTGACTTCACATCATATGCTGAAACTATATCCAATTGGAATGCGCTCTGATATCCTCGGGGATCAAGTCCGCGCTATATAAAACTTTATAAATAAAATAAATAAATAAATATATTAGCATTGAAATGTAGTGTGCACATTTAAGTAGGCCTCTGTATGTATTAAAGAAACGTATAATTCCTGCATGTGTAATGTGCTGGATGAAATTATACTTGTGTCATGTAATTTGTATTTAGTTTAAGTTGACTGAATTGTAGGCCCAAACTGTAGGTTGTTTTGAGTTCTGTTTCTCCTTGGTTGCACAAGAATTATAATTAAATGAATCCTTTTTGTGCTCGAAGACAGTATGTTCTCATCCTACTGCAGGTGCCAGAATTTGACCTTGTTATTCTTAGATTTAAGGAGATACTCGGAATATCTTTGAAGAAATCTGGAAGGTGAAAAGGGAAGCCGCCTTTGGTGTCTGGCCTATCTGGGAACCAAGGCCACTGGAAAAGTATCAATTTAATTAAAGGCTTCTGTGGAAACTTACTGAAGGACGGTGTCAATGAATATGACGTATTGTGGGTTGAACACTGTCTTTTTGTATTATGTGCAGGTACAGATTAGGAGAGACTTCTACTTATTTCGAAGGAGAAGGAGCATCTTAGAGCAAGCTCCATAGCTTTAAGCTATCAGGCCCAATTGACGTGAGTACTTCTTAGGAAGCCAACACGTGCTGACACCTTTGGGAAAGGATATTGGGGAAATAGGTAGGACTTTCATTTAGAGCAGAGTAGGGAAAGATACTTTTGTTTTTCTCTCAAATGAAAAGAGAATTAGACTCAGCTTCTATCCTTTGTCGCATTTTGATTTTGGAGTTCATCATATTATGCCTCTTATGGCGAATTAATTATATACGACTCGGCTCTGTATTGATTTCTATGTACCTATATACTCTGATATTGGGGTGTGTTTATATTAAATTATTTTTGGCCTTATAATAAATCTACAAAACTGGAATTCGGAGTCTGTGGTCCTTTAAAGCATGTCTAATTGAAAAGATAATCTTGAATTGTTTTACTCCCTTCCACACTATTTAGCAGGCAATAAAAGACCATCTGCCTTGAACTAATTAAGGAAGGTAAGGAGCAAATTTAGCATCACCACTGTTATCAGTAAGTGTTAGAAATGGGGGACTCTAGTTGGCAATGGTTTGCACCTTTGTCCAAGTAGAGACCCTTCTTCCTAGTCAGGGTATGGGGGATTAATACTTCTAAAATAACCCCTGCTCACCACTTGGTAGCTTGACACGAGCAGACAGACTTATCTCAGAGGCAGCGGTTAAATCATTTGTGCACACATACAGTAATACAGTGATTTAAACACAATAAAAAGATCTAATCAGATCACTTATAAATTAATATGGGATTTTTTTTAAATAACTGACCAGGCATGAATTTAACCGAGATTTGATCGGTGATTGACACAAAACTTCAGAAAACAGGCAATGTTTTTAGCATAAGCTTTAACTTCCAGAAATTGGAGCGCGAGAAATGCAGGGCGGCAACTACGCAAACCCAACATTTTTAGTATTGGTAGTATCCATTGGTTCCTTGGGTCTTTGTAAAATTTGCAAAATAAAACTATATGGATCGGAGACTGTGAAGATACATCATCGCAAGGGCAGACAGAGAGGTTCTTAGACCAATCATTTGGTTGCGGGAAAGTCACCAGACGATGGAAGATATTAAACCTGAGACGGGTCAGTAAAAATTTCTTGTAAGTGTTCAGCTTATTGGTTAAGTAAGGCTGAACTGTAAGGGTGGCCTGAATAGATAAAATGTGCTGCACTGAACATTTTCCAACCTCAGTAGTAAGTCGTAACTGCTCCAAATGTGGCATGCATAGCTTTTTCAGTTCTTTCCTGGATAGCTCCGAGATAGTTAACAGGAAATGAACATATTTTTCTAGGCCTAGGTCATAGAGGAATTTTTTAACATAGACGAACCAACTGATCTTGTGCACTTTTTCAAGTATAAGGCAATCGCGTAGGAGACTTCGAGACAGTTCACACTATAAAGAAGACCAAAAACGGTGCCATAGAAGGATTGGTTGGAGTTTGATGGTGTCTGATATGTATACCATCCCCAATTCTAGGTGGCAGCAGTAGGTCGAAGAGCTCTGAGGGACAGCAAGCAAATATCTCAGAAAGCTGTTCTCAACTTTCTGAAGAGCATCCACATTGACCTGACCCCAGACCCCGGCTCCATAGCATGCTACGCTAATGCACTTTGCTTGATATATCTTGATCATTTCGGTTGCTGACCTCTTCCCTAGCTATTGTGCAAATGCTACAAGGGCTGTGGTAGCCCTGAGGAATGATAACTTTCTCGCTTCAATGGCCTGTTTCCATGAGGACTTGTTGTCTATTAAAATCCCTAGATAGGGATAGGAGATTGTACTCTCCAACTTAATATTATTAATAAAAATATCCTTTGTTTTCTTGGATCTTGTTCCTGAGTGCATTACATACGTTTTTTTTTAATATTAATACTGAGATCCAAGCTAGCCTTAAAGCTGAAATATCTATCTAAGATGCGTTGGAGCTCCATGGGAGTTCTAGCCAAAATCACGGCATCATCGGCGTATAGAAGTGCCGGTATTGGGCGAGAGCCAATGAGGGCAGGTCCTGGCTCCCATCGAATATAGCTGTTTCCAACCCGTTGGTATAAAGGGGGAATAGGAAAGAGCCAGGACAAAGCCCTACCTGACCCTCTTTCCAACCCCGAATGATGCGATGAGTTCTCCCCTCAGCCCGTACCTAACTCTTGCTGTTGCGCCTGAGTAGAGCTCACGGAGAAAGTTCACCAAGGGTAGATCTACACCCAATTATATCAAAAGGAATAGCCTTTTATGCCAAGACCAGCCAGAGTTGAACACCAATATTCCAGGAATAACCAACATGATGCCTGTCGAGCTCATCATAATGCCACAGATAGCCACCATAGTGCTAAGGATGTCCATCCCGAAAATGCCACAAAGCACCATAATCGTGATCAATGACCAAAGGATGGCCGTTCGCCTTCAAAGCATCCGTAGCAGGGGTATTACCCCTCTTCAGCAATTTGCACCAGGGGCTACATTAGACAAGGCCTAAGCTCAGCGCCATGATTGGCTGCTTTAAACGCCTTTTCTACCTAAGCTTCCAATGAAGGCTCCACTGCTACCATTTCACCAGCCTCAGCACACTTCATTGACATTGGTAGGGATGTAACAAATGACCTTCTTCCTAACCAGAAGCTTACAGATATAGAATGAATCAATAGTGGCAAATGTATCAACATGAAAGATCTGCTGCATTAAATATCATCATGCTGCTGTGTGGTTCTGCTCCACATAGTGATCAACTGAATGTTCACTGAATTAGTCTGCAGCTCTAAATGTGCTACCACTGTGTCTGATGCTGGACCCTTTTCTATTGTGGTTCTACAACAACAGTAACGTGAAAATTCAGGAATCACTCTGAGACCTCAGTTCCTCCTATCCCTCACCTTCCCTCTAGTAATCCATGGGGTCCTCTTCCTTGGAAATCCAGTATTTGAGGGTCTTGGACACCCCTAGAAATGCAATACTCAGTGGTATAACGAAACTTGAGGGGGGCCCGTGCAAGTTATATGGAGGGGGCCCCCCTCGCTGACGCCCATTCAAGCCCACCACCCGTGTACCATGCCGGAAGTAGACCCTGGTGCTCTGGGCCCCTTACCTCCTGCAGGGGCTATTGTTACGCCACTGGTAATACTAAGGATGACCATTAGACATCCGCAGGATTTCCCCCACGCCACCATCTTCAGGGTTGGGAGGTGGTTGAGGCCCCTCTATAAGGTCCATCAGCTGCCATTAGCTACAGGTTCCAATGGGGTTCCGAAGGACTTCCAACTAGAGCAAAGTCATTAGTAATGAGGTGCTTAAAGCAGCATGCCGATGTGAACCACCACCTCTTTCATTCTTCCCTCATGGCCTGACTGAACTTGTAATTAAGAGGAAAGGCTGCTGAAGGCTGAGGCAAGAGTTTGGGCAGTGTGCTGGTAGTGGTAGGTAAGTTTTAGTGAAGCTTGTGCTTCATCCCATGTGTACATAGATCACTCAGAGTAGAGCGCACCTGGAACCTTGCCTATTTTTAGAACTGCACCAGTTTGAGTTCTGCATCACCATTTTCTGACTAGTTGTAAGATTAATGAAAAACAGAGAAAATGCAGTAATACAAACACACAGAACATGCGCAGGAAATGTGCCCGTTTTTTCCATGATTCTTCATCGCTCACTAAACAAAGCACAAAACCTCAATAGGCACATTGTTCAAATGTAATTTGCGCGATGGAGGCTTTGTTCTTTTATTTAGTGATGTGCTATCAAAGAGGCTTTATAACTCTTCAAATAACCTAGCAAAACGAGTAGGTATTGGGTAAACACATTCTTTCCTGTGCGCTGTGTTACAGGACATAAAGATGTTTTGCTTAAAAAAAGAATCCACATATTGGGTTGCCCTTTATTTCGAATACTAAGCAGTTTGACTTTTGCTCCAATATAATATAGTGATTTCTAAACCTTGTACACTATATTTATTACCCATTCAGATAAAAGAACTGCCTTCAATTATAAAAAGAAGCATTCCTTTTCAACTACGCTGACTAAAAGCCGGGAAGTGGGGAGACGCTCTAAACCTACCAAGCTGGCAATTATCTGAGTCTCTTGACTTATTGGCAGAACGATTTACAAGCGCCACGATCATAATTACAAAGTAAGCACAACATCTTTATGTCCTGTAAGCAGCTAAGTAGATGTTTAATTACAAAATATACATAGAATGTACACCAATTATTATTTCTCTATATATAGGTCTTTCAAGAAAATAATAAAGACCCATGACAGTGGATAAGGTTACTCTATCCCCAGGATTAAGACTGGCACGCTAATTGAAAATAGCCAAAGATGTAAGGAATTCGTCACTTGTAACATAGACACCTTTAGATTCATAAAACCTTTTCTGTAATGAAATTTAAAATTCCTCACTGAATGTATACTAATCAATTGTCCATATACTTTTTAGATTCAAGAATTTTAATGTAGTCCTGAGGAAGGTGTGCCATCGATCTAAAACACCGAAACGCGTCAACAATATTGGCTACTTTTAATTGTATTTTTTCTATATGTAAATGTATTGGATTATACTGTAATGTGTCTGTGAATAACTATGATATATGTAGAAATTTTTTTTATGTACAAAACGTTTGTTTATACTATACAATTTGAATAAGTTTGTTTCTTTTAATAAATATGGTTTTAATGAAGATTACGTTTTTTTGATATAATTTATGTGATGTTGAGTTTATATACAATTGAGGACAGAAAAGTCTAGGTGTCTTACTTTACAAAGTATATTCCACTTCCATTCAAATACCACAGAAAGGAACCCCCCCCCTTTTTTGGCAGTGATAATGGGGGCGTGGCTTGCAGCCCAAGATGGAGGTCGCAAAAGGGACAAGCTCCGGGCCGGACTGCCTGATCCGAGTATTTATTTATGCCCCCCTTCGTGGCTGTGTAGCTTGCGGAGTCGCCGGACATGGCGGAATGCGGAATGAATGCAACGACGGAGTGCTGAATGGCTGCTGTGGTCACTGGTCCGAATTCAGTGCAAGGTGAATGTCGGCAACGCGGTGGGCCTAGTGACTGGGAGTGCCCAACTGACGTCGCGGACTCTCTTGAGAATAGTCCGGCGAGAGTGACCCCGTGGGCGGAGTGTATATGTACGCAAGGCCCGGGCTCTGGGCCTAGAGGTTCGTGCCCTGCGCAAGTGATCACAGGGTCCAGATATCGATCGGGTGGGGGACGAGCAGCGGCAAGGGACATTGGCCCACTACAAGTAGATAATGCAAACATTTCCATATTCCCGGACTACACACTGACAGTTCAGTGGAAACGCTTTTCATTTATGGAAGTCAAAGCAAGAGTCCGGGCGTCGGACTTGACATTTGCACTGCTTTTCCCAGCCAAACTAAAAATGTATTACAACCAGCGTTCTTTTTTTTTATACCCCTGACAGTGCATGGGATTGGCTGGACTGACACTTCCCTGATGTATTGTCCGAGAGACGTCTGGAGACAACACAATCGAAATCTCAGTGGACCCCCGGAGGCACAGGACAGGCCTCCGGGATAAAAGATGATAGAAAGATGTAACCATGTATACTGTATCATGCAAATTGATTTATAGGCACATCTTCAGCACAACCGAGGATTAATAGAACATGCTTGTTTACTTGAATACTCAATTTGCAGGAAATCATATATACTGTCGTAAACTGGACTTCTGTAATATATTACAGACAAAAGAAATGTTGGAATGCATACTTTGAATGCATACCCTTGATTTCAATAAAAAATTGTGTTTAAAAAAAAGTAGCAGTCATAAAAAACATTTTTAATATACATGGTTAAATACTTTCACAGTCATAAAATAGCAGTAGTAGCTAGTGCCCTATGACAGCAAGGAAATCTCATGAGCAGTAAATGTACCCCATGTCAGCAGGAATAAGAACTCAAATATCAACTTTATTCATAATGAAGAAATGCATTACTTTCATCCTCAAACATTGACTTTTCATTTCCTAAAAAAATATACACTTTTGGAATTTCAAACAATATTTTTTGTTTTTGCCGTATTAACCTATTTCCTCTCAAGCACCAGTTTGTTATAATCTGAAAATATACTTATTTGCTCCCAAATACCAACTTTTAATTTTGAGTAATTAAACTCAATTCCTCTTAGGCACATGATTGCTGTTGATAGAGTGCTTACAACAGTCTAAATTGTATAGGTGCACTATACTCATGGTTTAAACGCACTCACATGTATTTTTATCGTTTGCAGGGTTTCATGATTAATAAGATGAATGTGATCAGATCCCTGACACCACTAGAGTGGTGTCCCCACTCACGACGGGAGGGCACTTCTGTTGCTTTGGGTGGGGGTTATGGGGCTGATCAAGAACATTTGACTTCACATCATATGCTGAAACTATATCCAATTGGAATGCGCTCTGATATCCTCGGGGATCAAGTCCGCGCTATATAAAACTTTATAAATAAAATAAATAAATAAATATATTAGCATTGAAATGTAGTGTGCACATTTAAGTAGGACTCTGTATGTATTAAAGAAACGTATAATTCCTGCATGTGTAATGTGCTGGATGAAATTATACTTGTGTCATGTAATTTGTATTTAGTTTAAGTTGACTGAATTGTAGGCCCAAACTGTAGGTTGTTTTGAGTTCTGTTTCTCCTTGGTTGCACAAGAATTATAATTAAATGAATCATTTTTGTGCTCGAAGACAGTATGTTCTCATCCTACTGCAGGTGCCAGAATTTGACCTTGTTATTCTTAGATTTAAGGAGATACTCAGAATATCTTTGAAGAAATCTGGAAGGTGAAAAGGGAAGCCGCCTTTGGTGTCTGGCCTATCTGGGAACCAAGGCCACTGGAAAAGTATCAATTTAATTAAAGGCTTCTGTGGAAACTTACTGAAGGACGGTGTCAATGAATATGACGTATTGTGGGTTGAACACTGTCTTTTTGTATTATGTGCAGGGACAGATTAGGAGAGACTTCTACTTATTTCGAAGGAGAAGGAGCATCTTAGAGCAAGCTCCATAGCTTTAAGCTATCAGGCCCAATTGACGTGAGTACTTCTTAGGAAGCCAACACGTGCTGACACCTTTGGGAAAGGATATTGGGGAAATAGGTAGGACTTTCATTTAGAGCAGAGTAGGGAAAGATACTTTTGTTTTTCTCTCAAATGAAAAGAGAATTAGACTCAGCTTCTATCCTTTGTCGCATTTTGATTTTGGAGTTCATCATATTATGCCTCTTATGGCGAATTAATTATATACGACTCGGCTCTGTATTGATTTCTATGTACCTATATACTCTGATATTGGGGTGTGTTTATATTAAATTATTTTTGGCCTTATAATAAATCTACAAAACTGGAATTCGGAGTCTGTGGTCCTTTAAAGCATGTCTAATTGAAAAGATAATCTTGAATTGTTTTACTCCCTTCCACACTATTTAGCAGGCAATAAAAGACCATCTGCCTTGAACTAATTAAGGAAGGTAAGGAGCAAATTTAGCATCACCACTGTTATCAGTAAGTGTTAGAAATGGGGGACTCTAGTTGGCAATGGTTTGCACCTTTGTCCAAGTAGAGACCCTTCTTCCTAGTCAGGGTATGGGGGATTAATACTTCTAAAATAACCCCTGCTCACCACTTGGTAGCTTGACACGAGCAGACAGACTTATCTCAGAGGCAGCGGTTAAATCATTTGTGCACACATACAGTAATACAGTGATTTAAACACAATAAAAAGATCTAATCAGATCACTTATAAATTAATATGGGATTTTTTTTAAATAACTGACCAGGCATGAATTTAACCGAGATTTGATCGGTGATTGACACAAAACTTCAGAAAACAGGCAATGTTTTTAGCATAAGCTTTAACTTCCAGAAATTGGAGCGCGAGAAATGCAGGGCGGCAACTACGCAAACCCAACATTTTTAGTATTGGTAGTATCCATTGGTTCCTTGGGTCTTTGTAAAATTTGCAAAATAAAACTATATGGATCGGAGACTGTGAAGATACATCATCGCAAGGGCAGACAGAGAGGTTCTTAGACCAATCATTTGGTTGCGGGAAAGTCACCAGACGATGGAAGATATTAAACCTGAGACGGGTCAGTAAATATTTCTTGTAAGTGTTCAGCTTATTGGTTAAGTAAGGCTGAACTGTAAGGGTGGCCTGAATAGATAAAATGTGCTGCACTGAACATTTTCCAACCTCAGTAGTAAGTCGTAACTGCTCCAAATGTGGCATGCATAGCTTTTTCAGTTCTTTCCTGGATAGCTCCGAGATAGTTAACAGGAAATGAACATATTTTTCTAGGCCTAGGTCATAGAGGAATTTTTTAACATAGACGAACCAACTGATCTTGTGCACTTTTTCAAGTATAAGGCAATCGCGTAGGAGACTTCGAGACAGTTCACACTATAAAGAAGACCAAAAACGGTGCCATAGAAGGATTGGTTGGAGTTTGATGGTGTCTGATATGTATACCATCCCCAATTCTAGGTGGCAGCAGTAGGTCGAAGAGCTCTGAGGGACAGCAAGCAAATATCTCAGAAAGCTGTTCTCAACTTTCTGAAGAGCATCCACATTGACCTGACCCCAGACCCCGGCTCCATAGCATGCTACGCTAATGCACTTTGCTTGATATATCTTGATCATTTCGGTTGCTGACCTCTTCCCTAGCTATTGTGCAAATGCTACAAGGGCTGTGGTAGCCCTGAGGAATGATAACTTTCTCGCTTCAATGGCCTGTTTCCATGAGGACTTGTTGTCTATTAAAATCCCTAGATAGGGATAGGAGATTGTACTCTCCAACTTAATATTATTAATAAAAATATCCTTTGTTTTCTTGGATCTTGTTCCTGAGTGCATTACATACGTTTTTTTTTAATATTAATACTGAGATCCAAGCTAGCCTTAAAGCTGAAATATCTATCTAAGATGCGTTGGAGCTCCATGGGAGTTCTAGCCAAAATCACGGCATCATCGGCGTATAGAAGTGCCGGTATTGGGCGAGAGCCAATGAGGGCAGGTCCTGGCTCCCATCGAATATAGCTGTTTCCAACCCGTTGGTATAAAGGGGGAATAGGAAAGAGCCAGGACAAAGCCCTACCTGACCCTCTTTCCAACCCCGAATGATGCGATGAGTTCTCCCCTCAGCCCGTACCTAACTCTTGCTGTTGCGCCTGAGTAGAGCTCACGGAGAAAGTTCACCAAGGGTAGATCTACACCCAATTATATCAAAAGGAATAGCCTTTTATGCCAAGACCAGCCAGAGTTGAACACCAATATTCCAGGAATAACCAACATGATGCCTGTCGAGCTCATCATAATGCCACAGATAGCCACCATAGTGCTAAGGATGTCCAACCCGAAAATGCCACAAAGCACCATAATCGTGATCAATGACCAAAGGATGGCCGTTCGCCTTCAAAGCATCCGTAGCAGGGGTATTACCCCTCTTCAGCAATTTGCACCAGGGGCTACATTAGACAAGGCCTAAGCTCAGCGCCATGATTGGCTGCTTTAAACGCCTTTTCTACCTAAGCTTCCAATGAAGGCTCCACTGCTACCATTTCACCAGCCTCAGCACACTTCATTGACATTGGTAGGGATGTAACAAATGACCTTCTTCCTAACCAGAAGCTTACAGATATAGAATGAATCAATAGTGGCAAATGTATCAACATGAAAGATCTGCTGCATTAAATATCATCATGCTGCTGTGTGGTTCTGCTCCACATAGTGATCAACTGAATGTTCACTGAATTAGTCTGCAGCTCTAAATGTGCTACCACTGTGTCTGATGCTGGACCCTTTTCTATTGTGGTTCTACAACAACAGTAACGTGAAAATTCAGGAATCACTCTGAGACCTCAGTTCCTCCTATCCCTCACCTTCCCTCTAGTAATCCATGGGGTCCTCTTCCTTGGAAATCCAGTATTTGAGGGTCTTGGACACCCCTAGAAATGCAATACTCAGTGGTATAACGAAACTTGAGGGGGGCCCGTGCAAGTTATATGGAGGGGGCCCCCCTCGCTGACGCCCATTCAAGCCCACCACCCGTGTACCATGCCGGAAGTAGACCCTGGTGCTCTGGGCCCCTTACCTCCTGCAGGGGCTATTGTTACGCCACTGGTAATACTAAGGATGACCATTAGACATCCGCAGGATTTCCCCCACGCCACCATCTTCAGGGTTGGGAGGTGGTTGAGGCCCCTCTATAAGGTCCATCAGCTGCCATTAGCTACAGGTTCCAATGGGGTTCCGAAGGACTTCCAACTAGAGCAAAGTCATTAGTAATGAGGTGCTTAAAGCAGCATGCCGATGTGAACCACCACCTCTTTCATTCTTCCCTCATGGCCTGACTGAACTTGTAATTAAGAGGAAAGGCTGCTGAAGGCTGAGGCAAGAGTTTGGGCAGTGTGCTGGTAGTGGTAGGTAAGTTTTAGTGAAGCTTGTGCTTCATCCCATGTGTACATAGATCACTCAGAGTAGAGCGCACCTGGAATCTTGCCTATTTTTAGAACTGCACCAGTTTGAGTTCTGCATCACCATTTTCTGACTAGTTGTAAGATTAATGAAAAACAGAGAAAATGCAGTAATACAAACACACAGAACATGCGCAGGAAATGTGCCCGTTTTTTCCATGATTCTTCATCGCTCACTAAACAAAGCACAAAACCTCAATAGGCACATTGTTCAAATGTAATTTGCGCGATGGAGGCTTTGTTCTTTTATTTAGTGATGTGCTATCAAAGAGGCTTTATAACTCTTCAAATAACCTAGCAAAACGAGTAGGTATTGGGTAAACACATTCTTTCCTTATACAGTGTCTCCTTTTTTTGATAGTAGGAATTCTATCAGTTTCAGTAGCAATGAGACCTATTCCCAAACAATTTTGACCACCTGGGGCCTCATTTATGAAAAGTGATGCATCGCTGCGTGAAAACAGCGATGCGTCACTTTTCACTGCGCACTCCTTGCGACATTCCTGATGCGTCATATTTAATGTATGACGCATCATGTCGCAAGGAGTTACAGATACGTCAGTATTTCTGACGTATCTGTAAGCGCAAAAGTGACGCATTGCTGGAGTGTGTCACAAAAGTGACGCAACTCCAGCAATGGGTCCTTTCACATGGGGAAAGCCCCATGTGAAAGGGCTTGCGTCAGTCTTACGCCTGCTGTGAGGCAGGCGCAAGATTTTGACGCAACAGCGTCCTAAAAGTGACGCAGTGAAATCTCATAGATTTCACTGCTTTACTATTACGAGGCTTTTTGCGGGGGAACGCCCCCTCTGCATACATTATTCCTGATGCAGGTATAATGTGGCGCAGGGGTTTAAAAAGTGACGCATCTACCTAGATGCGTCACTTTTTAAATATGGCACAACAAGGCGCATTTTTTTAAAAAAACAGCAGGTCTGGGAGCACACCGCTCACCTATCAAGCAAGGTTCGCCCCTGGCATTCTGGGTAATGCAGTTTCTGGTAGTTTGCCTCGTAGAAGTGTTGTCGAGTGTTTCGCCAAGGTTGGCGCAAATGTGCTGATCTCTAGACACCGGTGTTTCAGGTTCATTAACCTTCGTCAGTAGAGATTACAGACTAGTTTTAGGGGTTTGATGAATAGGTTGCCGAAATCGTCTCAGGTCTGGTACCGCTCACTGGCACGCAGGGCATCAACCACGAGCTCGTCAACTCCATGACTCACGGGAGTCCATTAGAAAAAACAGCAGGTCTGGGAGCACACCGCTCACCTATCAAGTAAGGTTCGCCCCTGGCATTCTGGGTAATGCAGTCTCTGGTAGTTTGCCTCTTAGAAGTGTTGTCGAGTGTTTCGCCAAGGTTGGCGCAAATGTGCTGATCTCTAGACACAGGTGTTTCAGGTTCATTAACCTTCGTCAGTAGAGATTACAGACTAGTTTTAGGGGTTTGCTGAAGAGGTTGCCGAAATCGTCTCAGGTCTGGTACCGCTCACTGGCGCGCAGGGCATCCACCACGAGCTCGTTAGCTCCATGACTCACGGGAGTCCATTAGAAAAAACAGTAGGTCTGGGAGCACACCGCTCACCTATCAAGCAAGGTTCGCCCCTGGCATTCTGGGTAATGCAGTCTCTGGTAGTTTGCCTCGTAGAAGTGTTGTTGAGTGTTTCGCCAAGGTTGGCGCAAATGTGCTGATCTCTAGACACCGGTGTTTCAGGTTCATTAACCTTCGTCAGTAGAGATTACAGACTAGTTTTAGGGGTTTGCTGAATAGGTTGCCGAAATCGTCTCAGGTCTGGTACCGCTCACTGGCGCGCAGGGCATCAACCACGAGCTCGTCAGCTCCATGACTCACGGGAGTCCATTAGAAAAAACAGCAGGTCTGGGAGCACACCGCTCACCTATCAAGCAACCTATCAATCTCATAGATTTCACTGCATCACTATTACGAGGCTTTTTGCGGGGGAACGACCCCTCTGCATACATTATACCTGACGCAGGTATAATGTGGCGCAGGGGTTTAAAAAGTGACGCATCTACCTAGATGCGTCACATTTTAAATATGGCGCAACAAGGCGCATTTTTAACACCGCTGGTGTGTCACAGAAAGTGACGCACCGGCGGCACAAAACTGACGCAAGGCCTTCATAAATAAGGCCCCTGGCTTTTAAAGATGAGCAAAAAAAGTTTAATTGCCATTACACATTTCTTGATCAGATTCGCTGTGGGTGGGCTACTGACAAGTTGTGAGTATTCATGCATATTTACGTCACACTGACTCATGCTGATTTTTGTCCCTGGTGAGCAATTCTTCACAAGTAGAAGAGTCTACTAGCAGCTGAAGTCCAACTTTTTTTCAAAATGTTTGGCAGTCGGCCACAGTGTGACCTAAACGGCTTTAAAAAGTAGTTGGAAGAGGATGAGGATTACCGGTTCCTCCATTTTAGCTTGGTTCAGCAACCCTGTGAATCATATGGGGAAGTAAAGGGGAGGATATTGTCTCTTGTAAATTAACGACGACGTGGACATAGTTGATATTCTGATCTTTCACAATAAATGGAAGCAGCAGCTGTTGTCCTTTTTACCTTTCTGACCTCAAAGATAGGCAATGCATAAGAAATGATTTTTAAATGAAGGGCTGATGAATGGCTTGGAGACAGTGGCTGGGTCCTCGCCAGCATCCCGTGACAAGCCAAATGGAGAGAAAGGACATCCTGTGTCCCAGGAAGTCAAATGAGGAAGCCACAGAGCTGAAAACGCTGCAAACTTGCTTTCAAAGCCTGGGAACTCAGACCTTGGAAACGCTACATATTTAAACAGTTTTCAAAGCAGGAAAAAAGGCCGATTCTCCTCCTTAGGGACTCACTCAAAAATAAGATCGGATTCAAACATTTTCTGCACAGAATTGATTAATATATAGGAGTGACATTGACTGGAGTCCATGCATTTTCTGAACTAATAATTCCATAAATATTTTTCACATGTATTTCAATAAAACCTTTTTCTGTAATGCTTGTTTGTTCCTATAGAGAAGATTCTATTCGACACGTAATATATTAAGGGCCATATATATCAAGCCTTTTGCGATTCGTTAAGGCCGAAATTCGCAGAATTTCTGCCTTAGCGAATCACAAACGGCCTTTTTTCCGATTTTGAAATGTATGAAAAATTAGCAAAATAACGAATCGCAAACAATTGCGATTCCTTATTTTGCTTAATCATTTAAGGAATCGCAATTTTGCGATTCCTTAAATGCTAGGTATGAAGCTTGTAGTTGGTGGTAATTTGCGATTTCTTGTAAATATGCACAATTGTGCATTTGTAAGGGTTGCATATGACGCACATACATGCCCATTGGGCATGTATGTGCGCCATATACACACACATGCAAGTCTCAGGGGTGCATCAGGGTGTCCTTAAGACACCCCTGCACCCTTGAAATAATTCTCAAATTGTGATTAGCAAATTGCGAATTCGCAAATTGCGAATTATTTCGCAGTCATTTCTATGGGCCTTCTGGCCCATAGAAATGAATGGGAAATTATTCATTATTTGCGAATTCCCAAATAAGGAATAAATGGAAATCGCAAAAAAATAGCGATTTTCTACATACATACCATTTTGCGATTTCTAAATAGCGATTCCTTAAAAATCGCTATTTAGAAATCGCAAATGGTGATGATGATACATATGGCCCTAAAAGACATATAGAAGCACAGACCACTGATGTTCAAATGCAAACAAGGAAAAACCTTTCGCCCACATCGAAGCGTCTAACTTATAACCAGCATAATTAGCTAATGTCTGAATGCTTCTCAGTAACGTAGCAAATACATCATGGGTCTTAACGCACCCACATAATTTGGGCTCATATTCCCTGGTTTTCTAGTAAAATAAAATAGCTACTAATTGGAGTGGTGCCCCCTCACATCTCCTAAGTTCAAGTGCAACTGCACCTGCTCCACTATTAACAGCTACAGTCACGTGGGCCTCATATAAAAGAAAATGACGCAGCGTGGTGACGCAAGCCATTTAGCTGCGCCATGCTGCGTCATTTTCAAAGCACAGGGATGCGTCGTATTAACAACAATATGAAGCATCCCTGTGCTTTCCCCTGCTCTGGTGCTTAATTTGCTGCCCTGTGTCACAGCAGGCACCCTTGCGTCATGTTACAAGGGGCCCTGCGCTGCGGGGATGATTGTTTTTGAGCAGGAAGGGACACCTTCCTGCACAAAAACAATCATTAATGGCATTTTCCTCATTCCATGCATGCTGCTGAATTATTTTCGGGAGTTAAGAAATAAGTGCTGGTGCCAGGCACGGGCACGCGCAAAGATCAGTACAAATTAAGCACTGTAAGTTAAACATGTGGTAAAATTTCAAATAAATAGCAACATGAACAGTTTGGGATATTGCCTATGGGCCTATCATTATAAAGAGGAGCACATGTTTTCCAGTATCGGAGTAAAAACAGAGCACAAAAAATCCATGTGAAATGAATAGATGACTATACAAATGACAACCAATAAATCAGTACAAACATAAGCCGAACGGCGGCTGACCAAGGCTCAGCACTTCAAGCCCAGTTTTGAGAAAATTGGTGTTCTGTGCAATCACTTCCAGAGCCTGCTGCAGTTAGGCTCTTCTGAATTCCAGAAAATTAATTTTTTTGCGAAAAGGAAGTGCACCAGAGAAAGAGTCCCATACATCCAAATGAGTCCAATTGTCTTCTTTATTGAAATCCAAAATCTTAAAAAGGCCTTCAGCCAACGCGTTTCGTTCCAGTGACAGAACTTCATCAGGGCTTCGTTTGCAACATAAGCGATAGCATCACCGTATTTACTAGAACATGGTTCAGGATCAAATGACAGAACAATGGCATATGGGACAATAATCCAATTTCTTTAATATTCAACAGGGAGGGATTATCTCCAATAGTGTATACTATGTAGTGGCCGGTACCCCTCAATGAGGGTACGATTAAAATTAAAATGCAACTTTTTGATGCAAATTTTCTTTTGACCCCATGTCTACTTCTACAGGATAAAGCCATTGCCATAGACACACGGGGCTAATCATACGATAGAGGAAATTTGTTCATACCACCCCAAACAGCAACGGATCTGCATCTTGGCACAAATTAAAATCCACACTTATTGCAACATTTACAAGAATATCAATTCCTAACTAGGTGTGCATCTTGCTAGCAAACTCTCCAAATGTCTCAGGTCAACTGCAACCACATCATCGCATTTTGAGACCTTGGCAAAAAAAAATAAAGGTGCAGCTTCACTTAAATACACATTTGCAAGGAGCATGTGTCTCCTTCCTCCTTAAGTATGTGGAAGTGCATTCTCTCAGAAACAAAGAGGACAGTGGTGAAAGGACTGGGCTAACTTTGCTGAGCCAACCATTCATGACGCACTGAATTATTATTCATCGGCTCCCAGGAACCACATGAGTGGGTGATGGAGGCCTCTTCACACCAGCAGCCTTTACATTGCTTCGCCCGCATGGAACAGGGAGTGCACTTTAGTGCATGGGCCTGGAAGGGCTTTTAGAGGGGAATGTTTTTCATTTAATTTCTATGCCTGAGTTAGTATTCTTGCTCTAACCATTCATACAGATTAGAACATTGGAATGTTGGGAGCTCCATTGAAAACAACGAAGTGCTCTGGGCTTGTAATGACCAGTAGAGGCACGGAGCTCAAACTTTCCAATGCTTGTTGACAGCTGTTGCTGTGAACAATCAATCAATCAATCAATCAAAGTACTTGTAAAGCACGCTACTTACCCGTGAGGGTTTCAAGGTGCTGAGGGGAAAGGGTGCCGCTACTGCTCGAAGAGCCAGGTCTTGAGGAGTCTTCTGAAGGCGACCAGGTCCTGGGTCTGCCGTAGGTGGTTAGGGAGGGTGTTCCAGGTCTTGGCAGCGAGGTAGGAGAAGGATATGCCACCGGAGGTTGTTTGTTGGATGCAGGGGACAGCATCGAGGGTGAGGCTGGCGGAGCGGAGTTGGTGGGTGGGGGTGTAGAAGCTGAGTCTGCTATTAAGGTAGGCTTGTCCGGCGTTGTGGAGTGCTTTGTGTGCGTCGGTGAGGAGCTTGAAAGTGATCCTCTTGTTGACGGGGAACCAGTGTAGGTCTCTCAGGTGGGGGGTGAGGTTCCTGCAGTGGGGGACGTTGACGATCAGTCGGGCGGAGGCGTTTTGGATGCTTTATAGTCGTTGTAGGTGTTTGGCTGGGATTCCTGCGTAGAGTACGTTGCCATAGTCCAGTCTGCTGCTGATGAGGGCCTGTGTCACCTTTTTTCTTGTTTCGGTCGAGATCCACTTGTAGATCCTGCGGAGCATGCGGAGGGTGTTGTAGCAGGAGGAGGAGACGGTGCCGACCTGTTTAGACATGGAGAGGGAGGAGTCGAGGATGAATCCCAGGTTGCGTGCATGGTCTGTGGGTGTTGGTGCTGTTCCCAGTGAGGTCGGCCACCAGGAGTCGTCCCAGGCTGTGGGGGTGGGTCTGAGGATGAGTACCTCCGTCTTGTCCGAGTTCAGCTTCAGACGGCTGTTCCTCATCCAGTTGGCGACGGCCTTCATTCCTAGATGGAGGTTGGTTTCAGCGGTGTGCGGGTCCTTGGTGAGGGAGAGGATGAGCTGGGTGTCGTCGGCGTAGGAGATGATGTTGAGGTCGTGCTGGCGGGCCACTTGTGCGAGAGGGGCCATGTAGACATTGAACAGCGTCGGACTGAGGGATAAGCCCTGGGGGACGCCGCAGATGATGTCGGTAGCCTCGGATGGGAAGGGCGGGAGGCGGACGCTCTGGGTTCTGCCAGAGAGGAACGACGTGGTCCAGTCAAGGGCCTTCTCTTGGATTCTGACTTCCAGGAGGCATGTCTCTAGAGTGCGATGGCAGACCGTGTCGAAGGCGGCTTACAGGTCCAGGAGGATGAGGGCTGATGTTTCACCGTTGTCTAGTTGGCACCTGATGTCATCTGTGGTGGCGATGTGGGCTGTCTCGGTGCTGTGGTTGCGTCTGAATCCGGACTGGGACGGGTCTAAGATGTTGTGGTGGGCCAGTTGCATGTTGATGATTTTCTCGATGACCTTCCCCGGGAACGGGAGGAGGGAGATGGGCCGAAAGTTCTTGAGGTCCTTGGGGTCCGCCTTGGGCTTCTTGAGGAGGGCGTTGATTTCGGCGGGTTTCCAGCTTTCCAGGAATGTCGCTGTTTCGAAGGAGATGTTGATGACCTTCCGTAGGTGGGGTGCGATGGCAGCGTCTGCTTTGTTGAATACGTGGTGTGGGGACGTGTCTGACGGAGATACTGAGTGGATGGAGTTCATGACCTTGCGTGTCTCGTCGTTGTTGACGTTGGACCAGGAGCTCAGGCGGTTGGTGCTGGTGGTGTTCACAGGGGAGGAGGGGTCTGGCGGGGAAACATCCTTTACAATGAAACTTTTTCCACGCAGAACCTTTACAACGCAGGATTTACAACGCAAGTTGTTACAATGACTTGCGCTGGAGGGCGCTGTAGGATAGGGAATAGTTTAATTTACTATCCAAAACCTCCCCTACTATCCACGGGGACTGGAGTTGGAATAGTAAATTAAACTATTCACTGTCCAGCGCCCCCCAACGCAAGTCGTTGTAACGACTTGCATTGTAAAACCTGCGTTGTAAAGGCAGGCGTGGAAAAAGCATGCGTTGTAACGACATACATCCGGTCTGGCGTCGTCGGGACGGTCATGGTGTTGAAGCTGTCATAGATGTCAGCAATCTTGCGGTGGAAGAAGATAGCTAGTGAGTCGCACAGTTCTTGTGAGGGTGGTATGTCGTTGGCGCTGGCGCTGGGCCTCAAGGAGCTCAAGGTCACTTCAATACCCTCGTGCTCCATGAAGCCTTTGTTTTACATATTACAACATTCTGCTCTCTAGGGGTTGAATGTTCTAATTGCCTTAAAGCCCTCTGTAGCGAGCTCTAGCGGCCATTAAAAGACTCTCTCACTTGGTAGACCCCACTACAATGGGCTCTGAGGCTCTATTTGTGAATGGGGAACTGTAATGGGCAGAGGGAATATTTGCCCCTTGCCTGCATTCTGCCATTCACTGTGTTGGTCAGGATCCACATAGCGGAATGAGATCTGATGCAGCCACACATCTGGGCAAATCCTCTGATGAATGGGGATGATCATAGATCTGCATCTTCAAAACTCTGGCTTCACAACTAATTGCATGTCTTAAGCACTGAACAAATGTGAGCGCACAGTTCAATTTTGCTCATCACATCTGCTAATACATTTCAGTGAGAAGGCCACACAAACTTATTAAACCATAGAAATGAGGACATTTTTGTGAGAACTGCTATGCACATGCATCCAATATTGTGCATGTGCAAATTTGTTAGGTAAATCTGCATATTGGGGGAAAAAAGCTTTGTGAATCAAGCACAAAGAGAGAACCAAAAATCATAACTTTCCTTCTTCACTCTTGAGCTCTGGAATATAATCTCTAGTCACTAAGGGCCAAATTACTAGTGGGTCAGTTAACAAGATGGTATTTATTTCACCTCATAAATAATCATAACCCCAGGGCACGTTATTAATTGTGTGTGATAAATAGCACCTAATACACGTTTTCGGCAAATAATAATCCGAGTTTCATGTCTACCACGCTATAATCTGCATTGTACAGTAAATACTGGATACATTTCCTTGGCTAAATTGTGCCAGGTTTTACCAGCTGAAATTTAACGAAGATCCTAAGTAATAATTCCAACCACTGTGCAAACAGGGGTTTTCTTTCCCACAGGTCGGAATACACCGACCTGCTCCTAATCAGACTCACGGGGCCGTATTATGCATTTTCATTGCTTGCACCGAGCACACCTATTAAAAGGTGCGTCCAGTGCAAACAATGATAGTGTGCCCTCTTACGGTGTATGTACTACCCACAAGGGAAGCCGCAAACTTACGCTTCATTGGGGTCAGCACATTAATGTGAAAGCCTGTGTTTTCACAGTGCAGGCGGCAGCCGCCTGCACTTTTGAAGGAGATTAGATATCCCCTTGAAGGCGGGTGCAGTCACTGACTGCACCCGTCTGCCAGGGGATGTGGGGGGGAGTCCATAGGACCCCCTTTCCCTCCTCTAGAGGGATGCAAATGAGGGTTTGCCCCTTAAAAGTAGCGCTGGCGCTTTAAGTATGCCAGCATTATCAGTATTACTGAAGGGGACGCACAAGTGTCTGTGCCCCATTCTGTATTACAAAAGTGCCCTGTGGGTGCAAAATACGGGCGCAAACGCCCATTGCGCCCCTGGGGCACTTATTGTAATACAGCCCCTAGACTTACCCTGCATCCACTCTCTTGATTTACTGTCACTCAATCAATCAATCAAACAGATTTGTATAGCGCACTACTCACCCGCTAGGGTCTCAAGGCGCTGGGAGGAGGGGGGAGTCGCTACTGCTCGAACAGCCAGGTCTTGAGTTGTTTCCTGAAGGAGAGATGGTCCTGGGTCAGCCGTAGGTGGGTGGGGAGGGAGTTCTATGTCTTGGCCACCAGGTAGGAGAAGGATCTTCCTCCGGCGGTGGCTTTGCGAACTCATGGGGCGGTGGCGAGGGCGAGGCTGGCAGATCGGAACTGGCGGGTGGGTGTGTTAAGTGTGAGCTGTTGAGGTATTTGGGGCCCATGTAGTGGAGAGCTTTGTGTGCGTGGGTGATCATGGACAATGGGGTGAGGGGTATCTGTGTGTCATACCAAAGCTACCTAACTCACTTACATCTCACCTTATTTATACACACAAAAGCCCAGGACCCGCATTATGGTAAAAGCACATTTTCATTGTTTAACCGCATCGCTGCGGCGGCTTTTCCCGCTGTGTGCGGCAATTTTTTAAAAGCTGCGTTACATGACGAGCTCAGCTTGTCATCCGCACAGGACCACCGTGGTTGATGACGAGCTGAGCTCGTCATCAGCAGCGAAGGGGTTAAGCCGGGCGCACCTTTAACAAAGTGCGCCATGTGCAAACAGTAAAAATGCGCTCTATTATCGTGAATGAGCTGCCCCCAGGGCCGCTGCGACCCTGGGGGCAGCACATTCAGGTGAAAACCGAAGCAGCTGCTTTACACCCGCTTCATGTTTTCACTGTGCAGGGCCCACTCGCCTGTACTTTTGAAGGGGATTAGATTTCTCCTTGCAGGTGGGTGCAGTCAGAAACTGCACTCACCTTCAAGGGGGATGTCTAGGGGGACCCTGTGACCCCCTTTCCCCCAGCCAGAGAGCTGCCATCGGAGGTGCACTCACAGTGTTCCACCTTTCACAGAGTGCGACACCTGAGGGTTTCTTTGCCTCTGCGCCCACAACTGTAATACGGCGCAGATGCAGAAGCAAAGGGATTCCCTCATGTGCATGAGGAATGACCCCATGCAAATGAGGGAACGCCCCCTGCAGATAGTGCTGGCGCTTTATGTGCGCCAGCTCTATCGGTATTACAGAAGGGGCGCACAAGAGTCTGCGGCCCGTTCTGTAATACCAAAGTGCCAGGGGGGAGGGGGCGTAAAGCAGGCTGCTGTTGCACCCCAGGTCACTTTATGTAATTCCGCCCTGATATACAAAAGTTTTGCACAGTCGCTCATGAGCTGCAAAGCAATATAAACAGTTATGAAATGTAAATCATTTTATGAAATGTGCCTGAAGCCTCAAGCACGAAAGTCACAGAACATAGCGCTTGGGAGCCTTTGCAGCATGGCCTGTCGCTGGATCCATGTTTTCCTGCATGAATGTGGCGATATTTGCCTCTGCACCAGCGATGTCATCGTGGCCAAGCAAAACGTGGTAATTGTAAACAATGATGCTGCTCTAATTTTGTTAAATGCGCGAGGTATATTTTGCATTTTAATATACTTTCGGGAAAATTAACAATTATGTTTTAATGCCACCATTTCTATGCTTTAATAAGTTTGTGGGGAACTTCTCCCTGAAATGTGTGAGCAGATGTGATGCAGCGGGACACAAGGGATGCTTTTCACTATCAGCAGTGGGTTATCAACATTCCTGAGGAAAGAGATCATGTCACAAATAAAAACATATTTATTTGTAAAACGTCCATTTTGGTGCAATTACTAACTAGCTTTTCTTTCCCGGGTCCTTTATGACGAAAATGTATCTGAGAGGTGAAGATTACTGTACTTGATCAAAGAGGAGACGTCATTTTATATTACCCAGTAATTGTCTCTAAGCAAAGGCACATCCATGTATGGCATTATAATTTTGTGAAAAGATAAAGTTATGATGTTTTTTTACATGGCAATTTGTAAAAATATGATTTTTCTGTTATCTAGAGACCAACATTCTCACTGAGACCCCAAGTGCTACGTAGTTTATACTCATTTTCAGTCATAAATATCAAACTTGTTTCAATACAAACCATAATTGTTCCAAGAACGAGCTTGCTATGCATATTAGGTGCACAACACCATGTATATTTTATCTATATTAAGCCTTGTGCTTTGTCACTTAAAATGAATAAACATACATGGACTAATCAAATATAATTAGTCCAAAGTACTGTCCCTCTTTGTACTTTTAATAATAAGTAGTTGGAAATTTCTGGGCAGAGTCACAATGGCATTTACACGTGCTTGAATTAGTACCTCGAAGCACCATTTCACACACTTTTAAATGTCTTTGTGAAACAGCCCTATTATCTCAAAGAAATGTTTAATTTGTAAAGGATAAGTGCTGGGACCCAAAGTTTTGCTCATAGACCTGTGGCCATCATGGTAGGTTGGGGGGTGAGTACCAAAGATGTGTAGTCATAATTGCACTTAATACCTCTTAAATCCACCACCAGACACTTCCTGTCTCGTTGTCTTTCTCTTTCAGATTCAGTTTTCATCTCTGCTTTTTTCCTGCATATCCGTCTTTCCCATCCTCCCTCTTTCCTGTTTTTGTGTTTTTCGCTCTCTTGCTCTAGATCAAAGTCTGTTGAGGAGTAATAAGTGTCGGTCCCCAAAAAATAAGGCCTCACCTTCAACCACTGGCTTAGATTCAGCACTCTCTCTAAGTGCACTGTGCACTTACTCAGGATTCTGCTATAGACAACACAAATGGAAATAACGAGTCAACCAGTAGCACATGGTTCTGAGTTTATGAACATGGAAAAGTATTTGTCGAATGAGTTTTTGAATTAAAAGAAGTACCATTAATGTGCCTTTAAATAAATTGTAAACTAACTAGTATACATTGAAATACATCATTCAATATACATCTCACTGATCTTCAAGATTACTTGCATTGTTTGCAGCATTCTTTTTAGATACTTGAGTGGGTACTATATTCCATGCATTACATGATCACATACTCCACAAGTCAATACCTGGGCCCAGATTAGCTGTCCCTGGAGCGTCGAGGCACCCCACTCCAGCCAATCCTTGGCGCCCCTCTGCATATTGTTCATATGCAGTATGAGAGCAGCATCTGGATTTGCAGAAAGGATTTGACTGAGGTTCCATGAGGTGCCCTTGCGCTGACGGCATCCAAGAAGAAAGAAGAAAATACGGAGGATAGTGAAACACAGAGGGGAGTGTGCGTAAGTAAATTTGAAAATTATTTTATAAAATTTTTTGGCCTCACTGGGATCGGCTCTCGGTCTCCTCAATGCCTCTCCAGTGTTGAGGGTCACTGTCCGCCACTGCTAAATGGTGGCACCAAGGCGAGTCTGCATATTCTAATGGACGCTTTGAACTAGAAGCCCATCCTCCAGGACACATTTCTTCATGTAGCTACGAGCAGAAGGGTCCAACATATAAGATGGTCTGGCACACATTTAACAAGGTCCCCTACTGTCAACCTGCAGGTGCTGGGAGCGAGACATAGGCTGGGACTTGACACAAAAGGAAAGGGAATGGGTCAGGGTAGTACTATAACCATGCAAACTTTCCCGCAACGCCAAGTTTCAGTACATTGAATATAACATACTTCACAGGGCCTATCACACCCCGGCGAGATTACACAAAATATTTAGGTCTTCCTCAAATTGCCTCTGTGTCAGATATTAGACACTTATATGGCACATATGTTCTGGAATTGCTCAGTAGCTGCACATCTATGGTGCGTGGTTCTGGATGGACTAATTGGCATTACAGGGCACAAAGACCTATACATCATGGCGAGCAGAGACTTGGAACTGTTTCGGTGCAGGAAGGCAGAGAGTGCCTCGAACCGTTACATAGACTTAGAGCCGCTTATAGTCCACAGGTCCATCGCCATGAACTGAGTTGAGGTACTGGTGCGCAGCAACACTTAAATGGGGCACAGCTGAACTGGTAGCACTTTGGCGAGAGGAGACCTGAGGACTGCTCAGGGTCCACATAGCTGCAGACTGGGACAATTTGCTATTTGAGTTACAGGAGTTTCAAAAGGATCTCCCTGCATAAGGAGGGATATTGACCTAGCTGCCGCACGACATGATGTTCTGAGTCACTAGTGCATTGACCCACCTGCCCCATGCTTGAATGTAACATGGATGGGAGCTGTACTGCGCAGGGATACTGAGGGGTGGTGCCATATTGAATGCGCATGAATCTGTCTTTTTAAATACAAGCGTGCATGTGCAGGAGGAGGACAAACAAGATGATGACGGCTGTGTTATCTTTGACTTCGTATATTCAAATGTTTTTATTTTATTTAAAATTTTTATTTGCTTTTACAGAGAATGCACTCACAACCACTGTTACAATGTTAGCCAAGATTGGATAATAGTCGTTTACACATTGGTGTATATATAGCTAGCCCATTTTGTTTGTTTTTTGAGAGAGAAAGAGATGTAAGAGGGAAAGGACAGACAATTTAGTGGTTTCTGCTGAACCTAATGTATTGCAGAGTATGAACAGGGGGCAAGGTAAGGCAGTGGCGTAAAGAAACTTGAGGGGGCCCCCAGCAAAGTACTGGTAGCCCCCTCCCACTCTCTGACCACACTCAGGAGCTCTCTGGCCAGGGTATTTTGCTGAGGGGACCCCCTGGAACTCGGGCCCACCGCACATCGGGGGATGCAGGGGCCTTTGTTTCACCACTGTGATGGAGTCACTAAACATGATATGCAACTGTGACCCGCATGTTTGTTAAATGCCCATTTGGTACTGTTATATAAAACTTAATAGAAATCAGGTGGTGTATCTCTTAACCTGCTTGCCCCTGCTTCTCTTCAGCAACAGCATTGAGGCAAAGCCAGATAACGGAAGAAAATCTGCCTTTGGAGTAAAACTTGACAACTTTTGTGTTGGCTTACGTAAAACACACCCACTTTGCTTATATTTGCAGGGGGTGGTACAAACGGGTTCTGGTGCGGCATGACGGTCAACTTTCAGAGCAAAGTAGCTTTTGCACATGAAAGTTGATCCGTGGCTGCTATATTTATTGCTTTGTGAGGCATCCTGTTGCTTTGTGCGGCATACCTTCGCACGTGCACCAGTGCAAACCCTTTGCAAATCTGACTCTTGTTGCCGTCTTCCCTATGAAGGAACGTATTTTTCAGGTACTCATATAGTGGGTAACAGACATGGGAAACATGGTGCTTTTGTACCTGCCAAAAGATCTACATTTATTAATTTGCACCAAGAATTAATGCCACGAGAAATTTTGAAGGAGTTAAATGTAAATTAGATTGAAAGATGAATTCATGTTTTAAAGAGGGAGAGCACATGCACATGTCTACTATCCTGAACTCCGACTTTGCCAGCCGCGATAATTCAAAACATATGGCCTCTGGTGCGCGTAAAAGACACCAATAGGCCATGGGCGGAGTTACGCGACCGCCCATGGCCTATTGCGTGTTCTGTTAAAAAACAGCACGCACGCGAAGGCCAATGAAAATGGACCTTGGAAATAACACGCACGAAAGTTGTGGAATTTCCAGGTCCATTTTCAAATCCCCGGGAAAAAGACTCTCGCTGCGCGACACTGCATGCGCAGTGTTAGACGGACCGGGAGGGTCGGCCGAGATTACGGGGAGAGGTCTCCAGGGAGAGCCGTCTCCAACGACTGTACAGATAAGTAACTTCCCCCCCACAGACGGACACCACACAAGATTGAAGGTTAACAAGACTTTATATGCAATTCTTAGGTTACGTTGATATGATACAAGGAGGTCTGGACTCAGGGGTCCCCTCGGTTCTGATCTCTGGTTGAGGAAAAGGGTAGCGGGACAGTCTTAGTTACCAATGCGTAAAATAGCTCTCAATCCTCGAGCTCGGCGTGTTTGCTGATCGGGCCGTGGAGGAGCCAAGCAGGTCCCGAGATGGATGAAGGATGGTCGACGGGCCGTGGAGAAGCCAAGCAGGTCCCGATATGGATGAAGGATGGTCGACGGGCCGTGGAGAAGCCAAGCAGGTCCCGATGAAGATGACGGTTACAACGGTCCGCGGCCTCGCCAGCAGATCCGGACGACGGTGAAGGATGAAGGTTACGACGGCTGTGGCAGCGCCAACAGGCAGGACGATGGTGCACAGGACAGAGCTACGGCAGCGCCAGTAGTCCGTCCAGGATGAGTTCCTCTTACGTCTCTCGACTCCAAGATACAACTGCCTTCCTGCTCTGGAGCTGCCCCAGTTATAGGGCTGGCGTGCTTTGATGTCCGGACCCTCGCACTTGGAGGTCGGGAGGTCCGGGATGAGGGAGTCCAGACACCCAGCAGGGGGGTGGAGCCAGCGCCCGGGGAGGCGATGGGCGAGCGGCACTGGGCGGGGGAGAGCCATCGGCACCTCTTGCTCCCATTGACTTGCCAAGTAGCCCGCTCACCTCCTGGGTGGAGGGTGGTGCCGGAGTGTCGGAGGCTGGGCTAGGCCCAGGGTTGAGGTCGATCGGGGGCCAGGTGGCCTCGTGGCGAAGTGTCCAAGATGGCGGCCCGGGCTGGGCGCATGGGCCGGCAGTGGATCGGACTCACGAGGTTATCATGTTCGAGGGCAGGGGTCCCTGAGGGGACGTAGGGCGTGCAATGGTGGTGTGTGGTGCTTGCGTGACTGGGCTCGGGCCTGGTCGAGCCGGGGGGAGAGCGGCCCGTCATGTGGCCTGTCCAACATGCGTCCCCCCCAGCTGAAGGCGGGGAGAGTTACCCATCCTCTTGGGGACTCTCTTCGTCGAGGCGGAAAAACCGGGACAGGCCATCGGCGTTAGCGTGGTCGGACCCAGGCCGGTGTTCGACTGTGAAGTCCATACCCTGTAAGGAGATGGACCAGCGTAGCAATTTTGGGTTTTCCCCCCGCATATGCATCAACCACTGCAGGGGTCGGTGGTCAGTCTGCACCCGAAAGTGGGTGCCAAAAAGGTAGGGCCGGAGTTTCTTGAGGGCCCATACCACAGCGAAGGCTTCCCTCTCTATGGTGCTCCAGCGTTGTTCCCGGGGTAGGAGTCTCCGGCTGATGAAGGCCACCGGTTGATCAAGGCCTTCGGTGTTCACTTGGGACAGGACCGCCCCAATGCCCTGGTCGGAGGCGTCCGTCTGGACGACGAACTCCCGGCTGTAGTCTGGGGCCTGGAGCACAGGAGCGGAACACATGGCGGCCTTTAACTGTTCGAATGCCGCTTGACACTCTGGGGTCCAGTTCACCTTCTTGGGCTGATTTTTTGACGTGAGTTCGGTGAGAGGCCCCACGATAGTACCATAGTCTTTCACGAACCTTCGGTAGTAGCCCGTGAGGCCCAGGAAGGCTCGCACCTCAGTTTGAGTGATAGGGGGTTGCCAGTTCTGGATGGCGGCAATTTTCAGCTGTAGAGGGGCCACTAGGCCGCTTCCCACCTGGTGTCCGAGGTAGGTCACCGACCCTTGTCCAATTTGGCATTTGCTGGCCTTGATCGTGAGGCCAGCTCGCTGAAGGGCTTGCAGCACTGCTTGGAGGTGGTGGAGGTGCTCGGTCCAATGATGGCTGTACACAGCGATGTCGTCCAGGTAGGCGGCGCTGAACTCTTCGAGCCCCGCCAGGACCTGATTGACGAGCCGTTGGAAAGTCGCTGGGGCATTCTTCATGCCGAAGGGCATGACCGTAAAGTGATAGTGGCCATCGGGGGTGGAGAAGGCAGAGCGTTCTTGTGCTTGGGGTGTGAGGCCGATCTGCCAATAACCCGCCGTCAGGTCGAAGATGCTGAGGTAGCGGGCAGCGCCCATTCGGTCGACCAGTTCATCTGCCCGGGGGATGGGGTGTGCGTCCGTTCTGGTGACTTCATTCAGGCCCCGGTAGTCGACACAGAACCGGAGTTCTGGTGTGGTTCCGGGGGCGGCTGCTTTGGGGACCAGTACGACCGGGCTGGCCCATGGACTGTCTGAGGGCTCGATGACCCCGAGCGTGAGCATCTTAGCTACTTCCGCCTGGATGCAGGCCCGTACCCGATCAGGTACGCGGTAGGCCCGGTGGCGGATAGGAGGACTGTCTCCGGTGTCCACATCGTGCACACACCAGGAAGTGACACCTGGGGTGAGGGAGAACAGACTGGCGAACCGTGATAGGAGGGCTTGGCACTCTTGGCGTTGTTCTCTGGTGAGGGTCTCCGAGAGTCGGACCCCATCCACGGAGCCGTCTTGCTCCTGGGTCCGCAAGAGGTCAGGGAGAGGCTCGGAGTCGTCTTCAACCCCATTGTCTGTGGCCATCAAGAGGCTGAGTTCTGTTCGTGCAAAGTGGGGTTTCAGTCTGTTGGTGTGGAGGACTCGGAGCGGATTCCGGGCGGACTCCATATCGATCAGATAGGTGGCAGGACCCTTGCGCTCGATTACCTTGAAGGGTCCCGTCCATTTGTCTTGGAGAGCGCACGGTTCTGTGGGGGACATTACCCAGACCTGTTGCCCCGGCTCGAATTCAATGGATGAGGCGTTCTGGTCATACCATTTCTTCATGTCCTCTTGACTGGCCTCTAGGTTGGCTTTTGCTAGGTCTCTGAACCGCCGGGACTGGTTGCGGAGGGTGAGGAGGTACCGGAAGACATCTGGAGGACTCTTGGCCGGGGGCATCTCCCAGCCTTCTTTGATCAGGCTGAGTGGCCCCCGTACTGGGTGCCCATAGAGCAGCTCGAATGGGCTGAAGCCTAGGGACTTCTGGGGGACCTCCCGGTAGGCGAAGAGGAGGCACGGTAGCAGCACGTCCCACTGGCGACGGAGGGGCTCTTCCAATCCCCCGATCATCCCTTTTAGCGTGCGATTGAACCGCTCAACAAGTCCGTTTCCTTGGGGGTGATAGGGGGTCGTGAAGCGGTAGGTGACCCCACACTGTTGCCAGAGGGACTTCATATATTTAGAAATAAAGTTCGTGCCTCTGTCACTGACGACTTCTCGGGGGAACCCCACACGGGAGAAGATCCCCATCAGGGCCCGGCCGACCACTGGGGCTGTCACGGTCCGGAGAGGAATAGCCTCAGGGTAGCGGGTGGCGTGGTCCACTAGTACCAGGATGAAGCGATGGCCTTGTCTTGTACGCGGGTCCAGGGGTCCCACAATGTCTATCCCGACCCTCTCAAATGGGGTCGTGACTACTGGAAAGGGTTGCAGGGGGGCCTTTAATTTGCGGCCGCTCTTCCCACTGGCTTGGCACGTGGGGCAAGATCGGCAATGCTGGTGCACATCGTTTCTCATTTTGGGCCAGAAGAAGTGGGTCACTAGGCGGCTGTAGGTTTTATCTTGTCCCAGGTGCCCTGCCAGGGGGACATCGTGGGCCAGATTTAGCAGGAAGTCTCTAAAGCGGAGGGGCACCACTAGTACTCGGTTGGCCCCCAGCTCGGCGATTCGTTGCTCGCTGTACAATAGATCATTGTCCCAGTAGACCCAATGAGTTCCGGAGGTATCCCCTGCGCCTTGGGCGAGCGCTTGTTGTCGGAGTCCCTCAAGGGAGGGACAGGTCTTCTGTTCCTGACGAAATTGTTCTTGTGTGGGTCCCCCTTCTTGAGCCCACTGATCAAGATTAGCGAGGTCGGACGGTTGAGCAAGTTCGAGGGGGATGCCATGGTCGGGGGTCTCGGCGGGGGCGACCGGAGGCGGTGGCGCCGGCCATTCTGGTTCTTCCGGGTGATGGTTGGCACGGGCGGCCATGGACCGGGTGGTGACGCACGCCCAGTCTGGGACGCCCAACATCCCCAAGTGTTCTTTTCGCTCCACGGCTGCCCACGGGGAGCTTTCCAGGTCATTTCCGAGGAGGCAGTCCACGGGGGCGTCGTCTCGGACCGTTACCTTCAACATGCCGGAGACCCCTCCCCACTCAAAGGGGACGCAGGCCATCCGACACAGACTTTCCGAGTTGTCGGCTGATCGCACAGGGCAGAGAATGTTCGGTAGATATTGTTCTGGGGTCACCAGATGACAGCGGACGGCTGTCACACTGGCCCCGGTGTCTCGAAGGGCCTCGGCCCGTTGTCCATTGATGCTCACCCATTGGCTGTACTTCTGGGTGTTAGCGGGTAGGGGGACCCGCGGGACCATGTCTCTTCCCCCTAAGCACGCGAGAGTCATGGCGGCTGGCTCCCACTCTTGATACTCCTGCTCGCCTGTTTCTTGTTCCTCGGAAATCTGTTCTTCCCCTAGTGCCGCGGCGGCCACCTGGCGGGGTCTTGGGCTCTGATACTGCGGGCAGCTTGGGTCGTTGGCATAGTGGCCGACTCGTTGGCATCGGTGACATGTAACATTGGCTCTGTATCCCGGTCGCGCCGGGGTGCTGCCCCGGTTGGCCGGGGGGGTGGTGCTGGTAATGGGGGCGGCCGGAGTATTGTCTCTTCCTCGTCCTTGGCCCCCTCCTCCTCCTCTGGATCGGTGGTGACCATTGTTGTTCCTGTTCTGCTCGTAGGACCCATTCCGGCCCACTCTGGTGATCTCCCACCGGTCAGCTTCGGCTGCGAGCTGCCGGGGATCGGTTAACTTGCTGTCGAGGAGGTGTTGGCGTAGTTCAATGAAGCAATTGTTGGACAGATGCTCCCATACCATCAGATTGAACAGCTGCTCGTAGGTCGTGACGTTGTTCCCTCTGATCCAGCCTTCGAAGGCTCGGCTAAAGTACGTTACATAGTCCACCCAAGTTGTACCTGGAATGCGTGTGCAGTCTCGGAACCTCTGACGGTACATCTCGGGCGTGAGGCCATAGCGGGTGAGGAGGGCCGCTTTCATATGGTCGTAGGAGGTCATCTGGTGGTCTGGGAGCTGTAACAGAGTATCGCGGCCCTCATTGAGGAATTTGCCCCATAGGCCGGCTCCCCAGTCGGCTCTATCGATCCGGTGCGCAGTCATCGCGATTTCATAGGCCTTAAACCATTGCTGGATGTCGTCTTCTCGAAAATATTCTCGGACCACATCCTTGGGGATGTGCACTTTTTTCTCCGTGGTCCCTGGGGTGGACGGTCTGTCGGGCACCCCTAACTCTTTATTCTGTTTGCGCAGGTTGATCTCGGCTAGGTTCCGTTCGTGCTCGTACGTTAGTCTTTTTTCTTCGAGCTCCCTTTGCCTCTGTTTCTCCTCTCTTTCTTCTCGGAGGCGAAGGTGCTCTAAGTTTATTTTTTGCTCGGCCAATTTGAGTTCGTTGTGGGGTGAGCTACTCTCTGTACGTTATGCGGTGATTCGGATCGCGCCGCTGGCCACCAATGTTAGACGGACCGGGAGGGTCGGCCGAGATTACGGGGAGAGGTCTCCAGGGAGAGCCGTCTCCAACGACTGTACAGATAAGTAACTTCCCCCCCACAGACGGACACCACACAAGATTGAAGGTTAACGAGACTTTATATGCAATTCTTAGGTTACGTTGATATGATACAAGGAGGTCTGGACTCAGGGGTCCCCTCGGTTCTGATCTCTGGTTGAGGAAAAGGGTAGCGGGACAGTCTTAGTTACCAATGCGTAAAATAGCTCTCAATCCTCGAGCTCGGCGTGTTTGCTGATCGGGCCGTGGAGGAGCCAAGCAGGTCCCGAGATGGATGAAGGATGGTCGACGGGCCGTGGAGAAGCCAAGCAGGTCCCGATATGGATGAAGGATGGTCGACGGGCCGTGGAGAAGCCAAGCAGGTCCCGATGAAGATGACGGTTACAACGGTCCGCGGCCTCGCCAGCAGATCCGGACGACGGTGAAGGATGAAGGTTACGACGGCTGTGGCAGCGCCAACAGGCAGGACGATGGTGCACAGGACAGAGCTACGGCAGCGCCAGTAGTCCGTCCAGGATGAGTTCCTCTTACGTCTCTCGACTCCAAGATACAACTGCCTTCCTGCTCTGGAGCTGCCCCAGTTATAGGGCTGGCGTGCTTTGATGTCCGGACCCTCGCACTTGGAGGTCGGGAGGTCCGGGATGAGGGAGTCCAGACACCCAGCAGGGGGGTGGAGCCAGCGCCCGGGGAGGCGATGGGCGAGCGGCACTGGGCGGGGGAGAGCCATCGGCACCTCTTGCTCCCATTGACTTGCCAAGTAGCCCGCTCACCTCCTGGGTGGAGGGTGGTGCCGGAGTGTCGGAGGCTGGGCTAGGCCCAGGGTTGAGGTCGATCGGGGGCCAGGTGGCCTCGTGGCGAAGTGTCCAAGATGGCGGCCCGGGCTGGGCGCATGGGCCGGCAGTGGATCGGACTCACGAGGTTATCATGTTCGAGGGCAGGGGTCCCTGAGGGGACGTAGGGCGTGCAATGGTGGTGTGTGGTGCTTGCGTGACTGGGCTCGGGCCTGGTCGAGCCGGGGGGAGAGCGGCCCGTCATGTGGCCTGTCCAACACGCAGTGTACAGCAGGCCCGAGCCCTAAAAACTGCTGAACAAACTGAGGTCATTGTTATTAACGGTCTACTTATGAGTTGTGAGCTGTCAGAGAAAAATCACAAGAAAAGAATCTCAAGAGCGTGCTTATTTTTTACATGTTTGATTAGCAGGTGGTTTGTGCTCCGGGGAATTCTCTGAATATCTTCTGCAGTACCCTGACAGGATAGATTGGGATGTCAGAACTCATTCATTAGAGGGGACTTCTTACATGAGAGCGCCATGTAATATCCTAGCCCAGGTTAGTTCTTTATGTCAACACTAGTCTGGAACAAGGAAGGTATAGTTAGGGAATTTACAAGGAAATATTAGAATGCCAGGTATTTACAAAACATAATGGGGCCAGTTCACTAAAGCATTTATGAATATGGGAAGGATTACTAGAAGATAACAATTTTTTGTAGAGGCCTTTATGAATCAGGCTAGAAAGTTCCAACTCTCTATTAATAAAAGTGCAAAGGGGGCACAGTCCTTTCTATGTTTTATTATTTGTATATGCACATTCTTTGAATATTCCAATAATATTCCAATTTAGATGTGGTGGACTTACTTCACAAAGGCATGTAAAAGAATGTAGAAGAGTTCTATAAGAGTACGATTTATGTTCGCCAAAATTCTTTTGGGTTTTTATGTAATTTGTTATTTCTTTAGTTCTTTATTTCTAATTTCTGCAGCAATAAAAATTACAACTAATATACTTAAAGTTACTTATCTGACAAAGGATACAAATATTAAAGATGTTTACATAACTGAATTTTAAAAGCTATATTGACCGGGAAAGATTGTTTCAAAGAACTGAAGAAATAAACAAAATAAACATATTTTCTCCTAGTCATGGTAGCTATCTAGTTTGGAAACAACAGGGAATATTTAATTAGGATAATGTACATTTTCCAAATCATTTATGAAGGAAAGTCTTAATTTTATTAACAACATGGAGAAGAATATTATGCTTCTCTAATCTTACCTTTCATTAAGTAGCAGCAGTCAAAAATATATTTAAAAAAACTGGCTCCCAGACCCTTAGATACAATAAGCCAATGGGAGATAGACAACAGTGTAATGAGGAATCACTCAGGTTGCCCAATATCACCTGTCTTGACTGTGAACAGTCCTCTTTTCTTGTAGCGAGAAGTGAAACATAAGTAGTAAATAAAGGAAAAATGGAAAACACAAAAGAAACAGCCAGAGCAAACTTTTTTCTTGTGACAAGTCCAGACTACCGAATTTCACAGCCAATGAAGGAGGAGAATGGATGAAGCTGGAAGATTTAGCGTCTGAAGAAATGAAGGAAGATGAACAGGGATCCCCTGGGAATGCCTTATGTTGAAAAAGCTGTTGGAGTAGTGGTAACAAAATGTTAATATTGTGTTGGGGGTGTAATACTCGCCTTCTTGTCTTTAATAACATTAAGACTTTTCTTCAAAAATTAAAACGTCAGTGGCTCCTATTATGCTTGTTTATGGCATGTTAATTACCACAGAAGATGCAGTATGAACAGTATGAACAGATTTGCAGTAGAATGTATGAAAAACATTAGACCAATCAGCTGATCCCAAAATGTCCCCCAAATGGGAACCCGCCCAGAAGGTATTGGATGCATGGCTCCCTGGGTAGAGTGTGCACCAAAGATGGGGGTATCTATTCCCGTAAGGAGCATAACTCATTTAACACATCAAGTAAGAGTAAGGAACTTTCTAAAAGAAATAAGGAGTTGGGAATGTGAAGACATTCTGAGCTGGATCGTTCGTTGTTCATAAACTTTAAGGCAATTTCCCACACATTTTTTTGGTTTGTTCAGAAAATACGGGCAGACAACAGAAGTTAAATTTATTTTTGTGTGTTTTATTATTTTGAAAACAACACCATTAGAGTTAACAAAAAATGAGCAGAAACATCCAAAGCTTTTACAACAGATAAATGTTTGATTGAAATCAAGCACAACAACAATTTGGCAGAAAGCATTTTGAGCGAAAGATCAACATTATCAGACCAAGATATAAACAACTGTAAAACAACATTTACATCCCATAGTTGGCTGTCATTAGGTATAGGAGGATTACAAATGTTATTCCCTTTAAAAGACGATAAATGAAACAATGCTGTCTCACAGGCTATCTGTTGATATGGGGACGATGAGTTGAAATTGCTGACTGGCAAAGGTTTGCAGTACAATAAGTTTTACCCACACTAGCTTGCTATGCTATACAAATTATGTTAAAAGAGATATCCGCAGAAAAGGGATAGATAGATTTCCCACACATTTGTGCCGCACACCATTTGCCCAAATAGGCCAGGCTGATTTGTAAGTTTGGTAGTGCCTGGGACCCAGCATTTTGGGATTTATTTCTGAAGCTTCTGACAAAATGCCAGGAAAAGATTTGTAATACCTGCTACTTTCTAAGCAGAGAGGGTACTGTATTGTTTAGTATTAAGGTAAGCGTATTCTTCAATATTAAGTTGTGAGGGCGTCCCTGCGGGTCTGAGAGCAGATTGCGAAAGAAAGGAAGAAGAATGGGAAACTCTATTGCTACTTCTAAGAGGTGAGGAAGCCACACCTGAGATTACCAGAATTGCCTTCTGACGTCTGACCTGCGCTAACACTCTGTTGATCATAAGGGAGGGGGAAAGGCATATTTGATTGTTTAGGACCAATCTTGTAGAAGGCATCCAATGATAAAGCTAGTGAATTGGGACGCTAGCTGAAAAACTTGGGAAGTTGGGAAGTGAGGCATGATGTAAAGAGATCTACGCGAAAAGGCCCCATTTGTGAAATAATCTGCTAAAAATAGAGGGATGAAGTTTCCAGTCACTAAAATTGTGTAAATGATAGGAGGGCAAATCTGGTACAGAGTTGATATATCTGGGCAGATATTCTGTGTGAACAGTTAGATTGTGAAGAAGACAGTATTCCCAAAAGCTTTTTGCTATTTCCAACAAGGGTCTGGATTTTGTACTGCCGAAGAGATTGATGAACCTTACCACAGAAAAATTGTCCTTGTGAAGCAGAATAGAGCAGTGAATCCTGTTTTATGCTAGGCATTTTAATTGAAAAGGAGCCTGCATGCATCTCTAAACAATTTATGTGCAATCTGGACTCCTCGCGAGACCATGTACCTCCAATCGAGATCTGCCCACACCAAGCGCCGCAACCTGACAGCCTTGCATCGGATTCCAACACATGATCTGGGGCTGATGCAAAAAATGGTTCTACTGTTCCAGGCATCTAAATGGTGTATCCAGCATTGGAGTTCCAATTGAGATTCCTGAAGTGATGAGAACTTGATACTGAATGGATTGAATGTTTTGACACATCTAGTGAATGTAATTGAGATAAATAATAAGTCTGGACTGAGGATGGGCCACATCCGGCTTCATGATCTTTGTGTAGCAGCATGGGGCTGATGGCAGGCTAAAAGGAAGACAAGAAAACTGATATGTGTTTCCCTACTATTGAAATTGGAGAAATTTCCTGGAATCGTGATGGATAGAAATGGAGAGATAAGCATTGTGAAGAGCTGAATCAACCATCCAGTCACTCTGCAAAAGAGCATCTCTGAGATGGAGAATAGTCTCCAGTTTGATATGGTGGTATAAAACAAATTTGTTTAATGTTTTAAATTGAAGAAAACCTATACAATCTGTGGATAGCAGAGGCCAGGGGCAACACCTCATGTTTACAATTAGTTCTATGATCTTTATTTAGGCAATTTCTCGAGAATTTACTACCAAGGTAAGAGTAAAACTGCACTACTTCCATCTTGGCACTCCCCAAAAAATATATAATATCTGTCTGATTCTGACTTTCTTCATTCTAAATATCATGACTTTAGTCTTAGATATGTTTATTGTTTTTAAATGTTCCTCTGCATATTTTTCCGAAGCACAAAGACAACTTTAAAGGTCAATTGCGTTTAGAGCCAAAAATATATAATTTTCTGCATAATGAAGACAACCAATGGTCATTAGAACAAGTTTAGGATGATCCCCTTTTACTAGACGACTCTGCTAGGTAAATCTTCAGTATAATGCGAGACGAGGCACCCCAGCTCTAAGCCATTATGCGTCACCCTTTTTCTTGGTAAACCTTGGATCCCTCCCATCAAAATCTGAGTCCATGTGGAGGTATGCAGGACAAATATTTGCCTCATAAGATAAGCAGGAATCCTAGCACTGACAGATTTCTCCACAGCATCACCCGGTCAAACCTGTCGAACGCTGTGGACATAGCAATGAAAGCGGTATACATGGGCATGCCACTAGCTGGAGAATACGTTTCTATTAAGGTTGGTGGTGCTGTAATGTTATGAAGTATAAAACAACACAGGGTATGGCTCTAATCAGCAAGGCTGAGCCTAATCAGAATGCAACAAAAACCTTGCCTGTACTGATCCTTATTCAGCGAAATCAATCATCTGGGTGACAGTAAATTAATTAATGTCAACCTCCTCACAATTTATTCAAAAAATATATAATTTTTATTTTTCCAAGGGTTAATTTTGTTTTTTCTCATCATATCATAAATCCAAAATGTTTAACATTACACCACAAAACCGAAGCACAATTGAATGACTGTCAACAAATACACAAGAAAATCAACAACATAAAGAGACAACTAACTCACATACAACACATATAACACAAAACAAATAAACTACATATCTTTTCTCAAAGAATCTTTGCATTGGTAAATCAATCTAGAGGAACCAATGGAAAACACTGTGAATGGTTTAACAAAAAGATAACTGCACTGTGTCACTTCATGGACTTCTATTTTGTCATTTGTTTTACCAGGCAGCAAAAATATTCTTTTTATTGATCACACTTGTTTCACAAATAATGCAAGCAATAGTCGATGCGTTTTGAACCCCGTACGTTGTTGAATGGGGGTTCTCTTCAGGACCAATCACTAAAAGAACAATAACAAATAAAAAGATGTAAGGACCAAAACTACTTCTGTGTGTGAGCAAAGACAATCAATGCATTTGTAGTGCCCTTGACCATTCAGTTTAAAAAGGCGGATAGCGTACCTATTTAGCAAAATCAGCCGATTTCGCTTATAGACTTAATCAAGTGGTGGCCATCATAAGTTTCTGCAAAAACAAAAAAAATATATAAATTACAGAAAATAAAGAAAAAGCCGTTTAAAAGGTCAAATTGCAAAGTCATGTCTTTGGCGGCAGGGGGAGCAGATTACTTACTTAATGTAGAAAGGGTCAATAGGACTTCATCCTGGCTTGTGTGGGAAGGGGTACCCTAGAAAATGTTTTTTTTTAAAAAGGTAGTGTGGAATCAAGAGTCCATCCGGATGCTGATTTATTAGTGACAAGGTTGAAGTAATAGGACATTCCTTTCAGCGATGTCTTAATAGAGCTAGTCGGCCTCGTGGCAAAAACAGTTTCCTAAAAAAAAGAACAAAACGTGATCTGAAAATTGCTATATCAAGCCGAACACTGTCACAGTTTTAGTCCATGCAAAACACTATTTGTGACTGTTCCTACTATGGAGGGGAACAGAAACAGAGTTTCAAACCTTCTTCTCCATCCTCAATGCAAATGATGTTGGACTAAGATTCACATGCACAGTTAGTGCCAAAGAAATTGAGTTCTTGGACATGAAGGTCTACATTAGAGACAACAAAATACAGACCACTGTACACAGAAAGAAAACAGTCACAAATAGTGTTTTGCATGGACTTAGTTTTCATCCTCAGAAATTAAAGAAAAGCATACCGTATGGCGAACTGCTAAGGATGAAGAGAAATTGCTCAGAGGATCTGGGAATGGAAAAGAAATTTGCAGAAACAAAAAGGTGGTTTCTAGAACGAGGATACAAACACGCAGATGTCAACATGAGTGAAATAAAGGCGAGGAGGAAGACAAGAGCTGAGACACTGATGACTAAAGAAGAAAAGAATGAATAGAAGAGAACTGAAGATGAACATCAAGATAGACGCAACCAGAACAGTCAATTAACAACAAAACAAAATCAGCCACGCATGGTAATAATTTTCAGCAAAGAAAGCTACAAAATTCAGCAGATACTCATGAAGTATTGGCATATACTTCAAAAGGATCCAGACATCGGCACCAACATCGAAGAAAGCCCGCTGGTTTCGTACCGCAGAGTACCAATTCTTTCTGACCATTTGGTACACAGCCATTTTGAAATCAAGGAATCCTGGCTACAAATGAAAAACAAAGGCTTTACAAAATGCATGACTTTCAAAGCCGGCAAGATAGGCCGAAACATCAAGAACATCAAAGACCCGGCAGGAAAGAACTTTGCAATCAGAGACAACATAACATGCGAATCGTCCTTTGTCATCTACATGTTGCAATGCTGCTATGGAAAACAATACATTAGGAGCCCAGTATGTCCCCTTAAGAAACGAATATTGGAGCACATCCGTGCCACAATAAATGGGGACCAGACGTATGCTATTGCCAAACACATCAGACTGCATCCAGGAAAAACTTGGCAAGACATCAAGTACTTTGGCTTGGCAACCATTCCACAGCATGAACGTGGTGGCAATCGGATACAGAAACTCAGGAGACTGGAATCGAAACTCATAATGAGATTCAAAACCAAACAACCGTTAGGTCTAAACGGAGATGAAGAAATGCACGTCCACCTGTAATCAGAAATTTGAATTGAGACAAGAAAATCAAAATAGGCAACGAAGAACAAAACATGAGCATGTAAATCAATTGATGAATAAATTGAAGCAATGTCTCTATTAGGTGGAAACTGCAGTGGACATAAGCACAACCAATTAAGGGTCACAGACAACAATTCTAGTGGGTGGAATGTGCACAGCGGGGGCCAAGGGCACTCCGCCCTAGATATGTCATCAGACAATTAGTCTCAAGTTTACTTACATGACCAATGTAAACGCTACTGTGACATTGGAAAATCGTTCATGGCTGCGCCGTGAATGTTAAAAGCGTTACTTATCTAACCTTAGATGAGCGCTGCGTGGGAAGTAACATAACATTAACCCCGCTGTCAGACACTACACCCAACAGGACATACACACGTGTAAATACGAAACGCACAATAAAATTTGTTGAAACACACACTCCATGTCCCAGAATGCACCACAAAAACACTTTGTTGTAATGGTATAAATAATTAAATTGAAAAAGGACACTTGTAAAACACTGCCGTGAACAGGAACTACGGTTCGAAACGCGTAGGGGTTTTTCTCACGAACTGAAAATAAACCAACTTTAAAACCACCAAGAGGCATGCCGCGCTAATTCTTTTGTGTGGAATATATATATATATATATATATATATATATATATATATATATATATATATATATATATATATATATATATTCACAAAGAACTCCAAAACGCCACTTCCAACCACACAGATTAGCGAAGCGTCAAGCAGGAGACGGACCACCAGATTAGGTAACAGTTCTCTTTAATCCAGGTTAGAAGTTCGTTTCAGGAAATGCATAACGCGTTTCAGGCTGCAAGCCCTTGTTCACATGCACAAGACTGTTTGTTAAATTTTTACTTTTATAATGCCAAGTGATCACTGGTACACGCCCCTCCCACACATCATGTGATCATAGACATAGTAAACATACTTTTTACCGCGACATGTGCAAACAAGCTATAAAAATAGTATAAATACTTGTATGATCATTGTCATATATTATGAAAGCAATTAAAACTATTACCAGATAAATCCGTTAGTTGCACATGTTATTTCAGTTTTATCACATACAGACACCCTTGATCTCATGAGGGATGCGGAAACTATTACTATTTGTATGTCATTATCTTATTTAGGGGTGGGCATAGTCCAGTGAATAAAGTGTAAAGTGCTTAATAGTGCCAAACAGTGCATGCCCAAAAGTGCAAAAATTCACATAAGTACTACAGTATATTTACAAGAGAAGGAAAAAAGTGCATAATGCCTGATAAAACTACCTGAATTTAGAAATGATCACTCCATGCTAACTACACAAACGGACAATAGTCTCCTTCTGTATGATAAAAGCTTGATAAAAAACATTTCATATTATTGACAGGGTTCATCATAAAAAAGTGGTAAAAGGCGATAATACAAACACCCTGTGTCTAAAATAGTGTTAAAATTAGATATATCAAAAAATTATTTTAGTATTAAATATATTTACACGGAGGGGTTGATAATTGCATAGAATATGATCCCTGGCTAACAGGGATCCTGACTAGCCAAGTCTAACACAGCAAACATATACCGAAAAGATAAACCTTGACAATTGATATTGCACATCCCTTGGTAACAGGGAACCTGACTACCAAGGGTGATATAAATCGTGTTGATTTACAGGATATATATATATATATATATATATATATATATATATATATATATATATATATATATATATATATATATATATATATATATATATACACACACACACATATTTTTGTTTTTAAAATCCTTACCTCACTTTAACTTTAATCCATTTTCATAAATTACCCCTGTCCTCCTTTTCCTCTACCCACCCTTTAATCCTAAAATTACCCTTACTAAACCTCCTCTGCCTCTATACACCCAAAAACCTAAGATAATTATTATCCTCTTTACATCTGTCCACTCGTAATACCCCCAAAATCGCTCTTACCCTCCTTTACCTCTTCCCACCCTGAAACCCTAAAATTACCTTTACCCCATAACATCTAGCCACACCTGATCCCCACAATCACCCCTCTCCTCCTTTACCTCCTTCCATCCCTATACCCTAAAGTAAACCTCACCCATTACCTCTATCCGCACCATAACCCTAAAATGACCCTTAACCACTTTACCTCTACCCAACTCATAAAACTTCAAATTACCCTTACCTCCCTTTAATCCTACTCACCTCTTAACCCTAAAAACACTTACCTGTGATGTAAGGATACCCAGACTAAAGCCTGTGGAATAAAAGTTACATATCAGTTAAAGAGATAATGGCTTGCTTCTGAGTCTAGGAAAGGTCAATGGGGGTTAACTGATGGTCATGTAGCAGGGACCAGCTATAAGGTAGTGAAGAAGAACAGTTAGTGAAACTACCTCTTGAGATACAAGGGATGGCAAAGACTTCCAGTATTCTCCAAAGTAGCCCATTCACGCAGGAATGGAAGGAAGGAGGGTCAATCAGTTCTGACTCCTATTACACTTCCAGAGCTGGAAAAATATCTTTGGAGAGAGGTAACAACCCTGGCCCAGGGGACAATGTATTGCCTATCTACTAAGGATAAGGCCAATGGGTTTTATCTGCTGACTATGTAGCATAGATTTGCTCTCTGGGAGTGAACACGAAATGTTGTCAGAACAAAGAGCACCTTTAACACTACCTCATGTGACTTGGAGATGCCAAGGAGGCCTTCTTCCATTTATCAATGACTCTCCTAAATAATCAGGCTCCAACCACAGAAGAAGGAAATCAGTTTTGACTCTGTCAGGAATGGGAGTGACCAAGAAGTTGTAGACAGGCTTACCTTGTTACAGCTGGGTCCCTCTATTGTTAAACATGGGCTCATGGGTATGTTCACATTTTGGTAAAAATGGAAGCGCTGCTAAGGGAGGATTGTGAGATAATTGTTGGGATTTCGCAGTAAAATGCCTCCAATCACTAGCTAGTGCATATGATAAATGTGCCACCTCCGCCACCACCTCCCCAGAATATTGCTGGAAGAGGGAAACATCCATCTGAAAATGGTAACCATGCTGGAAGAAGAATCCTGCCTTCTAACTTCTGACTCCTAGCTTGTTTTGAAAGAAAACACAAACACTCAGGGACTAAAGGATTCATGATTCCTGCTTACATTGAGGGACTGGAACTGCTCACCAAGAGTCAGGTGGTTGGTCAGTTTGTCTGCTAACTTGTATACATCGGTTTGAACCAGAATGGTGAACATGCCTGAGGCGGGGTAACATGGAGAAATATCTTTATTTCTCTTTGTTATTTCTTCTTTGCATTCTGCAGTACACACACAAAGAGGAAAGTGACGCAAAGCAGAGCTTTTGGGCAGGAAGGTACCCTGTTTTGCACAAAAACTATCCAGACATTTCCGCAGACAACCTTCCACTATGGCACAAGGGTGCCTACATTGGTGCTGGGCAGTCACAAGGAAGGGGGCCAGCAATTGGAGAGTGCTGAATTGCACCACTACTATGAAGATAAAGTGCAGTTCTGCTCTCTCCCATTCATGCAACGCAGCACAACAACTTCATTTGCTGCACTGCGCAAACTCTTTGAAAGTATGCACCCAAGTTTGAAGGTAAAGTCATTGACCTGGACAATCTGCTTGATGTATCTGACATTTGCTCCATTGCGGTCAGCCTCAAATTGCGCCTAGATCCTGGGCTACTGCAAACCTGTTTTTCTTCTCCAAGGTGCTTGACTTTTCTAGGTGCTTTTAGTTTAAAAAGTTAAAAATCCATATATTTGGTTCCTCTTAACCAATCCTGATGATATGGATGTATTTTTGCTTACAGATGCTCATAAAGTATTTCCTTGGTTTTTTAAACTGGGAAATTTGAGAGTTTTATTGTGTTGTGTTGTGTTGATGCTTGAAATTAGCACATACTTTTGTCAGGACTGCCTGCTTCTTGTGCCAAATTCACCATGGGGTTAAGCATAAATTCTCTCAGAACTCTGTTTAGACCTAAACAGAGCAGGTTTATTGAATTTTGCAGGGATACCCCTGACACATTAAGAACTCATTTCTATCATAAGCTTTAACTAGATATAAATAATGGATAATCAAACAATTAGTTTATAATCTAAGTTTAACCTTTCATTTATGAAAAGAAAATGATGAAATGTTTGGCTTGTTGCCTTGGAAATTGGCCAGCTGGATCAACAAAGATATAAAATAGTATATTTATTTAAATATATCAATTTAAATGTAATCAACATAACTAGTATTGCTAGTCTAAAATTACCTTCCTATCATCTTTTAAAATAAATTAATGGTCAGTTACTTCTGGTAATGCCATCTCTAACTCTAACCATACATTAAACTAAAGTACATTAGTGTACATAATTTAAAAATAGAGCATTACCTGTTTAATACCTTGATAATAAACTGTATTTATCTTAACCAAATATTTTCTGGTGCTTTGGACAGATTGTATAAGTCAAGAAATGCAAGTGAACTAAAGGTGTAGTAGAACTAATGAGGGTGCTCAATGAGTGATGGAGTAAAGGGTCAAAGGTGTCCTTCTGACAACCCTCTACAATATGTCTTGGGCTGATGTGTCATTGGCTGTTTTTTTGGGATTAATGGGTGAATGTGATCGCATGGATTCTGAGGGATGAGCAGGAACAACACAATTTTTCAAGGTGGTGCTTTATAAGGAAGTGACTAAGATATTAAAGAGTATAACGGTCATCTTAAGATACATGGGGGCATGTGTACAAGCTCCTATCGCCACCGGAACATCACTTTTTGAGACGTTCCCGTGGCGATAGGGGCCTTGCCTTATGTACAAGGCAGCGTTAAGCCACTTAACGTGGCTTAACTCTGCCTTGTACACAAGGCACCCTTTCATGCTATGTTTAGTGCAAAAGGGGCATATAGTGGGTGTTGCGGTAGGCGTTCCACTGCAACACCCATTGTATTTGACGCTGCTCCCTACGTACAAGGGTATCTAGGAGGCAGCGCCAAAATCAAGACCAGGAAAATCCTGCACATAAACAAAACTTTTTTTAAAATGCCATTTTGTAACTTTCATATGTGCTGCATGAAGGAGCACACATGAAAGTTACAAAATGGCACTTTAGGATTGTTTATGTGCAGGAAGGGACACCTTCCTACACATAACCAATCCTCCCCTGCACACAGACACCCTTGCACTCTGATGCAAGGGTGTCTGCATTGGCGCTAAGTTGCTAAACTTAGCACAATTGCAGGGGGAAACGCAAGACGGCACCACATTCTTTTAAATATGGTTCAGTCTTGCATTTCTGAAGTGGCGGCGTGTGTCATTATGCCCAGGAGGCTAACGACATGCACTTCTTTGTACATATCCCTCATGGTTCTTTGAAGACAGACATTATTGCTTAAGCATCTTTAAAACATCCGCTTGAGGATTAGGGATGTGTTTACAGAGTTTGCTGGTAGCTCCCTCATTTCTGGAAAAAGCAGGAGTCATGCACAGAGGTCAGTTGCTTGTATGCAGCACAAGTTCTGAATATGCAAACCGACCTTTACAAAATATTCAAATTGACTTTGTGCTGTTTTTTCACTACTTGTGTCTTCATAAAGCACAAGCAGCAAGTAGAACAAGCATTTTTCAATGCACTAGGTCTCGCATTTGTGAAAGTTAGAGCTATTGGCGTTGTAAATGACAATATTTTTTACTTATGTTTTTTTTTTTTTGCAATGGAGTTATAATTTAAAGAACAAAGTGCATGTCGTCCTGTGGTGTTTATGTGGTGACATTGTACATTAAATAGGGAACCACTGGCTTTTAGGTGCTGGTGGAACTCAACGGATCTGGTTTCAGCAGGTTTGAAATATTACACAAGGGTTCCCGAGCTTAGATCAAGAACTGAAACATTGTCAATTAAAGACCCCGAAATTATGACTACTAGTCACACACTTCACTTGTCCAAGCATGTGTACAATCCAACAGAGTATCTGCAGTTTTGTGGACTATGTGCAAAACTTGCCAGGGTTAGAGAAAACATGTTTTTCGTGATTCCCTAGAAGTGTGCGAAACCCCTTAATATTTTTCAAGAAATTCGCAATATATTTCACAAAATTACACTTTTCGAGGGAAGAAGTTTGCCAGTGCCTTGCATCATTTTCCAAATGAGTGCACTATGTGCCTAATACATAAGGCATTAACACACTTGAAAAGACCTGAAAGCAATTCATATCAGCGAGGCAGGAAGACTAATTGACATGAATGTCTATTTATTTAGTGTGCTTCAATAACAACTAGGATTATTACTTACCTTAACTTGCTCTAGTTTGATCCCCCCCGCATCTGCAGTAGGCACATTAACCCACTGAGCAATCTTACTTGTACTAGCGAGGCAGAGAGAATGGGAGTCCAAGAGTCGTAGCAGTCATTAATAGCTGGAAGGACTTCAGTGTGTGCGTTTCAGCTGTTTCCTAGATAAGGGGTAATTAGTTTGAGATTTCAGTCTAGAGCCAGTGCAATTAATAGATGAAAGAGATCTCCATTTACAGTAAAAGATGGAGCCTATGGATCCGAAGACATGGAGGGGACGGCCAGAGAAGGACAGAGCTGAAAGGATAGGCAGTAAGAGGCGTGTTTATACAAAGAGAAAGAAAACAAGCACTGGAAATGCAATAGGTCTCGCATTAGAAAAGTTGGAGCTATTGGTCTTGTAAATGACAATTATTTAATTTATGTGTTGGTTTTTAAAATAGCTAAATTGATAGCTTTGTCATTTACAATGCCAATAGTTTTAACTTTCGCGAATGTGACACCTATAGCATTTGTAATTTTAAAGCCAAACAAACCTGCAATTAACCGGCAAAACAAGCCTCTACAGCTTAAAGGTAAAGAGCTAGTTGCCTACAGGAGAGAGTAGAGCACTAAAAATCTGTTTACAGTGAAAGGGCAGTAGAAATGTAAATATGTGCAACACGTATTAAAGGTGAAACTGAAGCTACTTTTAATTGGCCTGTGCATTAGTGTTTCTTTAAAGTGAAATGAGGCATTTTAGTGAACATGACTGTATAAGATCAGCTAGCAAGTAAAATTTCAATATTGTTTTTTTTGTGGCAGGATTGTGGCGTCTGCAAGTTTGCCAAGTGTCACACACCAAGCATGCAATAACGCATTTTAGTGTGGTGTTCTTGCAACACCGCACCAAAATATATTGTCACGCATTTTGCCACAGACTGGCACTTGCCTGACAGCGCTGAAACTGGCTGCATAGGCAAGCCAGGTGCTAGCACGGGCTCCAGCACCTCTGACACTGTGTGGTGTGCCTCACCCGGGCTGCAGCAGACTTCACAAAAGTTTTTATTTTTTAAAATAACAATTCATAAGTAGGGTCCATGAGATAACTTTCTAAAGCATATATACAAACACAGGAAAAAATATTTTTCTCTTAGGGCTAAATAAGTATCATCATTAAAAGTTCATACAGGGAAAAAGAGTTTATTAGCGTCCCACACACTCCCACAGTCATTCACTAAACAGACATACACATCTCAATCTCACTCACTATAGAAATAATGCAAACATACACATACAAGCATAGAAGGACCTAGGGGCCTGCAACACCACAATCAATGGTTGCTAGGGTAGAAAAAACGACATGGAGGCAGTTAAAGATGAGGTGCAGTAAGTTGTAATCCTACATTAGAGGCCATCCATGTAGATCAGAAGAATAGCGTGTCATCACACAGAAGTCACGCAGGGCCCCAACAAAGCGCGCTGCGGTGGGACACACGACAACAAACAAGTAAAAGCCGCCTCCTCATATAGCATCTGGGCATCTCCTCACCTCAAGGCCCAGAGGCCTCCAGCTGCCAACAAGCTCTGGCAAGTGCAAGGGCAACTGAAACCGGAAGAACCAGAAGTCGACTACAAAAATGCTGAGTCCTTCCAGTACATTGTGCTCTCTCACCTACGACATGGCCACAATACCCCCCATTGAGCCGTTCCTGGTGGAGGGGTCGCCGTCATCACTGGCTCCAAAATGGAAAGACTGGGTAGATCGGTTATTGATCTTCTTCAAAGCCACCAAGACCCACAAGGACCAGAAACGAGCAATGGTGCCCCAACTAGGAGGAAAGGATGTCCACAACATTGCCAAAACTCTAGTGGAAGTACTGCCAAAAAATCACCACTCACTCATAAATGCACTGAACGCCTACTTTGAGCCCATGGCCAATCAGGACTATGAGAGGTTCATATTCAGGCAAGCCCGACAGCTGCCGGAGGAATCGCTGGATACGTACCACGCCCGGCTGAAAAGCCTGTCATCAACCTGCGGGTTTGCGGATGCCACTGAAGAAATAAGAGGACAGATCATCCAGGGAAGCGCGTTTGCCAAACTCCGAGAACGCATTTTAGAGGAGTCAGGGAAACCCCTGGCGGACAGTCTAACATTAGGTCGGACCAAGGAACTGTCGAAGCCCCGAGCAGCCCATATGGAAGCCACCCTCCAAGCGCCGGTAAAAGCCGAACCAGTCAACAAAGTAACGGTCAAATCATCAAAGAAGTGGAACAAGAAGAACACAGGGCCGCTGCAGGGACGACCAGAAAAACTTGTGGCTACTGTGGCTACTGTGGCGGAACACCCCATCCGGCAGCGGAGTACCCGGCCAAAGGAAAGCGATGTTCGGGGTGTGGTCGGTTCAATCACTTCGAAAAGGTCTGTCGATGAAAAAAGTATCGCAAACCTCGGCAGGTGGTGAATGCGGTACCGAAGGAAACCCCAGTCAGTGTGACATGGATGATGACGAGGAGGAGGAGAGGACTGTGCACAAGGTGCACATGATTGGCACCGCCACCCGCCCAGCCAGACGACTGCCTCAGTGTGGCATCCGGGTGGGTGAACAAGAGCTCATGGCCGTAGTAGACACAGGCGCGACCATTAACCTCATGGCGGCCACCCTCCATCAAACACTAGACCCACCACCAATCCCGAGTCCGTCACCCATCATCGTATTTGCATACGGACAGGACACTCCTCTCAGGATCCGAGGGAAGTTCAGAACAACCATCTCGCATGGGGACCAATGTATCACCACCAATATCTTCGTGTCAGAAGATGGACAAGGCATGCTGCTGGGGTGCCGGGCAGCGGAGGACCTGGGGGTAGTCAAGTTTGCATTTGGAGTACACCAGGAGTCGATTCAACAGCTAATAGCAGAATTCCCTGACATTTTCAAGGGCATTGGAAAATTCACGGGGAGCAAAGTACACCTCCACATTGACCCCACCGTCCAGCCAGTGGCGCTAAGACATCGCCGCATTGCATTCCATCTCAGACCTCTCATGGAAGAGGAACTCAAAAAGCTGGAAGCGGCAGGAATAATAGAAAAGGTGACGGGCCCCACTCCATGGGTCTCACCCATAGTTGTCACACGAAAACCGAAACAACCTGGTGCCGTCAGAATTTGTGTGGATATGCGCCTCCCCAACTCAGCCATCAAGAGGGAGCGCCACATAACGCCCACAATTGATGACCTAATAGGAGACATGGCGGGGCCAGCTGGTTCTCAAAGCTAGACTTGCGCTCCGGATATCACCAACTGGTGCTCGACGAAGAGTCACGCAACATCACGACCTTCTCGACACACGTAGGACTTAGGAGGTACACTCGCCTCAGTTTTGGTGTGTCCAGAACTGATTGCGGACATACCTGGGGTGATAAACGTCAGTGATGACATCATGATCCACGCCCGCACCATACAGGAGCACAACAACCGGCTAGCGCAGATGTTCCGGAAACTAATCGGAGCCGGTCTCACATTACATTGGGAAAAATGTGAATTTCTGAAACGGAAGCTGCAATTCTTCGGATACACTTTCTCCAAGGAGGGGGTTAACCCGGACCCAGACAAAGTGAAGGATATCAAGGAAGCTGCCCCCCCCACCACAGTCACCGAGGTCCGCAGTTTTCTAGGAATGTTGAACTACTGTGGGAGGTTCATCCGGGATCTCGCCAACCTCACACTCCCGCTGAGAGAACTAACGAAAGACAACTCGCCTTGGAAATGGGGGCCGGAACAAAAGAAAGCGCTTCACGAAATCAGAGAGGCCCTATCAGACGCCACCACGCTAGCCTTCTTCGACCCACGAAAGTTGACGCTAGTAGCTGTCGACGCTGGTCCTGTGGGACTAGGAGCTGTCCAGATGCAGCGGCAGCGAACCGATGAGGACTGGATCCCTGTGGCTTTCGCCAGCCGCTCCCTTACTGAAACTGAACAGCGATATTCTCAAATCGAGAAAGAGGCGATAGCAATCCACTGGGGGTGCCGACACTTCCACCTGTATGTATACGGGAAGCCGTTCGTAGTAGCCACCGATCATAAACGACTAGTGGTGCTCTTCTCAGGGACATCCACAAAACCTCCACCTCACATTGAAAAGTGGATGCTCCAACTTCAAGACCACAACTGCCAGGTGGAGTACCAACCTGGGTCAGGAACCCTGCAGACTATCTCTCACGGCACCCGCGAGTGGCCACTCCGGAGGAAATGGAAGATGCAGCCGACACCGAAGCATATGTGAAATGCATCACTGCCCGATCATGCCCGATGCCAATGTCGTTGGAAAGCATCGCAGAGGCCACACGGAAGGATGACTGCCTACAAAGGGCCCGAAGGGCGCTACAGAACGGGAACTGGCACCGAGCCAAAGAGGAATGGAAAATACTGACGCCGGAAGCGCAGCGCATAATGGAGAGTCTTCATCATGTCAGGGCAGACCTGAATGAAGATGACACTGGATGCTTGTTGAGAGGTCACAGACTGGTAATACCATCATCTCTAACCGCCCAAGTCGTACAACTAGCCCATGCCGGTCATCAAGGGATGGTAAAAACAAAATCTAGATTGCGAACCAAAGTGTGGTTCCCCCTCATGGATGAACTTGTGGAAGCCACAGTGAGATCGTGTACATCTTGTCAAGTCACTGGGGATGCCCCGCGAGAAGCACCAGTTATAGCGGAACCCCGGCCACGGTATCCCTGGGAATGTGTGAGCCTGGACTTTGGCAGTCTCCCAGACGGGCGGCACACCATGGTAGGCATTGATGATCACTCCAAGTATCCGGAAGTAGAAATAGTGTCCACCACCAGCGCTGGGGAGGTCATTCCCAAACTCGAGAAGATTATAACCGCTCATGGAGTAATGAAAGAACTACACACAGACAATGGCCCTCCATTCCAGGGACAGGAACTAGCCAGCTACCCCAGCAGCTTGGGGGTTCGACACCGCAGAATCACTCCTCGATGGCTCCAAGCCAATGGCGAAGTGGAGTGTTTCATGCGAACCCTCAATAAAGTGATACGGATCGCCCACGACAAAGGACAGTCATTGGAGCTGGCGATATTCATATTCCTGAGAAGCTACAGACAGACGCCGCACACAACCACTGGGGTTGCACCGGGACATGCTCTCATAGGGCGAGTGGTTGCGGACTCCATCCCGCATCACCCCCACTGGAAGCCAGACCTATCCGATGAAGGCAGAATCGAGGCCAAACGGCAGAAAGCCTATGCCCAAGCCAGTCACCAAAGGAGAGCCAAAACCTCGCAAATCACCCGTGGAGACTTAGTGTTGTTGAAGAATCGAGTCACCAGTGGGAAGTTCAGGCTGACCTACGAAAAGAAACCCTGGAAGGTAGTCAATGTGAAAGGAACACGCGTCATAGCGACCAGAGGCCGCAAGACTGTGACTCGCAACGTGTCCCACTTCAAGCGGTACCATCCAGAAACCAGGGTGGTTGCCGCGCCTGAGCTGACAGAGATCCAAACATCACTCCGGCCAGCGGCTGTCAGTACCCCGACATCTGGGGATCGCCACACGGAGGAAACGTCTCAGGAGTCAACTGATGACGATGGGGGTTGCTCCAGAGAATCGGAGGATGTCAGAGCTGCGCAGGGCATAAACGACTCCCTTGTTCCCGACAATGAACCACCATCTCCGGCTGGAGGTAGCGGCACGCCGGCTAGAGGGAGCTCTCATATCAGTTGCGGAAGAACCCCAAACCCTCCTGTCGTCTGCGGGACTATTTCATGTAAGACTGTTCCACTACATGTTTAAGTGAATCACCAATCAGAGACTGTGTATGAGTATTGGTAACACCCACCTATTCTGGGTACTTGATGCCTTGTCATTTTTGTTTTTTGTGTTTGGGGAGGAATGTTGTGTTCCAGCTTATTCACGCCTGTGGCGCTACAGGCGTGCAGCGTGACTGTCACGTGACCCATTTAAAAAAAAGGGTCTCCGCACATACGTACGCCAGTTGGCGACAACGTGCAGAGCCACCAACAGTCCCCCCAGTGTTTGTGTGGTTATTTCTATGAATACGGCCATGTGTTAGGCCTATCCAGACCCAGGTGCCCCATAAGTGTAGGGATACTCCCGACACAACAAACATCTCTAAACGGGTAACGGGTTATTGGTAGGTTCAAGCTTTCTAAACCAGTTCATCTGTAGGGTGGCCACAATACTCCGTAAGATCACAGCACAGTGTTCTCTCACCGGACTTTGTGCTGTAATATAATGCATTACATCCTGGGAGTTGTAGTTTAGTATGGTGCAATTTACAGAGTATGTTAAATCTGTATATTTTAGAGTTTGGCGAGCCGTGCAGAAGAAAGGCGTGGCCGCCATTTTTGGAGCTGCTGAAGCAGCGCATCACGACAATCTTTATCTTTAGTGTTTTTGGGTGTGCTTTCTCTTATGCTTATTTTTTTTTCAGCAGCCTGGCACAGGGCCATAAAAATACATCAGATAAAGAGTGGCAGGCTGTGGTGCTTTAAAAAACGATATTTGGAAAGGGGCGACCAATCGGTCCCCCCGAACGTATGGTGGAGTACCACGATCCCCCCGGAAGCCATCTTGGGCGGGAGGCGAGTCTCAGCTGGTATGCCCGAAGCGGCGTAGCCAGGGTGCGCCTTTTTCCCGCCCTAGAGTGGGCTGGCCTAGACACCAACGCGGCCGGCCACATCCTCGGAGGCAGGCGGGGGCGGGTTCACGCCCACCCTGAAGACGGATAAAAGGAGCGGAAGCCAAGAAAGCATCCTCTTGTTCCTGTGCTCTGAAGCTGCACCTCCCCGCTGCACGTGAGCTCGAGACGGAACGAAGAGCAATTTTGAGCGTTGTAATCCCTCTTTTTGTCTTACAGATATCCCGTCTAAGAATGCCCAAGAAGGTCGGAAAGCGGGTCGGTACCGAGGAGATGCTCCGCATACTCATGAAGGAGATAGCGATCTGAAGAGAAAGGTTGAGGCTAAGGACTGAGGTTCCGTGACGATTTGAACCCGTGTTTTCAATGTTGTCGGAAATACATAATATTGGTATCAGCGAACCGCAAATGATCCATTTAGCATATCCTGGTGTTTTCGCTATACTACGAGCAAGAGCACTCCTGTTATGAACATATTTCTGATCTACCCACGGCATCCATCTTAGATCATGGCCGCCATTTTGTGTTTCTTGCCCTCACATACGCAATAACCTCTGATCACTTCATTTCGATTAAGGACACGTAGCCTTAGCCGGAGATTCACCTCTTTCTTGACACGTGCACCTTAAACCAGATCACGCTGTAGCTGCATGACTCGACAAAGGCTGCCTCCTCTGCCCGAGGCCAGCCCACCTGAACTGGTTCTCGTGTCCATTGTCCCGATCATGATTAGGCGGCCGAAGCCGGTAGCCTTGCCCATTTACAACCCACAAACATCTCTTATCCCGCTTTTCTATCTTCTGCACCTGGCTCTGCTCCTTTCCTTCTGGGCCTTTATTAGGGGGAGGTAACGAAATTTACGATGAGGCGGTCCGGCTCTTGAATGCAATATTGACAAGGGATTGTGATGAACTAGTGGGAACCCCTCTTCATAGATGTTTCGTATCAGATCTTATCAACAGTTCCTGTGTACGCCAAATATTTATTGTTTGAGACACAAAGGTTTTGAGAATGTACTAACATGTGAAGAATTCGCCTGAAGGCTAAAAATCAGTATATAAGGAGCAACCCTCTTTGTACAATTTGAACAGGCTCCTAGACACTGCCCATGCGTAGTTTCTGTGACTTCTGTGTCCCTGCAGTAATAAACCTTTGGTCTTTGACGCCACCATCGAGAAGCCCGTGTTTCTGTTCATTTGCGCACCAAGGCAGGTGGAACTCCGGGGTCTTTGGGTGTTGTTCCCTGACACCTCTGGACGGAACCAAAAAGTCCAGAACTCCAATTGGCGCCCAACGTGGGGCGACGTCATTCGGTACCGGTCCAAAAGCCTGAAGAGTTCGAGAAGCTTCGTGTGAAGATTCCTGAGGGAGGCGCCCCACTTCATCGATCCCGGCATATCGCAAAAGTGGCCCGAAGTTCTCTTCCACGAGGGTTCCCGTTCAGGACGGCTGCAGTGGGCCGTTGCCTTGACCGTCGCCCTGTCTTGGACCCGAGGTGCAGCCCTTAGTACAGCGAAACGTGACGGGTTTCTCCTTGGTGACGTCTTCAGTGCCTCAGTTAAGTATTTAGTGATAGCTAGTCGGTTACTTTGTGAGGGTTGTTCAAAATCCTTGATTGGTTCTTAGTTTGGTTTGGTTTCGTAGGATTATCACTGGTTGTTCTGGTCACGATAATCTATTTGGTTCAGTTTGGGTATCGATACATTAGTTTGGTTTTGGTAGGCCTAAGTTCTTGGTTCAAGTGCACATATTTGTTTTGTGTTTTGTTTGTTTTGTGTTCCGGACTGAAAATGGTAAGTCGGAGAAATTGTATGTTGTCGTGCTTCAGTTGCAACAGTGACTCACGGTTGGAGGACTCATGTCTGGTTCCTCCGATTGGGACTCCCCTTTATGACTTATATTGTAAACATGGTGTGGGTCCTATATCCTATAATGAGGTGTGGGTCCGCTACACCAAGAAAGACGGTGTCCTTAGTTGGCCACTGCATGGTAGTTTTGAGCCCGAAATTCTTGATAATTTAGAAGCGAAATTGTTTAGGAAGAAAGCCCGGCCGGCAATGTTTGATTCTTTCCGTTATTGGCGAAAAGAATCCAAACAGAGAGAAATGAAGAAATTTAAGAAAGAACAGAAAGAGAAAGAAGAGTTAACTCTAGAGCAAGCAACTAAACAGCTGCAAGATAGCGAGTGTGAGAAGGCTATAGAGGTGGCCATTAGAGAGCATAATTTAGCGATCGACAAGTGCTACCCTGCCTTGCCATTGAAAACGGCTAAGATACTAGAGGAATCGGAAAACGATCCTCTGTTGTCTTATCTATTACGGTCACCTCCACCGTATGCACAAGGTGCTACGGCTCCACTTGTGCCAAATGTTCAATTGCCGGTTGCTGGACAACCTGGTATTCTTGTTCCTGCTCCTCAGAATCAAGTTCCTGTACCTCCTGTAGTGAATGTGAATGTTCCTACGGCTCCTCCTCCTCCTGGGTTGCCGACTTCTATACCTGTATCTGTCTCGCTTACACCTACTACTTCACAAACTATTTTTCTCGATACTCCTACTGCCTCGCTATCTGTTCCTACTTCTACTGTGTTTTCTACGTCTGCGAGTGTGTTAACTCCACTTTCTGTTCGTCGAAGAATCACTGATTCTGTGTCTAATATTCTGTCTCCTTTCTATAAAACTTTAATTAAGACTCCTACTTCTGACTCTGTTCAGAGACGTAGTCAGCATCCAAGTACTGAGGAACGGGGAATTTTAGATTCCACGGCTCTCAGATGGATTTCGAAGAGTAGAAGATATAGTACGAGAGATGTGCTAGATACATTTATGCAGTGGAAGGAACCAACGCAGCGGTACGTCTTTGACGAGATGTGCTCGTTGTTACGTGATGAAATAGAGGAAGATGATGTTGAATCGAATTTAGAAGACTTGATTAAGGTTCAGAAAGAGTTTGCTGCTGGTATGATAGTGGGTGAAAATATAGAAGAAGCGATGGAACTGATCTTAAGTTTTAGGAATGATCCATCTCTTTGTTCACCGAGAGATTTAGAAAAAGGTAAGACGAAACTGAGTCGCCAATATCCAATGAGGGAGGTTCCTCCGATTTGGCGCGATGCTGTGCAAGCTGATGCTGTTGCTGGTATTGCGGCCGCTCCAGCGCAATTCCAGAGAGTGTGGATACACATTCCGTGGAAGCGAGCTGAAGTACTAGCAGTGAAACAGGCCTTACCAGATCCGCGTAAGAATCCTGCTGGATATTACAAAGAACTAACACAGACAGTTGAGGCTTGTATAATGAATTTAGCAGACATTGATATGTTATTTGGGAATGTAGTTCCGCAACCAGTCTGGGCTAAAATTCGTAGGGAAGATCATCAAGTAGCCTTAGGTGGTGATTGGGCAGCCATCACTGCAGCGGATGGTCAGCAAATAGGTGGTGCAAAACCTGAACCCCTAATTGCTAATCTTCCAGGTAGGATAATTGACTTAATGAAGACTCTGATGCCCGCATTGCGTGTTAATTGGGACAAGTTATCAGCATGCAAGCAAAAGAAAGACGAAAGTGTCTCCGACTTCTTCACGAGGTTCGAAGAGACTTTTGTAGATCATAGTGGTCAAGATATGAGCACTGAAGGAGGACAGAGACTGTTTGTCGATAAATTTGTGCATAATTTGTTACCTGAATTATGCAATAAATTAAAAGATTCAGAGAGTGCGTGGGCTGTTTCTACAACTGCGCAAATACTTGCGACCGCACAGTACTACGAAAATAGGGATAAAGAAGAAAAGGAGAAATCAGAAAAGAAAACGAAAGATTTAAAGACTAAGGTTCTTTTACAACAGGCGTATCCGCCTCGTACGAATCAGTCTAATATGCAACAGGGTTCCTATCAGAGGACAGATTATAGTTCAGCGAGGCCTCAATATCAGTGGAACCAGTGTGCGTACTGTAAGAAAGAGGGTCACTACAAAAATGAATGTCCGATCTTAGCGCAAAATAATGCAGCAGCAGCTCAGAGAGGTCGTGGTGGTTTTGTGCAGAATTCTAGAGGTCGAGGGCGAGGTGCTATGCCTCCACAGACGAATGATCGTCCCTCCAATCACTTTGATCAGAGAAATGGACAGTCAGCCCAGCAAAATAGATCTCAGCAATATCTTGTTGAAGACTATTGTGAAGCGGATGAGGGATTTCAGCAAAATGGGTACTAGGACAGCCATGGACAAAGAGAGGGAGTAGTATCAGTTCCAGTAGATCAGAGTGGGCCTTATGTCGCAGTAGCAACATCAGGTGTAGTCGAACCGTTTCTGTTGGATACTGGTGCCGCAAAAAGTTCTATCATTCATGCGAAACTCCCTGGCGCACCTTTGTCCGGCTCAACAAATGTTTCTGTAGGTTTTTCAGGCGCCCCTGTTTACAACCCTATATCTGGTCCTTTGTCTATTTCTGTTGGACCATGTCAATTGAAAGCACCCTTGATTTTGACGACGGGTTGTAATGAGAACCTGCTTGGTTTAGACTTGTTAAAACGACTATATGCGACATTGTACTGTTCTCCAGAAGGGGTACAGCTTACATTGGGTAAAAATATCACTTCTCCGATGTACTTATCAATGGATGCACTCCCGCCAGAGCTACGTTCACTCCCTGATTCTCTTTGGGCGACTGGTCCTAATGATGTAGGCCTTTTAGAAATACCACCATATGTAGTCACTTTGAAAGCAAATGTAAAATTTCCAAGAATTCCTCAATACAAAATATCTAGTGAAGGTGAGCGTGCACTTTTATTGATTGTGCAAGATTTGATCAAGAAAGGTGTGGTTGAAGAAACTAGAGGAAATGTTTGTAATAGTCCTGTACTACCGATTCTGAAACGAACTGATCCTACAAAGCCTCCAGTGTACAGGTTCGTCATAGACCTTAGAGAAGTTAATAAAATTGTGGTTCCGCAGTTTCCTGTGGTTCCCGACATTACGGCCTTGTTAACATTGATTCCTGCTACGGCCACTTGGTTCTCAGTCATCGACTTGAAGAATGCCTTTTTCAGCATTCCGATAGCTGAGGAAAGCAGAGATATTTTTGGCTTCTGTCTAGGAGGTCGAAGTTTCAGATTTAAACGCGCTCCACAGGGCTACTGTGAGAGCCCATCTATTTATAGTCAAGCATTAAAAAGCCAGTTAGATTCCTTTGTCCTTCCTCCAGGTTCTGCCTTAGTACAGTACGTAGATGATCTTCTAGTGGCTGCCGATGACAAGGAAACTTGCAAAGCAGCTACAGTTTCGTTATTGCATCATTTGTCTAATTTGAATCACAAGGTATCACCTTCCAAGATGCAATACTGCTGCCAAGAAGTGACCTACCTAGGTCATCTCTTGTCAAAGGAGGGAAGGAAGTTGACCCCAGAGAGAATAAAAGCAATTACGCAAATAAGTGTTCCACGCACGCAGAGAGAAGTACGTGCCTTTCTAGGTATTACCTCTTACTGTAGGCAGTGGATTCCAAATTTTTCTCTTTTAGCGAAACCATTGGTAGCCTTGACTGGGAAAAATGTTCCGAGTCCGGTGCCATGGTCTGATGAATGTCAAGAGAGTTTTTCTGAGTTACGAAAAGCACTGTGTTCAGCTCCTGTATTGGGCACACCCGATTACAGTAAGCCATTCACGCTCTACGTTCACGAGAGAGAAGGTTGCGCGTTGAGTGTTCTGACACAGAAGTTTGGTGATAAACAACGCCCTTGTGCGTATTTTTCATCAACATTAGATCCGGTAGCTAGAGCGTTACCCAGTTGTTTGAGAGCTACAGCGGCAGCTGCGGCTTCCATTCGACAATCTGCTGGTTTGGTGATGAACAACATGCTAGTGGTTATGGTTCCTCATGCAGTGGACACACTCATGAACCGAACCAAGACACAACACCTTACTAGTGCGAGACTATCTGGTTACGAGCTGACATTACTAGCGAGTCATATTCAGATCAAAAGATGTAATGTATTGAATCCAGCAACATTGTTGCCGGCTAATCAAGAGTCGAGTGATTCCGAGCCACATGATTGCTGTTTTAAAACGGAGGAAGAGACAAAAGGACGCATTGACTTGAGGGATACTCCATTATCAGATCCAGATGGTACGCTGTATGTGGACGGGTCATGTTTTAAATTGGAAAATGGTGATGTGACTGCTGCCTATGCAGTAACGACTTTGAAGACGATTGTGGAAACTGCAAGAGTGAGTCAGAATTCTGCCCAAGCTGCAGAATTAATAGCTCTAACGAGAGCGTGTGTTTTAGCTAAGGGAAAGAGAGTGAATGTCTTTACAGACAGTCAGTACGCATTTGGCGTGGCCCATAGTTTTGGCCGTTTGTGGAGAGAAAGAGGTTTCATTACGTCCCATGGGACTAAGATTCAACATGGTCAGCTAGTTAACGACTTGTTGGAATCTCTAACCTTGCCGACTGAAGTTGCGATTATTAAGTGCAGTGCTCATAAAGCAATCACGGATGATGTTGGTCGTGGGAATGCTTTTGCTGATGAAATTGCTAAACAGACAGCTAGAGACATGATGAGCAGAATGTATGTTGCAACGTCTGCAAGATGGATCGCTGAGTCTGGAATGTGTGAGGACACAATGGAAAGTGTGAAAGAGATTCAGAAAGAAGCAACTGAGGAAGAGAAACGAGTATGGAGAGAAAGTACGGGCAAGTTAGACTCGAATGGATGTTGGATTGATTTGACCGAACAGCAGCGTTGGATGTTGCCTGATGCGTATGTGCTTGCAGTGGTGACAATGGCGCATGGAGTAGCGCACATAAGTTCTAAAGGTATCTGTAAGATGTTGGCTCCAGTCTGGAAAAATGATGGAATCAGTAAGTGTGCAGAGAGAGTGGTGAAAAATTGTATGATATGCCTGATGCATAATCCTGGCAAGGGAACTCCAACTCCTGCTGGTCATTTTGCTCCTCCTTCCTGCCCTTTTGAAGTGATTCAATTAGACTTTATTCACATGGACCGTTGTAATGATTTAAAATATGTCCTAGTGGTGGTTTGTGCTTTTTCCAGGTGGATAGAAGCATACCCACTGAAGGACAATACTGCCCTATCAACTGCCAAAATTCTTCTCAAGGAATATTTCCCTAGATACGGAATGCCACGGATTGTATGGTCAGATAACGGAAGTGAGTTTATAGGGAAAGTTATGCAGAGTGTGTGTGCCGGCCTAGGGCTGAAACAGAAATTCCACAGTGCGAACCACCCCCAGTCAGCTGGTTTAGTGGAGGGTTACAATGGTACCCTCAAACTGAAATTAGCTAAAATACAAGCATCCACAGGTTTAGCCTGGCCAGACGCACTCCCTTTGGCTTTGTTATCAACGAGAGCAACTGTACATTCTAGAGTGGGGCTTAGCCCTTATGAAATAGTCTTTGGCCGCCCGGCAAATATCTGGGGTGTGCCAAGGCCTAAGGAGTTTAGTTCTCTAGAATATCCTATGTTGATAGACTACCTTTACGACTTGACTGCTAAATTGAGTCTTATTCATCAACAGGTTTTCGATGCTTTGCCAAAACCTCCGGAGAGTCCAGGGCATCAGCTGAAACCGGGAGACCTTGTCGTCATCAGGAACTTCGCGAGGACGAAGAACCTTCAGCCCCGCTACGTCGGTCCTTTCCAGGTCCTTCTTACAACGAGGACAGCAGTTCGTGTGGCTGGACGCAAGCACTGGGTGCACGCATCCCATGTTAAGCGTGTCCCTTTGCCGCTTCCTTACGACGACTGGGTGAAGAAGGGAATTGGTTCCTCCGAATTTGAAAGCACTCCGAAGTTCATCCCTTTCAGCGATGCCGAACTGATCAATGACACTCCAGGCTCTGACTCTCCTCCTGAAAAGACTCTTTTGAACACTGAACATTTGTCTCCAGCATCAGAAGAAACTCTGTCATCTGCGAACCTGAACACTGCAACAACTACCAGTGAAACACTTTTTGCTGATCAAACAGTACCTGCGAAGCAGAGATATAACTTGAGAAGCCGTAATATGGACAAATAAAGCAGGCAACTGCATACTGTGATGTTTTGAAATTTTGAACTTTTGCATTCAGCCAGGAAGTTTGCTATTTGTTTTTATTGTTTTAAAATTGCCTTGCCGTCTGGGTAGCCGTAGGGTCGTGGCTGTGTGCCTAGTTGGATTTGCAGGGGTCTGACACAAGGTCGATCTTTCTGTTGGTTCTGGGAACTCCCAGGGCTGATAGAGGCATTTTCATCTACGTACACATCATCAGTGGTCGCGAGCGGATTGTAGAAGATGGAGCTTCCTGCGCTGCAACAAGAAAATGTGATTTACGTTCGCAGAAACAGACTTTACAGAATTCTTCATAGCAAATGCTTTTTGATGCAATGTGCCATTACATTCTTGATTATTTTAGCAACATTGGTGGGTGGAACTGTTTTCAGTATAAACTTGATTTTTGTGCCAATTACTACAGTACCTCCCCTTGATCCTGCTATTTCTACTGTTTCTTCTATACACTCTTTTCACTCGTTTCCGGAACATGAGCAAGCCCGACGCTCAGAATTCATTAACAACACGTTTGTACAGCTCTTGCACCAACACCAACTGGTAGTTAACACTACAGACTGCTGGGTGTGTGGCTTGATACCCCACACTATGGATAAAGGTATACCTTATCTGGTTTTGCCTTTCAACTACAATGGATCATTTCAGGCCCTTCAAACCATCTTTGCTTATGCCCTCGAAACCTATCCTCCACGTCCACCACGTTCCACTAAATATAACTCTGCCAACAAAGCCTTAGTCCAGGGAATTATTGACATGATTAAGGATGTCAATAATACTCCTTCATACCCTAGAGACGAACTGCGAGTGTATTTAAGTTGGAATACTTCAGAATATCGCCTTAGTTTAGGAGAAAGCAAGCGTAAAAGCTCAACTCCAATCTGGGTCGTACCACACCGAGGTCAGGTCTGTTTGCAAGGTAATGGGAGAAATCCAAGAGCTCAGCTAGGGAGGAGCGAGTGCGTTGAAACCTATGTGTTTCCGGCTAACTCTTCCCCTGCTTTCCTTACTGCTAGGGGTACCTACTTCATCTGTTGAGACCGGGCATATACATGGTTACCTGCTGACTTTTCAGGTTCATGCTATATTGCTCGATTGTTGCCTCCAACATACACTGCTTCATCTGACTACCACAGAACCAGAGTAGCGAGAGGTGTCTTCAGCAAGGAAGATACCGCTGGTCAGGAAGCTGGAGACTTCTTCAAAGGCTTCCTTCCGTTCTGGGGGCCTATGGCCAATAGTAGAAATATACGTCAGCTAACACGGGTAGTTGAATCTACTATTACCGAAACTGCTGGTGCCCTTAGCAATCTGACAGCTGAGCTTCAGGCGGATAGACTCATGACGTTGCAGAACCGTATGGTTCTAGACGTTATCCTTGCAGACCGAGGTGGGGTATGCAGAATGATTCAATCGAGCTGCTGTGTCTTTATTCCTAATAATGCTCCAACAGTCTATGAGGCGATCTCCAAGCTACACAAAATTTCCGACTCTATTCACGTAGATAAGGGAAACTGGTCCTTCATGGAGTGGTTTTGGACTCTGATCTCAGCGTGGGGATGGAAAGTTCTAGTGGTCATTGGTGTCATCTTAGTATTCCTATTCTCATGCTGCCTGATTATCCAGTGTGGTCCCGCTTTGTGTAGTCTTTGTGCTGCAACCTGTTTTAGGAAACCACCTGCAGTTGGAGAAAAGGCGCGAGAAAGGATGATGATACAACAGCATGTCACTGACCTGATGAGTATAGAACTAGACTCTGACATAGACTGAGTAATTGCCTATGTAAGGGCAAAAGGAGGGTCTGAGGTTCCGTGACGATTTGAACCCGTGTTTTCAATGTTGTCGGAAATACATAATATTGGTATCAGCGAACCGCAAATGATCCATTTAGCATATCCTGGTGTTTTCGCTATACTACGAGCAAGAGCACTCCTGTTATGAACATATTTCTGATCTACCCACGGCATCCATCTTAGATCATGGCCGCCATTTTGTGTTTCTTGCCCTCACATACGCAATAACCTCTGATCACTTCATTTCGATTAAGGACACGTAGCCTTAGCCGGAGATTCACCTCTTTCTTGACACGTGCACCTTAAACCAGATCACGCTGTAGCTGCATGACTCGACAAAGGCTGCCTCCTCTGCCCGAGGCCAGCCCACCTGAACTGGTTCTCGTGTCCATTGTCCCGATCATGATTAGGCGGCCGAAGCCGGTAGCCTTGCCCATTTACAACCCACAAACATCTCTTATCCCGCTTTTCTATCTTCTGCACCTGGCTCTGCTCCTTTCCTTCTGGGCCTTTATTAGGGGGAGGTAACGAAATTTACGATGAGGCGGTCCGGCTCTTGAATGCAATATTGACAAGGGATTGTGATGAACTAGTGGGAACCCCTCTTCATAGATGTTTCGTATCAGATCTTATCAACAGTTCCTGTGTACGCCAAATATTTATTGTTTGAGACACAAAGGTTTTGAGAATGTACTAACATGTGAAGAATTCGCCTGAAGGCTAAAAATCAGTATATAAGGAGCAACCCTCTTTGTACAATTTGAACAGGCTCCTAGACACTGCCCATGCGTAGTTTCTGTGACTTCTGTGTCCCTGCAGTAATAAACCTTTGGTCTTTGACGCCACCATCGAGAAGCCCGTGTTTCTGTTCATTTGCGCACCAAGGCAGGTGGAACTCCGGGGTCTTTGGGTGTTGTTCCCTGACACCTCTGGACGGAACCAAAAAGTCCAGAACTCCAGGACGGGGAGGGAGGACCGAAACGGCCTTTACAGGGAACAATTCCCGGTGGAAAAAGCAAGAGGCCCAGAAGGGGAGCACTTGGGGGGGAGACCCCGGTTCCCGAAGCCCCACGAGAGGAGCCAACCCCGGCGCCAAAGGAGGGGAATCCAATCCCGGTGGTGGTCACCCCTGCGAACAGGGAGGATATGCCCCCCGAGTTAGCGGCACAATTGGCAGCGTGGTTGGGAAACGATAGCGAGGGCGCCACGGCTGACGACGCCCGGGCAGTGATGAGGCAACTGCGGGAATCTAGGGAGGCTGCGAAGACGCCATCTTCGGTTCCCCCACAGGTCCCGGCGGTTGGAAGTACAGCAGGCCCAAGTTCGGCGACAAGCGTGGGGTCTACTTCAGGTAAGCGGCCATTGCCGATTGCGGGGGGGGAGTCTGCACCTTCTCGAAAGGAGAAGATTGCCCAGCACGTCCCACTAGAAGTCAAGGAATTGATTTGGGCGGATAAATATGTAAACATGTTTTCATTGCTTACCGACCATTATGAGATCGAGCATGTAAAGAGTCAAAAGAAGCTCATGCATCCGAGTGTTTGGCGCGCAAAAATGGCCGCCTTTAAGGTCGACGAGACCATTGGTACTTGGGGCAGAGCGTGGGGAATTTTTACTTCCATCATGGGGGAGCGCAGGCCTGAGTTGTTGACCGAGTTACCCATTTATCAGTCACGTATTATGGAGTATTCTGTGGCATATGGGGGCAATCAGTGGTTCTGCTATGATAATCTGTTTAGAAAAGCTAAAGAACACAACCCGTTGTTGTCTTGGGACTGTTACGACTCTGTGTCTTGGCAAAAAATGGAGAGTACAGGGATGTTGAAGGTGCCATTAGTGGGGAGTAGCGGGGGGGAATCCTCCCGCCAAAACTCTGGGACGCCCTTTCGGACGGGTGCAGGTAACGAGTTCCACACGAAGCCGAGTGGCAACACAGGTAAAAGGGGGATCTGTTGGAATTTTAACAGGGGAAAATGTACCAGGCCCCAGGGGTCATGCAAATTCAGACATGAGTGTGGGGGGTGCGGGCAGCCATCCCATCCTGAGTCCATGTGCAGAGCCAAAACGGGTGATAACGGTGGTAAGGGAGGCGCCAAACAGGTCTAATATAGTCCGAGGGGAGTCTTTACCGACCCCGATTGATACCATGGCAATGATCCCTTGGCTCAGCTAATACCCAGATCACGCTTCCGCTGGGGTGTTACGGAACGGGTTTTCATATGGTTTCCGCATCCCAGTGGGGGATTTTCAGGGGGTGCCGGACTGTAAGAATCAAATGTCGGTCTTACAGCACACGGCAGTGGTGCAGGTAAAAATTGGGAAAGAGGTGACTCGAGGTCGTGTCGCCGGTCCATTCGATTTGCCGCCAGTTGCTAATTTTGTGTGTTCTCCTCTAGGGGTGGTTCCCAAGAAGGACCCGGGTGAGTTTCGGCTGATACATAATTTGTCAGCCCAACGTGGTCTTTCCGTGAATGACGCGATAGACCCGGAAGTATGTTCGGTGCGGTACGCATCTTTCGATGAGGCCGTTGCCATGTTGAATCGCCTGGGGCCCGGGACGCTGATGGCCAAATCGGACATCGAGTCAGCGTTCCGGTTGCTCCCGGTACACCCAGACGATCAGCGTCTCCTTGGCTTCCGGTTTCAGGGTCGCTATTACATGGATAAATGTATGCCAATGGGATGCTCGATTTCATGTGCCTATTTCGAGAAATTCAGTTGTTTTCTGCAGTGGGTATTCACGAGGAAGACAGGTTTTCAACATGTTATGCATTATCTCGATGACTTTCTGTTTCTGGGGGCAGCCGGGGATTCTGAGTGTGGACAGGCCTTACATGAATTTTGTGTCCTAATGAATCAATTCGGTGTGCCATTGGCGCCAGGTAAGACGGTGGGTCCCTCGACCTCGATCGAGTTTCTGGGAATCGAGCTCGACTCGGTGGAAGGTTGTTTTCGATTACCTAAAGAAAAAGTGTTAAAATTCAGGTTATCCCTTGAGGCATGTATTCGTGCAACGAAAGTGAACCTGCATCAATTGCAACAGGTGGTGGGTCAGTTGAATTTTGCCCTAAGAGTAATGCCGATGGCGCGCCCCTTTTCCCGCTCGATTGCACAGTCCATGGTTGGCTTGAAGGAAGGACATCATCGTACGAGACTCTCGGCAGAGGTTCGCCAGGACATGCGCATTTGGATGGCATTCCTGGCGGATTTCAATGGTCGAATTGTCTGGAATAAACCAGCAGTGTCTTCCGAGGAGTTGGGGCTATGGACTGACTCGGCGGGGAGTATGGGATTTGGCGCCATATTGGGTACACAATGGTCGGCTCAAAAATGGCCGTCATGGTGGCATGAGTGCGGGTTGACGAGTAACATTGCTTTTCTCGAACTGTTCCCTATTCTGGTGGCCTTGAAAACATGGCCAGAAGGGTTTAGGGATCACTCTGTGGTGTTCTGGTCTGATAACATGACCGTGGTTGAGTGTATCAATAGTCAGGCAGCACGTTGCAAACTGATTTTGAGACTGCTCAAGGAAATTGTGTTGTTGTGCATGCAACTGAATGTACTGTTTAGGGCGCGACACGTGCCGGGGGTGATGAACCAAGCGGCTGATGCGCTCTCTCGTTTCCGTATGCAGGCCTTCTGGGGTTTTCTGCCCACAGCGGACCCGGTGGCGGCACCCTTTCCCGAAGCTCTCTGGTCTCTCGGTGCCCCGAACTACAAGACCTCGTGGGAGAGAGTTTAGCACCCAGGACGAGGAAGGCATATGAAGGGGCGTTCCGTTCCTATTGGGCCTTTTTGGGTACTGCCGGGAGGGAGCTTTGGGGTCTGGAAGAGTGTGTAGTGAGATTCCTGCTCTCTTTACGTCACGCAGGCAAGTCAGTAGCTACGGCCCAGAGGCATCGGGCCGCCATTTCCTTCATGGCAAGGGCTCATGGGATCCAGGACCCGACAGCGTCTTTCGTTGTGCAGAAAGCGCTACGTGGGTGGCAACGCCTTGAGGGTCGCAGAGTAGACGATAGGCACCCGATAGGTCTGGATAGGTTGGCCCTGTTACTGTCCGTGCTACCGGTAACATGTTCATCCCAGTACGAAGCAGTGTTGTTCCGAGCCGCATTTGCATTAGCATTCCATGGGGCTATGCGGGTAAGCGAATTAGTGGCAAAGAACAAGCAGGATACGATGGGGGGACTGTGCCGGGAACACATTCAGGTCAGGGAGGAGACGATGACGTCTCGTTTGTCAGGTCCAAATCCGATCAGGATGCAATCGGGGACTGCGTGATCATCCAGAGGATCCCCGGGTCTGCCATGTGCCCTGTTGGGTGTGTAGAGGAATATTTAGCACAGAGGGTGGCAGCATGGGGGGGGACCTTGTTAAGACACGCTGACGCCACCCCACTGACGAGGTTTCAGTTTCAGCGGGTGCTTGCGATGTCGATTTCTGCCGCGGGCTTGAACCCCGGCGATTTTGGGACCCATTCCTTTCGGATAGGGGCTGCTACGGAAGCTACAGCCAGGGGTCTGAATGTTGAACAAGTAAAACGTGTGGGGCGTTGGTCCTCGAACTGTTATAAGAGGTATGTGCGGTTGCACATGTTGTGAAGCTGTAATGATGTACTCACGCTTCTTGTTTTTGTTTGGTTTTCAGTTGCGCAAGCCTACGAGGCGGGCGGACTGTCCAGTCGGCCCGACACCGGGGGGCCAGCGGTCAGACATTACCGGCTGTGAAAAAGGAGGTGTGGGTCGTGGGCCACTCATACGTGAGGCGTGCCGCGGACGTATTCAAAGCAGGTGACATGATTCACGTGGCTGGGGAATACGGGTACAGTGTGTCCTTCTACGGAAAGGGCGGGCTCTGTATTGACCAGTTTCGATCATTTTTCGAGGGTTTGTTAGGGCGGACAAGGTCACCGCCGTCTGTAGTCATAGTACAACTTGGGGGCAATGATTTGGTGACCACTGGTAGACGACTTCTTCTTGAGGCGATGCTTTCCACGGTAAGTTGGTTGGCGAGAAGAGTTCCAGGGTGCACAATTGCATGGTCCCATATGATCCCACGGAAAGTGTGGCGGGGGGCTATTTCTGTTTCTGCTGTGAATCATTCAGTAAGGAAAATTAATAATAAACTGAGTAGACTGTTCCGTTCAAGTACACTGCATTCTATTTCGCATGGTTGTATGAAAGGGGACAGTATGTATTCGGGGGATGGTGTTCATTTGTCCCGGATGGGGAACGAGTTACTCATAGGAGACCTGATAGCCTGGCTAAAGACTTTATGAAATGACCTTTAGGCAGGAGTGTTGTGGGGGGTCCGGATAGCCGGTCAACTATCCGGCCTGTGGCGGTAAGGTCATGATCGGTGAGCAGTAATTCGAAGATCCCTATGAGGGGGCGTCACCCATTACGGATGGGAGCGCGCGGGGGAGGTGGCCAATTGGCCCCTCAACGGGGAGGCGGTCCTGTCTAAGGAGAGGCCGCCGGAAGGAAAGGAAAGGTGGTCAAGGCCCCTTCCTGGATAGGAGGGGCTACGGCCCCTCCTGGGGAATTTCCCGGGGCCAGGACATCTGCGACGGCAGATGGGTAAGTTGTGTGGGGTGCGGGAGGGGGTTTACGCTACCTTTTTAGACACCTCACACGAGTCCTCGAACGACCGTTAAATGGCGTCGAGTTTATTGGGGCCCCCGTCAAGTACAAAGGGAAATTGGTAGATGCACTTGAGGTACGCCTCTGTGCGGTCGCTCCTCTCACAAGTGAGGGGGGTATTTCTGGTTTAGGGATCTGACACCGGTTACGACCTTGCCGTTGGCCCTTAAACGTTAGGATGTACAATTTCAAGTCAAATGTTTTGTAGGATGTTAGTTCGGCTAGGAGAACCTTTGTATTAGAGATCTGTTAAGGTTAGCCAAACATCGTAATGTGGAAATGAAATTGTACATTATATGAAACTGTTATTTTAATATTTTCTTTTTGTTTCATATTTTAATAAATACGGCCGGGAAGGGTGACTCCCTTCCCGCCTTCCAAAAGTTCAAGAACTGTTTCCGGTTTCCCAATTCTTGGGGATTGTGTTGAGAGGGGGTGGCGGGTATCTCGGCCATAAGGTGTGCAGTGTCAAGATCGAGTTGTTTGAGCCGTGCATAGGAAAATGAAGGCGCAGTCACCATTGTTGAAGCTGAAGCAAAAACATAAGATAAAGCGCGGTGTACCGTGCTGCTTAAATAAAGGTTGTACTACAGAACAACGCAGGGAAACACATCACATGCCTTAACCACGCATGTTTAGCACACATTTCTTTACAAAGCCTGTGTTTTTACAACGTATGTCATTACCATGCATTGTTTACACATATATAAAACCTGTGTATTTGTGGGGGCAAACCCCCACACCACCCAACTTACTTTAAATGTGTGGTAAAGGCATGGCTTTTAAAAACATACACATGGTAAAATAATGCATGCCAAAATTGTGTGGTAAAGGCACAAAATGGTAAAAACCTAAATAGTTATGCGAATAACCATAATGCTGATCTGCGTGAAATGCATCGAGAGGCAAGGACCAGTGGCGGTTTCTGGGGGTGGGCAGAGGGGCTACGCCCATCCAATTAAATGTGATATGGAAGGCAATTGCTAAAAGCAATTACCATCCTATTTAAATTATGTGAAAGTACGCACCAACTCCTGTGGCCTGACTGCTTCGTGCTCCAAGACGGATGTCAGGCGGTCAGGAAAATTTAAGTTGATACATGCGAAGTGCACTGCACATGTGCAAGTTAGCAGCATTCAACATATATGGCATTGAAGGTTTAGCAGTATGGGCTGAGATGCTACCAGCCCGATTCCAAAGTATCAGGGTCTAGAAAAGGGGTTTTAGTCAGGACGAAGAAGGGGCGCACAGCTAATGATTAGCGCTTAGTGTGAATCCATTCGAGTAAGTTGTGAGGTGTAAAAAGGTTGAGGGGATAAGCCCTATAACCCCCCGAGGACAATGAAAGCCTATGCTAACACTGTATATAGTATAAAGAACATATCACCTATGCACACTCTTGTAAATACATTAATTGTGTCAAAGTGGACATAAAGGCAAAGGACACAAAGCCTATTCAATAAATTGCAAAATAACAGATCTTATTCTTGTAGAAGTTGAACCAAAAGTAGTGTCTTTAATTTTCTACAGAGACCAGCCGACACGTGTTTCCTCGCTCAGGGGATAGAATCCCGCGACTCCTCAGGGCTTCAAATGTAAAAATTGTCCTAGTGTAAGTCGATCTATCAGTGATTATTCCGACCCGACAGGGCCCAGGACTTGTAGAAGGGTGAGGTAAGTCGTTCCGGATTTCTATAACTCCCAGGATCCACAGATGCTGAGAGAAAAAAGTGTTGAATAAGAGTCCTGGAAAACTTCACCGCAAATTATGGCAATTCCGGGATATGTCTTGTAACATCATAAATTATTATAGTTGCAAGGCGTCTGGAACTGGTCCCAGACGCACCCGTCTGTTTCCTAGGACTTTTTAATCTTTAAGGAGCTCATCACCTACTTCGTCTTCCCACACTACGGCGCCTTGCAACTATAATTCCTGGGCCCTGTCGGATCCGATTTCAAAGCAATTGGGGGTCCCTTAAGCCCCCAACGTCATTCTTGGTCAGCTTGGACATAGAGAGTCTGTATACTAGGTGCTGTATGACTGATGGTACATACAAATGAATGACTCTAGGAGTGCTAAGGACAAGACAAACACACCACGAGCAAAAGGATGATGAACCAAAATTGAGCAATTTTAACTATCTCGATATGTTATTTGAGTCCTTTATGTTGTGTTTTTTGTCTTACAGGTTTTAAATCAGACGTTGGGTCCGTAAGTACAGCGACACCCTGCATGCACAGCACACCTTAGCAAGTGTGCTAAAAACACACATGGCTTAGATTTGCCACAGCACCATCTTTTTCACTTTTTATGGTCCTGAAGAAAGCCTCTACATTTTTTTTTTTAGGCTGAAACATGTCGACCACCTGATGGATAACGAAGACCAATTACTAGTCTTCACCTTATCCCCCTGTTTTCTTTTAAACATGTTCTGGACCACAGGGAATAAAAAAATTGTCAGCAAGGAGTTTCCAGAGGCATTTTTAACCTCACCACTTTCTGAGCACCAGTCACACCAAAACAAAACCCGCTCTGCTGAAATTCAGGCACCAAAGCACAGCTGGCCTGCATTTGGCTGCCCAGCTGGGAACCCGATGATGAAGCATGCCACAACCAGGTTGGTAGGTGCGGGTTCTTCTTCAAAGCCCTAGTGGTTCTTGGCACTCCAAGATTCATAGTAGAATTGTCCTTGTTCAATAATTCACCTGTGGGTCCATCCACGTTGTTTCTGAGGATTAATTAGGGGATACGGACGTACCCCGTTCTTAGTCCTCGCTCTCTCTCTTGTTTTTTGCGGTTTGTTTTTGTAGTCACACCTTTTGTAAGACTGATGTCTGAACTTACATATTTAAAAGTTCTTTCATGCATGATAAGGAAGAAAATTGAATTTGGGTGAAATTAAATATTTGCCTGAGATCACATAATTTAAGTGTTGTAGCCATGATTTGTAAATATTTTCTGGTTTCCCTTTGTACAACTTAGCCAATAAATTGGTATCTATTTGTCGTTCATTATGTTAAGGCTTTATTTTTAACCTCTTTGTTCACTTTTATTACAGCGTAAACTTGACCCGAAGTAATTTAGTGCTTTCATGAGCATTAATTACATTACAGAAGGTCACATTCATTGTTTTAAGGCACATGTGAGATTAAGTGATTTGCCCAGAATCACAGGATAGTCACACTGTGAATTAAAATTCGTTCCCCAGTTCCTAAAATGGCAACTCTGACCATACCACTACATCCTGGGTAGAAGGAGCGTGACAGGCTGAAGCCAGTATAAGAACTCTATTTTTTCTCTCCCCCCCCCCCTCCGATTCCTACCCTCATAAACATTGGTCTCGCTCGCACAATAACTTATTCACTGGTTTTACACCTCTCCACTTTCAAATTGCACCAGCCGCCACCAGCTATAAGAAAAATAGTGCACAATCGTGAACAACAAGTGCTCGTGTTCCATTTGTTTGCATTCATTCTGTGCTCTACCGATAGGCTATTTAGTCAAACAACATCTCCATTACACAATGTGGTGTAATGACGTAATGTCAGGCGTGTTGCACAACAAGCATAATAGGACATTGGAGAAACTACACGAGATAAGGAAATTTCACCAGGGGCTATTTAGAACATCCTGGAAGGAGCTGATGTGTAATTAGAAACTCAAAACCTGCTGTCCAAAGATGGAACTTTCATTGCTCCTTGGTGAGCCTGGTTGAAGACGTGCCTTTCCTGTAATTTGCAAAGTACAATTTAATAGCTCTTCCAAGTATCCTGAGTCTAGCAACATAGTTAGGTTCTTTTGTCTGGACAGCAACATCTATTCTTGGAGCTTGGAAACGGTTGTTATCCTAAATCAGTCATGAATACCAAAATACAAATGATTTTCAAAAAGACAGGCATAAGAGTTAAGGGACATGAAGTCAGTAAAAAAGCTAAATAAGAAGGTTGGCATTGTTAAGTGCTTGCGTATTGTGCAAAAACGGTGCTTGCAGGCAGGGTTGCACATCACAGAAATGAAAATATTTTGATAGGAAGATCGTTGGGCAGTGTTTTGATTCTCATGCCAACATTTGTTCTTTGTTTATATGAATTACTCTGGCTAAATTAGCAGGTTACATCAGCAGGGGAAGGCAATCCTCCTTTGTTGTTCGTCGTCAAAAAGTATAAATAGATGAGCCGCCTTCACTTTAAATAGATCAAAAGGCTGCGCTTTAAAATGCACCATCATAGCTTATTTTCGAACGCACAGAAAAGCCAAGAATGCATCCTGAATTAGCACAGTGTGTGTAATGCTGCGATTGGTCCAGACAGTCAGAAAGGTTAGAATGTTGCACTGACTCCTGCTGGGCGCCGCCATTTTAAGCTTAGTGAGGGTGACGCTTGACCAAATAGCAGAAAGAGATAGTTGGGCGCCTTTTTTTCTGTCTGTGCTGGGTGAGATTGAGGAAGGGTGTTGGCAGCTTTATTGTCGAATAGAGGGTCACTGGAGTTGTGTCTGTGTGTGTGTGTGGGGGGGGGGGGGGGGGGGGAGATTAAGAGCGAGATGGAATCTTGTATTTGCCCATCCCTTATTTGGTACCTTCACGTTTAATTCAGGCCCATAATTTTGCAAGCAGGCAATTAACGGCGAGTAACGCCCTCTGCAGAAGGGATTGCCTGTTGTCAATGCCCTGAAGAAAGGACAATAACGTTTAGTTAATCTGAGAATGTATAGCCTTACTGTGCAACTCAGGATAAACTCATGTATATGGTTATCATCTGTTTCTGTTGTAGTTTTTACATCGACGTTTAGCTGCAGGTGCATTTGAGATGTTTTTTTCTTTCAGATGTATAACCAAGGTGACTGCCCTCGCACATTTGTAGGAAAGTTCACACTTGCATCCCAAATGCAGGTTCAAGTAATATAACACCGTGAGGGACAAGCGAGCACTTACTCATAGCTCTAGGCAAGGTGTGAGAGCAAAACAACACACAGCAGCATTGCTACGCCTGATACAATACCTGTGCCTCTGTGGCTGTGCAGAACATAACAATAATAATGTATTAGCTTCATTTAAAATGTGAATATCTTATTTGCTGCATCTGGCAAATGCAAGATACAAAGATTCCTATTTCTAACAAGCAGCTATTAGATTCACACCCGCAAAGCTGTGTCAACGGGAGTTCTCTCTGAATGAGAGATCGTGTGCATTTTTTACTTGAAAGAAAACGTGTTCTTTTTGTGTTTTTTTTCTCCAGAAGGTGTAATTTCTCCCGTCCTGTTTGCCGTTCTATCGAGCACGTCAAACACGCCACTATTAAATAGAGGTGTTTGGCAGATGGCCGAACTGAATGTCGCAGTCTCCCCAGGTTTCACACGATGTATGTAATGTCTTATTTTATTTTGATCATATCCCTAAAAATACAGAAATACAAGAATATTTTGTTTATTTTGTGTCCACTTTTAACAGGAACGCAACATAAGCCACATCAACCTGCGACAGCAGGTCAAACACAGACAGTCATCTTGGCAGTAAAGGCATCTCAATAGTAAAACAAGCGTTGGTAAAGCCATTAGGTCTGCAACTGGCTGCCTGTTTTTTGCCTGGTCAATGCTTACGTTGTTTTGTCATGGATTTTGTAACATTTTATTTTTGATGAGCTGCCAATCTAAAAAAAGAAACATTGGCTCTAGGCAAAAATATTATTTTAGCTTCACAAAACACAGTTTGCCATGGCAGTCGTTGGAAGAGGAGGGAACTGCTTTGTAAGGATGTGCTTTTTGTGAAAGATCTGAACGCCATCACTGACAGTGAAGTTGACGAATAGCTGAAGTGGGCTGACCCATTGTTCCTACTGTATGCTGCAGTGGTTAGGGGGAAACTTTGACTGACACAACGACAGACCAATGGATGAAGAAGGCAGGCTGGAAGCATATTTTATATATGTATATTTAGTAATATCAGAAGATCGTGGCCAACATCAGACCTAAGTAAAATGACTGTATTTGTCATGTTTTCTTGTTTTCATGTTAAGGAAAGAGGGAACTTTTATGGAGTACACAGGTGGCTGGTGTAAAAATTAGGCTGCTGTAGCACTGTCTTTTTGTTACATTTAATAGTTAAATTAAGAAACGGAAAATGAGCGAACATGTACATTTTCTGTCACAAACCACTGCTGAAAGATATACTTCATGAATCTGCAAATTATGACTCAACCAAATCTGTTTTCCATAAAAGAAATTAAAAAATGAAAAGAGAGAGCTTGATTGTGGGTGAGATTGGATCTGATGACTGATGACTGTTTCCGAAGGGCCCATATGAAATAAAACCCTGATAATCTTCCTAATTTGCTTCTTATGAATAGTCATTATCACAGCACAGATTTAATCCAAGCTTCGCTTCTATTGAGTCTGTCTCTTTCAGGTCCATGTTTGCCCCACGTGTAGAACTGTGCGGAAATGCTTAGCTGAGGGATTTTTGGTGTGACTCCAATCATGAGCTCAAAATGCTTCCACGAGTCACCCCTGAATGGTTTGATTGTTGGGCATTCAAAATTATGTGGAATTATGAAAGTCCAGATTGTGGAAGGTCAGATGTATGTAGCTTTTCAAGAGTCCAAAAGTTCCTAGGAAGAATGGAAGAAAAGAATAAGAACGAGAAACGTGGATATGTTCTGTATTTTTGTATTTATCTTTTTCATCAGGGTTCACCTAAACTATTTAGGCCATGATTACAATGCAGTTGCAAATAGTGGGCGAAATTGCACACCAACACATTTCTGTTCCTGCAGAGTGCAGTCATTAGTGGGTGCATAATTTGCACCCACTTCCATGTTATGCTCCCCGGAACAGAGATTTACACACAATTTGCAAATTATTTTGCCTATTCCTTGGGAAATCAAACTAGAAGTCTGCACAAACGGGAATGAATTGTAATCAGGGCTGTTGCTTCAAAAACTGTGATCTGAGAACGTGTTATATGCTTGAGTAATTTCTATAGTAAAATGCTTTATATCTTTAATGTAATACCTTTCCTGAGTAAGCAAATCAAGTAGTTGGCTTATGTGATCATCAGGACTAGAATTGTATATTCTTGACTTTGAACTCCGTAATGGCTGCATGTTAACAAGAACTGCTGTTGTGGAGGTTTGTAAGAAGTCCAGTCAACAAGTTAATTTTCACTCCATTTCAAAAGAATACTTTTTGAGACTAAAAGTGTTGTAAACAGCGGCAGCTCCTCCGCTAAGGCAGAGGATGGTCGCCCCACTGCCAGTCGTGGTCGGTAGTGGGTGTACCTGCAGGGCGGTGATGTGGGGAGGGGGAGTGGCAGGGAGGGGGGTAGTAATCAATGGATTACGGAGCTTTAAAGGTAAGTAAACATATAAATAAATAAAACGAATTTTGTTGCATGCACTGCATCCCCAAATGCGATGCAGTGCGCGCAACAAAATTAGTTTATTTATTTATAGGTTTACTTACCTGTAAAGCTCCGTAATCCATAGATTACTACCCCCACCCTGCCCCTCCCCCTCCCCACGTCACCCCCCGGCAGGTACACCCACTATCGACTGTGGCTGCCCACTGCTCTGCGAGCAGTGTAAAAAGGAAAACAAAATTGATAATAGCTAACATCATTATAATTTTCGTTTTCCTTCCTACTTGGGTGAGGGGCGGGCAGGCACGGCCCGTGCCGGGCGTTATACTGGGGCGGTGACATCAGGCAGGGCAGGGTCAGGGTGAGGGGTTGTAAAATGCAGGATATGGACCATTAGAGGTAAGCACCGAAAAGAAAAGAAAAAACGAATTTCGTTGCCCACGCTGCATCGCCAACGTGGGCAACGAAATTCGTTTTTTTCTTTTTCTTTCGGTACTTACCTCTAATGGTCCATATCCCGCATTTTACAACCCCCCACCCTGACCCTCATCTGCCTGAAGTCACCGTCCCAGTATAAAGCCCGGCACGGGCAGTGCCTGGGGGCGGGGTGGGTGGGGCTGGACTGGCCAGTGCAGGGGGGCAGGGAAAGGAGTGTTAAGAACACTCCCTAAGGGCCCATGACTGGTTGACCAGCCTTCTTGGGCTGGCCAAACCGTCATGCACACTTTGCATCTTCCCCACCAGACTGCATTATGCAGCCTGGCGGGGAACATACCCGACCTCCAAGCTCCTGTCCGAGCGCCAAACCACGATATTCAGACCAATCACTATGCTGATGTGAGGCAGCTTTGTGATTGGACAGGGGATTCTTGGAAGCTGTGTGCTTCCTGTTGCTGCCATTAGATGACAGAGAAAAGGCGGCGGCTCTCTGAGGCACCTAGGTGTTTTTTTTGTTTTTGCATTACTTCTTCTGCTCACCACCACCCGCGTTTAGTAGCAGCTACTGATTTTAAACAAAACAAGTAACATAGGTAAAAGTTAGTTTGTTCCAACATTTAAAACAGATTAAATTCTGATGCTCCTTTAATCATGACACATTTATTTTCTATTTAGTAAGCCACGTGTCAGCTTGGTATGAAAATATTGTAATCTGGGTTTACAATGGATGACATTACTTAAACTATTCATTATGATATCAACGTAGGTTTTAGCAGCCCCTAGTACCAAATAGATTGAATTCACGTGTTTTAATGAGTGCAGTGCATTTGCCTGGCTAAGGGTTCACTATAATGTTTGCTTCCAGGAAAGAGACTTTTTTTGGCAACACCAGAACTATTTATAGAGAAGATACAGCTGGGGGGAGAAAGAAGTCTTTATAATTGGAATACAATTCGGGGAAAGTTCCTTAGCAGGCCTACACGCCTAACAATAGTTATATCAATGTTTTCTTCAGTAATTCATTCTATCTAATTTCTTTTGTAAGATTAGTACATAAAGAATATCTTATATACATATATGGAGGCTCAGTGTTTTCAAAAACACGCCTGAGTGAAGTCATGAATAACTAATATTGGTTGGTGCAGTCTGCAATATAAATATATTTATGATATTGCATGAAAGGAGAGAAATTCTGTTTCCTGGGTGTAAAAAAATGGACCAGATTACCTAATTCTTATTGGGGATTTCACTTCTGTTTGATAATTCCTTCGAACATTTGCAAACATGATTCCCTAGTAGACTGTCATTGATAAGGAAGCTTTCCGTTTTTGTGTGGCCACGCTTGCTAGCGCTACTTCAAGCTTGCATATTGCATTCATATTTCAGCTTCCAGATTTTAGAGCTAAAGAATATATCCAGAAATCTTGCACATCAAAAATCCCGAATCCTAACGTTATATTGTTTTCGAACATCTAAAATGTGAGCATACGGGTGGTTTTCAGATGACTTCATAATATGCTAGAATTAATCAAATTATAACTCATGTTGTATAATCAAATAACAAGCAAGGAATGGCTTTGCCTGTCAATTCAATGTTCTAGATATGCAATCAAACAATAAAGCTATATAAAACTTTATAAATAAATAAATAAAGCTGCAGTGAGTTATATCACAGTGGTGTAATAAGCATAGAGAGAGAAAATTGTAAATATATCCAAACCCTCCAACATTTTGAATTACCTATGACTAGAATATTTTGGACGAAAGCAGAGAGATACAAAATAACTATATTCAGTGCATTCTGATGTTTCAGGTATCACAACGAAAAGCAGTGCATAGGTTTCTGAACACAGTAGCCACTCCTAATGCAAGCATGGTTTGGTGAACACTCAGTTTAGGTTACGATGTGTCAAAGCTCATTCTTTGTTTTGTACACCCAATTAAAATAAGCAATTTCAGATTGGTTTCAACATATTTAATAGGACTGGCAAATATGGAAATAATAAAAATGTTGAGGGGAAAAAACAGCTTAATTAAATAGACACAGCGTGGAAAAACATAATAAAGTTCAGCCCCCAGTTGGAAACCTATTTATATGTATGCTATTGTATACAGTAAGTCGAGCGCCATACACTAGCCCTACGGACTATGTTATTTGTATCCCAAGATAATACACTTGGGATGCACCTGTATCAGTCATCTGTCCATCATAATTAAAGGTCATTAATATAACTTTAAATTAATTAGTCTTGTATCTTAATTAATTCCTATACACACGTTTCAAGCTCCAACTTTATTGAAGATCCCTTGCTACGAAAATCTTAGAAATCAGCTTCCCCTCCACTCCCACATAGAGTATATCTCTGCATTTGACCCAGTTGAGTGCTCCACAACCGTTCGGCTAGGTTTGCACTATACATACATCACATATAATATTAATAATAATAATAAGGCATTTATTAAGCGCACAGCTACGCTAACGGGGTGTCCCAGCGCTATAGTGGACAGAAAGCGGGGCAGATGCGGAAGCAACAGCTAATCATAACGACTAAATAGCCAGCTTTTGAGGGATTTGAGGAACTCACGTTCTGACTGAATCAGGCGTAGATGAAGGGGTAGACTGTTCCAACATTGAGTGGTTCCTACCTCGAAGGTTTTACCTCCTGATCTGGCTTTTGAAAACCATGGGGTGACAAGCAGAAGTTTATTATTCGACCGTAAAGGTCTGGATAGACAATAAGGACGGAGTCTTCTCCTAAGGTAGCCCGGAAAGCGAATGTCAGAGCCTTGAATTCTATTTGCTAAGCGATAGGTAGCCAGTGTAGAAGACATAAATGCGGGGAGATATGGTGTCGTAGTGGGACACCGCAGACCTAGCGGGTCGCAGCGTTTTGTACAGTCTTAAATCTGTGGAGCAAGCCTAATGAAAGACCCATGTAGAAGCCGTTCGCGTAATCTAGGTAGGAAGTTATCAGCGCGTGGACTAGAGTTTTACGGGTTGCATTGGGCAGATATTTAATACATTTCCTGATGATTTTACTTTTGCCGAAGCAAGCGACAGCCACCGTGTGGCAAGGGACAGATGTTTGTCCCATCTAACGCCCTAATTCCTAACAGAGTCCTTGGGTACCGGAGTGAGGCCTAGTTCCTCTGGCCACCACAGATTAGAAGCGAGGGAAGAGATTTGGTTATAGAATAATATCTCGGTCTTATCTCCATTGAGTTTCAAGAAACTGTGGTCAGTTCCAGGCCACAATATTCTTGAGGCACTCTTTAAGTGGATCAAAAGTGACGACAGATACAGCTTTAAAGGTGAACAGAAGATGATTATCATCGGCATATGATATGATTGTGATCCAAAAGTAGAGATCAATTCAGCCAACGGGGTTAAATAAACATTAAAAAGCAGTGGGCTCAGGGCAGAGCCCTGCGGCACACCCCATTTGAGTGGTTTGACTGGAGTAGTGAACGGATGGGTCCGGACCTGTTGCTTGCGGTCAGCTAGAAAGACGATATCCAGCTAAGCACTGTACCCTGAATGCCAATGGTCTTAAGACGATTCAAAAGGATGGGATGGGCGATGGTGTCAAATGCTGCAGACAAATCTAACAGCACTAACACCGCCTTAGAACCTCCATCAACCGCCCAGCGTATTGATTCCGCCATTTCAATAAGGGCTGATTCCGTCCTATAACCGGGACGAAAGCCGGATTGAGAATCATGGAGGAGGCTGTTATTCTCAATAAAACTGTCCAGTTGCTGATAGACCAATTTCTCTAAGATCTTTGCTGGAGAGGGTAAAAGAGAAATGGGTCTATAGTTGCAAGGGGATTCCGGGTCTGCATTGGCTTTTTTTAGAATGGGCAAAAGAAAGGTGTGTTTCCACGTAGTCGGGTAGAGGCCCAGTCTAAGCGAAAGGTTCCAGATGGAATTTAGATGGGGATTGAGGAAATTAGCAAGGGCATTATATTATTTGGCTGGCCAAGGGTCACTTGGAGAACCGGATTTACACTTCTGCAATTCGAGGAGTGAGGCTTCCACCGAAATTTCTGCAAACTCAGACAGCACAGTACTAGGGGCCAGCTTCAAATAGTGGTCCTCCGAGATCAGAGATACTTCAAGAGGCTCAGGGAAGGAAGCATAGATCAATGCTCAAAGAACTCAGAAAGTTTGTTGCATAGAATCTGTGAGGGCGGGTGGGTGTGAGTAAGTGCCATAGGGTTGGTGAAAGACTTAACAATTTAAAAAATCTCCCTAGAAGAGTTTTTAGCATTATCAATTCTGTCGGCTAAACATCTATAAGAACTCTGTCGTATTCTATAAGAGCCGAACGATAGCCTAGCTTACTTTCCGCAGAATAGGTAAGTCTCCAGCTACGTTTAAGTTTTTTACAATCTGACTTTTTTTGTCTAAGCTCCTCTCAATACCAATGTGCAGAAGGGGATGATCTAGGAGACTTTACTGCTTTCAATGGAGCCAGGGAATCAAGCGCGTGCCTATCCATCTATTCAAGTTAGAGATACCGACCTCAAGAACATTGGAGGGAGTGGGCTTGGATTCCTTCAGGTGTTGCGTTAGAGACTCTGCAGTACAGAGTTGCATCATCTGCATTTGACAAAAGTTTCTTAAAGTACGGATTTAAAAACAAATCCTGGCAACTGATCAGTTTGTTAATATAATGTAAAAAGAATGCATTGTATAAGGTAAAATGAAGTGGTGAAAGTGAGCACCCCTGAATAGTGCCACCAGAGTAAAGATAACTCGTGATGAGAGTAGGCCAGAGTGAAGCGTCTGGGATTGTGTGATGCTATAATGACTAGAATGCCAACATTAAACCTTCTATGTTAGACTGACCTAAGATAGCACAAAGAAAACACCAGTTTTTTCCCAGCCATCTGCCTTTTACATATATAAAGCAATTATTAGCAAAGAGAGTAATAACTTTTGGACTTCAAAATCTCTAGTAGTTAATAGTTTATTCATTTGACTAGAGGTATCCCTTGTAGATAGATATATACTATCTATGCAAGGAGCGCCAACTGTAACTGTAATTTATCAGCAAAAAAGTAGCCTAAATTTTCAAATCAGTGTTGAGAGGGCAAATGGGAGAATACAAATGTAAAGGTATTCTAATAAAAAGAAAAATTACAAATGAAGAGTATTGGGTACAACATAATATGTAAAACAACATCAATAGAAACACGGGGGCATGGATGAAACCCTCTCTAAACATATTGTAAACACGGAAGACAATCCATTTAAACCTGATAATTCATATTTTACAATCCAGAAATCAACATGTTACATTTTCACATGTATTTCTTCTTCTACATTCAGGCAGTTTAACCAAAGTTGGTGTCAGAACCCATTTGATGTGCTACGGCGGCTACTCAACACCTACCATGGTGACTGCTGTAGTTTGCCACTGGTGTCCCAGGGCCCATCCTATTTAGGCTCTGCAAACTGAGACAAGTAAACCCTTACCTCACTCTCAGGGTAGTGGGGGCAAGGAGTCACAAGCTTTCCAGTGAGCTAATGTGCTGTGCCTGAGCTCAGCACTCAACGATCAACCAACAGATACAATAACTTCAATGTTCGGCCCACCAGTTGTCTTTTTAGGGACACTAAATACTGTAAAACACTCAGTAGGACTAAATTCGACACAATCAAATATGTTACACAATATAGTGCCAGTGGGTGCAATCCACCTGGATCTAGGCCCCTGATTCCTCCATTCTATTATTCCAAGGTGACCCATCTCTGTTTGGCTCCCTCCATGCCTCCGCCATCTGGATAGCATATAAATGCTCTGGCATAGTCTGCTAGGGCCTCATTTATGTTTTTTTGCCAAGTGCAGTGCAGCAGGCTTTGCTGCTGTGCTTTTCTGAAGGAATCGAAATTTTACAAGGCCGGGCTATACTTACCAATAGCCCATATTTAGCTTAAAAGAATAATAAGGCAGTCGGCAATGGAGAAGGTCGAATTGTTTATTCAATCAAAGACAAGCCCTGTCAGGGGAGCCTCGGTCTACACGACCCATGGAGGTGCGCAGAGGAGACTAACGAAATACAAGGGATACAAAGCATATATACGTTTTCACAGATTCAGGTTAACACCCTACAAGGAAAAACACGAGTTGTCATTAAGCCAGCAGGAAGACCCATATAAGGCACAATTGATTGCTAGTAGCTAAGCCGTAGCTATTCCGGGGGCAGGTCGATGAGGCGCCCTCTTGTCTATCTAAAGCCCGGGGAGTCCAGGAACGGGCTCTGCTAGAATGCACGCATCCCACAAGAGGGGCAGGTGCGACCTTGGGTTTCCCTGAGCTACACACTAAAGATCAGAGAAGCAGGCTGAGTGATTCAACATGGTTTCGTACCAAGAGCTAACCCATGTGACTTCTGAGTAACAGTACATGAACACGGGGAAACGAAACAAAGTGGCCCTAGTTACATCAATTGGTCTAAATGGGCCTACATGAATCTATCATAAATCTTACATATATAGCATAATATTATGCGGTTATTCATACGCATATACAGTTATATGGTACATAGTGGGCCAATCATGTATTTATATAATTTTATATCCCAACAGTTCTACCGCAAAAGAAAAGGGCAGGGATGCGCCGTATCTATAAGATACAGCGCATTCCTGTCCATTTCCCCTGTGCTGGCGCACAATGGACAGCTGGGGCCAACGAAGGCACCTTTGCATCATGGTGCAAGGGTGCCTGTGTTGCGGGGATGATTATTTTTGTGCAGGAAGGGGAACCTTCCTGCACAAAAAATAACACAAGGCTTTTTCCTCTTTCTATGTGTGCTGCAATCTTCTGAGGAAAAACGGGGATAAATAAAGATATTTCTCCTCATTGTGCCTCCCTTATGCCTCCCCTGGGAGGCGTACGTTTTTGGCACTGCCTCAGACTTACGATTTCTCGTACAACTGGGGCACTGCCAAAAGCCATAGATGTTGCTGGGAAAGCCCTCTTCTTGCAGTTTTCTGCATGAATGGGGTACATATTTATAAGGCAATGAAAAGTCAAATAACGTGGCTTTACGTGGCCTTATAAATATGCCAGTGGCACATTGCACCACTGGAACGTCAAAAAAGTGAGGAATAGCCAAAGTAATAGCAAGTTAATAGAAATAGATCAGAGTGAGTTTATTCCAATTCGTAAGTCATCATTGAACACGCATTTCCTGGTCAAAGCCATTGACCAATTTACAGTAAATAAGACACCTGTAGTAGTGCTGCTTATATAGGCACTGAGAACACTTGGTGAGCTGGAAGTTCTTGTTTAAAACTCTGGTAAAAATTAAATTCCCTGAAGAACTCATGAAGTCAATTGCAAAAGATCTATGGCAAAACTTGTGCTAAATGGGAGAATCTCTACCCCAATCAATATCTCCCAAGGCTCTAGGCAAAGATTTTTTTAAAGCAGATTTTATTTAAGATTTTGTACATCATATATCCATTTGCATCCACGTCAGCCAGTTGGCTGGTATGCAGTTTGAACATCCCCTCAGAAACCAAATATAAAAACTACTACAGTATCAACTCTCCCCCTCCCCTCCATGAGTCGAACTGGCCATGCGAAGAAAATGTAAAGAGGACTAACATATTGCTGCCCGCCTATTCTAGATCTATTTGTGTGTCATATTTAACGGGGATGTACTTACAAAGTGGGGTGTCAAGGGTATGGGGTGTGGCTCAGTCTCTCGGGCCGAGAGGGAGTCAGTGGAGGTGAGTCCTCTGGAGCTGGGTTATGTGAACCTGGGTCTGGGTCCTTCAAGGAGACAACTAGTGCCTCTCAGGCCCGTTCTCCCTCAATCGAGCGAATCCCCTCTTAGCCTTTCTAATGAACACTTCCCCTCATATCCAGCCCATTTCATGAGCTCCTTCTGCCACACTGCAGTTCGGGTTCCCATAGGGGCTTTCCAGTTCCTTGAAATCTCACAGTTTGCTTGGATGAAATCTAGGTCTTGGAACTCGCTCATAACCTTCATTTTGGCAGTATGAGGGAACCAGTTTAATATGCAATGCCCAAGCATACAGGGAACCTCTCTGGAAATAGCATTCACTACCACTGCTGTAGCCTTCTCCCACTAAGGCACTAGTGGAGGGTAGCCCCACAACATGTGTTTGAGATTCACACCTATTTCCCGATATCTTGGGCAGGACGAGTCTGCTGTGTGAAAGAAAGTATTTGCTAATATGTGCTGCGGTCAAATACACTTTTTGAAGGGTACAATAGTTAATGAATTTGAATGGTCATTTCTGGAAACTTTTGGAACTCTTTCCAGAATATTGCCCCAGTTTTTTTCTGGTATAGGGAGCCACAGATCTCCCTCCCACGGCATTCTCAGGGTCTTCAATGGCTGCAGTGTATCTCCCCGTATCGCCCTATAAGGACATTTGACTGCCTTAATACTGCCCACCACCTTTACATGTAGGGACAGTTGATGTGGTGTTGTGACTCAGTTATACCTGTTTTCCAAAGTCACTGCTCTATGTAGGAGGAAAAGACCCAGAAGGAGGTCAAATTTCTAAACTCTTCAAATGGGAGAGGCTCACTAGTGCGGAACAGATCTCCCAGCCTCACTGCACCTACCTCCACCCACTCATTTATGCCCTCCCAATGCTCACAGTGGGATAGGCGGTCAGCATCGTCAAGGGCACATCCAGGGAGTAAGGGTTCCGCGTGCAGGTTTTTGTAAGCAGCGGGTCTAGCAGAACTGCACAACTTTAAAGTCTTGGATGTCGTTGTCCAAGGGTAAGACATTTCCCCTGCGGCTCTTGCAATGTATTGCCTATACTGATTTCAAAAAAGAAATCCAACTGAGCAGCACAACTTCATGGGTAGAAAAAAACACACACACAAATTCCAACTCTAAATATTGCACATACATGATTGCTTGCCCATGCCACATGAGATATAAAGGCTCGACGACCAGAGCAGTAAAGGTTAGGATCATCGTATCGTAGCAACATACGTGCAAAACAAGCTGGTACCAAGGTGATCCTCCATTGTTTCACTGTAATCCCCCAATGCTATGTTGGACAATTTTGTAGGACTGCCAACACATGAATAAGGACAAATTGTTCAGGAAAGAACAAAACTGGATTTTCCTAACAATGATATTCCAAGGGGCAAATTGAGCAACTAACAAATCCTCTCCTCCCAAGAAGGTCGTATAGAATATATTATGAACAATTAGAAATACGACAGGGCCAACACTGCCCCATAATACCCTTGCTCTATGTGTAGAATGGACATAGTGTACATTTGACACCCAATACACTACAGGGGCAATATCTATAATGACCACTTATCATACTGATGACACCTGACAGAAGTATACTGTAGTGTTGCATGTTGGTCTGATTCTGCCCCATGTGGACCCCTATAACTGCTCTCTGTGCACCTCCTCACATCTGAATTATTATTAATACATTTTAGCCTCCACACGAGGAGGTCGTTTGATCTTAATGCCTCATTGACACTGTGGTCAAGTACTGTGTCCTTTGATTGTCATGTTAATAACAAACACATACAAGTTAATATTTCTTTGGGAATTCCCAATAATAAGGCACACATGAACCTTGTAATGAGGATGCTTTGGTTGTCCCATCCCCAGCCCACATTTGCTAATAAGGCACTGGTAACCCATACACTTAAACACTAATATCCATCTTGGCAAAATTGTTCTAGTATTACAACTCCACAGGAGTGAGCCCGTCCTCCTTTCATACTTCAACATGGTGCTAGTCAGCTTCCGAGTTCAGCACTGTATGTTGCTTGTCTTCAGTGCTCCACTGAATAGCTTGTCAATTGAGCGGATAAATAGACTTCACCCTGGCTACTCTGCCTCCCTCCAAAGAAGCAGAGCCAGGTAGGTCTCATGGTGGACACCGTTCTGCATCCTTGTAAGTAGCTTCCATACCAGAGACCAGTACACTTTATATTTATACAGTAAGACAAGCCTAATCTACTCATAATGCTCTCTCCCCGCAGGACACTAACTAGCATTCTCTCTGCTTTCACATGTAGGGGGTTGGACGATTGCCCTAATTGGTGAGTTCCTGTTATTCTTTACTTATATTTCAACAGTGAAGTTGTGCCTCAATATTGTGGCTTCCCAATTGTCATGTTTTTGTGTGTTTTTGGTGATGTCTTTATGCACATTGTTTTGTATACACGTTACCTTGGGGCATGCTGTTGACATTTACTTTGCCTGCCGTGTTCAGAAACATTTATTTGTGATTGACAAACACACATTTTCATGTTTGTCTTTGTGTTTCAGGATGGTTTTTATTGCACTTATTATAGAAGATTTACTACAAAGTTGTTGAATGACTGGTTCTCTCACATTGAGAATGCACACCCAGAGAAACGGGACACTGTGTAGATTAGAGTAGTTTTTAGGCCCTGAAGAATCGCCATATTATCCTTTTTGAATAATACAAGGCGAGGAACATGTTGGTCAATGAAACAAATAACCCACCATGCTATCTAGGACCGTTATATCCTGTGGTAGCGATTATCCTTGTTAACTAGGGTAGTGAACTTATTCATTAAATGTCTTGTTTTTGAGCATCACTACACTTTTGTCTTATACTTACTTTACCAATCTACACCACATTATTAGTCCACTCACCCTCACTTCATCAAAGGCTCCAGCAAAGTGCCCCTTGTGGGTGCCCGTCGGGCTTTGCAGTGCTGGCCCAACGAAGAGCTAGCCCAAAGATGAAGCATGACACTCATTCAGGTATGTGTGGGCTCTTGGAATATTACTCCCTTAAAAACTATTCTGCACATTCCTTCATCTTTAGTTTTTACTAGGAACTGCATTCCTTTGTTAATACTCTAGCTGTGATGAGGATCTCGTATGCTTGACCTATGAAGCTCCTTGTTTCCCCTCTTTTGAAATCGTAATCGAACTCCCCAGTTCCTCTGTTTCATTTTGTGTGAGGGCAGTGAGTTGTAGTAGTGCAAGATAGGCATGTAAATTGTGGTTCTCATAGTGTTTGAGACTCGTATATAGTTTGGTGTAGTATTGTAATGTGTTTGTTAATCTCCTCCACTCGGTATAGTCGACAGGTGCTGTCCATAACAAGTTCAACAATGGTTGAGCCCCTCTTCGCCAGGTTGGCCAGCCAGGCCCGCAGGGAACAAGTACATTGCTTATTATCAAAACATCAGAGTGTTTCTACCAGGCCCGTTACTTTCTACTTGGTATGTAATAGTGTCTGGTGAACCTCATGGTGCCCCAGTCTGGACTTCTCCATCTCTCCTAATTCTTGGCCCGTCTGAATGACATCCTGCAATAATGTACTGCTGAATTCCCACCAACTCAGCACTAATCTGACCTCTTATCATAGCCATGAAAGCATCCCACTCGACTAATGGAGAAGATGCTGAGCCACTATTATCTTCTAAGTACAGCTCGATGAGGAACCCAACCCGCTCCCTGAACACAAGGTCCTCCTGTGCCTCCGGTTTCAAATGCCAGGTAGGGATACAAGGGATGGGTTGCTCCCATCGCAGCTGCAATAGTACTGCATTGTGGTCTGAGATGGTAAGGGCCAGGTATTCCACGTCATACACCTGGCTATGTATGTCAGGAGTGCAGAGGAATGTGTCCAGCCATACATGAAGGTCATGCAAGCTGGAGAAAAAAGAATAGTCTCTCATTTGTGGGTATAGTCAGCGCCACTAGCCCCCACCGCGACTGCAAGCCCACAAAGCTCCTGGCCGTTCTGGATATTGGGGAGTCCCTCAGTGGTGTGAGAGGTCCGCCACACAGTTAAAATCTGCTCATCTCACAGCTGGGTGCAACATATACGGGGCCAGTGTGCCCAAGATGCTCACCAGGAAAGATCCCTGTTCTACATTCGGGGCATTTAGGTTAATTAACGTTACATCCCTACCCTCAAGGCAAACCGTCACCACCACATACCTTCCCTCTGGATCCACAAGATCTCCCATGCGCATATTAGCAAGCCCATTATCACAGTGTTAACAGCAGTTTCCTGCCGCTAAAATGGCGATAATTTTAACGTGGTTCTTGCTAATATGCCCCCAGATGTGCAATAATGAGTTAATATTTTGAGAGGCTGTTAAGGATAGGCTTTTCTTCAGCTCAAGCAGGAAGTCTTATGCACTATTTGCAAACCCAAAGCATCCAAAGAAAATCCCTCCACTTCAAATAATAGACTCAAGGGAAATAGTGAGGGGAATGTTCAACTTTAGAAATGCCACAAGAAAAATCCATCACTGGGTTAGATGGCTAAGAGGGTGTCATGACCCTGCTGAAAATTTGTTTTGAGTCTCCCAAAATCTCAGGGAGCTCTAAGATGCACCGGAACAGAGCTGCTGTGAATATCCTGAGCGAAACTGCAGGTTTGAGATTGGCCCAATGTCAGGGGTAAAAGCACATTGCACTACTCTTTCACGAACACGTCCATGTTGGCATCATTTTTGAAATCCTGATTTTGTACTTTGTGAGGGAGGTTCCGCATATTACTCTTGCATGATAAAAACTGTAAAGAAACTGTTGTGGAAACACACAGTCTTTCCTGCTACAAGCCTAACATTTAAACCATCAAGTAACAATGACTTCATCTTTTACAGACTCAATGTCAAGGTCTGCTCAAGTCCACTAGAGAGAAGGGCTTGGTAGGTATTTGTTAAAAGACTAGGTAAACTGTTTATTGGCAAAGTATTACAAGCAATGTATTGCCTTTCCTGCTGATACTCTGTAATATTGTGTTTTATAGAAGCTCTTACCATATCATCACTAGGAGACTGCAGCACAGGGCACAGGTGATTCTCCAGGAACTAGGGATAGAGAGAATAAAGGGGGGAATTTCCAGTAGGAAGTAGTCACAACTGTATTCTTTTCCCTTACAAGTCTCTCTCCCCGTAGTTCTTCCCAAAACACCCTTTCCCTCACCTGGCCACTCCAATAGTCTGTGCCATGATGGTGTTCTGACGTGGTGGTGCCTGGAGGTGGAGCATTCTAGCATCGACGTAGCTCTAAGGAAGCGCAGAGTTGACAAATGACAGAATAGCAGGCCCACAGATTATTTTCCTCCCAGCTTGCTTGATTCTACAATGACCACGTTAGAGGATATAAAGAAAGTGCTAGTGCAGGATCAGCAGGAATTAACAGAGTCCAAGGCCAATAACTCTGCCCTAGCAGACAAGGATGACAACAGAGAGTGGATGCTCTGGGGGGACCCCATAGGATTCCTTTTAATGTCCCTTTAGGGAAATACCCTAGTATCGTTCATACCTTGGTCAGGGCACAACATCGGAGCTGGTCAATACCATCTAGTATAGCTGTTACAGTCCCACCTCAGATCCCCTTCACAGCTCCAGAGAGATTCTCTGGGGATCCTGGGAAGGTCCAGATCTTTCTTACCCAAATAGAATTGCAATTTACATGCAGGCCAGGATCCTTCCCAGATGCTCAGTCCTGGGTAGCATTTTTAATCTCCTACCTAGCGGGAGATGCATCAGCATGGGCGGTGCTTTTGGTATGAGGTGATAACCACATTCTCTACAGCTGGAAGGCCTGTGTTAGGGAATTCAAAATAGTGTTTGACCGGAGAGTGGCCACTCTATCCGCAGATGGGAAACTGATCAAACTCAAGCAAGGCAACCAAGATTTGATCCCCTATCTGTTCCAAGTTAACCGCCTAGTGGCTGAGATAGCTTGGCCACAGGAGAAAAGGTCAGCAGTTTATTATCAGTGTCTCAAAGAGGAAATGAAAGACATTATTGCCCAAATAGATCCACAACTGCAGGGTTCGGCTGAACTGATCAATCTGACTTTAAGGCTGGATCATCGCTGGGCAGAGCAAAAAGGGGATTGACAGTGCACTGGGCGCACAGGTTTTCTTTTTGACCATCTGAGGATGGTAAACAACTCCAACGCTCATGAGAATCATACAGAACCTATGGAGAGAGTTTCTGTCCATTCGGCTCTCTTTAAAGAGGAGAAGAAACTTTGTCAAAAAATCAGCCTGTTACTTTACTGCAGCAGAAAGGCCCAATTGGTTAAGGAATGTCGAACTAAGCCTAAGAGAAAAGGAATGATTCTTAGTAGCTCATAAGATCTGCAGGGGGATCTTCTCAGTTATTGGAAAGTCCCCTCGTTAAGTACAGCTGCTTGCGGTCATGTAGCCCATTTCCCTTTAAAAATGAAACTGAAAATGTAATTTAATCTTCGTGTTCAATTATGGTTCTCGTGGATTCCGGAGCTCTGGTAATTTTGTTAAGGCCAGCTTGGCGCAAACACTTGATATACCAAGCGTCCAAAAGAAAAAAACTGAAATTGTGCAAACTGTGTATGGACAGGTTCTGACATCTGGTCCAATTACTAAGCAAACAATTGATCTGTATCTTGAATTCAACATAACAGATATGAAACATGCCAAAACCAATTATATCAATTGTAGTAATGATCCTCAATATGGCTTCATTCTGGGCATGCCCTGGCTGAGATTACAGAACCCTAGTATAGACTGGGTCTCACAAACCATCACAGACCTATCTTAATATTGTAAAGACCATTGTCTAACATCCTGACATGGGGAAATTGATTATTCCATAGATGCAGCAGCAGAAAAGGAGTCATTCTTTCAGAACAATTCCAGGAAGTGCTTAATAAAACCGAACAGAAGAATTACCACCACACTGCCCGTACTTTTGCCAAATCAATTTGATACCTGGGGTGTTGTTTCCCAACTGTTGCATATATGCCTTGTCTGAAAAAAAGAACACCCATCTAAGGGAATATTTAGATAAATACCTGGCTAACCGGTTCATTAGACCTTCTAAGTCTCCTGCAGCTCCTCTTTTTTTCGTACCAAAGACCAATGGTGATCTTTGTGCTCACATAGACTACAGAGCATTGAAAAAGATCACTGTGAAAAATAAGTACCCCCTTCCTCTCATCCCAGAGCTCTTAGAACAAGTCAAGTCGAATGTCATCTGTACCAAATTAGATCTTAAGGGGATTTACCATCTACTACAAATGTGAGCAAGCGATGATTGGAAGACCACTTTTAAGACCAGATACGGGCTCTTTGCATATACGGTGATGCCGTTTGGCCTTTATAACACTCCAGGAGCCTTGCAATTCTTTCTTAATGACATCCTCTGCATGTATCTAGACATATTTGTCATAGTATACTTTGACATTTTAATCTACTCAGACTCAGAAAAAGTGCATGTCACCCAAGTAACCACAATCTTAACCATCCTAAAAACCATGGCTAATATTATAAGTTAAGCAAGTGTGACTTCCAATATCTTGGAGTGATTCTGTCTCCAGGAAGCCTGCAAATGGCCAACCAAAAATACAGACAGCCCTCCATTGGCCAAAGCCAACAACGGACTGAGATGTCTTGTGCTTCCTTGGATTCGGCAATGTTTATTGGCGATTCATAGACCACTTTTCCCAGTGAGTGGCCCCCATTACCAGTCTAGTGAGAAAAAATGTACTCTTTGAATGGGGACCTGAACAATTGAAAGCTGACTTCCCTCAGCACGGATCCTGACTCACTTGAATCCTCAGCCGTCCTACATAGCTGAGGTAGACACCTCCAAAGTAGCTGTCAGAGCTATTTTCTCACAGAATCACACCACAAAGGGCCAATTACACCCAGTCACCTGTATGTGAAAATGACTCTCTCTAGCAGAACAAAAATACACAATTGCTGAAAAGGAATAGTTAGCGTTTCAGGAAGCCTTCATGGAGTGGAGATACTACTTACTTGGGACTTAACACACTGTCACAGTGTTTACCGATCACCACAACTTGCAGTTCATAAAGACTGCAAGAGTGTTCCCCCACAGCAACTAAGATGGATGCAATTCTTCTCTGAATATGACTTTAGAGTTACCTTTCGTCCAGGTGCTGAGAATCAAAAAAACTGATGAACTAACAAGACACAATTCTGCCACATTCAGTCATAGACCAAACAAAGATATTAAATGTGCTCTCTACAGATGATTTTCCAGAAGCTATACGAGACAGCTTCATCAGGGTACAGGATTGGCCAACTCGGCTTCACCAAGCTCCAAAAAGGTGAATTATACAGGACAGACATATTCTAGACTCTAAGTTTTTCTAAGGTTACGCAAAGTGTTGTCCAACTGGCATAATGTTGATCCATGTACAGGTCATCAGGTCACCAATAGACAACACTAGTCATACAACTAAATGTCTGGTGGCCAGCCATGAATCGGGATACACATAAATGGACAAAAGAATGCGAAACCTGTGCCAGGGCAAAGAGTGATGACGGAAAATCTGAAGGCCTTTTAGGACCATTACCAACACCGCAAAAACCCTGGGAACATTGTTCTTTAGACACAGCTTTTAGCTGAGCCAAATCCACACTTGTTGACAACGTTAATTGTATTGTTTATTAGCAGTTTTATGTAGCATGTACTAGACCTGAAAAAGGGAAAGAACACTATACCATGGTTAATGTTCAGAGGGCACTTAATATTCCATAGTAACATGTTGTATGATGATAAAACATACTGGGAACAAGTAAAATGGAACAAGAAGTACATTATTTGAGAGCAATCAAACAAGCTAAATATAAACACATATATATATATATATTCCCTGAAAAAACCATAGGTTTGACACCAGTTATAGTTAGCTGGAAATTTTACTGACATAAAACCATTGAAACTCCCACGGTATAGTTAGTTGGACTCACTATAACTTGCGCGCCTGCAATGCACTGCTGATGACGTCACATATTACATCACTCATGACATGGTCAGTGACATCACTTATGTCAGTAAAATTTCCAGATAACTATAACTAGTGTCAAACCTAATGTTTTCTCAGTGAATTTAATTGGTTTTTTAAGTGCTAATTCCTAACTATAACTGGTGCGAAACCTATGGTTTTTTCAGTGAATTTCATAGGTGTTTTAAATGCTAATTCCTAACTATATATAGGGCCTCAAACCTATGTTTTTTTCAGTGAATTTCAAAGGTTTTTTAATAGCAAAATTCTATAGCTATGAAATATAATATTTTTTATAATGAATCCTATATTGTATATTTATGTAATACTATTTTTTATATGTATATTTTATTTTTTATTTTTGCCCTGAAGTGCTCCCGGTGAGCGTACCGGTGTGCGCACCAGAAAGCGCAGTCTTTCGGCGCGCCCCGGTGCGCGTACCGGTGAGCGTCCCATTTGCGCTATTGCCGCGAACGAAAACATAATCGTGACGTATCGCGTAGCCGCGTCCGCGTGATACGCACGGCGTAAGCGTACCCGGAAGCACCCGAGCGCATACGATCACGCTACGTAAGCGACCCGGGGTGCGCCCCGGGGCGCACCTCGGGGCGCATAGCGTAAGCGCGTCGGTTCATGTGACCTGAAAATAACACTTTTCATTGGTTCAGGACAGTTTTGTTTTCCAAATGATGAAAGCCCCACCTTTTTTCCTCATTCTCACTTTGTACTTTGACTGAGGAAGACCTGTTTGCAGACCTATTTGTACCTATTTGTACTGAGAAATGGCTACAGTAGCAGCAGCAGGAGCATCTCAACCACCACCACCACAAGGACCACCACAACACCACAGTGGTGGAGAAGAAGAAGAGGAGGAGGAGGAGGAGGAGAGGCGGTTCCTGCCTGAAGATACTACCCCCTATAAGCCAAAGGAGCACATTGTCTGGGAGTTTTTTAAAATCCCAAGTGGCCTCAAGAAAGTTAATGCGCCAAAGGTTACTTGTCTGATCTGTGGCACTGACTTTCCAGGGGGAACCCTGCCAAAAAGTATTCTTTTGGCAACAACACTATGATTCGCCACATGCAACTCCGGCACCCAAACAACTATGCTGCGGCAGAGGTCAGAGAACTGACCAGAAACCCTCCCCAATCTTCTCCCAGCACCTCCCAAAGTAAACAACCCACTCCATCGGGTCCAGAGACAAGGGAGATGGTCCCAAACATCTAACCCCAGTTTGGAGATTTTAAAATAGTATGTACATTTTGCGGGACTACAATTTGCTATGGAGAGCAAAGCATTAAACTCATCAACCGTGCTGCAGACAACCACAACTGTAAAAAGAAACCTTAATTTTTTCCTGTTTTTTTTGCTCCAGTTGAGCCGTTTACAATTCCCTGTTTTTTGTTTGTCCCCATAAAAATTACAAAAAAATATAAAATTGTTCATAAAAGCCAAAAAAAGTAAAAAATGTTCCAAAAAACATTAAAAAAAATATAAAACAACAAAAAGAATAAAAAAACAGTTCTTTTTAGAACTACCTCCAATTTATAAAAAAATGCTACATTTTTAAAAAACTCTGTCATTCTTTTTTCCCCATGGTACGTTCCCCGGTATGCTCTGCGGTGCGCGTACCGGGCGCTCCCCCCGCGCAAATCGAAAAAAAATATTTATTTTTTTTGCCCCGCGGGGCCCTTTTATGGCCCCCACATCAAACCTAGGGGGTCAGGGGGGGTCTACCCTGCCCCCTTTTGGTCATTTCCCCCTTTGTTTTTGCCACCTCTTGTGTCTCGATCCTACCGAGACACAAGATGGCGGCCGCTCCGGACTGTTTGGAATGTTGCCAGACACCTGAGAGCCAATCAGCTTTCCGCTCGCGAACTCGCGTAGCGCACTGGAGCGCGCCCCGGTGCGCGTACCGTGACGCGCTCATAGATATATATTAACCTAAGTTAGTCAAAATCCACTGGAGCACATATCTTGAGACAAAGCAAAGGCACATCGGACTACCAGTCCCTACAATTTTGCCAAGTTTGGTGGAAATCCATTCAGCCGTTCGGGTTAAAAGTGAGTCCATCCGCCCTTTGGAAATTAACATGGGGAAAACACGTTTTGGGACCCCCTTTTATCTCGGCCCCCGCTTGACGAATCCCCCCCAAACTTTCAGGGAAGGAGCGGAGCAGAGCGAGGCAAATTTAAGGATAATTTCAGGGAGATCCCTCAATAGACGCCAAAGTTATTCCCAATAGAATGTTGCGGATTCCCTATAGAAAATAATCCTAACTATAACTACCTACTGGCGACCGCCAGTAGGTGATATATATATCAGCTTCCTGACTCTCGAAACGCGTTTGGCTGTCGACAAATGAAACTGAAGTGTTTCCTGCCTGTTGTTCACCAGCATGAGGCAATAAAAGAGCGTCTTTTTACTAAGCTTCTGTGTGGCCATTCCAATTGGGGATCCTGGACTTGATGGATTTGTAGCGGCCCTTCCTGGTCGCGGTAATGGCCCATCGTGGAACACGACCCTTCGCTAGCACCTACCTGATGTCAGTGATTTAAAGGCGGAAGGGGAGCGACGCCATCCAGGTGAGAGCGTATGCCCGCGCTCAATTGCAGCAACAAGCAGGGTGAATGAAGGCTGTGCTTCACCTCTACCCACATGGGATTGAAAATATTAAAGAAAGGTACGGAGTGCGCATCCACTGGGAGATGACACAGGATTGACACTACAACACCCAGAAGGCCGAGTGAGGCCACGCCCAGTGAAGGGCGGGTGTTGACTATTAAAAACTTGAAAATGCAGCAACTCTGTTTTATTCCATAAAGCCACTGATGAAGAGAGCTTCCTGACTCTCGAAACGCGTTTGGCTGTCGACAAATGAAACTGAAGTGTTTCCTGCCTGTTGTTCACCAGCATGAGGCAATAAAAGAGCGTCTTTTTACTAAGCTTCTGTGTGGCCATTCCAATTGGGGATCCTGGACTTGATGGATTTGTAGCGGCCCTTCCTGGTCGCGGTAATGGCCCATCGTGGAACACGACCCTTCGCTAGCACCTACCTGATGTCAGTGATTTAAAGGCGGAAGGGGAGCGACGCCATCCAGGTGAGAGCGTATGCCCGCGCTCAATTGCAGCAACAAAGCAGGGTGAATGAAGGCTGTGCTTCACCTCTACCCACATGGGATTGAAAATATTAAAGAAAGGTACGGAGTGCGCATCCACTGGGAGATGACACAGGATTGACACTACAACACCCAGAAGGCCGAGTGAGGCCACGCCCAGTGAAGGGCGGGTGTTGACTATTAAAAACTTGAAAATGCAGCAACTCTGTTTTATTCCATAAAGCCACTGATGAAGAGAGCTTCCTGACTCTCGAAACGCGTTTGGCTGTCGACAAATGAAACTGAAGTGTTTCCTGCCTGTTGTTCACCAGCATGAGGCAATAAAAGAGCGTCTTTTTACTAAGCTTCTGTGTGGCCATTCCAATTGGGGATCCTGGACTTGATGGATATATATATATATATATATATATATATATATATATATATATATATATATATATATATATATATTATACGCTATTGTCAGGTCGCAGATCAATAGCGTGCTTATGACAAAGGTCTCTGAGGGCACGAGGGTGCAGTACTCCAAATCTGCTTTCACTGAGTTTATTTCAAACACAGAAAGGCTGTTGGTGTTCAAAAAGGGTTGGCACAGCCTGGCGAAAGACGTTGCGCTTGTGGAGGATGCACAAGGCACTGGTACCTTACAACAAAACACAAATTTCAAGAATCCTTGAACTCTTAAGATGTTTGGAGATGCTGTTCCTTGTGTTCTGCAGCCTCCCTGCTTGTCAGTTGGGCTACAATATTGCTGCAGCCAGGACATGGATTTTGGGATTTGTGATTTTCTTTGGGAGAACAGTTATTTTCTTGTGAGCATATTGTGGGACAGTTTCAATACAGAGAAGCATTCTCGAGGTCATGTTTTTTTGGGAAAAACGAGCTTTGAACTATTAGTTAAACGTGGCCGTAATAGCTTAATACTTTTACAGGTACATGCATCAAAAGAAAAACAGGTCTCAAACAGGCAGATTCTCAGAATCTGCCCCTTTGTGACCAGTATTTTTGCATTTGGTATGCATCATCCCAAATGCAAAAATCGCAATTTGAGTAATCTCAAAATTGCAATTACTTAAATTCGGATTGCATTTAAGGAATCGTAAATTGAGATTCCCTAAATGCAATGCATTAAATTAAAATAATTCGCAATTTCGTTAATAGGGGATGCAAATTTCCATGAAGTTGAACTTTATGGTAATTTGCAAAACTTTTGAAAAATGCACTTTTGTGCATTTTTCAAAGTTTCATGTTGCGGACATGTGTGTGCGCATAACAATTTATAAATAGACATATGTTCGCAGATCAATTTCGGTGGACAACAGGATGTCCTTTTGACACCCTTGCACCCTGAAATTGCATGCGCAATTTGCGAAGACCTATTGGAACTCGCAAATTGCTCATGCAATTTCCCATTCATTCCTATGGGCCTGTAAGCCCATAGGAATAAATGGTAAGCCATTTCTTATTTGCGACTCACAATTTGCGAGTCGCAAATAAGGAATATGTAGGAATCACAATTTTTACAACGATTCCTACATGCATAGGCTTTTACGAGTCCTTAATTGCGATTCCTTAGTTATCGCAATTAAGGACTCGCAAAATCCTACCTTGATGAATGCGCCTGTTAGAATGGTTATATTTTGAACCTCAGGTTTTTTCATAAAGGAACAGGAAGATTCCATTCATCAAGATAATGATATGCAAATGTGCAGACAACGTACACTTGGAGCCATATTTATGTAAAAATAACACAGCACTGCAAGTCGCCTTGCTGCACTGCTTTATAGTGAAAGGCCAGGAATGTGCCATATTTATTACAATTTGAGAAAATCCTGCGCTTCTGCAGAAGAGAGAAAAAACACCAACGGAGCGGATGGTGTGTGTATCCACTTTCGGACCCCACACAACCCCGGTGCAGAAAATTATCCAGAACAACTGGCACCTGGTTGAAGAAGTCATCCCTGAGATTGGCAAACCACTGTTCGCGTTAAAGAAGAACCGCAGCCTTGGACAGCAGATCTCTTCCACTCGGGCTACAACCAAAAGAGAAACACAAAGCACCCTGTTTAATATGGGCCCAGTGAAAGGACATCATAAATGTGGCACATGTTCGGTGTGCAGCCTGACGATGGAAGGAACACACTTCACAGACGGCAAAAAACATTGGCGGCATGAGGACTTCACGAACTGTGAAACGAAATATGCAGTCTATGCCATAACCTGTCCTTGTGGGAAAGTTTATATAGGCAAAACCACACAAGAAGTGCGCCAACGCATAATCCAACACAGATCACGGATTAACAACAAAGTGCTCACAGCACCACTAGTGTCTCACTTTCTGAAAAAGAACATTCGGTCACTGACCTTAAATGGACAATCTTGGCAAGTATTAAAAACATCGCGGGTGCCGGTGGGGACCTAGATGCACGACTGGCACAAAAAGAGGCCTACCTCATTTTGAAATTCGACGCTGCTATGTCGGGACTCAATGACCTAAATGAATTCAGCAATCTGTAGCGATTTGTCTATGAACCCGTACTTTTGCAACGTGTACCTGTCTTTGCTTGCTGCTGCCCATGTGACCGTACCTCATGAACTTTTAGATAACCCCAGTAAAAAGATGCTCCATTAAACTACGTCGCCATAGACATTGGGACGTCAGTTTATCCAAATACGAGTCCCACGTTTTAGAATACAGCCACCCTCCAAGTATAAAGACATTGCCGAACAAACTACGTCTGCCAACAGACACAGGGACCGTAGCCGGTTTAAATACAAGAAGACACGCCCCCCCGGGTTTACGTGTCTTTCGTTCAGAAGTAGATGGGTGCCGGACCAAAGCGTTCACAAACTCCACTGAGAAGTAAGTTATTTGTCAGGCACAAACTGCATACCGAGAGAGTGCGGGGAGACTAATGGATTCCTAATCGCTCGTTCTTTGTATCAACAGCCGACAAGCCCGTGCGGCGGCTGCCGCCTCCACACGCGTGCAGTCAGAACGAACTTTGCCCTAACACAAAGGTAGGACTTGATATCTTACCGAACGGTTAAGCAATTGATGTGCACAATATACGGGCAATAACGCAAGGTCCCTCTCTTTCCTGTAGCCACAAAGATCTGAACATTGATTAACTGACGTGTACCGGCACCCGCCTCCCGCATTGCATGCGCATTTTCGAGATATGTCATGGTCATAAGGGCTTATAAGCTTAGCATAACTGGGACAGTGAAGTAACGTCTCTAACAGACATCTTCACCTTATCTGTTTACAGGGAGTAACCCAAACCCCTCATCAATAAGGTACATTTATTATAAGAGTGTTTGAGTCTGAGAGAAGAGGTCCCTAGAGGTAGTTTCCTCACTGACATCACATTTTAATTATTATTTCACAGTGACAGCGACCCCCCAGTCCGTGTCCTGAGGAGAACCCGCAGAATCATATTGGGTTCGAAACGCGTCGACGTTCTTACCTCCAAGATACAAAATAGATGGGGCTTGATAGGAATTAACTAATACACTTGTAAATTACCCAGCAGTTTATGTGTTATTCCTAGTCAAAGCACTCTGTGACGAACTTCATTGTGTATCTTGTGTCGGTGTCAACAAGTAGGCCAATGTAACAATTTGCTAGTCCACTTGTTCATTTTCATTCAGGACTAGTGCCTCAAAAATTGATCGATTTGAGGCATAGCACAGTTGTCCATGTGAACATTTCTGTTACAATTTTTTGTTGAATTACTCTGTTTGATATGTTTTTTCAGTGGATTGAATGTATTTATGTATTTGTGTAAATGTCGTGTTGTATTTTGATGCCAAAAAACTTTTTAAAAAAAACTCTATAAAATAAGAATTAATTCAATACAAATGGTTGTCCAACCTAGCAATTGATTTCACTAGGTGGTGCATTGTTTCAATAACTCAATCTGCCCGGCCACTGTTTTTGTTAGCTCCAATACAGGCATCCTTGCACCATGATCCAAGGGTGCCTGACCTACATATGCAGGATTGTTTGTGTGCAGGAAGGGGCAGCTTCCTGCAGGAAAACAATCCCATGAGGCATATTCCTCTATCTATATATGCAACAGAATGCAGGACGACATAGAAAGAGAAAGTAATGAGCAGAAATTAATATATTTCTCCTTGTTACACCTAACCGGGGAAGGTGTGGCATTTTAGTGCATTCTCTGGTCTACCAGCAATGGTAAATCTGGGAATGCGTCAAAATCCGTAGGAATTGCATAGGAACACCCATTCAACTCCCATGGAATGCCTTCCCAGGGCAGAGTAAGGAAACGCAGTGATTCGCACTGACTTGTGTTACTCCTGATTTATCAAGCCACTCAGGGCCACTCAAAGTGGCCTTGCATTTTAAAGTGTGTGTGGCGCATGCACCACGTTGCGTAATGCAAACACGACAAAAACCCTTGATAAATACGGCCCTCAGTATTTAGTAGGTGGTAAATATGCTGTTGAAATTAGGTCTGACTGAATATTACTGGATGTTAATTTCCTTGGGTTTTACAAGAGGCAGGGGATAATCTAAGCTAATGGTTCTCAGAGGGCGCACATATAGAGAAGGAGGCATTGTGAACTTAAAGGTATATACCTAACCTCCTCTGTTATCCTGTCTGATATCCCTTCTTTCGTGGTTTATTTTAGATGCAGAATATTCGCGACTGATTTTTAAGATATCTTTTGTTGTATTTAAATTCCCTTTCTGACCTGCAGACACCAGTGTTGAGCAGAGTGAGTGGTGATAGCCACTGTCTCTATTTTCTTTCTTATTCAAGTTGATTTTCCCGTTCCTACTATTGTCCAACCTATTGTATTGTTTGTTACCAAGGGTGCTTGTGGAGAAGGGTGGAACAATACATCATTCGCATCGTACCCAAAGTAAAAGGTTGAGTGTTTTCTGACATCTAGTGAAAGGTTTTTATGACAATAATGTTCTACTTGCTGGAAGGATGAAGTTCCACATTTCAGGTGAATTTCCGGAAAAGCCTTTTTTCCACTGCTTATTTCATAAAAGAAGAGGTTTCTAAAAGGAGAATGTATGCACTTCACCGGGAGCGCTGATACCCTGTGATGATCAGCTTGTGGGAAAACAGGTTGGCATTCCAGTGTGAATAGTTCTATAGCTAATCCAGACATGTTTGAAAATGCTTTGTGCATCTATAGGGATCCTAGTGAGTAAGATCAAAAGATGTGTATACAAGTGAGATCTCCTTGCCCCCAGAGGCCCATGTGGCAGCAGAATGAAATGTTGCCTTTAGAGGGGCTAGTCTAATCCTAAACAATTTCTAGAATAAGTGAGTTACCGTTGTCCAGTCTTGGTAGCACAGTGCATTGAGTCACCTGCCTGCAAATCTGCCCTGTTGACTACCTTATTGTTAGGCACTTTTACTCTAATTTGATGTATGCTAATTGCCCATTGCTATGTAAAGTTTAATAACTATGGGCCATATTATCAAGAAAGGGCAACACATTATCGCTGCTTTTATCGGCAGGTAACTGCGGCGAAAGTGGCGATAATGGGCTTGAAAATATGCCCTTGTGAATTCCCATAGAAGCCCAGGTTAACACCAGAACCTGGGCTTCTATGGGAATTCACAAGGGCATATTATCAAGCCCATTATCGCTGCTTTAACTGCAGTTTCCTGCCGATAAAAGCGGCGATAATGTATCGCCCTTTCTTGATAATATGGCCCTATATTTTTGTCAACTCTGACCTACTTTCTACACTTCTACAGGTTTGGCCATTTACTCCTCTTAGGGACAAACTATTTATCAAAATGTGTGAACAATCTGAATCTATCAAGAGTTATAACTTGGCATAAACTTGCCAATTCAACCTTCTCCTCAAATGAGCTCCTCTCTTTTCCCTTGATTTAGACCTTCTTACCTATTCAACCTGAAGCCCTTGATTCCTCAGCTTGAAAATCACATATCCTGGTAGGGATCATAGTTTTCTTCCACAATGACTCCCTAACCTCCAAGGCCAGTGAGGCAAAAATGATCTAATATTTATCATGATTCAAAAAATAGCAATGACTACCAAGATATATAAATATTGTAAACAACAAACACCATCTAGTAAAATAGAACTTGCCATCTCTCAGGCACAAGGAATAAAAACGGTTCCATCCCTTTAGAGAAAAAAGAATCCCATTAAAGACATGACAGGCCTCTGTCACAGTGCTATGGCAGAGGGCAGTCTTTCATTCATAAATAGGTTCATTTTCTGAAAATCCATGAGAGGCTCAAGTATTTTGGGCCTAAAATGTCCTTATTCCACATTTGGGGAAACATAGTGACTTTAGTCTTTGGTTTAATTTATAACCAAGAGCAAAAAAGGGAGAAGAGAAGAGAAGAGAAGAGAAGAGAAGAGAAGAGAAGAGAAGAGAAGAGAAGAGAAGAGAAGAGAAGAGAAGAGAAGAGAAGAGAAGAAAATAATTGCTATAAAAGTGGAATGATATGTGTGAGTCAGCTATGTGATTTTGGCAGCGAGGTGCTGCAGATGACTTGAGCAGCCCACAAATGGACTCAGGGCACCAAGTAAGACCCTTCTACCCATGATCACAGTGTGTCTGCCTGCTTCAACTATGGAGAGATGGCAAAAATTGCAGCCATCAAGGGTGTCTGGAATCTACTACAGCTAGAAGAGGCACCATACCTGATTCCCCACACTGCAAAATATAATAGACAATCTAAGCAGACCTGATTGGATCTTCTACTTTAAGGGGTGACATAGTGAATTGCAAATGTGAGTTAAACAAATGGCTAAAGAGCAAGGAGAAAAAGAACAGATGGACACAGATTTCTTTCTCTACAAAGAAGCAACTCGAAACGAGGACTAGAGAGGAATCACTGGAAGACCCAGTTCTGCCTACCAGAAACACTATACAGTAGTCATTAGAAGAACTGAAAAGTCTGTTTCTAAATTTAAAGAAAAAATTCAATAAATGAATAAAAGGTAAGGTTGGCAGTCTTGAAACTAGGTTGGACACGAGTCAATAGCAATAAACCCAAATGACTTCTAAATTTCTGAAAATAGACAAAAAACTGTTAGTGGTAAGCAAAGATAAATTCCTGCCATATAGAATATCTAGTATAGCGAGTGTGATAAGACACAATCATATCCATGTGCTGTGGCTACAATAGGATCAGAGGGGATGGGTGACCCAGCCCCATTCATTGCCAACCAGATTATGGATATTTTTAGATGGAAAGGGAGAATGATACTTTTTTTTTGAATGAGTGTCATGTGAACAGTCCAAACAAAGTGTTGCATGAAGAGAGTAATGCTTAGGGCTCATCACTGATATTCCAGGTCAGGGCTCATGTGACAGAGTTTCTCATGACAGTAACATAAGCAAAAGCAAAACTCCAACATGAGGACCTTAAGAACCTATTATTTATGGAATTTGCCTTAGAGACAGTAAAAAAGTGGGCGCTCAGACTTACTAACAAAACATTTCTATGATCACATGGTTGACACAAGCAAACTCTAGCCAACAAAATTGCAAGTTACATATGGAGAGAAAGAATATGTCTTCTGGGATACTGAGAATGCAGAGGAAGAGCCTCTCTTTGAATAAAGATGAGCAAAGAGGAAGTAGCAAGAGCTGTGGGAAATGTGTGAGAACTGATTAGTATGTGAACACCCCCTCATTTTGTCGCTCCTAATAATAATAGCAAAGAGTTTGCTTAGATACATTTCACCCTTCGGGAACACAGATGAATATTATTGACACATAATCTGCTGAGGAGCATGCAAATCATTGAATCTAATTGATGGGATTCACATGTTCAATCCATGATACGTTGGAGAAAGTGACAAAGATAATGCATGCTGAATAGAGGTTGTTGGAATGAGAATGTCTCCTGAATGATGTGCAGGCTTGTTCCTCTGCTCTGAGTGCCCAGCTGTTTCTATCTGGTATCCTGATTTTAGATTTTTGGCTGTGGTGTCATGCTAATCTAGCATGTGCGCAGAGGCCTAGCCTTGTCCCTGACATGAGGCCCTGAACTTGTCCTCTGTTCTGCAGGGGCACACCAAGCGCACCGTCATATACTGGCAGTGGACTACCTGTCATGGGTTTAGCATATAGAGTGGTGGTGGAAACATGTTGTGTCTTGAGAATCTCGTATTTTTATTGGTATTTTAGTGTATTTTATCTGAGTCACTGGAGTGTAGGCCTACTGGACTACTCATGTAACGTTCTGCTTCTTTGCACATACCCAGTCCTTTCCACTAACATCAGAGTGCGAGCTATGCATGTTGATGTGGGTAGCCAGCATGGCATATGATTGATGTGCGAAGAGACAGAAATGGAGGACAGTCTGATCCATTTTATTTACCCCTGTTATGGCTTCACACAACATGGCGGTAAGGATTATGTTCACATGGAGTAAAAGTGTATTGCTCACATTTCTGTAGCTGTAGGGAGGCGCCATAAGCGCCCAAAGTGAGTGGAGACAGAACTTCTTTAGATATTCGATGAGACCTCATGGTTGGTAATGAGCTGCTGATCAGTCTTCCTGAAAATTGCCATTTGATGGATGTTAGAGGTGAGGGGTTGGTCAGCAGACTCTCCTGTGCAAGATGAGGAAACCTTTAGGCGAGGTATTCCCTTTTATCTTCTATAATTGTTCAGAAATCTGACTCCTCTCTCTCATGTTGTGGGTGCTCTAGGTTGGAGACTACCCTCCTGTGAGGAAGAAAAACCTTAAAATGGGCATTAAATAGAATTCAGTTGGAAGACAAACATTGAGGTAGGGAAATTCATGGGGAAATAGAGGTGTTTTATTGTATTATCAAGGGCACCACCTCGCTAGAGAATGTGTGGGAGGCATTTAAGGCCACAATCCACGGGGTCACATCATCCAAACAGATCGCTACTAGGCGGGTGCAACTTTTAGAGAGAAATCACCCTGAAGCTAAAGTTAAGCTCACAAATGAGCAATACCTAAAGGATAAAAATAGCGGGAATAAACGGGCATTAGAGCAAGCATGCCAGGAAATGCAAGATTATTACTACACCAAAGTGTATGCTTTTAATTCTGCTTATCGTCAGAAAGTGTAAGAAGAGAGCAAGTTTACAGGTAGATTTTTAGCCTAGCAAATAAAGGATAAACAAGCTCAGAACAGGGTGTATGCATTGACTAACAAGCTCACTAAGAGTCGCACCATAGATGAAAACATAATACAGAGCGAGTTTGTCAGGCACTACGAATCCATTTACTCTACTAGACAAGAGGTAGATAGCAGGAAGTTAGACTTTTTTTTTAGTGGTTACAAATCCCAGAACTAACTTCAGACCAACATATAAACTTAATGGCTGATGCTTCAACACAAGAAAGGGAAGGAGTGGTCCAATCAATAGCTAATGGTAAAGCCTGCAGGGAAGATGGTATCCTGATTGAGTTAAAAAAAAATTCTGTGCAAGTCTGAGTAACGAACGTGTGACATTGGCCAATCATATTTTACACGCTGTGGAAATACCATCCTCTTTCCGCACCGCTGTGGTTGTTAGTTTTAAAAAAAAAGATAAAGATGAAGAGGATATAAACTCATATAGACTTATCAGTCTGCTGAACTCAGATTATAAAATCATAGCCAATAGAATTAGCAACTGTATAGGGTCAAATCAAAAAACTTTATTCGGATTCATAAAAGAAAGCCATAAAAGTTGAAACATACAGAGACATAAAACCTGATTACATTAAAAGGATACATGTAAAATAACAATCCAGTAGCGGAACCCACACAATTTAATGTATATAACCAAATATATAAAAAGCACAGGTTAAGAGAAAAGATTACATACAATACATATAAAACATAATGTGCAGCTATAAAGTGCCACATGCTGAGTGGTTCAGAAAAGGGGGTGGTGATAAACAGAGTGTCTGAATTAAGCAGACCACTCTTACCCAGTCCAAAGATCAGGGCTTGATCCATCACCGTTATTTAACTCACTGCCCCATCCCAGCTCAGAACCTGGCTATGTGCAAATCAGTCTGTCCCTGGCCCAGTGCATCATGGGAACAGGGCAGACCAAACTACCAAGCCAATTCTTCACCAGAAAGGAGACAAGCTTCCGGGGACCGGTTTCTGGCATTTCAGCCGTCGTCGGCCCGGCTTGCTTGAATCCTGATGGAGCAGTGAGTAAAGGACTCATGTCTGAGTATACCCTGCCACACCTATAGTGGCCAAAAACGATTCAGAAAAGGGGGTGGTGATGAACAGAGTGTCTGAATTAAGCAGACCACTCTTACCCAGTCCAAAGATCAGGGCTTGATCCATCACCGTTATTTAACTCACTGCCCCATCCCAGCTCAGAACCTGGCTATATGCAAATCAGTCTGTCCCTGGCCCAGTGCATCATGGGAACAGGGCAGACCAAACTACCAAGCCAATTCTTCACCAGAAAGGAGACAAGCTTCCGGGGACCTGTTTCTGGCATTTCAGCCGTCGTCGGCCCGGCTTGCTTGAATCCTGATGGAGCAGTGAGTAAGGGACTCATGTCTGAGTATACCCTGCCACACCTATAGTGGCCAAAAACGATTCAGAAAAGGGGGTGGTGATGAACAGAGTGTCTGAATTAAGCAGACCACTCTTACCCAGTCCAAAGATCAGGGCTTGATCCATCACCTTTATTTAACTCACTGCCCCATCCCAGCTCAGAACCTGGCTACATGCAAATCAGTCTGTCCCTGGCCCAGTGCATCATGGGAACAGGGCAGACCAAACTACCAAGCCAATTCTTCACCAGAAAGGAGACAAGCTTCCGGGGACCGGTTTCTGGCATTTCAGCCGTCGTCGGCCCGGCTTGCTTGAATACTGATGGAGCAGTGAGTAAGGGACTCATGTCTGAGTATACCCTGCCACACCTATAGTGGCCAAAAACGATTCAGAAAAGGGGGTGGTGATGAACAGAGTGTCTGAATTAAGCAGACCACTCTTACCCAGTCCAAAGATCAGGGCTTGATCCATCACCGTTATTTAACTCACTGCCCCATCCCAGCTCAGAACCTGGCTATATGCAAATCAGTCTGTCCCTTGCCCAGTGCATCATGGGAACAGGGCAGACCAAACTACCAAGCCAATTCTTCACCAGAAAGGAGACAAGCTTCCGGGGACCGGTTTCTGGCAATTCAGCCATCGTCGGCCCGGCTTGCTTGAATCCTGATGGAGCAGTGAGTAAGGGACTCATGTCTGAGTATACCCTGCCACACCTATAGTGGCCAAAAACGATTCAGAAAAGGGGGTGGTGATGAACAGAGTGTCTGAATTAAGCAGACCACTCTTACCCAGTCCAAAGATCAGGGCTTGATCCATCACCGTTATTTAACTCACTGCCCCATCCCAGCTCAGAACCTGGCTATATGCAAATCAGTCTGTCCCTGGTCCAGTGCATCATGGGAACAGGGCAGACCAAACTACCAAGCCAATTCTTCACCAGAAAGGAGACAAGCTTCCGGGGACCGGTTTCTGGCATTTCAGCCGTCGTCGGCCCGGCTTGCTTGAATCCTGATGGAGCAGTGAGTAAGGGACTCATGTCTGAGTATACCCTGCCACACCTATAGTGGCCAAAAACGATTCAGAAAAGGGGGTGGTGATGAACAGAGTGTCTGAATTAAGCAGACCACTCTTACCCAGTCCAAAGATCAGGGCTTGATCCATCACCGTTATTTAACTCACTGCCCCATCCCAGCTCAGAACCTGGCTATATGCAAATCAGTCTGTCCCTGGCCCAGTGCATCATGGGAACAGGGCAGACCAAACTACCAAGCCAATTCTTCACCAGAAAGGAGACAAGCTTCCGGGGACCGGTTTCTGGCATTTCAGCCGTCGTCGGCCCGGCTTGCTTGAATCCTGATGGAGCAGTGAGTAAGGGACTCATGTCTGAGTATACCCTGCCACACCTATAGTGGCCAAAAACGATTCAGAAAAGGAGGTGGTGATGAACAGAGTGTCTGAATTAAGCAGACCACTCTTACCCAGTCCAAAGATCAGGGCTTGATCCATCACCGTTATTTAACTCACTGCCCCATCCCAGCTCAGAACCTGGCTATATGCAAATCAGTCTGTCCCTGGCCCAGTGCATCATGGGAACAGGGCAGACCAAACTACCAAGCCAATTCTTCACCAGAAAGGAGAAAAGCTTTCGGGGACCGGTTTCTGGCATTTCAGCCGTCGTCGGCCCGGCTTGCTTGAATCCTGATGGAGCAATGAGTAAGGGACTCATGTCTGAGTATACCCTGCCACACCTATAGTGGCCAAAAACGATTCAGAAAAGGGGGTGGTGATGAACAGAGTGTCTGAATTAGGCAGACCACTCTTACCCAGTCCAAAGATCAGGGCTTGATACATCACCGTTATTTAACTCACCGCCCCATCCCAGCTCAGAACCTGGCTATATGCAAATCAGTCTGTCCCTGGCCCAGTGCATCATGGGAACAGGGCAGACCAAACTACCAAGCCAATTCTTCACCAGAAAGGAGACAAGCTTCCGGGGACCGGTTTCTGGCATTTCAGCCATCGCCGGCCCGGCTTGCTTGAATCCTGATGGAGCAGTGAGTAAGGGACTCATGTCTGAGTATACCCTGCCACACCTATAGTGGCCAAAAACGATTCAGAAAAGGGGGTGGTGATGAACAGAGTGTCTGAATTAAGCAGACCACTCTTACCCAGTCCAAAGATCAGGGCTTGATCCATCACCGTTATTTAACTCACTGCCCCATCCCAGCTCAGAACCTGGCTATATGCAAATCAGTCTGTCCCTGGCCCAGTGCATCATGGGAACAGGGCAGACCAAACTACCAAGCCAATTCTTCACCAGAAAGGAGACAAGCTTCCGGGGACCGGTTTCCGGCATTTCAGCCGTCGTCGGCCCGGCTTGCTTGAATCCTGATGGAGCAGTGAGTAAGGGACTCATGTCTGAGTATACCCTGCCACACCTATAGTGGCCAAAAACGATTCAGAAAAGGAGGTGGTGATGAACAGAGTGTCTGAATTAAGCAGACCACTCTTACCCAGTCCAAAGATCAGGGCTTGATCCATCACCGTTATTTAACTCACTGCCCCATCCCAGCTCAGAACCTGGCTATATGCAAATCAGTCTGTCCCTGGCCCAGTGCATCATGGGAACAGGGCAGACCAAACTACCAAGCCAATTCTTCACCAGAAAGGAGAAAAGCTTTCGGGGACCGGTTTCTGGCATTTCAGCCGTCGTCGGCCCGGCTTGCTTGAATCCTGATGGAGCAATGAGTAAGGGACTCATGTCTGAGTATACCCTGCCACACCTATAGTGGCCAAAAACGATTCAGAAAAGGGGGTGGTGATGAACAGAGTGTCTGAATTAGGCAGACCACTCTTACCCAGTCCAAAGATCAGGGCTTGATACATCACCGTTATTTAACTCACCGCCCCATCCCAGCTCAGAACCTGGCTATATGCAAATCAGTCTGTCCCTGGCCCAGTGCATCATGGGAACAGGGCAGACCAAACTACCAAGCCAATTCTTCACCAGAAAGGAGACAAGCTTCCGGGGACCGGTTTCTGGCATTTCAGCCATCGCCGGCCCGGCTTGCTTGAATCCTGATGGAGCAGTGAGTAAGGGACTCATGTCTGAGTATACCCTGCCACACCTATAGTGGCCAAAAACGATTCAGAAAAGGGGGTGGTGATGAACAGAGTGTCTGAATTAAGCAGACCACTCTTACCCAGTCCAAAGATCAGGGCTTGATCCATCACCGTAATTTAACTCACTGCCCCATCCCAGCTCAGAACCTGGCTATATGCAAATCAGTCTGTCCCTGGCCCAGTGCATCATGGGAACAGGGCAGATCAAACTACCAAGCCAATTCTTCACCAGAAAGGAGACAAGCTTCCGGGGACCGGTTTCTGGCATTTCAGCCATCGCCGGCCCGGCTTGCTTGAATCCTGATGGAGCAGTGAGTAAGGGACTCATGTCTGAGTATACCCTGCCACACCTATAGTGGCCAAAAACGATTCAGAAAAGGGGGTGGTGATGAACAGAGTGTCTGAATTAAGCAGACCACTCTTACCCAGTCCAAAGATCAGGGCTTGATCCATCACCGTTATTTAACTCACTGCCCCATCCCAGCTCAGAACCTGGCTATATGCAAATAGGTCTGTCCCTGGCCCAGTGCATCATGGGAACAGGGCAGGCCAGAAACCGGTCCCCGGAAGCTTGTTTCCTTCCCAGTATAAGAATTGGCTTGGTAGTTTGGTCTGCCTTGTTCCCATGATGCACTGGGCCAGGGACAGACTAATTTGCATATAGCCAGGTTCTGAGCTGGGATGGTGCAGTGAGCTAAAAAACGGTGATGGATCAAGCCCTGATCTTTGGACTGGGTAGGAGTAGTCTGCTTAATTCAGATACTCTGTCCATCACCACCCCCTTTTCTGAATCATTTTGTCCACCATAAGCGTGGAAGGGTATATACTCAGATGTGAGTCCCTTGCTCATTGCACCATCAGGATTCAAGCAAGCCGGGCCGAAGACGGCTGTAATGCCAGAAACCGGTCCCCGGAAGCTTGTTTCCTTCCCAGTATAAGAATTGGCTTGGTAGTTGGGTCTGCCTTGTTCCCATTATGCACTGGGCCAGGGACAGACTAATTTGCATATAGCCAGGTTCTGAGCTGGGATGGTGCAGTGAGCTAAAAAACGGTGATGGATCAAGCCCTGATCTTTGGACTGGGTAGGAGTAGTCTGCTTAATTCAGATACTCTGTCCATCACCACCCCCTTTTCTGAATCATTTTGTCCACCATAAGCGTGGAAGGGTATACTCAGATGTGAGTCCCTTGCTCATTGCACCATCAGGATTCAAGCAAGCCGGGCCGAAGACGGCTGTAAGGCCAGAAACCGGTCCCCAGAAGCTTGTTTCCTTCCCAGTATAAGAATTGGCTTGGTAGTTTGGTCTGCCTTGTTCCCATGATGCACTGGGCCAGGGACAGACTAATTTGCATATAGCCAGGTTCTGAGCTGGGATGGTGCAGTGAGCTAAAAAACGGTGATGGATCAAGCCCTGATCTTTGGACTGGGTAGGAGTAGTCTGCTTAATTCAGATACTCTGTCCATCACCACCCCCTTTTCTGAATCATTTTGTCCACCATAAGTGTGGAAGGTATACTCAGATGTGAGTCCCTTGCTCATTGCACCATCAGGATTCAAGCAAGCCGGGCCGTAGACGGCAGTAATGCCAGAAACCGGTCCCCGGAAGCTTGTTTCCTTCCCAGTATAAGAATTGGCTTGGTAGTTTGGTCTGCCTTGTTCCCTTGATGCACTGGGCCAGGGACAGACTAATTTGCATATAGCCAGGTTCTGAGCTGGGATGGTGCAGTGAGCTAAAAAACGGTGATGGATCAAGCCCTGATCTTTGGACTGGGTAGGAGTAGTCTGCTTAATTCAGATACTCTGTCCATCACCACCCCCTTTTCTGAATCATTTTGTCCACCATAAGCGTGGAAGGGTATACTCAGATGTGAGTCCCTTGCTCATTGCACCATCAGGATTCAAGCAAGCCGGGCCGAAGACGGCTGTAATGCCAGAAACCGGTCCCCGGAAGCTTGTTTCCTTCCCAGTATAAGAATTGGCTTGGTAGTTTGGTCTGCCTTGTTCCCATGATGCACTGGGCCAGGGACAGACTAATTTGCATATAGCCAGGTTCTGAGCTGGGATGGTGCAGTGAGCTAAAAAACGGTGATGGGTCAAGCCCTGATCTTTGGACTGGGTAGGAGTAGTCTGCTTAATTCAGATACTCTGTCCATCACCACCCCCTTTTCTGAATCATTTTGTCCACCATAAGCGTGGAAGGGTAAACTCAGATGTGAGTCTCTTGCTCATTGCACCATCAGGATTCAAGCAAGCCGGGCCGAAGACGGCTGTACTGCCAGAAACTGGTCCCCGGAAGCTTGTTTCCTTCTCAGTATAAGAAATGGCTTGGTAGTTTGGTCTGCCTTGTTCCCATGATGCACTGGGCCAGGGACAGACTAATTTGCATATAGCCAGGTTCTGAGCTGGGATGGTGCAGTGAGCTAAAAAACGGTGATGGATCAAGCCCTGATCTTTGGACTGGGTTGGAGTAGTCTGCTTAATTCAGATACTCTGTCCATCACCACCCCCTTATCTGAATCATTTTCTCCACCATAAGCGTGGAAGGGTATACTCAGATGTGAGTCCCTTGCTCATTGCACCATCAGGATTCAAGCAAGCCGGGCCGAAGACAGCTGTAATGCCAGAAACCGGTCCCCGGAAGCTTGTTTCCTTCCCAGTATAAGAATTGGCTTGGTAGTTTGGTCTGCCTTGTTCCCATGATGCACTGGGCCAGGGACAGACTAATTTGCATATAGCCAGGTTCTGAGCTGGGATGGTGCAGTAAGCTAAAAAACGGTGATGGATCAAGCCCTGATCTTTGGACTGGGTAGGAGTAGTCTGCTTAATTCAGATACTCTGTCCATCACCACCCCCTTTTCTGAATCATTTTGTCCACCATAAGTGTGGAAGGTATACTCAGATGTGAGTCCCTTGCTCATTGCACCATCAGGATTCAAGCAAGCCGGGCCGAAGACGGCTGTAATGCCAGAAACCGGTCCCCGGAAGCTTGTTTCCTTCCCAGTATAAGAATTGGCTTGGTAGTTTGGTCTGCCTTGTTCCCATGATGCACTGGGCCAGGGACAGACTAATTTGCATATAGCCAGGTTCTGAGCTGGGATGGTGCAGTGAGCTAAAAAACGGTGATGGATCAAGCCCTGATCTTTGGACTGGGTAGGAGTAGTCTGCTTAATTCAGATACTCTGTCCATCACCACCCCCTTTTCGGAATCATTTTGTCCACCATAAGCGTGGAAGGGTATACTCAGATGTGAGTCCCTTGCTCATTGCACCATCAGGATTCAAGCAAGCCGGGCCGAAGACGGCTGTAATGCCAGAAACCGGGCCCTGGAAGCTTGTTTCCTTCCCAGTATAAGAATTGGCTTGGTAGTTTGGTCTGCCTTGTTCCCATGATGCACTGGGCCAGGGACAGACTAATTTGCATATAGCCAGGTTCTGAGCTGGGATGGTGCAGTGAGCTAAAAAACGGTGATGGATCAAGCCCTGATCTTTGGACTGGGTAGGAGTAGTCTGCTTAATTCAGATACTCTGTCCATCACCACCCCCTTTTCTGAATCATTTTGTCCACCATAAGCGTGGAAGGGTATACTCAGATGTGAGTCCCTTGCTCATTGCACCATCAGGATTCAAGCAAGCCGGGCCGAAGACGGCTGTAATGCCAGAAACCGGTCCCCGGAAGCTTGTTTCCTTCCCAGTATAAGAATTGGCTTGGTAGTTTGGTCTGCCTTGTTCCCATGATGCACTGGGCCAGGGACAGACTAATTTGCATATAGCCAGGTTCTGAGCTGGGATGGTGCAGTGAGCTAAAAAACGGTGATGGATCAAGCCCTGATCTTTGGACTGGGTAGGAGTAGTCTGCTTAATTCAGATACTCAGTCCATCACCACCCCCTTTTCTGAATCATTTTGTCCACCATAAGCGTGGAAGGGTATACTCAGATGTGAGTCCCTTGCTCATTGCACCATCAGGATTCAAACAAGCCGGGCCTAAGACGGCTGTAATGCCAGAAACCGGTCCCCGGAAGCTTGTTTCCTTCCCAGTATAAGAACTGGCTTGGTAGTTTGGGCTGCCTTGTTCCCATGATGCACTGGGCCAGGGACAGACTAATTTGCATATAGCCAGGTTCTGAGCTGGGATGGTGCAGTGAGCTAAAAAACGGTGATGGATCAAGCCCTGATCTTTGGACTGGGTAGGAGTAGTCTGCTTAATTCAGATACTCTGTCCATCACCACCCCCTTTTCTGAATCATTTTGTCCACCATAAGCGTGGAAGGGTATACTCAGATGTGAGTCCCTTGCTCATTGCACCATCAGGATTCAAGCAAGCCGGGCCGAAGACGGCTGTAATGCCAGAAACCGGTCCCCGGAAGCTTGTTTCCTTCCCAGTATAAGAATTGGCTTGGTAGTTTGGTCTGCCTTGTTCCCATGATGCACTGGGCCAGGGACAGACTAATTTGCATATAGCCAGGTTCTGAGCTGGGATGGTGCAGTGAGCTAAAGAACGGTGATGGGTCAAGCCCTGATCTTTGGACTGGGTAGGAGTAGTCTGCTTAATTCAGATACTCTGTCCATCACCACCCCCTTTTCTGAATCATTTTGTCCACCATAAGCGTGGAAGGGTAAACTCAGATGTGAGTCTCTTGCTCATTGCACCATCAGGATTCAAGCAAGCCGGGCCGAAGACGGCTGTACTGCCAGAAACTGGTCCCCGGAAGCTTGTTTCCTTCTCAGTATAAGAATTGGCTTGGTAGTTTGGTCTGCCTTGTTCCCATGATGCACTGGGCCAGGGACAGACTAATTTGCATATAGCCAGGTTCTGAGCTGGGATGGTGCAGTGAGCTAAAAAACGGTGATGGATCAAGCCCTGATCTTTGGACTGGGTAGGAGTAGTCTGCTTAATTCAGATACTCTGTCCATCACCACCCCCTTTTCTGAATCATTTTGTCCACCATAAGCGTGGAAGGGTATACTCAGATGTGAGTCCCTTGCTCATTGCACCATCAGGATTCAAGCAAGCCGGGCCGAAGACAGCTGTAATGCCAGAAACCGGTCCCCGGAAGCTTGTTTCCTTCCCAGTATAAGAATTGGCTTGGTAGTTTGGTCTGCCTTGTTCCCATGATGCACTGGGCCAGGGACAGACTAATTTGCATATAGCCAGGTTCTGAGCTGGGATGGTGCAGTAAGCTAAAAAACGGTGATGGATCAAGCCCTGATCTTAGGACTGGGTAGGAGTAGTCTGCTTAATTCAGATACTCTGTCCATCACCACCCCCTTTTCTGAATCATTTTGTCCACCATAAGTGTGGAAGGTATACTCAGATGTGAGTCCCTTGCTCATTGCACCATCAGGATTCAAGCAAGCCGGGCCGAAGACGGCTGTAATGCCAGAAACCGGTCCCCGGAAGCTTGTTTCCTTCCCAGTATAAGAATTGGCTTGGTAGTTTGGTCTGCCTTGTTCCCATGATGCACTGGGCCAGGGACAGACTAATTTGCATATAGCCAGGTTCTGAGCTGGGATGGTGCAGTGAGCTAAAAAATGGTGATGGATCAAGCCCTGATCTTTGGACTGGGTAGGAGTAGTCTGCTTAATTCAGATACTCTGTCCATCACCACCCCCTTTTCGGAATCATTTTGTCCACCATAAGCGTGGAAGGGTATACTCAGATGTGAGTCCCTTGCTCATTGCACCATCAGGATTCAAGCAAGCCGGGCCGAAGACGGCTGTAATGCCAGAAACCGGGCCCTGGAAGCTTGTTTCCTTCCGAGTATAAGAATTGGCTTGGTAGTTTGGTCTGCCTTGTTCCCATGATGCACTGGGCCAGGGACAGACTAATTTGCATATAGCCAGGTTCTGAGCTGGGATGGTGCAGTGAGCTAAAAAACGGTGATGGATCAAGCCCTGATCTTTGGACTGGGTAGGAGTAGTCTGCTTAATTCAGATACTCTGTCCATCACCACCCCCTTTTCTGAATCATTTTGTCCACCATAAGCGTGGAAGGGTATACTCAGATGTGAGTCCCTTGCTCATTGCACCATCAGGATTCAAGCAAGCCGGGCCGAAGACGGCTGTAATGCCAGAAACCGGTCCCCGGAAGCTTGTTTCCTTCCCAGTATAAGAATTGGCTTGGTAGTTTGGTCTGCCTTGTTCCCATGATGCACTGGGCCAGGGACAGACTAATTTGCATATAGCCAGGTTCTGAGCTGGGATGGTGCAGTGAGCTAAAAAACGGTGATGGATCAAGCCCTGATCTTTGGACTGGGTAGGAGTAGTCTGCTTAATTCAGATACTCAGTCCATCACCACCCCCTTTTCTGAATCATTTTGTCCACCATAAGCGTGGAAGGGTATACTCAGATGTGAGTCCCTTGCTCATTGCACCATCAGGATTCAAACAAGCCGGGCCTAAGACGGCTGTAATGCCAGAAACCGGTCCCCGGAAGCTTGTTTCCTTCCCAGTATAAGAACTGGCTTGGTAGTTTGGGCTGCCTTGTTCCCATGATGCACTGGGCCAGGGACAGACTAATTTGCATATAGCCAGGTTCTGAGCTGGGATGGTGCAGTGAGCTAAAAAACGGTGATGGATCAAGCCCTGATCTTTGGACTGGGTAGGAGTAGTCTGCTTAATTCAGATACTCTGTCCATCACCACCCCCTTTTCTGAATCATTTTGTCCACCATAAGCGTGGAAGGGTATACTCAGATGTGAGTCCCTTGCTCATTGCACCATCAGGATTCAAGCAAGCCGGGCCGAAGACGGCTGTAATGCCAGAAACCGGTCCCCGGAAGCTTGTTTCCTTCCCAGTATAAGAATTGGCTTGGTAGTTTGGTCTGCCTTGTTCCCATGATGCACTGAGCCAGGGACAGACTAATTTGCATATAGCCAGGTTCTGAGCTGGGATGGTGCAGTGAGCTAAAAAACGGTGATGGATCAAGCCCTGATCTTTGGACTGGGTAGGAGTAGTCTGCTTAATTCAGATACTCTGTCCATCACCACCCCCTTTTCTGAATCATTTTGTCCACCATAAGCGTGGAAGGGTATACTCAGATGTGAGTCCCTTGCTCATTGCACCATCAGGATTCAAGCAAGCCGGGCCGAAGACGGCTGTAATGCCAGAAACCGGTCCCCGGAAGCTTGTTTCCTTCCCAGTATAAGAATTGGCTTGGTAGTTTGGTCTGCCTTGTTCCCATGATGCACTGGGCCAGGGACAGACTAATTTGCATATAGCCAGGTTCTGAGCTGGGATGGTGCAGTGAGCTAATAAACGGTGATGGATCAAGCCCTGATCTTTGGACTGGGTAGGAGTAGTCTGCTTAATTCAGATACTCTGTCCATCACCACCCCCTTTTCTGAATCATTTTGTCCACCATAAGCGTGGAAGGGTATACTCAGATGTGAGTCCCTTGCTCATTGCACCATCAGGATTCAAACAAGCCGGGCCGAAGACGGCTGTAATGCCAGAAACCGGTCCCCGGAAGCTTGTTTCCTTCCCAGTATAAGAATTGGCTTGGTAGTTTGGTCTGCCTTGTTCCCATGATGCACTGGGCCAGGGACAGACTAATTTGCATATAGCCAGGTTCTGAGCTGGGATGGTGCAGTGAGCTAAAAAACGGTGATGGATCAAGCCCTGATCTTTGGACTGGGTAGGAGTAGTCTGCTTAATTCAGATACTCTGTCCATCACCACCCCCTTTTCTGAATCATTTTGTCCACCATAAGCGTGGAAGGGTATACTCAGATGTGAGTCCCTTGCTCATTGCACCATCAGGATTCAAGCAAGCCGGGCCGAAGACAGCTGTAATGCCAGAAACCGGTCCCCGGAAGCTTGTTTCCTTCCCAGTATAAGAATTGGCTTGGTAGTTTGGTCTGCCTTGTTCCCATGATGCACTGGGCCAGGGACAGACTAATTTGCATATAGCCAGGTTCTGAGCTGGGATGGTGCAGTAAGCTAAAAAACGGTGATGGATCAAGCCCTGATCTTAGGACTGGGTAGGAGTAGTCTGCTTAATTCAGATACTCTGTCCATCACCACCCCCTTTTCTGAATCATTTTGTCCACCATAAGTGTGGAAGGTATACTCAGATGTGAGTCCCTTGCTCATTGCACCATCAGGATTCAAGCAAGCCGGGCCGAAGACGGCTGTAATGCCAGAAACCGGTCCCCGGAAGCTTGTTTCCTTCCCAGTATAAGAATTGGCTTGGTAGTTTGGTCTGCCTTGTTCCCATGATGCACTGGGCCAGGGACAGACTAATTTGCATATAGCCAGGTTCTGAGCTGGGATGGTGCAGTGAGCTAAAAAATGGTGATGGATCAAGCCCTGATCTTTGGACTGGGTAGGAGTAGTCTGCTTAATTCAGATACTCTGTCCATCACCACCCCCTTTTCGGAATCATTTTGTCCACCATAAGCGTGGAAGGGTATACTCAGATGTGAGTCCCTTGCTCATTGCACCATCAGGATTCAAGCAAGCCGGGCCGAAGACGGCTGTAATGCCAGAAACCGGGCCCTGGAAGCTTGTTTCCTTCCGAGTATAAGAATTGGCTTGGTAGTTTGGTCTGCCTTGTTCCCATGATGCACTGGGCCAGGGACAGACTAATTTGCATATAGCCAGGTTCTGAGCTGGGATGGTGCAGTGAGCTAAAAAACGGTGATGGATCAAGCCCTGATCTTTGGACTGGGTAGGAGTAGTCTGCTTAATTCAGATACTCTGTCCATCACCACCCCCTTTTCTGAATCATTTTGTCCACCATAAGCGTGGAAGGGTATACTCAGATGTGAGTCCCTTGCTCATTGCACCATCAGGATTCAAGCAAGCCGGGCCGAAGACGGCTGTAATGCCAGAAACCGGTCCCCGGAAGCTTGTTTCCTTCCCAGTATAAGAATTGGCTTGGTAGTTTGGTCTGCCTTGTTCCCATGATGCACTGGGCCAGGGACAGACTAATTTGCATATAGCCAGGTTCTGAGCTGGGATGGTGCAGTGAGCTAAAAAACGGTGATGGATCAAGCCCTGATCTTTGGACTGGGTAGGAGTAGTCTGCTTAATTCAGATACTCAGTCCATCACCACCCCCTTTTCTGAATCATTTTGTCCACCATAAGCGTGGAAGGGTATACTCAGATGTGAGTCCCTTGCTCATTGCACCATCAGGATTCAAACAAGCCGGGCCTAAGACGGCTGTAATGCCAGAAACCGGTCCCCGGAAGCTTGTTTCCTTCCCAGTATAAGAACTGGCTTGGTAGTTTGGGCTGCCTTGTTCCCATGATGCACTGGGCCAGGGACAGACTAATTTGCATATAGCCAGGTTCTGAGCTGGGATGGTGCAGTGAGCTAAAAAACGGTGATGGATCAAGCCCTGATCTTTGGACTGGGTAGGAGTAGTCTGCTTAATTCAGATACTCTGTCCATCACCACCCCCTTTTCTGAATCATTTTGTCCACCATAAGCGTGGAAGGGTATACTCAGATGTGAGTCCCTTGCTCATTGCACCATCAGGATTCAAGCAAGCCGGGCCGAAGACGGCTGTAATGCCAGAAACCGGTCCCCGGAAGCTTGTTTCCTTCCCAGTATAAGAATTGGCTTGGTAGTTTGGTCTGCCTTGTTCCCATGATGCACTGAGCCAGGGACAGACTAATTTGCATATAGCCAGGTTCTGAGCTGGGATGGTGCAGTGAGCTAAAAAACGGTGATGGATCAAGCCCTGATCTTTGGACTGGGTAGGAGTAGTCTGCTTAATTCAGATACTCTGTCCATCACCACCCCCTTTTCTGAATCATTTTGTCCACCATAAGCGTGGAAGGGTATACTCAGATGTGAGTCCCTTGCTCATTGCACCATCAGGATTCAAGCAAGCCGGGCCGAAGACGGCTGTAATGCCAGAAACCGGTCCCCGGAAGCTTGTTTCCTTCCCAGTATAAGAATTGGCTTGGTAGTTTGGTCTGCCTTGTTCCCATGATGCACTGGGCCAGGGACAGACTAATTTGCATATAGCCAGGTTCTGAGCTGGGATGGTGCAGTGAGCTAATAAACGGTGATGGATCAAGCCCTGATCTTTGGACTGGGTAGGAGTAGTCTGCTTAATTCAGATACTCTGTCCATCACCACCCCCTTTTCTGAATCATTTTGTCCACCATAAGCGTGGAAGGGTATACTCAGATGTGAGTCCCTTGCTCATTGCACCATCAGGATTCAAACAAGCCGGGCCGAAGACGGCTGTAATGCCAGAAACCGGTCCCCGGAAGCTTGTTTCCTTCCCAGTATAAGAATTGGCTTGGTAGTTTGGTCTGCCTTGTTCCCATGATGCACTGGGCCAGGGACAGACTAATTTGCATATAGCCAGGTTCTGAGCTGGGATGGTGCAGTGAGCTAAAAAACGGTGATGGATCAAGCCCTGATCTTTGGACTGGGTAGGAGTAGTCTGCTTAATTCAGATACTCTGTCCATCACCACCCCCTTTTCTGAATCATTTTGTCCACCATAAGCGTGGAAGGGTATACTCAGATGTGAGTCCCTTGCTCATTGCACCATCAGGATTCAAGCAAGGCGGGCCGAAGACGGCTGTAATGCCAGAAACCGGTCCCCGGAAGCTTGTTTCCTTCCCAGTATAAGAATTGGCTTAGTAGTTTGGTCTGCCTTGTTCCCATGATGCACTGGGCCAGGGACAGACTAATTTGCATATAGCCAGGTTCTGAGCTGGGATGGTGCAGTGAGCTATAAAACGGTGATGGATCAAGCCCTGATCTTTGGACTGGGTAGGAGTAGTCTGCTTAATTCAGATACTCTGTCCATCACCACCCCCTTTTCTGAATCATTTTGTCCACCATAAGCGTGGAAGGGTATACTCAGATGTGAGTCCCTTGCTCATTGCACCATCAGGATTCAAGCAAGCCGGGCCGAAGACGGCTGTAATGCCAGAAACCGGTCCCCGGAAGCTTGTTTCCTTCCCAGTATAAGAATTGGCTTGGTAGTTTGGTCTGCCTTGTTCCCATGATGCACTGGGCCAGGGACAGACTAATTTGCATATAGCCAGGTTCTGAGCTGGGATGGTGCAGTGAGCTAAAAAACGGTGATGGATCAAGCCCTGATCTTTGGACTGGGTAGGAGTAGTCTGCCTAATTCAGATACTCAGTCCATCACCACCCCCTTTTCTGAATCATTTTGTCCACCATAAGGGTGGAAGGGTATACTCAGATGTGAGTCCCTTGCTCATTGCACCATCAGGATTCAAACAAGCCGGGCCTAAGACGGCTGTAATGCCAGAAACCGGTCCCCGGAAGCTTGTTTCCTTCCCAGTATAAGAACTGGCTTGGTAGTTTGGGCTGCCTTGTTCCCATGATGCACTGGGCCAGGGACAGACTAATTTGCATATAGCCAGGTTCTGAGCTGGGATGGTGCAGTGAGCTAAAAAACGGTGATGGATCAAGCCCTGATCTTTGGACTGGGTAGGAGTAGTCTGCTTAATTCAGATACTCTGTCCATCACCACCCCCTTTTCTGAATCATTTTGTCCACCATAAGCGTGGAAGGGTATACTCAGATGTGAGTCCCTTGCTCATTGCACCATCAGGATTCAAGCAAGCCGGGCCGAAGACGGCTGTAATGCCAGAAACCAGTCCCCGGAAGCTTGTTTCCTTCCCAGTATAAGAATTGGCTTGGTAGTTTGGTCTGCCTTGTTCCCATGATGCACTGGGCCACGGACAGACTAATTTGCATATAGCCAGGTTCTGAGCTGGGATGGTGCAGTGAGCTAAAAAACGGTGATGGATCAAGCCCTGATCTTTGGACTGGGTAGGAGTAGTCTGCTTAATTCAGATACTCTGTCCATCACACCCCCTTTTCTGAATCATTTTGTCCACCATAAGCGTGGAAGGGTATACTCAGATGTGAGTCCCTTGCTCATTGCACCATCAGGATTCAAGCAAGCCGGGCCGAAGACGGCTGTAATGCCAGAAACCGGTCCCCGGAAGCTTGTTTCCTTCCCAGTATAAGAATTGGCTTGGTAGTTTGGTCTGCCTTGTTCCCATGATGCACTGGGCCAGGGACAGACTAATTTGCATATAGCCAGGTTCTGAGCTGGGATGGTGCAGTGAGCTAAAAAACGGTGATGGATCAAGCCCTGATCTTTGGACTGGGTAGGAGTAGTCTGCTTAATTCAGATACTCTGTCCATCACCACCCCCTTTTCTGAATCATTTTGTCCACCATAAGCGTGGAAGGGTATACTCAGATGTGAGTCCCTTGCTCATTGCACCATCAGGATTCAAGCAAGGCGGGCCGAAGACGGCTGTAATGCCAGAAACCGGTCCCCGGAAGCTTGTTTCCTTCCCAGTATAAGAATTGGCTTAGTAGTTTGGTCTGCCTTGTTCCCATGATGCACTGGGCCAGGGACAGACTAATTTGCATATAGCTAGGTTCTGAGCTGGGATGGTGCAGTGAGCTAAAAAACGGTGATGGATCAAGCCCTGATCTTTGGACTGGGTAGGAGTAGTCTGCTTAATTCAGATAATCTGTCCATCACCACCCCCTTTTCTGAATCATTTTGTCCACCATAAGCGTGGAAGGGTATACTCAGATGTGAGTCCCTTGCTCATTGCACCATCAGGATTCAAGCAAGCCAGGCCGAAGACGGCTGTAATGCCAGAAACCGGTCCCCGGAAGCTTGTTTCCTTCCCAGTATAAGAATTGGCTTGGTAGTTTGGTCTGCCTTGTTCCCATGATGCACTGGGCCAGGGACAGACTAATTTGCATATAGCCAGGTTCTGAACTGGGATGGTGCAGTGAGCTAAAAAACAGTGATGGATCAAGGCCTGATCTTTGGACTGGGTAGGAGTAGTCTGCTTAATTCAGATACTCTGTCCATCACCACCCCCTTTTCTGAATCATTTTGTCCACTATAAGCGTGGAAGGGTATACTCAGATGTGAGTCCCTTGCTCATTGCACCATCAGGATTCAAGCAAGCCGGGCCGAAGACGGCTGTAATGCCAGAAACTGGTCCCCGGAAGCTTGTTTCCTTCCCAGTATAAGAATTGGCTTGGTAGTTTGGTCTGCCTTGTTCCCATGATGCACTGGGCCAGGGACAGACTAATTTGCATATAGCCAGGTTCTGATCTGGGATGGTGCAGTGAGCTAAAAAACGGTGATGGATCAAGCCCTGATCTTTGGACTGGGTAGGAGTAGTCTGCTTAATTCAGATACTCTGTCCATCACCACCCCCTTTTCTGAAACATGCTGAGTGGGACATTAGTCCCTCCGCATATTTGACCTTGTGATGTGGGCTAAAACTTCACAATTTGTCAAGAACCAAGTTATCCGGGCACTAACTAGGCGCCCAAACAAACAATAGATTTCAAATATCCCACAATAAAAAATAGACAATCCTCTTTCAACAACTGCAAATAAAAAAGGGCAGGGCGATCCTGAGAAAAATTCAACTTATTTAAAATGGAACCAGAAAATGCCTTTGGGGGGTTTCATAAAACCTACAAAAAAACATAAAGTGCAGCAAATCCTGTGGAGACTGTCCGTCGCAGCCTCAGGATGCAAGTACTTGTCCTCTACTGCATCCCTTAGGCCTTGCTAACAGGAGGTGAAAAAGATTCATCCAAAACCTTGTTAATAAAAATCTCTAATGTATAGATTAGGACCCTAACAAGTAGGGCTCCGTTAGCAGGGTTGTTTTAAGCATTAAAAACTTTCTAGCACTTGGTTTCTGTACCTCCTGTTCATACCTTTCCATTTTCTTAAGGGTTAAAAAGCTAAACTAATTGATTCCACATCTTTCTTAACAATAGTTTCAGGTTTAAAAGATAAATCTGCTCGCCCTAACCCTTCCAAACTTCTTCTAATGTAACTTAACCAGGGAATTCCCATTGCCTTATCAAGAGACATGTACTCCCGTAAAATCAAATGGTTTAAAGTTAACTTCTCGTTCATCCAACACTTCATCCAAAACACAAGGGGGCGTAGAGCCAGAGTGTTGCTTAGAAAGGGGACTCCCAGTTCCTCATGGGCCGCTAAATTGGATAAACCTCACGGAACAAACAACAACCGCTTCAGGAATTTATTCTCAATCACCTGAAGGGAATTCACAGCGCTATGTCCCCAAATTTCGCTTCCATAGCTAGCTACAGCCACGCTTTTGGAATGATAAACTTTTAACATGGCTCCAATAGGTTTTCTCCCTACTTTGGAAGCAAAGTTAAAAATTGCCGCGTTTACCAGGGAAAAGGTCCCCTTTTTTCTTTACAATAAGTGGCCCCCAATTTAGCTGGTCATCCAAGAGTACCCCAAGATAAGAAAATACATTTGTGTGAGGGATCTTTGCAGGGCCAATACTAAATTGATAACTCTTTGTAGGTCGCTGCCCCACTTGCATTATATAAGATTTGGCGTTATTTACTGCCAGATTACGATTGGTCATAAATTTGGAGAATGCATTAAGTAGAGATTGCAATCCTAATACGGTCCTGGATAAAAGAACGGCATCGTCAGCGTAAAGTAAAACTGTGATGCTGCGCCTCCCTACATATGGAAAGTCTACTCCTGTGGCTCTAAGTACACTGTCCAGATCATTGATCTAAAAATTAAATTTAAAAAGGGACCAGAATACAGCCTTGACGAACTCCCCTCTTAATCTCTAGGTACCTGGTAACCCTAAAATCCTTAGAGAACCTAACATTGGCCATTGTAGACCTATGCAGGTCCTCCAAGAAGTTAATAACACTGTTGTCCACCCCCATTGCCCTCATGGACTGCCACAATTTAACCCTGTTGACACAGTCAAAAGCTGAAGACAAGTCTATGAAGGCAAGGTAAACAGTGCTCGGGCGGGCAACTGTGTATTTACTCAATAATCTATCAACTCCCTCCTAGCCTCCTCTTTGAGAACACCCTTCTGTCTAGCCAGGGATAATTTATATTATATCCGGCAAGTACACACCTGGATTTGATTTCTAGGTTTAGTTGCCAGGGCTTTCCTTAGGTTTTTCGCAGCCTGAGAACATGACGGGTCAAGCCGTCTGGGCTTGGGACTGACTGTCCTGCCTTGAGGGATACATAAAAGTTTCCGACTTTGTGGGCCAGAGATTCATAGGCACCGATAACCTCACCTGGGGAGGAACAAACCGCAGTACACTGTACTAGCTCATGGGCACAGGATTCTCTAACTGCCCGATATAATTTGCCTGGGGAAATCTGGGTCCATTTCAGACGACGTCTTCAGTCCGAAGGTCTAAGAGTACCCCTCGATACTATGGGCCATATTATCAAGAAAGGGCGATACTTTATTGCCGCTTTTATCGGCAGGAAACTGCCGCTAAAGCGGCGATAATAGGCTTGATAATATGCCCTTGTGAATTCCCACAGAAGCCCAGGTTAACACCAGAACCTAGGCTTCTGTGGGAATTTACAAGGGCATATTATAAAGACCATTATCGCCGCTTTATCAGCAGTTTCCTGCCGATAAAAGCGGCGATAATGTATCGCCCTTTCTTGATAATATGGCCCTATATCTCTACTCCGTGCTGACCATAAACCCCTCATGGAGATGTAAAGGGGGTTGTGATCACTATCTACACTCTCTACAATTTTAAAAGAACAAAATGCTGATTGTAAAGAAGAGGAAGTTAGAATAAAATCAATGAAAGCCCCTCTACCTTTCCCTTTAAAGTGGGGACCGGAAAAGTGGTGTGCAGGGCAGGTAGGGACATCGGGGTTGTTATGTCAAATTCATTTAACAAATTATTCAACAGTTCTCCCTGCACAAAATTTTTAAAGTGAAACCCCTTCATGCGCGGGCACCCCATTTCAGAAGTACAAGATATCATTGGGTTGCCACAAGGATGGATATTAAAATCGCCAAATACCATGAGGTTATATAAAATAGAGTCAAAAGATTGTCTTATCACTGAGTCCAAAGAGGTGACATTACCGGCACAGGGAGAATAAGGCACTTAATTATAAAAATTAATTAGACAACATCTAGTGTCTCCCTTTTTACCATTAGTGTTAATATACCCGGGCAAGAAGATGTAACAACCCAAATAAGACAGCCAATGGCCAGGGAGATTTATGTGACTAAGCCACCCTTGGGTCTTCCACTGGTCGTAGGAGTGGCTGGGACATAGAAGGCCTTATAACCCTCCAGGAATAGATCACAGTCTACCAACCATGTCTCTTGCAGGTTGATCACCTAGAATTGCTTCACGAAGTGCAACCATAGTGGGTCCTGGAATTTGTTGGCCAATCCTGCAATATTCCAGGATAAAAGTTTAATAGCAGGTACCCTTTGGCTCACCTTGGCTACCTCAAATGAAGACTGCTCTGAGTAACAAGCTCGATAATATCAGACCGACTATTACCTAGTCAATCACACTCCTCCAACCCCGATAATACAGAAAATCTATTATTTATCTCCAACAAGGGGAAGGCTGCATGCAAAACCAGTGTTACAGGTGGTAAATGAGGCCCAAGGGTAAGCTGATGTACTGGAGTTGTTCTTGAAACCCACCCTTCTCGATGGGAATCCGGATAAGCATTAGAGTGCATTTCCCTTGGTAAAACAGATTTATAGAAGAAGCCCAAGGGAAGTGCCCTAATAACAGATCCTGGTTTAAGGTGCCAAGTACCCCCAGACAATATCTTACCCGCAATGTGAGGGTTGTCAAAATTAACAATTACACAGTTACCAGTGCCTGTTTTGCAGGAGATCCCAATCCAGATAACCCTACGGCCCAGAATAATGTGTTTGGCCACACGAGCACCCAGGGCGGTGTTATGAGTCAGCCAGTGAATGATTTTATTTTTCAGCTGCTCAAAATCCTCAATTGCCCCTCATGGGAGAGATGAAACACTTCCCAGGACTACTACATACGGGGTGGATTCAGGAGGTAGGTCTATTACTGGGAGACTCGTTTGCACCTCACTATTTTTTTCCATCCTCCCGTCCCTGGGTCCATGCCTGACATCTAAGCCATTCATGGTTATATGGGTGTAATTTCTTAGGCTTACTTGTTGAGTTTTATCCCCAATTCCTTGGTCAGCGGGCTGAAGAGATGGTAAACTTAAGGGATGATTTAAGAGATACCGTCGATTAGTATGTGAATCAGGAACTCGTACAAGCTTCTGCTCGGGGACTATACTGGGGTCTCCTGGTAAGTGCGCTGCTACTGCAGGGTTACGTGACACTAGACTATCCTCTATTTCAGTCAATCTCTCAAGGATGGGGCTCAGTTTAAGATCTAGGAGCTTGGACAATACTAGCTGGAATTCTGATTTAAAAAAAACGCGAAATCTAATATGGGGTCTGATTCCGGTAGAATGATGTTGGAAACCAGATTAGATTTTGCTTTCTTCACTTTGCCCCCAATAGCTTGGAATTTCCTTTTTGTGCCTGTACCATGTTGCGGATACCCATTCGCAACTGCAACTACCTCTACACTTAAATGAGCAGGAGGTGGTATTGGCACAATAATACTCAAACAGCTACCAATTTCCCGGCTCTCAATCATATCATCACCCTTGTCACGTATTACAATAACACGCGAGAGTGGCAAATACCTTGTATTAAAATTGGGGACTGTAGATAATGATCTAGGTGACCCTAAACCCCCCTAAGTGATCGAATAGGGCCCAACACAGTTGGTTAAACCTGTAAGTTCAATAGTACCGCCCTCCCGAACCACTTGCAACTCATGAGCGTCAGTGGAGGGCAAGTTAGAGGATACCCTAGGAGATCTCGAGAGGCGCCTATTCACCAACTCGATCTCTTTGTCTAGCACAGAGGCAGCCCTAAGCAGGAATGAATCCATAGTGGAAACTGAAGAGACCGATGAGGCAGCTCCCACCTTATTCTTTCTCAAGACAGGCATGGAAGTAGACGACGATGCCTTATGCCCAACCATGGCTATAGGTCATGAAGAGACAGCGAGACGCTACAGTCAACAACAGCCAACGTGTATATATCAGATAAGAGGTCCCGGGCCGCCTCCCTAACAAGTCCTCCGGCCCTGTAGGTCGGGGATTGCACTAAAGTAAATCTCACAATTACCCCAACTCCTTACCAGACCAACAGACTTGCCATAAATCAACTCAGTAGGTGAATAGGTCCTTACAGCTAACGAGGTGCACTCAACCACGAAACTTGAGTCACTGAGAGTGGGCCAGCCCAGCCTCATCCAGACACGGATGGGCACAGACAGGCGTCCCGCGCGTGGTGATCCTCTGGCACCTTTATTCATCCCGGTGATGGGAGAGTGGCATCAACTGGGCTGGAATGCTGGAACAAAGCAGGGGAGCCTGGGAGAGTGAGTCCCAATGCCTGGCTGCAACCCTGCTCCGGTAAGCGCGTCACCTCCGCAGGGATTATCGCCTTCTGTAGCTGCCAGGTTTTGTGGGCAGCCAAGGTCACGTCAAATCCTCTCCGACCACGCAGAGTCAGGTCCGTGCACAGTAGAGGGGGCCAAGAGCCAGGCGGGGTGCCAATGAACCCCCGGGTGGTGTGCAGCACCACAGCGTCACAGTACACAAGGTGGCAATTTGGTCAGTCACATTGGGACAAACAAATCTGATTCACCACAGTATTAGTCTGTGCAGCGCAGTGGCTGAGCCTCCCAGTCATCGCCGCAATTAACTGACCCAAGAGCACTCTGCGTTCATTTTTGACTCCAGTACAGTATTCCTGCTGTCTGGCGCAGCACCGCAGTGCGGCCGGTCACAAGGATCGCAAGTGCCACTGTCGTCCTGCTGGTTCACACCACCACAAGTCCTCTGGTGCAAACAGGCATCAGCCACTGCGCAGCTCGTATGTCTCTGTATCCGCCACACATGCGGGTGAGCAACGGCCCTCACGGTTCCCTTCCAGATCATGGGACCGAGGCTTCCGCGCCTGCTGATAATACTTGCGCCTCCTTCTCACCTTGTCATTGTCCGCTGTGCTGCACAATCAGTGTCCGCAGCTCCTGGGGCCCACCGCGCAGTGGCTCGAAGGTCCCGCAATGCTCCTCAGACTCCAGCGTTAGAAGGCTTGCGGCCCCCGGTCCCCCCGACGGCAGGCCCGCCAGCCAGCAGCTCCTCAGTGCCCGTCATGGCCAACGTCTCTGGGTAAGGCAAGCAGCCGATGACAACACCGAAGTCAACTCGGTACAGCAAGGGTGGGAGTCAGGGTAGGTCCAGGCACCACAGTCTCGTCAGTCCTCCCGGGCTGCCCGTCTGTACGCCGAGCAGACACACAGCCAGTGGCGTGCTTTTCTGTATGGGGTCAATAATTAATAAAGACCAAAGTGGCTTTGTCGCAGGGCGACAACTATTTTTTAACACCACTTTCTTAATTGAAGCTTTGGATTATTTCACACAAAATAAAATCCCATCTCAGATCATGTTTTTAGATGCCGAAAAGGCTTTTGACCTTGTGTGTTGGGAAAGCCTTTTTTATTCACTTGCACAAGTTGACTACAGTTATTTCAAAATTCTATGAGGGGGCCATGGCTCATATAATAGTGAATGCCAAGAGGATGGGTTCCTGCAGAGTAGTCAGGGGGACTAGACAAGACCGCCCTGTTTTTAGGTCTTGGCTAGAAATGCGTGAAGCACGTTCTCGCCAGAGAACTATAGTCGGCGTCTCAGCAGTCTCAAACCGACGAAGGGAGACAAGACCTGGCCGCGCGCAGCGTTTCCCCATAGGATAACGTTGTGAGCGCGTCCAGGTCTTGTCTCCACAGCATGGCATGGCAGACCGGATAGCGACGCACGCCTCTCTGGAATGCAGGGGGAGTTTGCAGAGAGGCGCGTGGCGCTGATAAACAGGCATGTTTTTTTTTGTCCCATCTCAGAGCGTGGAATGCGGCCGGATTCTAATTACAAAGCATTTGCTGGACGTGTGTGCGACCAATTACCTGCGCCATCCTGTCAGAGCGACAGACAGAGCACCACTCTGAAGAGCCCCGATGCCCCCAGGAAGCTACATAGCCAGAGAAGTCCCTCTGGGTCAGGCCTCACAGTCCAGCCGTTTCCCGAACTTTTTTCCGCACCAGAATCGGAGCACTGCTCCGTGTTCTCCGCCCGGCCCAAAAAAGCACACAGGAGAGGAATGCATGCAGGCAGAATAATTAAAGTTCCAGGCCGGGAGAAAATGTTGCAGGAGAAAAGGAGCCGAGAAAATTAAGAACCAGCTCTAATTAAAACCACCGGACACAAAAGAACAGGGGATGTGAAGGGGGCATAAACATTTTATATGGGTGTGTCTATGAGGCACAAGGGTCTCACTGCGTAATGGAAATAAGCGAGAGGAACGAGGTAATGCCATACACGATATTGCGGTGCATTTGTTGCGCGTGCATTTCTTTTGTGCTGTCGTACCCGACACTTTCCCGTTGCAAAATGTCAGAGGTACTAAAGGTAATAACAAAGCTGTGACTTGCTGCCGTCCGGGCTTCTGAACCAGCGACATTAGCATTCTTGGGCTTGTAGGACACATATACAGTGTGTTTAACGTAACTACAAGTCCCAGCATCCGTGTAGCTGAAGGTCGAAAAACCAGGACACAACACTTACTTGGAAAGACGTTAACATGTACGCTATATGTCAAATATGGCGCTTTCATAGAACCTGGTGGAAAGAACTGGGCAACAATGTTGGAATAAAGAACGGCAGGCCATTTCTCGCCGTGAGCAGAACAGCACACCCTTTGCCCACCCCATTTCGTATTTTTTATTTAATATTGTCGACCTACTTTTCCGGTCAGCTGCAGTAAATGTGCGGAATATTGTGTGAGTAACCAATTTACTGTTGTTACATTTGACTGGCACTTCATTTGCCCAGTCCTTGTATTATCCTTCTCACCCTCATTGGAAGGTGTCCGAGAACTGCATATCATAATTGTCACTTTTGCCTCTAACTTAACTTTTGCTCTTGTATTTGTTCACTTATAATGTTCTCCCCACGTATTATTTCTGTTCCTATTGTGAAGCCTTTGACACCTTCGGGTAAAGTCTGCGCTGTATTCAAACGCATAAACGTCCCCTACCCACAGGACTGCATCCGCCTCCCAGTGTGTCCTTCATATCACCCGCCCCCCTCCCTCTGCCTAACGCGCTCTCAATCCGGGATGCCAGCCGCCGCGCTCCTCATGTTGCTGCTCCAGCTTTTGCATATTTTCACACAGGGGTTACCTGCAGTCGCCGTGGGGTAGCTCACCACACAGGATTCACATCTCTCTGATGTGTTCGTGGGGCCGACGTCCTTGGGGTGATCTGGGCTTGCTTGGCTCTTGTGCTCTCGGTGTGAGGTGCTTTTAACCCGGGCCATGCTTTGTTGGGGAGGTGCTCACGGGGCAATGGTGGTGAAGTCTCAACGGCACGGGGTTTCCCACTGAGCTGGTGGCGGGAGGGACCGGGCTCCACTATGGAGAAGTGTTGAGCGATGCTCTAGGAGGGCTCGAGGCGCTTCTTTGTGGGTGCGGTACTTGTGGGATGAGATGGTTTGTGGAGAAGTTGCTCCTGACACGGGGTCATCCATGGGGAAAGTGAGTGAGAGTACGAGGTGCTTGGGCGGGGTTCTCTTTGAAGAAAGTATCCTTGTAAACGGGGCCTTTTCAGGGTGGAGGGGCTGGTTGTGGGGGTTTGTCCTCTAGGCAAGAGGTGCTTGTGGTCCTCTGAGGTGAAGGTTCTGCCATGGCCATCATTGCGTGAGGTGCGTGGGCGGGGTTCTCTTTGAAGAAAGAGCCCCTGTAAATGTGGCCTTCTGATGGTCGGGGTTGGTTGTGGGGCTTGCTCGTCTAGGCAAGAGGTGCGTGGGCGGGGTTCTCTTTGGAGAAAGCACCCCAGTGCCCAGGCTTTCTGCGTGTTAGTGTTGGGTGTGGTGCGGTGCTCAATGTTAGTGAAGTGTTCGTGGGGCAGTAGCGCTCGGCTGGTGAGGTGACTGTAGGGCCGGCGTTCTTTGTGTGAGCTACTTGTGGGGCATTAGCCCTCTCTGTCTAGCCTGCTCCCAAGGGGCGTAGGGCATCAAAAAAGAGAGGGGAATTGCCCCTAGCGTTTCCCGGCTGGTTGTACAGAAGCCAGTTTGGTTGGAGCGGGGCCCTTACACTACACGACCTTCCAGAACTAATACACCAATTTTTATGTCCCTCAAGGAAGTGACTCTGTGTGTGTGTGTGTGTGTGTGAGGGTGGCTCTGTGTGTGTGTGCAGGTGGGTCTGTGTGAGGGTGGCTGTGTGTCTGTGTAGGTGGCTCTGTGTGGGTGGCTCTGTATGTGTGTGTGGCTGCAATTGCAGTAGGTCTCGCATTTGCGAGAGATTAAGCTATTGGCATTGTAAATGACAATGCCATTTATTTATGTTTTAAAAACATAAATAAAAATAATGTCATGAGCAATGGCAATAGCTCTAACTTTAACAATGCCGAGACCATTGCATTGTAAATGCTTGTTCCTCTTCTTTTTGCTTGCTGTATAAAGCACCTGGCCATAGCCATTCGTACTATAAGCAATACAACATCCCCATTGCCTGGAATGACTTATATTAAACTATATGCTGACAACACAGCCCTTTTTTTTAAAACCTGAAAGGGAAGTGCAAATGCAAATTTTTTATTTATTTGCGGAATTTCGATCTATCAGGGGCTATAACATTAATACATCTAAAACTGAAATTCTGCTTTGCAATTGCACACCTGACTCTTTATTGGTGGACCTAGTTCCATTGATTAATACACCGCCTAAGAGGTATTTAGGGATATATATAACAGAAAACATTAACAACCTTTATGTCTTAAATTGTATCCCCCTCATAAATAAAATAAAGAATAAACTGTCAAAGTGAAAAGAGCTCCCAGTTTCAATAATAGGCTGAGTAGCCATAATCCGAATGATGGTAGTGCCTCTATGTAACTGTAACTTCCTCTTTTTAGCCATCCGTAACGGAGTCCAATTGAACTTTTTTAAGGAAGTCCAATGTCTTTTTTCTGCATTCATATGGGCAAATTAAGCACCCAGGCTTTCAATGGATACACTTTTTAGACCAGTGTCAGAGGGGGACTAGCTCTTCCTGATTTGAAAGAGTACTACTTTGCTAATTTTGCACACCCCACATACAGAACTACGAACGTTTTAAACATCAATAGGTCCGATAACTTCTTTTTAGACTTAACTTATAAGGAATATCTAATCCGAGATTCCATGTGATTAATAATAACCCGTAAAAAAGGTAAGATATAAAACTCATCAAAGGAGCATTAAACAGGAAATACAGCTATATAGACATTATTTGATCCCCACTCTAAATGGAGAAACCCTCCTCTTGGGCATCTGTGTACGGGCAAGATCTATTATTAGAACCAGAAATTATGTTCAACTAGAAAAACCAGGGTTTTAGTAAAATAGGGGATTTTTTGTTGGGAGGCTGGAAGACCTGGTCTGAAATAGAACCAATGCTTAAACATAGTAAAGTTATTCTGCAATGGTCATTTGTTAGGGTTAAAGGCTTTCTGTCGGAACTTAACCATTTTTTAAAAATCTTTTATAATCTGATACTTTTAATAAGAATGTAAAGTCTTAATAATAAACTTGTTAATTGTATGCACCACATCTATCCACGTACTTTTATCCGGCCAAATTGGCATTGTAATGGTTTTAAGTAACTTAGCAATTATTTAATACATTTAAACACTTTATTTATAATTAAGGCTAGCTGTTTCCGTTTTTTACAGATTTTTACAAAAAAATACATACAGAAAAACATGTATTTTCTTGTCTGTATTTATTTTTAAATGCCGATAAAAACGGCAATTAGTTAGTTTCTTGAGTGATGCTTGAACGGTGTCAGTCATGACTGTCAGGAAAATAGCTGTGCGGATTGACAGGTAAGAGGGTTACAAAAGAAAGACGTTTTAGTAATTAGGCTTAAACATCAATAGATATGTACAAGGTTTATACTAACATTTGCATGCTTTCATATGTGTATTAATTTATCATCTGTGTGTGTTCATATAATTGAAACGTGTCTGCCGCATTCGATACGGTCAACCATAGGACGCTGCTGTTGAGACTCGGGGAAGCTGGTGTGGAAGGCACAGCTTTGCTTTGGTTTCACTCTTACCTGCAGGACAGGAGACAGGCTGTCTCCCTCCCCCCATTCCAATCTGCCTTCTCACCTGTGCCACAGGGAGTTCCCCAGGGATCTTCCATTAGTCCCATCCTTTTTAATGTGTACCTTAAACCACTGATCACATTAATTAAGTCATTCGGGTTAAAAACAATTAATTACGCAGATGACACCCAGCTCATTCTCTCCTGGGAAGGAGAAGACTCCATCTCTCTGACCTCCTTCCATGAGTGTCTTAGAGAAACGGCTGGCTGGCTCCATAGGAACTCCCTTCAATTTAACGCCTCCAAAACAGAGGTTCTGTTTTGTGCTGGCACCACTCTATCTCACCAGTTCCCGAATGACTTCTGGCCTCCTGAGACAAGGGAGAAACCTAAACCTGTCTCCTCGGTCCGCAACCTGGGGGTCATGCTCGATAACAAGCTGAGTATGGAAACCCAGGTGGCAAAAACAGTGGGGATCTGCACGGCTTTGCTACGCTCCCTGCGAAAAATTATGCCACTTCTCCCTGCACAAGCCCGGGCGCTGGTAGTCAGGTCTACGATTTTGAGTCGCCTGGACTACTGCAACGCCCTACTCCTTGAGTCCCCTGTCACGTTACTGGACCGGCTGCAACGAATTCAATCAGCCGCGGCCAAGCTGGCTCTCGGCTGGTCGAGAAGGTCTTCGGCCACTGCGGCACTGGCCGAATTGCACTGGCTACCCCTAAAGCAGCGGGTGGCTTTTAAGTCCCTCTGCATTGTATTCAAGGCTCTGCACGGACTCGGGCCCAGGCCCATGCAAACCTTGTTTCAGTGGTACACTCCTACTAGAGATCTGCGATCATCCTCGGCTTATCTGGTAAGGGTGCCCAGATACAGTAAAGCCAGAACTGGGGGTAGATCTTTTAGGGTCGCAGCTGCCAAATTATGGAACAGCCTGCCCATTAAAATACGCCAGACCCCTCAACTTCTTCCATTTAGGAAGTGCATCAAGACCTGGCTCTTCCCTTAGACCTCCCCGCCTTTACACACTTTGCGCTCCTATTCAGTATAGTATTTTTTTTCCAGCGCCAGGAAGCCTGCAAGGTATCAGCTGCGCTATATAAATAATTAAAATAAAATAAATAAATTCAAGTAAGAGTGTACATTTATCAGTTAAATAAATGTGAAAAGATACTAGTTAAAGCTTCATGGTTAAACAAGCATTTGCAATGCAATAGGTCTCGCATTAGGAAAGTTTGAGCTATTGGTATTGTAAATGACAATTTTTTTATTTATGTGTTGGTTTTGAAAATAGCGAAATTAATAGCTTTGGCATTTACAATGCCAATAGTTTTAACTTTCGCAAATGTGACACCTATAGCATTTGTAATGCAATATGTGTTGTATTTACGCGACTTAGATGTATTGATATTACAAATAACAATGGCTTTTAATTTTTTCAATCATTAATACTTAAATAAAAGTTATTGTAATTTGTAATGGCAATAGCTTTTGTAAATAACTTTTGTGAAGATTATGTTCATTGTATTTTATTGTGACGAAAATCCAAGAACAGAAGTGAAATATTCACATCTGTTTGTGACATTTGTAATAAAGCTTGAAACATTGAGAGAACATAGTTGAACCAGTTGTTGTTGAATGGTTGCACAGATTGATGCTGTGGTGGCGCTGAGTGATGTGGCGGCTACGAGTAATGCTGTGGCGTTCAGTGATGCTGTGGTAGCGCATAGTGATGTTGTGGTGCCCCTGAGTGATGCTGGTGTGGTGCTGAGTGATGCTGTGGTGATGCAATAGATAGATAGAGTGAGTGCGATAGATAGACAGAGTGAGTGCAATAGATAGATAGAGTGAGTGTGATAGATAGATAAAGGGAGGGCGATAGATAGATAGACAGAGTGAGGGCGATCGATAGATAGAGTGATGGCGATACAGTGAGTGCGATAGATAGACAGATAGAGTGAGGGCGATAGATAGATAGACAGATAAAGTGTCTTTATGTTGGATTGAGTAGAGAGTAAGTATGTGGCATGTAATTATGTAGCACTGAGTGGTAATATGGGGAGTGTATGTTGTATTCAGTAGAGTGTAATTTTGTGGTGTGTAATTATGTGGCACTGAGTGGTATTTGGAGTGTATGTTGCATTGAGTGCAGTGTAATTATGTAGCATATAATTATATGGCACTGAGTGGTATTGTTTGGAGTGTATGTTGCATTGAGTGCAGTGTAATTATGTAGCATATAATTATGTGGCACTGAGTGGTATTGTGTGGAGTGTGTGTTGCATTCAGTAGAGTGTAATTATGTGGTGTATAATTATCTGGCACTGAGTGGTATTTGGAGTGTATGTTGCATTGAGTGCAGTGTAATTATGTTGCATATAATTATGTGGCACTGAGTGGTATTATGGGGAGGTTATGTTGTATTCAGTAGAGTGTAATTGTGTGGCGTGTAATTATGTGGAACTGAGTGATATTTGGAGTGTATGTTGCATTGAGTGTTGTGTAATTATGTGGCGTGTACTTATGTGGTCCTAAGTTGTATTTGGAATGTATGTTGCATTGAGTGCAGTGTAATTATGTTGAGTGCAATTATGTGGCACTGAGTGGTATTTGGAGTGTATGTGGCAGTGAGTGCAGTGTAATTATGTGGCGTGTAATTATGTGGCACTGAGTGGTCTTTGGAGTGTATGTTGCATTGAGTGCTGTGTAATTATGTGGTGTGTAATTATGTGGCACTGAGTGGTATTTGGAGTGTTTGTTGCATGAAGTGCTGTGTAATTATGTGGCATTGAGTGGGATTTGAAGTGTATGTTGCATTGAGTGCAGGGTAATTATGTGTCTTGTAATTATGTGGCACTGAGTGGTATTTGGAGTGTATGTTGCATTGAGTGCAGTGTAATTATGTGGAGTGTAATTATGTGGCACTGAGTGGTATTTGGAGTGTATGTTCCATTGTAGAGTGTGTGAGGGTGCAGAGTGTGAGGGTGCAGAGTGTGTGAGTGTGCAGTGTGTGTGAGGGTGCAGAGTGTGTGAGGGTGCAGAGTGTGTGGGTACGGTGTGTGTGGGTGTGGTGTGTGGGTGCGGTGTGTGTGGGTGGGGTGTGTGTGGGTGCGGTGTGTGAGGGTGCAGTGTGTGAGGGTGCAGTGTTGTGAGGGTGCATTGTGTGTGAGCGTGCAGAGTGTGTGTGGGTTCTAATTTTGCACAAAAAATATATAAAAAACCAGTGTTGTGGTAGGGGGGGTTAGCAACAATGTGCTCCGGACGAATTGCCAACAAATGTTGCATACACCGGCCCTAGTGCACGAGTGCATGCTTAGACAGCCGCTTGCGCCTGCCGCAGTACATCCTCTTACTCTTGGGATGATCAAAAACCTGCATTTCCTGAAATGTGCCTGTGAAATAAAAAAGCATTTGTTATTTCAGACTGTAAAAACATTGTTGTGCTTATACTTTCTTAGGCTGTTGCTTTAAGGCTCATAGCTGCATTGAATACTATATTATCACTTTTTAGAAATATTGTGTGTGTTCACTGTTTGCCAAATAACAACAAGCATTGGCAAATGATGAGGGAGGTGTGCCTAGATTGAGTGACCACATGAGGAGGAGGAAAGAGGGAGGAACAGGAGAGGAGGGAGCAGCGGCCAGATGTGGCGTAACAGCCAAAGCAGCTGACCGTGAACCTGGGGAACCATGTTCGAATCTCGGCGTTGGCTCAAGCATCCTGTGATTGTGTGCAAATCACCTAATCTCCCTGTACCTGAAAAAGGAGTGTGTCCATCTGTAATGTAACTGGTGATCATATAAAGCATTCTGATCCCTTCGGGTCGAGTTGGTGCTATATAACACTGCAAAGAAATATAATTTTAAATAAGCAGTGTGGTGAGCGGTATGAGGGGGTGGCTTGGTGGGGGTGGCACAGGGATATTAAGTGGCGGCAAAGGCGCAAAAAACAACTGTGTTGGCTGAGGGGTCAGCACGAGGGGATTGTGGTGGCAGAAGCTTAATAAACACAGAAGCAAAGAGCATGGTAATTGAAACTGCAGCTGTAAGCCTTTCATGAAGCCAGTGCAGGAAGTAAACAGTCCACTGAGCAGCGGTCAGGTGTGGGATAATGGCCAGAGCAGCCTACCTTCAAGATGGAGAACCAGGTTCGAGTATCGGCTCAGGCATCCTGTGATTGGTGCAAATCATTTAATCTCCCCATGCCTGAAAATGTAATGTGTCCATCTGTAATGCTGTTTATGTAAAGCGCTCTGATCACTTCGGGTCCAGTTTACGCTTTATAATTTCGCACAAAAAAATATATACAAAAACAGTATTGTAGGAGCTGTCGGGGGGCGACACGAGGAGATTAAGTGGCGACAAAGGTGTAACAAGCTGCCAGACGCCCGTGTGCTGGGAGGGGGAGGGCTATTAAATGAAGTGGGATAAAGCGCTCTGATCCCTTCACGTCGAGTTGGTGTTATATAACACTGCAAAGAAATATAATTTTTTAAATAAGAAGTGTGGTGAGCGGTATGAGGGGGTGGCTCTTGTGGCATGCGTTTTTCACTGTGGGTATTTCGGGCTGTTTTATCGTTTATTGTGGCTCTGTGGAGTGGTGGAAGAGACTGCAGGCATTTGTGGCGGTGACGGAGCACAGGAAGGAAGACTCGTCAAAGATAAAGATCGAAATGCAGAGGCCCATGAAAGGAAGGGGGCGGAGAGGAGCCGGCTTGCACACTAAGTGGATCACAGATGCAGAACAAAAGGCCATGAAAGGAAGGGGGCAGAGAGGAGCCAGCTGGCGCACGAAGTGGCTCACAGATGCATGGTGGCAAAAGGAAGCATGTGCACAACACAGACGAAAATGTCAACAAAAATAAATACCATAGAACCAGGAGCCCTAATTGTAATGCCTCGGTCCAGGACACACATACACTATACACCGACCACATGTCAAAGTTATTGCGATGTCACATCCTGTGATGTAATTGGGTTAAAAACCATGTATATATCACCCTTATGACAAAGGGCCTGTAATGTCACAGCTGCCACCCCTAGATTTTGGTGAACTGATGCCCACGCTCGTGTGTCAAGTGCGCAGGCTCCAAGGGCCTCTAATGGACTACGGTCTCACTATACTTTGGCATGTCAGACTCCTATACCTATAGATGAAGGCTACTTTCTCAGTACTGGGTCTGGGTGGGCTTCCTGACCACATATGTAAAGCATTCAATGTGGATCAGTCTGACGTGTACTGCGTCTGCTCCAACGCTCGGATTTTGCCTCCAGCTTACATGTTTTGTTATTGCTTCAAGTTTTTATTAAGCACCAAAATTCTGCTATATCCAACTAATACAAAAAGATGTGTTGTGCAGTGTGCTGTCTTCTCTCCCCACACATACATTTATCAAACAGAGTCCGCTGAGTCAGTGAAGCTGCAGTGTAAATTACCCAGTGACTGCAGCATCATCAATTCAATCAGAACCACTGCTTCAAGAGGCTGCACGGTTCCCTAGTACTGCTATAGTGATCATATAGCACAACCGAGAGAAACGTACTGTAGAAGCATTACAGGAGCGGAGCGTGGGGCACAACTGACATTATGCTTCACACTTCCAGTCTGAAAAATGTGTTCATTGCTGCACATTGTGCTCCTGGGCATGCAGGCGTTAAAGTGGCACATGAACGAGTTTTAGGCAATCTAGCTCTAAAAAGCGTTGCTCCGGGACTCTTGTATCATAAATAATATTACATAAGGACTATGTATGTTGCTCATTCTAACAAAAGATATAAAAGTGTGCAAGCAAACCGGACACATTGTGGAAGCAAGATCAGAGAACACACACACACACGACACCGGCTTCAAGTTCACACAAAAATCTTGTCGAAGCCCCGACATGGCTTATGCTAGTAGGTTCTTAATGACAGACAGTGGGTGGGTTACCATAGATGGGCACTTTTTTTGTTTACCATAAACAATTTCAGCGTTTTGAGCTTGCCACACGAAGGTTTGTAGCTATTATCAGCGTTAAAAAAACCGACATATTCAGTCCAAATGAAATAACTAAATAAACTAAATACACTACACACACACAAAAAAACAAGCTCTTGGCATTGCTGTGGGGAGGGGGGAGGAGAAATGCGAGACACGGCCTGGCGGCCGTGAAACGTGTGAAGCAGGGGGCGGGGAGGAGAAATGGGAGACACGGCCTGGCGGCCGTGAAGTGTGAAGCAGTGGGCGGGGGAGCGGATCCCTTTGAAGTGAAGCTCTCGGAGGCAGGCGGCTCGGGAGCGAGGGAAAAGCGTGTGCTTGTATTCACGTGAACTGTTTGAAATCCGCCCGATGGTTTGAGGACTTATTTTGCCCACTATAATTCTCCCCTATCCATTCCTTGCGGAATGGGATAGGCGAGACCTAAAAAACACAAAATAACTATGAATAATTTCATATAAAATTGGCAAAACATAAATGTGGATAAATACAGACGTACATGTAAAAAACAAAAACTACCAAAAATGGGAAGCTCTATTTACATTCCACCATCAAAGCACCAGTTCGCGCATCCCCCCCAAGAAATATATTTTTAATTTTAAATTCTCTAACATTTTGTAAGTTAGTCAATTTAGTACATATGATTGTATTGAGTGAGCTTTATTAAAGTGAATAGTTTCCAAACTTCAAGAATAACCCACCCGAGCAGTGCTGTACTGCAGTTTGTAATGTGCACTACATATATGATATACCATATTGCTATATCTGTAGCAACATCATTTTATTTTTTTTTAATGATTTTTATTCGCTTTTTTACATATAAAGCACGCACAGTACCATATTATTCGAGCAAAGATGTTACAATGATACAAATATGCCGTCAGGAATCAATCTATATGCGCATATGGAGATTGGTAGTGGTATATGTTGGCTGACGGTGGACGCAATGTGCGCGCGGGGAATAACTAGGAGAGGAGAAACCGGGGAGTGAGTGTAGCGGGAGAGGGACTGTTGGAAGCAACTAGGGGGGGGGGAGGAGGAGGTAATAGGGGGTGAAGACTGAGTGAGAAGGGCGGAATCAGACAGATTCGGAACTTAAGCATAAACATATTTGTGACGCAAGTGATCTTGTAGGGCAACTAGTAAACCATACACAGCGCTTGTCAATAAGCGTCTGGGTCTCCCTGTTCTGGACCCAAGGGGCAGATACATTGTATCAGAAAGTACAAAACAAATGGGCAAACCAGGAAGGGCTGCATATTTCCAGTATGGACTGGAATCAGATTAATACGTTTAATAAATCCCTCCTGACTTTAAGCGGATGCAGTTTTATTCTAGGTGGCTGCTGTACCGCACTCCAGGTTTCATGCACAAAATCAATCCCCAGATCTGATGAAACTGCTTCCGATGCAATTTACAGGGAGGGGGGGACTGGACCCGTATCATCTGTAGATGTCCGAAAATAGATGGATTCTGGGAGAGCATCAACAGATACTGTCAGGATATTCTGAAAGTCCCCCAGACACCAGACACTAGGGGCCCGATGTAGGTAAATCTTTTTTACCACTTCTTAAATACCGATTCATACCGAATCGGTATTTAAGAAGTGGTAAAAAAGATGAGGGCAGATGTAGGTAATTTTATTTTAAAAATTACCGAATCGGAAGGAATCGGTATTTACCGATTCGGTAAATACCGAATCGGTAATGCCCATTGATTCCTATGGGCATTGAAGCCCATGGGAATCAATGGGCATTACCGAATCGGTATTTACCAAATCGGTAAATACCGAATTTTGCAAGGTTGCAGGGGGTGTCACTTTGACACCCTCTGGCACCCCAATTACAGGCATGTGTGCCATGTGGCACACATACATGCCCTAAGGGCATGTCTGTGTGTCACATGGCCCAGGTGGGCATGCACAGATGTGCATGCACACCTGGATTCGGTATTTTACCACCCAATTTGATTGGGTGGTAAAATACCGACTCCTAAAGGCCTGTGGCACTGTTTGCGGTGCCACCTACATGTGGAATTTACCGATTCGGTAAAAATTACCGATTCGGTATTTTACCGAATCGGTAATTTTACCGATTCGGTAAATTTACCGATTCTTTACAAAAAGGTCCCCTACATCTCAAAAGCCTATTATCGGTGGGAAACGGCCGAAATCGGCCGTTTCTGACCGGTTTTAAGGCTCCTACATCGGGCCCTAGATAACCAGACAATATTCCACAGGGTTTACAGCAACCACGCTATAGAAAAACTGATATGTATCCTGGTGCTAGCTGCTCGATCGCTGATCCTACAGAGGTGGAGATTGAATGACATTCCCACTCCCACACAGCTATTTAGTAAATTAAGCAGGATTAAAGAGCACAAAAGGAAGTACGCTTTAGGAGCAGGCTCCTATAAGAAGTTTAAGGCCTTATGGGAAAATTCAGATTAAAACACAACGGTTGGTTGTTATGCTCTCGGATTGGTTATGCTTTTAAAACATTGCTAAATTAGACTGTATAATAATGATGGGAATTATCGCACTTTATAAACCTTTTAAGTTCTTGTACTATGTATTGTTTTTAAACATTGGTTGTAATTGTGTAAATATGCCGTTTTTGTTATTAATGAATTTCTTCCTTTTTCCTACTTATGTACTATGAATTTATGAGCTATCTCCAAATAAATATTTAAAAAAAATATATATATATATATATATATCTGACACCTCTTTCTGCCTATGTTGTCGGTGCTCTAGGTTGGAGACTACCCTCCTGTGAGAGGCATCGCTCTACACAAAGGTTGTGTATGGAGACCACCTATTAAAGAACCATCCTAAACTGATTCTAAAGTTTCAGATAGTCGATCCATATCTCCTGTTTGCCAGTTGCATATACAAGTGGAGCCCCACTACCACACTTTTTGTTTCAGTTCCAAGTCCTCTATTGCCAAGGAAGGGAGTGCCCCACAGAGTGATTAGATGACTGCTTTGCAACCAGATCTGGTGACTGCCTGACAGTCAATATCGCTGGGATGAGGGGACAGCACTTGAGGTGTGGATCTCTTGCTGGATGAGCTGTACACCTATTTCGAAGAGCCTAGAAGCCTGTCCTCCTACTGAAAGAGGGATGAAGACTGCCAAACGTGGAGGACGAGGGACTGTCCAGGAAGGAGTGAGGTGCAGTATGTCCCCGGTGTCAATAAGACGCCAAGAGAGGATTCCTCGACAGCGATCTGTTGGACCTGAGAATTAAAGGGACTGCATGTCGTGTTCGCCAGTTGTCGTGTTCTCTATGGTGGACGCCAGGCAACACATCAGACTCAGGACACAGGTTGGTTGCACAATGCTTTGTTTATTACTTCTTCTTGGAGATGATCACATATACTTCTGTCCTGCTGCCCGTCCTGGTCAATCTACTGTCCTTCCTGTCCCTAATCGGATGTGGTGTCCGGTGACCTGGTCACCTCCCTCATGACACACAGGGTCCTAGTGTCCTCCAGTCCTGTCATCCCATCTGTCGGGTCACGACACTGCATACACTCCGTTCCTAACTCAAACCGTGACAGCAATATCCAAGGACAGGTAGGGGCTGTTATTGCATGCTGAAGCTCGGCCCATGCATGACCTCAACTGCCCAAGTTGAGATCTGGCTGTGTGACTGCATTTACCTAAAGTTGTGATTGGCCTGTAATTGGCCGGAGCTATCCAAGCTTTTATCAGCACCTGTGCAAGACTGTGCCTGCCGACGTGTTTCTGGCCCGTGCAGGGCTACATTTGCCAATGTGGGATCAGCCCACGCGGGGGCAGCAATTTTCAAAGTTTTACCCAGCACGTGGAGCTTTCTGCAACATAATTCGGGATCAGTCCGTGGTGGGCTGCATCAGGCAAAGGTTGCAAGGGGCAGTTGGGACTGGACAGAATACCCGACATTTGTAATGTTTTTCCTAGTACAAACATATCCATTTAAAAAGTGGCAGTTGGAACTTTACTGATGTTTGAAAGACTTTCGACCCAAAAAATATTGCCACCCCACACAAGAAGTTGTGCTTATGTGAGGCTCTTTTGGTCATGTATTGCACCAGTGATTTTTCAAAAAAGGTTAATTATGTACCTCCATGAGCATTTGTATCATGACTGAGTGTTTTCGGTTTGCTCATCCCATCTGCCTGTGAATGGTCATCAAGACAAAACATAATTGGCCTGGCAACTCTCCAGTCATCTCCAGTCAGAGAACACATAGTACTGAGCTCTGTCCATTAGTTCATCACACTGAGGTGATACATGACTTCGGAAATGTTGACACTGGCACCGACATGTCTACCCTCAGGGGCCATGCAGTGTGTGGATGCAGTTCTTTTGTACATTTTGCCTTCTGCTTTTTCTTCATAGCAGGAATATGTTGGTCACTAAAAATAGCATCATCACTTCAGAACTCTTACCTTAGTGTTGTACTTCGATGTAAATTATTTATTCATTCTCTAACTCAAATTTGAGTAAATACTGTTATTTATTGGTCAAGTCAATATATATCTCATTACCAAACAGCCAAACAGGTTGTTATTGTACATTGGACATATTTTTAAAAAATGGTCAAACAAAACAAAGCATGGAAAAAGTAAAATAAATCTAAGATGAGAAGCAGGACAGGGAACAATAGGAGAGCGGTACAGAGAGAATAATGAAGAAGGTGACGGGAGTAAAAAGGGAGCACAGAAACAACCAGGGGAGGGAGCAAGGAAACACATGCACTGTCATTGAGAATTAAATGCTAAATAAAATAAGCACTGGCAAGGCCAGCTGATCCTGCTGTTTGACCTACCGGCTTTGGTAATGCTTTTTACTAGAGGACAAAAATGGGCCACTGCCGGATGCATCATTCCCAAGTCAAGCACATTCATACTATTTATATACTTTGCATGTGCATGCCTAGTGAGTGACGCAGGTGTAATTCTATTTTTTTTTATTAATTTACTGATCAGTAAATAAAAATATGCAATTTTAGTTGCACAAAAGCGCTATTTATGCTGCTGAGTGGCAAAGCAATATTGTAAGGACCTCCAAAAAAATAAAAATAATTGAAAATGTATAGAACTGCAAGGGACCCTGGGACCAATGGAGGAGTGGGTAGGAGTTTTTGGTGGGACGAGGCAATGGGGAGACGCTTGAGGCTAGGCCAAGAGGTGACCAAAAATAAAACAAAATCCTGGAAGGGGCTGAGGTAAACACATGGATGTCATTTAGGGGTTGCAGCTGCGACCCCTGGCTTTTTCCCTTGTTACCCATGCACTGCTTTTGTGAACCCTGGCCTCAGATATGGAAAAATCAGTGCCTGGAACACAGGGTCAGCTCTTCCAAATGGATGTTGATTGGAGCTCCACTTGCCTGGTTTCTTTCATTTTTTTATTACACAAATAGTCAATAATATTATTCACTATAATGTAACGAAAAATGGAGTACATTAGCGGGAATATGACCCTATCTGGAAGCTACGGTAAGTAAAAATGCTGTTAAATGCAGGTTGTATGAATGTAGCTGGAGAGTGTGTGTTTATGTGCGTGAGAGTGTGTGAATGTGTTAGCATGTGTGTGTGTGTCAAATTAAAGGTCAAATGGCATGCAATGCCACTTTTGTTACCCCAGGCATTTTGGTGATTTGACATCCATAGGTAAACAAAAGAGAGCTTGAGGGGAGGTGGCTTGCAAGAAGCCAAGACGGCGGATGCACTCTAGTGAGGCTCTGCACACCTAACCCTGTTATCCAGCAATTATCCTACCCTCTCCCAACCATCTGATGCCACAAGCTGCCTCACTACACTCCTGTAACTGCCCAGGTCGCCCGACATCTTCAGTCTATGGCAGCCGCCTCTAGCGTGACATCGGAGCGAGGGTCTGGCATGCAGCCGTGTGGTGACGGAGGGGAACTGGGGGACACACCTGTGCCTTGCTGAGCCACAGTGATGAGGCACTCCGTGGTGGTTAGGAGGTCTGACTGAGGAGGCAACCCCTAGGTAGTAGAGAGTTCTGCTGTTGTGGATGGGCTGCAGAGCCAGGGTAACGTGCCCCCCTCCGTGCCGGAGGGGGCGAAGGCGCAGCCTCTGTCAGACTCACAGACACTGCGGGCAGTGCATGAATTGGAGACGCCGGTCACACCCAATTTGGCTGCCTAATATTGCGGATCACATAAGGTGAGCGGAGGGCTGGCGGTCTTCTGCGCCACTACCCTGTTCTGAAGTGCAGTGGCAAAAGGGGACCCAGCAGTCTGGTCAGGCCAGGGCATAGTGGGAGGCGACCTCACAGTCCTGAGAGGGAGGGCTGCATAAGATGGGCAACAGCCCCTAAACCACCGCTCGTTGCACTCCTGCACTCCAGACCGGGAGGCCCTTGAGGGACGTCACTGGGTAGCCTACTGCAGACTAATGAAAGACAATTGCGGGGCCTGAGGAGAAGGAAAGGACTGGCTCCAGCTGCAGACATTAAGGAGCGAGACTGGCTGGGGTGAGCAGGAATACTCCTGACGACTGGTTTTGCCTTGCTTCCCTGAGATTGTTGATGCTGTGCCCTGCTGATTGGTGGCATTTGGGGGGCGGAGTCCGGATCCGGCCTAGCCCTGGCCACCAGATGCAATCTATAGAAGTGGTGCAGGGCCACATAGTGCGAAAGGAGGTCTCTGCAGCTTTGTCCGCAACTTATGCCCGCTTCTGCTGCTTTCTCAACCTACTGTGTGGAAGCAGAGAAGCCCGGGGGACGGTTCAGATCTAGGTGTGTCCACTAGTGGTGAACTGCACATGTCAGGAACTGCCTGCCAAAGCTTGGGACTGGCCGGGACAGAAGGCAACCAGGAGCAACCAGGAAAACAGAGAGGATAGCTTTGGTGGCACTGGGTCCTAACTGCATGTTTGACCTACTCGCCACGACCAATCTCAGGACTGATGGCCACTGGTTCCCCCTGGGTGTTGCTGTGGGAACTTTTCACTTGTCTGGCTCCCTGGGCAGATGGTGGAGCCTGGACAGTTGGAGAAGGCCCAGAAACCGGATCAGGTCTAGGCCCCGCCGTTGGGCTACTTTGGGACCTAGGGACTGTCTGGGGGGACCACCTGAATGCGGGAAGGTGCTGCTGGCCTATGGGTGGGTGCAGTGGAGTCAGAGTCGGCCGCACAGTCATCACAGTCCACCTGCTGAATGGGTTGTGCTGCAGAAGGACTTCTGGTGCACACAAGCAGGCTCTGAGATGTGGGGTTCCCCCTGCAACCTCCAGTGACTGAACTCCTATGGAGCATCCCAGGCTGTTCGTGATGCCCGTTGCTCTCTAAGGCAGATGCAAGCAGGCCCATCCTGGAGGTGAAGCAATCAATACCACAGCTGAGGTGCATGCAGTAGAGGAACTCTCACTGGTGCTGGCCCCGGCCCTAGGAGATCAACACATATCGCTCTTGGGTGCCTCTTGGTGGGCTAACAGGGGGATGCAACCAGGAGTGCCCTTCCCGGCCAGGACCCCCCCCCTAATTATTAATACACAACACTAAATCTTGCCTCGCCTATGCTGGGGAGCTCAACAGGCGACACAGCAACAGCTGTCAGTCATGGAGCAGCAGCCTGGAGACTGCGCATCAGCAGTGCAGCTGGACCCAGCCGGCGCCATTGGCGCTAAACTTGACACTGTACTAAAAGCGGTGGAAAAGATAAGAACCACCCTTGAACAGACAAGCACATCACTTGAAGGCAGAATTGATAAAGTAACAGTGGACTTTACTCTACTACATGCTGATCGTTGTTTACTTTGTTAATTAGCGAACAAAGTACAAAATGTTGAGCACACTCTGGCTGAACGCCGACCGACCAAGCACAAAACAGCAGCACTAGTCCAAGCCCTGGTGGATTGAATGCACACACTGGAATACAGGGCAGAGGATGTGAAAGGCCGATCCAGGAGAAACAACAGACGTGCAGTGGGTCTTCCGGGAGGGTGTGGAGGGCTCAGACGCAGTGACCTACGCTGAGACATGGATCAGCAATCTGCTGTCTGATGCAGCGCTCTCCTCATTCTTTACTATCAAAAGATGTGCTGGCCCTTTCATCTGCCACCCTGCGCCAACCTCAGACCTTTCCTCTTCCACCTGTTCTACTATAGGGATCACTACTCACTCTTGAGTTAAGCGCGAAAGCTGCAATAGCTAAAAGTGGGCAGCGCCTCTGTCATGCACTTCCTTTACTACACGATGACAGTACAGCAACAGAGGACCTATTAGCTTGCAATCAAGTGGGGCCTCCATGAACTGGACATTTGATACTCGCTACTGTATCCGGCCTGTCTCTGAGTGATGGCAGTTGGCATCTGGGATTGGACGTAGTCTAATAGACTTGAGGCATTGCGCCCGCACCCACATAACTGGCGCAGGCTTCGGGAGTGGCTGGGGGGTGAAGCAGGGGGTATTCACATATGGGCCGCCGTCTCCCACAGCCAGGCCCGCCAAAAGCCTGTAACAAGCAATACTGGAACAGTACCAGGCCTTACAGATGGCTGCCATAATGCAAGAACATAATCAGAGTCTGGATCCTGACATGACCTCTGTGAAATCCTTTGGTGATGATGGCTCCTCCACCACATGGCCCTCCAGAGCAGACTCTATGGTGCCACCACAAACTACTCCCCAAACCCCCGTTGATCTAATATGAATATAAGTTGACTGAGTGTACCTAAAAATGTTCTCTTTTTCTTATCGCTGTCATGCACTGCCACTGCAAGCACTAACCTTTATTACTTTGCAGCCGACTTGGGCCTGGGACACACCAGCCATTTCAACGTACAGGTGGGCTCTATATTGCTTTGCATCGCTGACTAACACTCACCCATTATGACAGTTAGCATCTCCCTACCCTGTCACATGGGGTACTCCAACCCTGGCTTTCACCATCACCCGTGCTTCCTTCAACCGACCACTGCGGCCGGTACTTGCCACATATAGTTTGGCAGTTTGGGTGAATACCCGTTGTTCCTCCACTCTCATAATGTTACCTGTTCAGACATCCCCTGCCCCTCAGTCACAACAAGATGCCCAGGAGGCACCAGCCTGCCTTGTCACCATTGCTAGTCATTGCCTTTGTGCACCACATGTTCCCCAGGCCCACGCTGCACAGCCACGAATGTGATCGTGACCAAGCTTTTACATGTCACACAATAACATTGTTACCTGGAATATGCAGGGTATGCACATACCTTCACGGAGCTGTGCCATATACTCTTACCTTAAAAACAGGCCGGCACACGTTGCACTATTACAGGAGACACACCTGCAACAGACTGAAGGCCACAAACTCCAGCGACTGTGACATGGACAAGTATTCACCACTGACTACTCCTCTTACGCCAGGGGCGTATGGATCTGGGTGAGGCCAGGGGTCCTTTTTATAGCGGAGGAGGTAGAGACCAATGCTGATGGTCTGTATGTGTTAATTCACAGCCGGCTTAATGGACGTTGCCTGCTGCTGGGTGCCCCTAACACAGACCAAACATTGTTTATGTGCACATTGTCAGGCAAGCTGTACCGTTGGATAAGGGTTCTGCGGCTCCGGGGGGGACTTCAACTCTGTGCTGGACACAGCCCTAGACTGTTCCTTCCCTCCCCTACCTCACATGTTAGTCACATCCAACACCCAGATGGTAAGTGACTGGCTCCTTCACTGGCAGCTTGTATATATCTGATGCAGCAGAAATCTTACCGTGTAAATTTACCCTCTTCTACTCATCATCACACACTGTTCATGTTTAACTTGACCAAATCGTGGGGTCGGCCTGCCTACTCCCTGCGGTCCATCAAAGATTATCTGGGGCATACATATTCAGAGCATAACCCTCAATTCTTGCAACCAGAATGGGACACACCTGGTGCCAACAACCCACAGTGCTCGAAGACCCACCATTTTGCACATCCTTGGGTGCCGCTAAGGCAGACTATTTCGAGATTAATAACAGCACTGCCACTGACAAACGAATTGACTTAGATGCCTTTAAAGTGACCATTAGGGGACATTGCTTGGGACTGAGTTGGAACCTTCCGACAACAACTGGATGGTGTCATCACACACGTTGAGTGCATGCTCCTCAGATTGGAGGTGTCTTCAGTGACTGACTCAGTGTACTCTCACCATCTGGCAGAGGCACCAAGAACAGACCTCCCTGTTGGAACAACTGTGATGCCTCAACTACACCATGCACTCATCCTGCATTCACACGTCAGGTGGATCAGGCCGGCCGCCTTGTGCTATGGCTGATACGCAAAGATCCGCCTCGGCACCCCATTTTTCTTTAAACTCCTCGGCAGGGCACCTACTGCACACTCAACATGAAATACACATAGAAATTACAAACATTACACCTTACTCTACAAGTCGGTCACTATTACTAGCCCCGATCATCATGAGGCCTTTTTCTGCACGATTCTCCTGCCCACCATCATACCTGAGAAGTGCACAGAACTATATAAGCCCATCATGCTCTTCAAAATCCATGAGGCTATTAGGGCCCTAGCCACGGACAAGTATCTGGGGGCCAGATGACTTACCGGCCGAATATTATAAAGTCTTTGCCCCTGTAAGGGCCCCCCAACTACTTGCCCTATATGAGGCATCCCTATCGGCCTCCGCTCTTCCGGGGTCCATGAGGGAGGCACTGCTCATTTCCTCTCCCAATCCAAACAGAGACCCCACTGCCCTGGGTTTCTACCCACCACTGGTGCTGCCTAATACATGATTACAAGATCTTGACCAGAGTGCTAGCAGACCAACTGCATCCTTAGTCCCGTCACTGGTCCACACTAATCAGAACGGGTTTGTGCCAGCCCACAACACATTATTCAATCTACAGTGTTTCTCCCGGGTCTCAAAATATTCCAAGAAGGAATGGCTTCACTCGGGGTGCCTGGTCCTTGACCTCAAGAAGGCTTTGGATACACTTGAGTGAGGGTTCCTGTTTCATACTCTGCCCCAATACAGTATTGGGAGGCACATTCTCCGTCTGATCAAGCAGCTTTAAATCACCCAATTGGCCAGAGTTAAGACGCGCTCCTGCATTTTGGACCTTATCCCTGTAAGCAGGGGCACCCAGCAAGACTGCCCACTGTTCCCCCTGCTGTTTTCCTTGGCTATTGTACCACTTGCCATGGCTTCCGAGCATGCGGTGTGGACTGTGGTGTCCCACTGGAAACTGAATTCACATGATCTCACTATATGCTGACAGCCTGCTTCTGTACATTCAAGATATGCGGGTGTCACCTGACACACTGGCCTGGACCCTCAATGATTTTGCTGCCCTTTCCGGCCTGAAGGTTAACTGGGCCAAGTCCAGCTTGTTTCCGTTTACCCCTTTATATCCTGATCCCACCTTTGTTTAATGGTGTTCCATTCCATTCCGTCCTGAGTCCCATGAAGGCGGTTGCTCCCCACGCAGCTCCAAGCACTAACCGGTATCGTAGCGCTGCTCGCACTGCTTCTGCCTGCACTCACTGAAGTTAAGCTGATCTGCCTTTGCCTAATTAGAGACTGCACTTTATCCGTAGATTAACTGGACATTGCTGCCTCTGCCTTATATTGCATTGTTTCGCTGTGCCACTAGACTGCTCACTGTTTATTTATTTATTTGCACATTGCTGCCTGTGCCTGCTTCCCAACTCGTGCCTGATTGTGCCGATTCAACTGTGATTGGGACCGCCGATACCTTCAACTCTGCCCCAAGCTCGTCCTGGTCGCCTTTTGGCTTGCAGCCCTTCTGTTGTTGTGGTTGTGAACCCCAGCCCGGATCTCCGCCCCGCTCCCCGCCTCCCAGCTGATCCTCCCTCCCACTAATAGCATCTAGCCCGTTCCCTCGCACTTAGCGCTGTGACCGTCCTGAGTCCCACGAAGGCGGTTGCTCCCCACGCAGCTCCAAGCACTAACCGGTATCGTAGCGCTGCTCGCACTGCTTCTGCCTGCCCTCACTGAAGTTAAGCTGATCTGCCTTTGCCTAATTAGAGACTGCGCTTTATCCGTAGATTAACTGGACATTGCTGCCTCTGCCTTATATTGCATTGTTTCGCTGTGCCGCTAGACTGCTCACTGTTTATTTATTTATTTGCACATTGCTGCCTTTGCCTGCTTCCCAACTCGTGCCTGATTGTGCCGATTCAACTGTGATTGGGACCGCCGATACCTTCAACTCTGCCCCAAGCTCGTCCTGGTCGCCTTTTGGCTTGCAGCCATTTTGTTGTTGTGGTTGTGACCCCAAGACCGGATCTCCGCCCTGCTCCCCGCCTCCTAGCTGATCCTCCCTCGCCCCTACCCCTCCACTATCCACATATGACAGATGCCTTTCCGCTCAGCGTTCACGCGCAGCGGTCGCGCCCCATGCGCACCAAAGGTAAGCCCGTCTACGCCCGTCCGCGCCTGGACCGCGCCTAGCGCCAGACCCCCCTGGTCCTCGCAAAACACCCTCCACCCGCATAACGTATGACGCCGCTTCCATCCTTGCCCTCAACCCCGGAAGCACACCACTATGCTGCAAAGCTGCCCCAGGACACACCCATGGACCCTTCGCCTGCCACTCCTGCAAGTTCGCCTGCATCAGGACCCACACCAAATCTACAAACTCCATACACAGCTCCGACTCTAACCACCTGAAGTGCATCCCGCTGAACACCCGCTCGGTCCACAGACACGCCACTGAACTCTGGCACCTACTCAACACTGCATCGCCGGACGTTGCCTTCCTTACAGAAACCTGGATGAACGCCTCATCAGCGCCCGACATCGCCATAGCCATCCCGGACGCTTACAAGATCATCCAAAAAGACCGCACCAACCAAACAGGAGGAGGCATCACCATCATCAATAAGAACACCATCCGAATCATGACCAGCTCCGACGATACCCTCGCTACCGCCGAACACCTTCACTTCCAGATCCACACCGACCCCAGGACCACACTTAGAGGCACCCTCATCTATAGACCACCAGGAACCCGCACACAATTCAACAAAGACATCACTGACTTCGTCAGCCCACATGCCCTCACCTCCGAGAACAACATTCTACTGGGAGACCTCAACTTCCACCTGGAAAAGAAAAACGACAGCAACACCACCACCCTTCTGGACAACCTGGCCAATCTCGGACTCAAACAACTTGTGGACACCCCCACCCACCTTGCCGGACACACGCTCGACCCTATCTTCACCTCCAGCAAACACATCTCCTTCGATCACACCACAGCTCTCCACTGGACGGACCACAGCTGCGTTCACTTCAGCTACAAAAAGACCTCGACCCACAACCCCCCACAACCTATTCCTCGAAGAAACTGGAACAAAATCACCACCGACCAACTCTTCACATCGCTTAACCAAAACCCTCCTGCCATATCATCGGACCCAAACCAAGCTGCCACCAACCTCACACAATGGATCACCCACAGCGCTGACGAATTGGCACCCTTGAAAAACCACCAGATCAGACAAGGTAGCAAAAAGGCCCCCTGGTTCAACGGTGACCTTAAGAAATCCAAGAAGCTATGTCGTATTCTCGAGAAAACATGGAGAAAAAACCCAACCACTGACAACCTAACCACCTTCAAGGACGCCACCCGCAGACACCACCAATTGATCCGATCCACCAAGAAATCAGCATTCAAGGATCGACTCGACAACAACGCCCACAACAGTAAGGAACTATTCAACATCGTCAAAGAATTTACTAACCCCACCGCAGGCACCAACGACATCGCTCCCTCCCAAGACCTCTGCGACTCTTTATCCTCTTTCTTCCACAACAAAATCGCCGACATACATAACAGCTTTGAAAACCAGTCCGAAGAACAGTCCACTCCACTCACCTCCGAACCAAAACAGCACCCTCACTACCTTTGCGCCTGGAACCCAATCACTACTGAAGACACCATCCGCCTGATGAACTCCATCCACTCAGGATCGCCAACCGACCCATGTCCCCACCACATTTTCAACAAAGCAGACTCCATCATCGCACCCCATCTCCGCGATATCATCAACTGTTCCTTCAACTCCGTTACCTTCCCAGAAAGCTGGAAACATGCCGAACTCAGCGCCCTTCTGAAGAAACCCACAGCAGACCCGTCTGAACTTAAGAACTACCGCCCCATCTCGCTCCTCCCATTCCCTGCCAAAGTCATTGAGAAAGCCGTCAATAGTCAGCTCGCCGCCTTCCTTGAATCCAACAATTCCCTCGACCCCTCACAGTCCGGTTTCCGAGCCAAACACAGCACCGAAACCGCCCTCATCGCAGCTACAGATGACATCCGAACGCTACTGGACAACGGAGAAACAGTTGCCCTCATCCTACATGACCTCTCCGCCGCCTTCGACACAGTCTGTCATAGCACCCTCATACAACGCCTCAGCAACGTCGGAATACAAGGAAAAGCTCTGGACTGGATCCTCTAGTTCCTCGCCGGGAGAACCCAGAGAGTCCGCCTCCCCCCATTCAAATCTAAGGCCACCGAAGTCATCTGCGGCGTACCACAAGTCTCTTCACTCAGTCCCACCCTCTTCAATGTTTACATGAGTCCCCTCACATCCATCGCGCGACAACACAACCTCAACATCATCTCCTACGCAGACGACACCCAGCTGATCCTCTCCCTCACCAAAGACCCAATCACCGCCAAAACCAATCTACACGAAGGAATGAAAGAAGTAGCTGAATGGATGCAGAACAGCCGTTTAAAACTAAACTCGGACAAAACGGAAGTCCTCATCTTAGGATCATCCCCCTCTGCATGGGACGACTCATGGTGGCCACCGGCCCTGGGCACAGCACCCAGACCTAGAGATCACGCACGTAATCTGTGCTTCATCCTAGACTCCTCCCTCTCGATGACCAGACAAGTCAACGCTGTCTCATCTTCATGCTTCAACATCCTTTGCATGCTCAAAAAAATCTTCAGTTGGATCCCCACCCAAACAAGAAAGACAGTCACCCATGCACTGGTCACTAGCCGACTGGATTATGGAAATACACTCTACGCCGGAACCACAGCCAAACTACAGAAAAAACTCCAACGCATCCAAAACGCCTCAGCCAGACTCATATTGGACATCCCCAGTCAAGCTCACATTTCCGGTCACCTGAAAGACCTCCACTGGCTCCCCGTCAACAAGAGAATAACGTTCCGTCTCCTCACCCACGCACACAAGGCCCTCTACGACCTAGGTCCTGAATGCCTCAACACACGACTGTCCTTCTACACACCCACCCGCCAACTACGATCATCCAACCAAGCCCTCGCCGCAATTCCGCGCATCCATAGATCCACCATGGGAGGAAGATCCTTCTCCTACTTAGCGGCCACAACCTGGAATTCTCTCCCCACTCACATCCGCCTTACACAGAACCACTTCTCCTTCAGAAAGCAGCTTAAAACCTGGCTATTCGATAAGTAATGCACACACCCTCCCTCAAGCGCCTTGAGACCCTCTGGGTGAGTAGTGCGCTATACAAATTCCTGAACTTGAACTTGAACTTGGTGTGGCAGCCCATTGTTTCCCAGAACTTGGGAATCAGGGTGTAAATCAGCCAGCAGACCTGTTGGAGGGAAATAACTGCTATTAGATCACAGATGTCATTTTGGCGTACACTCCCGCTATCTGGTACGGTTTTTATAGCCCTGGTTAAAATGGTGGTCCTACCAAGACTACTTTAGTTTTTCACTAACCTGTCATTATATATCCCATCCCCTTTCTTTTGTTCTTTCGAGGGTACCATGAGGGAATTTATTTGGAGCAGGTTTGGTTGCAGCGTGGCACTCTCTATAATGTACTTATCCACTGACCGAGGCAAGCAAGGTTTCTGTGCCAACCACGGAGCAGTATCACCTCACAGCTGCAATGGATGGGCAAATGGGGGGTAGGGTTGCAACTGTAAGACGCTGCTGCCGTGTCGCCAGCCTGGTCCCTTTCGTTGATCCTCCAACTTTTTCACCCCTGCACATGTGAGAAGCCGCTAGAATCATTCTGACTGGAGGCTGCATATAAATGTTTTTGTCGTGGTCTGTAACTCACACAATCCATTATCCTATCTGCCCGTGCGCTACCCCTGCTGAACACGCCTAGGGATGATGGTACCACCTCACACATGGACTTTCCACTTGGCTAGAGGCAGGCCTACACACCTTAGGGTACCTTTAGTCAGATTGAGGCTTGGCACCTTGTAAATGTAAATGTAAATGTGGCGTATTTGTATAGCGCGAACAGTGACCCGGAGGCATCCCGGCGCTTGTACTCCTACCACAAGGGAACCCCTCCTGGCTTTTCCTTGTGGGGTGTCCACTCCTGGGCATCCCATGGTGAAACCAGGCATCCCTTGTGTATCAGGGGGCCTTTATGGAGACTAAGCAAGCTATTGCCCAGAGTGCAGCGTGGGACCCATGCTTAGAATCGGCACTGAGGCGAGAATATCCGGTCAGAGGAATTTAAGCCCGAAACCCCCCGAGGCGGGAATCGAACCCTGGTCCCTGGCCAGCGTTCTGCATCAAGGTCTGCCGCTCTAAGCATTGAGCCACACTTCTCCACCTTATGACACATTAGTAGAGGAAGATGGACTACTATTGGGCCAGTTCTTTTTACACAATTAATTGATAACAGCGTTAGGAACTACATGGGGAAACTTGTCAAGGGAACGCCCAACAAACCTCATTACATCACGGGGAAAGGGAAACACCTCACAAAATGGTTTGCAGACTTCCTGCCTCACCACACGGCACTACCTCTCAGGTCCCAGAAGCGTCACTGGGACACTGACCTGAACCATCCATGTACAGACCGAGAGTGGCCATATTGGAAAGCCTGGTTCGTATTCCCAGGAACGTTAGCTTCTGCCTCATCCGATATTACATAAATCAGAGAGTCTATCTAACCCCAGCAAAATATACGAAATTACAGATGTCCTTTACTGGATGCCGATCTTCTCCACATTCTGTGGGCCGGCCTATCTCTCACCACCTATTGGAAGCATGTAACAACCCAACTATCGGCATGAACCAGATGGACTGTAACACACACATGGGAGATGTGCATTCTAGGTTTATTCCGCAGGAGTAAGGGGAAAACTGTAAGTTTTCCCTTTATTGATTTAGGGCTAATGACAGCCATTTGTTAAATTACCAAGTGATGGAAGTTGCCTGAATCTCCCCCTACGTTAGCCTGGAAACGATCGCTTTCGGGATGGGCCCAAGCTGAAACCAATGCTCTGTATAAGGAAGACAACCTGGGACTGCACAAGATCCCAATTGCTGCCAACTGGAACACCATAAAACATGACTTCCATAAGGAGCGGCATCCAGACTCTGACCACTCAACCACCACAGATTGGGTAGAAACACCAGAGACAGCACCTCAATGTACGCGCAGCGTACACATGCAGGGGACGGTTGGCGTCATGCTGACCCCTCAAGCAGTCCAGGTCCTGTTGGGTTACCCAAAGGGAAATGTGCATGCTGCTACATCATTTCTGAGAGCTGGGAGGGGGCAGGATGGACCTAAAAGACCCCAGCTTTTTGTTCTTCCCTTCACCCTTCTACTTTTCTGACAATTACTATTGCTGATAATCTCAAAGCCAGTCTTCACCCACATCTAACACACATGCTTTAGGCCCCACATCGGGAACCATACAAGCATCAAATAATGGCTCCTGCAGCTTGTGAATCCTATACTTCTGAGCATCACTAGAACTCCTAACGCATATACTGCAGCACTTGTCACTTACATACTAGAAGTACTTTACATCACTTTGCTACCTAGCATATGTACTTTCTCAAGCAATAATGATGTGTGTTTAGCTAGTATTCATACTGAAATGTCGACCCTGTACCTTGTTTATGTACTTTTTTGAAAAACAATTAACAGATTCAAACAAAAAATGGAGAGCTTGGGGGGAGGGATGAGGGAGCAGCAAGGAGCACGAGGGGAATGCTTGGGGGAATGGAAGCAGCAGGCTGTGTGTGGATAGAGCATAAAACATATGAACTCTCATTGAGTAGTAAAAGAAAAGTAGTTCCCAGAATGTGAGCAGTGATATTTGATCAGAAAATGGTAAAGAGTTTGTTTATGTGCCAGGGGAGTGGCAAACACAAAAAGAGGAAGGAAAGCAATTGAGTATGAAGCAAGCAAATAACAGTGACAATGAAGCCAACCAATGGTAAACAATAGGCAGGCTCGAAGATCACTGTACGTTTTTAGTATAGGCCACAGGTGCTCTTTCCCAAACATACAGCTAAAAGTTGGAGAACAGATCCTGTGCACACGCACGTATGGTGGATAGTTCGAGTATGAGGACTGAGGTTTCTGCTCATAAAGAGTGATTACTTGAAAAAAAGGAGCGTGGAATGTCAAGATTCGTGTGAATAAAGTTTTTATAAGTCATCCACTACCCGGATGCCGGTTCCACTCCGCAATATGCACTGATCGCGTGTGCTCCTTCTTCTTTCAGCCCTGATGAGTTGCACCTCCTTCACGGTGTGACGAAACACGTGCCGGCTGGCTACTTCCTTACTGTACTGTCCACTGTTTGACTTATAAAAACTTTATTCACACGAATCTTGACATACAACGCTCCTTTTTTTCAAGTAATCACTCTATGAGTAGAAACCTCAGTCCTCATACTTTGACTATCCACCATATATGCGTGTGCACAGGATCTGTTCTCCTTCTAGTTGGTCCAGGTCTGCCTAGACCATTTCAGGGGTCTTTTTCCCGAAGGGTTTGTGTTCCCCTGTCCTGTTTTGCACCGCGTGCCTACTGCACACCGATCTCAGCCACAATATCATACTGCTCAGAGCGCCACTACTTCCTACTTCCTAACACAAACCCAGTCTCCAACCAAAATACAGCTAAAAGTTTCTAGAAGATGAGGCCAGATTAGAGTCCCATCAAATCAGCAGAGGAAAATACACCTCACCCAATCAGAAAACTATGAGACCAAAATACTGCTGAACGGGACCCAAAAAAATATGAAGAAAGCTAAAGCGGACAACGTGAGCTATTGGCTTTGTGAGAGTTTTCTTTTGCAATTTTGTACAGCTAAATATAAAGAAAAACAAGCATTTACAATGCAATGGTCTCAGCATTATTAAGGTTAGAGCTATTGGCATTGCTCATGACATTATTTTTATTTATGTTTTGGTTTTTTAAAACATAAATAAATGGCATTGTCATTTACAATGCCAATAGCTTAATTGCTCGCAAATGCGAGACCTATTGCATTTGCACCCACACAGAGCCACACACACAAAGCCACCACACACACATACAGAGCCACCCTCACAGAGCCACCCACACAGAGTCATTCACATAGAGCCACCCACACACACAGAGCCACCCACACAGAGCCACCTACACACACACACACAGAGCCACCTACACACACACAGAGCCACCCACACACACAGAGCCACCCTCACACAGACAGAGCCACCCACACATAGAGCCACCTACAAAAAAAGCTACCCACACAGATCAACACACACACAGACAGAGCCACACACACACACACAGACAGAGCCACACACACACAGACAGAGCCACACACACACAGACAGAGCCACACAGACAGACAGACAGAGCCACACACACAGACAGACAGAGCCACACACACAGACAGAGCCACACGCACACAGACAGAGCCCAACACACACAGAGCCATACACACACAGCCCCCCAACACACACAGCCCCACACACACACAGCCACACACACACACACACACAGCCCAACATACACACACAGACCCACACACACACAGCCCCACACACACAGCCCAACACACACACACACACAGAGCCACACACACACACAGAGAGCCACACACACACACAGAGCCACACACACACACACACACACAGAACCACACACACACACAGAGCTCTTCGCCCAGTAACGCCCAAGAGAACAGAGGCAAGCAAAAAACGATGACAAGCAGGGAACAGAGGCAAGCAAAAAACAATGACAAGCAGGGAACAGAGGCAAGCAAAAAACGGGTATTTGAGGCGAGATTGAGTCTACCTCTGCAGAGAGAGCATATTCCCATGGAACAAGAGTGATATTGGAAGTGTAGGTATGCACTGACGTGAAGACAGAACATGATACACATTGATTGACCTGTGATGCAGGTTTTTCTATCGGGTCTGATCCTGGCTGGGAAAATCTGAGGTGTGGTTACTGATTTCAGCAAATTAAATGCCGATGCCTCCTGTAAAAATATCCTAGTATGGGTTTATTTCACACCCCTCGCACACAGTGTGTACAACACTGTGCCTTCTCTGGCCCCTACTCATCTTCCCTCGCCTCCTCCCAAATACACGCCAAGCTCACACTTGCATCCCCCTCCAGCCCCCTGCTCATCACCCCTCTACACAGTACATCTGTTTCTCCTGTTCTAGGCTGTACGGTTGCCCTCTGTGTCTCTGTATGTCATCAGTATACTATTTCCTGTCCTTGGCTTTTGTATTACGAGTATTGTTCCCTGGTGCCTTCATTCCGTTGGTTCATTTGAAACAATCCAAGACTACAACTCCCAGAATGCATCAAGTTGTCAAATGAACGGGCCTAACCGGAAACATGGTTAAATGACGACGACTTGGAGTGAGGCAGCAACACTGCTATCATCGCCGAAGTGCTGTACTCTACCTCAGCCCTCCGTCCTCTCACTCACCCCACGCCCCGTTCGTATGCCCCAGCACCCCCATCAGACCACTCTTAAGAGGGCCGCTGCTCTGCCTGGCGCACTGCCCTCCGGCTGGGACTATCCCCTCGCACAGATCTCATGTTGTCTCGCGGCCAGCTGGAGTACCTCATCTAGTTGTTACTTTTCCTAGTTGCATTCCTGCATTTGCAATGGGAAAAGTAAACCCTCGTAAAACACAACAAATGAAAGACGGACTGGATACACAACCCCTAGACATTATCCCATACCCCGGGACCAGCCCAACTCCCCCCACCACCCTCCAACTAGGTCTTATCTGTACTCTCCTCTTCTAATCCCTTGGTATCTTTCCCCCCCAATGCCATTCACCACTTTCAATTGCTTACGTTCCCTCTAGAACTAGACTGGCTTTTTCATCGGACTCTCATATCCTCCTTTTCTAGCCCGATTTTCTTTAACTGCTTCCTTCTCTTTTCTGGGGCTTTCATCTGCCCCCTTCTCTTTCGCGCCCTCACCTGTCCTCCCCAGCTCAGTCCTGCAGCTGCCATGCTGTGTTCTCCTCTGCTGTCTAACATGGTGTCGCTGTTCAGCGTCCGGGCTGCACTCTGCCCATGAGAGCGCGAAAGAAAGGTTCCGGGGTGAGATGGTTCCTACTGCCATTCCGGCACGGGTGGCGTCGAGGAATGAGCTTTGCATAGGGCGGGGTTTACAAGGTGAGATCGAGGATAATGATATGCACTGGTCTTAAAAATATAGGTCAGTGGAGAATTTTTTTTTGTGCACATTTATATAGCGCAAACTCGACCCAAAGGTATTGGAGCGCTTTACAGGAATTAGCACCATTTACGCTACACAAGGACACGTTCATGCTGACAGTGGGGGACAGCTGTAGCAAGCGCAGGCCCGCCCGGCAGAAACGCAAGGCAAGCTGGAGAGCGCTCCTGCCACCGAGGCCCCCCGCATGGTGGACGTTGCGGACGAACTGCCCTCTCCCCTGGAGAGCGCTCCAATGCCTTTCGGGTTGTGTTTGCGGTATATTAAAATAAAAACAAGCATCGGGCAGACAGGCAGCAGGAGTCTGTAAGCCCCGTCCATTTCAGACAGGGGGGCGTGTTTTTGTTGAGTGACGGATGACGTCACTGATAGAAAGGACAGCAAAAAACAAGCCCCTCAATCCAAAACGGACGGGACTTAGATTGACAGGCAGAGCTCTTCCCCAATGGCTGGCCGCTGTTGTGTTGTACTGCACGGGTCGGCGCGAGTACATGCTGAGTGCGAGGTTCTGCTCGTGCATTTCTCTGCATGGACTCGCGCCGACTCGTGCTATTGTTGTTATTTCAATCTGGTCTCGAGTGATGTTGTTATTCAATTGTGCATCACTCGAGACATCCTCAGTGTGTAGTTAATGTACTGTTGGTTCCAACCGTGTTGGGAGTCAGTTACCGTCGATCTTCCTTGACAGTGGATGTGCATGCAGGCGGTGCTTCATTTGTACCATTAAACTTCTAAAAACTACACTTACTTGTTGGTATTTACTCAACAAATCTGGCGACGAAGGATGGAGCATTGAACCTGAAAGAAGCACTTCCTGCCCGGATTTATACTTATTTACGTATTTTTTCGGAAATCCACTTACATCTAAAACGTCTTCGTTTTAATTTGTACCTTTATTTGAGCGATCACCAATCACTTGAGGAGCTGAATTGCCGAGTGAAACTGAATTTCCGACCGAGGAGCGAAGGATTTATTTCATCTGTGCGCGCCTTTGTTTACCCATCGCATTTGTGAAATCTTTCTCCACACGGATTGGATAATAACAAAACGGAAGCTATTGCTCTATTTCTCACGAAAACTGAGACCCCGTTTTTCATTGGTTTCCTTGTTTTGATGAAACTGACAAGGTGACTTCGTTTTTTTTTCTTCTACCTCTTCGTTTATAAGAAGGAGATCTTTACAAAATAAACGGTTTGGAAGCTTGGAAAGCTAAAAAAAAAAAAAAACGGATGGTAATCTGAAGTACAAGAAGACTTTTAGAAATCTTCATCTGAACACAGGAAACAGGAAAATTATTCTGAATTTCCAGGATTCGTTTGACTATTTTTTTTTCATCAACATTCAAGTACTTTATTTAATTATTTTTTCTACTAAGACTAATTGCTTACTGTGCTTTTACTAGCTGATAATTTTCAGTGTAAAACTACCATTTATTTTTATCACTATGTGTGCCCAAGGTTATACTCTTTCCCCTCCACAAAGTTATTGGTCTGCTGGTAGTGCCCCTTGTATGCCTTGGATTGAATGGAAAGCTTACTTTTTAAATTATATTGAGACTTTGGATGCAAATGGTAAAATGAAAGCCCCAGAAAAAAGGGCACTTTTTTACACAGTTTGGGTCCTGAAGGATTAAAAGCCTTCAATCAACTCCCTATTTCACAAGCTAGTGGTGACATGAATGTATTTGACAAAGCTGTTTATGATTTTGATAAGTATTGTTCTCCCAAAGTCTGCATAGGAATTTCTAGGTTTAAGTTTTTCCAGAGAAAACAGTTATGTGATGAGACTGTAGATAATTTTGTTTCATCTCTGAAAACTTTAGCTTTAGATTGCAAATTTGGAAACTTACAAGAAGACCTTATAAGAGATCAAGTAGTCATGCACTCTAAAAATGAGACCATACAGGAAAGACTTTGGATTAATGGTGATGAGAACCTAGATTTTGTATTGTCAATCGTTAGAAAGGCTGAGCTTTCTTGTAGAAGTGCATTACAGGTTAAGGGGAATGATGCCTCTGTCAGTAAGAATGTTGTTGCAAAAATTAATCAAAAATATGATGGTAAAAATAGAGATACTTTCAAGAAGAAACAAGTATTCCCTTCTAAAGTAAATCCTGAAGCATCAAGGAGTAATCTCAAATGTTTTAGGTGCAACAGCAAATCACATTTGGCTAATGACAAAACTTGCCCTGGCTTAAAACAGAAATGTTCCAATTGTGGTTTGAAAGGACATTTTACTTCTGCCTGCAGAAGGGGTAATGTCAACCAAAAAGTCAAATGTATTGAGTTGAATGAGAATAGTGATGAGGATGATTTCACAAATGACTCCAATGACTGTTTATTTGTTTTAAACATAAAAGATTCTGCTGTTTTAAATGTAAATGACCATTCCATCAAGAAAAAGCCATTGTGTGACATGGTTATCGGAGGTGTAAAGATTAACATGTATGCAGATTCTGGTTCACCTTATTCCATAGTGTGTGAATCTGTCTGGAAAAAATTGTTTGTACCTAGACTTGGGAGCCACTTAGAAGAAAGTGACATTAATCCTGAAGGATATTCTGGTGGAAGGATAGATATTTTAGGATTCAGGACTTTAGTTTTCAGATTTAAGAACAGAAAGTGCATTGCAAAATTGTATGTTTCAAAGAAGGGTCCCTCAGTTCTAAGTTGGTTTGATTTTGGCAAACTTGACATTGTACTGGATCCTAATAGCCCTACTCCAGTGATGTTGATTGATGAGCAAAATGGGATTTCTTCTTTGATGCTGAGTAAATTTCCAAATGTTTTTTCTAAAGGCATTGGAAAGTTAACCAGCTTTAAACATGAAATTCGCTTAAAAGATAATGCGTGTCCTAAAATACATAAAGCTCGTAATATTCCTTTTGCTGTCAGAGAGGAAGTCAGGAATGAATTAAATGCTTTAGTGGAAGGAGGTATAATAGAAAGGATAGAATCCTCCGAATGGGTTTCCCCCATAGTGGTTGCCAGGCGAGCTAATGGCAAGGTGAGATTATGCATTGACCTTCGCCATCTTAACAATAATATTGTTGTAGACCAGTTTCCTCTTCCCCGCATTTCCGAAATGTTATCTGTAGTTGGGGGATCTAATATTTTTTCAACTATTGACCTATCTGCTGCGTATCACTAGATAGAGTTAAATGAAAAGAGTAAGGATTTGACAGCATTTATTACACCATTTGGGTGTTTCAGGTTCAACAGGATGCCTTTTGGACTGGCGTCCGCAGCTGGAATTTTCCAGAGAGTCATGCAAGATATTTTGAAAGACTGTAAACATGCCATCTGTTTTCAAGATGACATTTTGGTATTCAATGATGATAAAGACAAACATATTATGGCTTTAGAAGAAGTCTTGAATGCACTTAATGTACATGGCCTTACCATTAAGCACGAGAAATGCAAATTTGGTGTACATTCTGTAAATTACCTAGGCCACGAATTATGTGCAGAAGGTATCAAGCCTAAACCTTCACTTTTAGAAGCAATTAAATCGGCTCCTCATCCTTTATCTAAAGACGATGTAAGGTCCTTTTTAGGGTTAGTTGAGTTCTACGCTAGGTATGTACCTGACTTCTCGTGCAGAACATATAATATCAGGCAATTAATCAAAAATAGAGTTGTTTTTGAGTGGACTAGTGAATGTGAGAAGGAGTTCAGTGATGTTAAGAATGCTATCTGCTCAGCAAGTGCATTATCTTGTTTTGATCCTTCTCTGGAAAACATCATTACTACTGATGCTAGCGCAAAAGGACTAGGTGCTGTGTTTTCTCAAAAGAATAAGGAGGGAAAAGAAGTGATCATTGCACATGCTTCTAGGGCACTTACCCCTGCTGAGGAAAAGTATTCCACAATAGAAAGAGAGACTTTAGCGTGCATTTGGGCTTTAGAACATTTCAGGGTGTTTGTCTGGGGTAAGGAATGCACTCTTAGGAGTGATCATAAACCGTTGGTACGGTTACTTACTACAGAAGGCATGTTAAGAGCTTCAGCCCGAATTGCACGCATGTCCATGCGTTTGCAGGATTTCATTTATAATATACAATATTTACCAGGGAGAGAAAATGTTTCTGCTGATTTTTTGTCTAGGATGCCTTTACCTATTCAAGAGGATTTGCATAATGAATGGGACAATTTCCAGATTGCCATGATCCATGATGAGGGTCCCATTTCCATTGATCAGACTTTGTGGAAAGAGAAATTTGAGGATGATGCAGTGTTAAAGAATGTTGCTGGTTATATAGTGGGTACTTGGCCTGAAAAGAAGTGTTTGAGTCCAGAATTGAGAAGCTTCTGGGAAGTAAGGTCAGAACTCTCATGTTGTGAGAACATCATTAAAAGAGGCGAGCGTATTGTACCTCCAGTGGGTTTAAGGAAAACTATAGTCATGCAGGGTCATGAAGGTCATAGTGGCATGGTTAGAACCAAACAACAAGTTAAACATTTATTTTGGTGGCCGGGGATGGACATGTTTATTGAAAGGTTGGTCAGAAATTGTGTAGTATGTGCGAATTCTGACAAGTCTCTAGTTACTTTGAAACCCAATATGGGTACACATAGTATCTCTAGTAATCCTTGGGAAACCATTGCCATAGACATAATGGGTCCCATTGGTTACGAATCCAAGTACGTTATAGCAGCCATTGACATTTTCTCAAAATGGCCTATTATCAAAATTGTCCAGAAAATAGACACTGATTCAGTCCTGTGTTTCCTAGATAAAGTTTTTATTGAGGAAGGGTTACCAGTAAGGATTATATCTGACAATGGTGTACAATTTATCTCCAAGAAGGCTAATGACTATTTTTCAAGACTTGGCATTGTTCATTCCACTACTTCGTTATATAATCCCAGTGGAAATGGGGTTATAGAGAGATTCAATAGGGTTCTTAAAGGAGCCATACAGATCACTAGTAGTGATGATAAAACATGGGAAGTAGAGATTTTTAAGAAGGTGTGGATGTACAGAACAACCACAAATTCTATGACTGGGTATTCTCCTTTTGAGATCATGAGAGGGAGAGTTCCTAGGACAAAAGTGAACCCCTCATGGTTAGTGAAATCCACTCCTTCCAAGGTGGATTTGAGTTTAGTCAAGGAAAACCTCATTCGCACCCATTCCTCAAACAAAAAATACTTTGATGAGAAATGTGGTTCAAGAAAAGACCCCAAGGTAGAAGTTGGCATGATGGTAAAGGTCAAGAAACCATGGAAGGTCAAGAAAGGTGAAAGTTCATTTATGGGTCCTTTTGAAGTTTCAGAAGTTTTGAAAAACTCTGTGAGACTATCCAACAATAAGGTTTGGAATCTGAGTAGAATTGCTATCCTCAAGGCCAATAAGGATGTTTATTGTAATGAATCTGTTCCTGAACATCCTGATTTCTCCTTTTTGGATGAGGACTCCCATGTTACAGATGTCTTACCTTGCTGTTCAAGTAGTGGTTTTACCAATCAGGATTCTACTCCCACCACGACTGCGTGTTCAGATAACAGTTCCACCAGTCAAGATGCTACTGTTTCTTTACCAAAAAGAGTCACTAAGAAACCAAAGTGGTTATCTGATTTTGTTGCTTTTATTATGAAAAAAGTATAATGTACAGTGTTTTTTTTCATAAGGGGGGAAGGTGTGTTGTGTTGTACTGCACGGGTCGGCGCGAGTACATGCTGAGTGCGAGGTTCTGCTCGTGCATTTCTCTGCATGGACTCGCGCCGACTCGTGCTATTGTTGTTATTTCAATCTGGTCTCGAGTGATGTTGTTATTCAATTGTGCATCACTCGAGACATCCTCAGTGTGTAGTTAATGTACTGTTGGTTCCAACCGTGTTGGGAGTCAGTTACCGTCGATCTTCCTTGACAGTGGATGTGCATGCAGGCGGTGCTTCATTTGTACCATTAAACTTCTAAAAATTACACTTACTTGTTGGTATTTACTCAACAGCCGCCGTTTAGGAAGCCAGCCAATAGAGAAGAGCTGGCTCGTTTACCTCCCTACTCTAAGACATAATTTCTCGCCCAGCGAGACTGCGCAAGCGCAGCCTACGCAGGCCGAGACCTAAAAAGCACTATGATGCAGACAGCACTGACCGCGTCATAGTGGTTTTTTTCATTACTTTCAGCCATGCTGAACATGACTAAAATACATTGCATAGGAAAGACCTATTAGCTTTGACAATGCTTGTTGTTGAGAGTGAAAACTCCAAGTATCACAATGCAACGGACCTAAGCAAACCAGGAGCAGAAGACCACTCCAAGCGTCTGAGAACTGACGAGTCTCTCGAGAAGAAGCAAATCAATTACATTGTGAATTCCTTTTATTATTATGTGTATTTAGTAGTACGTGGTGTTTGAATGGGGCACCTAACCAGCAATTTTTAGCATTTGTTTGTTTTTCACTCGGCACTAATTTGATCAAATGAAAACAGGAACCACATGTTAGCCAGAATCTTTACGAAAACGTGTAAATTACACTTTTTTATTTACATTTTATGCTCCACCTAGTTTTCAGAGGTTGCTGGTAGAATGCATGCAAACATCCACGTGGAAAAGGGTTCACTCATAAGTCCAAAATAAACTGTTCACCACAAATGCAAGAATTAAAAACTTTAACGTGAGCAGCCACAAACCATGCGATTGATCATGTTCAATTTTGTAATGCGGAGACTTGGGGAACGCAGCCAAATTCCTAAACCGTGCCATCTTAATTGCTTTTGGGAAAAAGATATTTTGGGGTCCCCTATTCAGAAAAGCTTTGAATGTATTAACCATTTCACAATTCTAAGCCCCTGTGATGGCAAACAATATTGAAATATACATTAGTTTCAGAAAATGCAGGACAACTCAAGCTGCCCCAGCATCCTCTAGCCAAAAAGTACCAAAAGAAAGCAGTTACTTTTCTGCTTGGATATAGATTTCTTGGTCTCGCAAAAGTAATTTTTTTAGATAAAGCTGGGTGGCGAGCCAGCCTTTTTCACCCATATTAGGAAATACATGGTAAAGGAAGGCTGCATGGATTTTTTTGAAAAATATTAACATAAGACCTATGCACGCACTGCTTGAAATTGTAGCTCTAAATGCTGCATGTCCCCCTTCAAAACTGCACAGGGAAAATCAAAGAATTGCTGTCGAGGATTTTAACCATTTTATTTTGTGAAATCTGATCATTTCTCAATTCTATCCCTCTGCTTTGTATCTGTACAGACAGACAAGAAAGGACAGAAAGAAAGAGAATGGAATAGTGAGAACGGTGAAGAACAAGGAAAAGGGAGATAGAGATGAGGTAAAAATATAGATAAAGTAAGGAGAAACACAAGGTAAAGAGACAGGTTAGAAAGGCAGAAGGAAGTATACAGAGAGATAGAGGTAGGTAGAGAAACAAGTACAGAGACAGGCAAGATTTTAGAGTGAAGGAGAGAGAGCTAAAGGAAGTGTGAAGGAAATGTAAATGAACCGAGAGTTGTGAAGCACCCAGAGGCATGATTAAGAAACGGAAGTAAGGAAGAGAGGTATGTTAGAAAGAGGGAGAGACAAATATAGGTTATGGCAGTGGGAAAGATGAGTTAATGAGAGAACTATAGACATATGCATGGTAGGGAAACAGTGGTGAGTGAAAGGTAGAAAGAGTATTGAAGGGACGAGCAAGAGATGAGTAGAAGGGTGCAAAGAAGTAAGGTAGAGACAGGGGAGACATAGAGACAAAGTGTAGAGAAAATGTAAATTGTAAATGTAAATTGATACTTGTATAGCGCACTACTCACCCGCAAGGGTCTCAAGGCGCTTGTAGGAATACCGCTTTGAAACCAATCCTGGCTTTCCCTGTGAGGCGTCCACTCCTGGGCACCCCCAAGGTGGAGGCCAGGCATCCTTAGCGTTGTGGGGGCAGTTGAGGAGATTAAGCAAGCTATTGCCCAGAGTTGCAGAGTGGGACTCCATGATTGGAATAGGCACCAAGGCTAGAATTATTAGGTCTGTGGAATTTTGAGCCTAAGACCCGTCGCGGCGGGGAATTGAACCCTGGTCCCAGGCTAGCCCTCTGCATCAGGGTCTGCCGCGCTAACCATTGAGCCACACTTCTCCACTACAGAGAGGGTGAGGTGGAGATCTGTGTTGCATAGAAGGAGGTAGAGTCAAACAAAAAGGTAAAAACAGAGAAGAAAGTTGGAGGGGAGTATAAAGAGAGGAAGAAGTAGAGAGAGAAATGACGTAGAGATGGTGTGATGGATGTCCGTAGAGAGAGGAGGGCAAGATAGACAAAGAGAAAGATAGTGAGCAAGGAGTAGGATAGAGGGAGGTGAAGCAAACCCAAAGAGGTAAATTGAGAGGTTAGGTTGTGAAACGTAATAAGGGGTGGGGTAGAGATGAGGTAGTGAGACGGATGTGAGGTATGGAGGCAAAATGTGATAGAGAGAAAAGTGAGTTAGGGAGAGGTGAGTCAGAGAGAGCTATGAAAAGAGTATATAGGGAATCATTTAGAGTTTGGCAGAGAGCTACTCAGTCACAAATGTGACATATATCCCATACACCTTCTTACCAGTACCAAAGGATAGTATACACTTGTAATAAGGTGGGCGGGGCATCAATCATATTTGTGATGGAGTAATCCATCTGCCAAACTTTAACTCATGGCTAGGGCCGGACTGGGAATGCAAACCGGCCCTGGAATGCAAGTGAAAAACACGGCAGAAGTGTTAGACCTGGCATCATTGTCGTGGGTCTCCCTTCCCCTTTTACTCTTCCTATCTTGTATGTTGGCTGGATATAGATGTTCTAGGCGCTGTGCCACTGCTAATCAGTGCCACAGCTAAAATGTTCCCTGTATATAGATGACTGTGTGAATTAGGATAACTCTAATGCTTACCTCTGTGTAGCCTGTTTGTTAAGGATTACTTTCTATCGCCCTATCCGGCTCTAGGAACCCGAGAGGAACTTCGAGTTTGATATGTTTATGCTCAGGCCAGGGAGGGGCCACCTTGTAGTAAGTACCGTTTAGGTATTGTATGTTGTGAAATGCCTTTTCTGAAAACGCGGTAGTTTCTTGCCTAAAGCTTTACTGCAGGCTGTTGCGAGTATGCGTATTGGCTGTCTGGTTTTGGAGTAGCAGGCCCAGCTGGGTCAGACCTGGCTGGAGAGAGAGATCGGTATTCCGAGCGTGGGGAGGGGTGACTCTTTGATCCGAGCAGGGCCGTGTCTGGCAAGGTGAATAATGGCTCCACCTCCCACTGGGTGTCTGATAGCAGAACCCCTCATTCTGAAAGGGCAGGATGTCGCCTCGTAAACCAAGTGCTCCCCGACCCCACCGAACTGGTTTTTACTGGAGTCAGTGATTTGCAACCTTAGAGAACAAAGACTTTTTAGGTATAAAATGCTGTGCTGGAACTTTGGCCAAGTCTGTTCCTTCTAGATGTCAAGACAAAGCTCTCTCCGAGTGAACAGAGGAAAGGACTTTGCAACTTTCACCAAGCTTGCTGAAGAAACTACCCGAGGGCCTAAATCGAGAGAGCCTCCTGCCAAAGTCTCAGGGACATTAGACTTCACCTCGTCGGCCGTCAGAATTCCTGTGCGAGGAACCCTGTTTGCAGGTGCGGCCTCTGTCGAGTAATCCAGAGCCTCTAGTCCGACTGTAAGGACCGCGGACTGTGCATTTTCTGAACTTTTGCTAAAACTGTGCGGGACGCTGCAGCTAAGAGAGCGAGCTGCAGCCACTGAATGCCCGCTCGAATCTGATCTGACACCTTCTAAACTTTTGCTGAACCTGTGCTGGCCGCTGCAGCTAATGGAGAGCTGCCGCTGCTGAGCGGCCGCCTGACTCTGAACCTTTGAACCTTTTGTTGCTAAACCTGTGTGGGCCACTGCAGCTAAGACGACAGTTGTCGCTGGTGAGAGCCTGCATAAATCTGTACCCTCCAACCTTCCACAGGATCTGTGTGGGCTGCTACAGCTGAGAGAGAGCTGCCGCAGCTGAGAGCCGCCAGAACCTGCACCTTCGGACCTCCCGCTGAATCGGCGTTGGCTGAGAGAGCTGTAGCCGCTGAATACCCAAACCCTTTACTACCTGGCACTATCATGATTAGTCCCGTGGGCTGCCGCAGCCAAGAGAGAGCTGTAGCCGCTGAGTGCCCACACCCCTTGGCTATGGTGCACCATTGTGATTTGTCCTGTGGGTCGCCGCAGCCAAGAGAGAGCAGTAGTCTCTGAGAGCCCACACCCTTTGCTACTGTGCACCATTGTGATTTGTCCCGTGGGCAGCCGCACCCAAGAGAGAGCTGTAGCCACTGAGTGCCCACCACCCTTGGCTCCTATGCATTATCGTGAATTGTCGTGTGGGCCGTCTCAGCCAGGAAAGAGCTGCAGTCGCTGAGAGTGCACACCCTTTGCTACTTTGCATCATCAGCATTTGTCCCGTGGGACGCCGCAGCTAAGAGAGAGCTGTGGCCGCTGAGCGCCCGCACCATTGACAACTTTGCATCCTCTGGAATTGTCCTGTAGGCCACTGCAGCTATGAGAGAGATGCTGCCGCTGTGAGCCCACCACGAAGCTGAACGACGAGAGTCCTCGCCACCACCAGCCCAGGTCGCCGCAGCTGCGCGCTGCTGCTCCTGAGCGCCCGCCTGTCCCCAAGTGCCCGAATTACTATGATTGCACGCTGCAGACCTCAGCTTCCAAGACTTGGGGTCGTGGGGAGTCCACCTGTCACAGTTTCCGCTTCTTCGAGAAGTTGCATGCTGTCTCCCCTTTCAACGACAGGTATATGGTGTACAACGAGTCGCGTAGGCCCCGGACCTGAACTCAGTCAGTGTTATGCTTCGGTGAATACGTTGTTATCTCTTTGAGTCCTTATGGGTTGACGTGTATTGTAGTTGTTGAAACGCTTTGAGAGTTTTGAGTTAAACTGTTAGATAAAGACATTATTTTTCTATATCTACCTGAGTTGTGTCCTTTTGTGGTGTCATTACTGGCTTATTGTACGTGGTCATAAACGCTTCACACACTGCCTCTGAGATAGTCCTAACTGCTCATGCTACGGTACCACAGGGTTGAGCAGGGGTTGTCAAAGGGGGTGACCCACTTGCCCTGACTTAGGAAGGAGGGTCCCTATTCGGACAGTGGCGCCAGCCAGTGCCAACTAGAGACCCCCATTTCTTTGTGTTCAAATCATTTTTATTAGACAAGAAATGAAAAGAAAGTAAACACAGAACAATAATACACATAATCATGGCACTTACATTGTTGAGTCAAATAAAGTAAAAATGAAAATAAGTCAATACAGATACAGATCCAGAACCACACAGCTCGTGAAAGGTAAGCGGTCAGTCATGAGGATGGTACTTATATGCGAAGTGGTAATATACTACAATATAAACATTAGGAGAGGGTCGTAGATCAAAACCAGAATTCTGCAGGACAATGTCAGCATATAGTACGGTAACGCGAGCTGAGGTGGTCTGAAGCGATAAACGGTAATAAAATATACAATGAATAAACATATGCTGTGTTCAAAGTATCTTGTGCTTATGTTACAACTTGTGAAACCACAAGGGAGCTCAAAACCTATTTTCTAACACCTTGATAGTAGGGTAATGTAATAGTAGCGTTCTCATTGGTGTCTTACCTCTGGGTAACTACGTGACGGGAATTCTATAGTGGTTAATGAATATCGGACAGTCTACGGTGGATCGAAAGAGAGGGAGGAGGCATCAAGAGCGGACCAGAGTTTTTGTTAGTGACATGCCACGAGAATAGTGTAGAGCAGAGTTATCTATCCCTCTGATACATGACAGCCTCTCCTTCCAAGTAGCTAAAGAAACCTGTCAAGCAGTCTTCCAATGGCAGAGGACAACTTTGCACGCTAGGGTAAGTAGTAGATCAAGGAGCTGGCGATCGTGATATTTCGATAACATCGGGTCAATGGCACCCAAAATTATGTAAATAAATTCCCTCTTTGGTTTAATCTGAAATATGTGCTCAATATAGTCAAAGACGTTAGCCCAATATTTGTGTAGCATAGGACAAAGGAGAAGCATGTGTGGCAGATCACCATCAGCGAGGGAGCAATTCCAACATGTGGGGGTGTCTCTTAGTTTAAGCTTAAATAATTTTTGGGGGGTCCAGAATACTCTGTTAAGTAGCATGTATTTGGTTTGTGAGAGGATCGGTGACACCTTGTGTGTGAGAGCTGAAACGTGGATTTTTTCCCAGTTAATATCTATGTCAGTAGTGTTAGGTTCCTCTTCCCACTTAAGTTCGTTGCGTCTCAGTGATTTGCCTAATGCCGGTGAGAGGAGTTTGTATACTTTCGAGACAAAGTGACCTGTGGACTGTAGGCGAGGGAGTGCTGACTTTAACCAGGGGTCTGACAGTGTGAACGAGTGTGTGGACAAGGCTGTCTTCAGCTTTAGAAATGCATAAAAGTCAATTGGCTGAAGGGAATGTCTATTCTGGATCGTGGAGAACAGGAGTGGCATGTGCCCATCGTAAAGATCCGAGACTATGTTGATGCCTTTAACTTACCAATGTTCCCAAGAGGGTGACGTGCCATTGATCTTGATGAGAGGGTTGCGCCACAGGGATGAGGAAGCCGTCTTCTTCATCTGTAGGCCAGAGTTATAGGTTTGGTCTAGTCAGAGAAGAGCTCTCCTGGTGTTGAGTATAATGTACCTAGAGTGTGTAAGGTATGACAGGTCCATGGTGAGTATCGCAGGGAGAGGAGCTTTGCCTATGATGGACTTCTCTATATTGATCCACAGTGGTGTATAGCAGGAACCCTCAGTAAACCAACAAGCCCCTTGTTTGCACAGAAAAGCTGTTTGATAGTTCCTGAAGTTGGGTAGGCCCAGGCCGCCTTTTTTTTTTGGAAGTTGTAATTTTTTCATAGATATCCTGGGTTTCTTCCCTTTCCACAGGAAATTACCAAGTAACTTATCTATTTTTTGTAGAAAGTCCTCTGAGAAAGTCTTAGGGAGCATGCTTGCCATATAGTTAATGAGGGGAGTGACCATCATCTTTAATGTCTCCGCTCTTCCCCCACACGATAGGAATTTGGGGGACAATCCCTCCAAGAGTTTGTGAACTTTCTTGAGAAGTTGTTCTTCGTTGATTTTCAGTGTCATAATTAGATCCTTCTCAAACTCTAGGCCCAGGTACTTGAAGCTCTTCGGCTGCCAGGTAAGCCCTGAGTCGCCTAAAATGTTTTTATCACTCATATTGTTTAGAAGTTTAACCTCAGTTTTGTCCTTATTAAAGGAATAGCCAGACACATCAGAGAATTTCTTGATCGTGGACAACAGGACAGGTATTGCCCTATCAGCCTGTTCACTTAAAACTAAAACATCATCAGCATAGGCTGTGAGTTTTATGATGCAATCGTTAAACGGGATTCCTGGGATGTTGACATTGTTCCGAATTTGATACAGGAAGGGTTCGATTGCTAAGAGGAATAAGGAAGGAGACAAGGGGCATCCTTGTCTAGTGCCTTGTTCTAGTTTGAAAGGCGAGGAGAAAGCTCCACCAGCCCTCACTTTCGCAGTAGGACAGGCATATAGCGGCTTTACCATTTTTGTAAAAAGAAGACCTAGCTTAAATTTGTGGAGCACTGCTTCCAGATATGTCCAATCCACTTTATCAAATGCTTTTTCTGCGTCAAGTGTTATCGCAGTAGTGGGCGTGGATAGGAACTTTGGCTTTTCAATTACGTGTGCTAGGATTCTAGTATTGTCACTGGACAATCTGTTTTTTAGGAAGCCAGCTTGTGAGGTATGGATTAGGGACGGCAGGACTTTCTGGACACGTTGTGCTAAGATTGAAGCCAAGAGTTTACAGTCTAAGTTTATTAACGAGATGGGTCTATAGTTTTTAGGGAGCTTAGAGTCTTTCCCTTCTTTTGGGATTACGGCAATAACCGCCTCAGCCAGTGTTCCTTTTACCTCGCCTGTTTCACTAATCTCATGAAACATATTCAAAATTGGGGATGTGAGCGTTTGTGAGAAACTTTTATAAAATGTTGCCGTAAATCCGTCTGGGCCAGGGGCCTTCCCACTTTTAAGTGACTTGATCGCAATTCTGACCTCCGTCTCTGATATCGGCTGGTTTAATGATTCTTGTTCTGAGAGGGTAAGTGTTGGTAGCTCACACTCAGAGAGGTAGTCCTCCACTCTTTCCTTCCTCACATTATTATTCTTGGCATATAACTTCTCATAGAATTCTTTAAACAATTCTGCAATTTTAATGGGGTCCGAATTGGGGGTACCGTTGTCATCTAGTAGGGAGTTGATCGTGTTTTTTTGGATTTTAAATTTAAGGTTGGCTGCTAGTCCTTTCCCTGCTTTATTCGATTCGCAGATTTTAAAGCGTTTCCTTCTGTCCAGCCAGACTCCTGCTTTTTCACTTACTAATTTGTTATAGGTATACTTCTGGTTAGTCAAGCTATTTAGCGATTCCGCATTTCTGTTTTCCAGATAGTCATTTTGTAGTCTCGAAATGTCTTTTTCCAGTTTCAAGAGGGTGGTGTTATGGTTTTTATTCATTGCAGACGTTATTTTTATGATGAGACCCCTTATGGTAGTCTTCAGAGCTTCCCATCGGATGGAGTCAGAGGTGTCACCCTCTTTATTAATTGTTAGATACTCCTTGATTGCGTTTTCTATGGTCTCTCTGTGCTTCTCATCATTTAGGATGGCGTCGTTGAGGCGCCATAATGACTGACGGAGCGTCGGTTTAACGTTTGATATAGTCAGTGAGATGCAAGAGTGGTCAGAGACGAGTCTTGGTTCAATGTTTGTGTCTTCTATTTTAGCTACGGCGTTCCTAGTTATGAATAAATAGTCGATTCGTGAAAATTAGTCATGCGGGGGGGGAGTAGAATGAGTAGTCTCTGCCATCGGGGTTCTGTATACGCCACATGTCTATCATGTTAAATCTGCTGCATAGCTTAGTGAATTCCTTATGGGCCTTGTTTGGGTGGAAGGCGCACCTAGAGTCCCTATCTAAGGCTGGGTCAAAATGGAAGGTTGAAATCACCTGCTAGTATATGGACCGCTGAGTCCGGGATAGTATCTATCTGTTTTGTGAGTTCTGACCAGAAGGATGGTTCGTGTGTGTTGGGAGCATATATCATTGTAATGTAAAATTCAGTGTCAATCTTGATCAATTTTGCCGAAACCCATCTGCCTTTCGTGTCTACGGAGGAGGAAACCGCTTCTACATTGGCCTTCCTTGCTATTAACATTACCACCCCGTTCTTCTTAGTTATTGCCTCCGAACCCACCACTTCAGTAAAGAACTTGTTTTGCAGGGTATAGAAGTGTTTCGCCTCTAGTTCTGTTTCTTGTAACAGAGCTATGTCTCCCTTTTGCCTACGGAGGTAGTCTAGTATTTTCTGCCGTTTAATCGGTTGGTTCAATCCCTTCACATTCAGTGAGAGTATTTTAAGGTTGTCTATGGTTGTTGTCCCTATGGGAGTGTCGACAGTAGGAGCCATCATGTGTCATATACATAGCATATCAATGTACTGTTTAGAGCTATAGCACTATAAGCTATTAAAATAGAACACAGGAACAATGGTTGCAATAGGACGCAGGAACTGGTTCTAGTGTAGGTAAGAGCAAAAGTGGTTTCTAGGAACACATTGGGATGCAAAATAGTGTGTAAAATAGAAAATATAAGACAAAACAGAACAAAATATGCAAAAGAAATCCCCCCCTCACCCCCTCGAACCTCCCTCCACCCACCACCCTCTCCCACAGCCCTCCCCTCCCACCCCAATTGTAGAAAAAGAACATGGCGACTCGGGAACGACCGCGAGGCCGCCTCCAAGCAGCTTACTCAAAACTATCTGGCATAAGAGCTACAAATGCATTTCAGAACATAAATGCAACATATACGTAGGCAATGAGACTTAATAGTACTACAACAGTGAGCTCTTCAATAGCCTCTATAGTAATTGTAAAGACAGAGTTGAGGCAACGGTAATACCAACTAATGAACTGCCCAAATGAGTCATAAAACAAGTGAATCATGAACATGCTAGTAGACCAGCAACCTCTGATATCCGTTTTTGGCGTGCACAAGAAGAGCAATCGTGTACCCCAACATTATTGGGATAGTGGAGTTACAGAGGGTACGATCATAATACCTCGGTGTGAATTAGAATCATCGAGTAGTGACTAGAACCTTGGCAACATAGCACAGAGAACACTACACAGAGCGGAAACACCCGACAGTGGGGTCTATGCTTAGGTCTCAGGTAGATCTGTTGGGTTTATACAGGGTTCGATATCAAGTGTTCACTTGAAACCGGAGGCGGTTGCGCCTCCCATTTCTGCGGGGGAAACTTCCATATTGCCATCTCCCTGATTGGATAGTAGGCGTCGTAGTTTTTGTGGGTCAGAGAACACATGGGAGACACCTTGAATTGTCACTTTAAATTTGGCTGGTCCGATAAAACCATATAGATGGCCAAGCGACTTTAGTTGCGGTCTCAGTGCAAGAAAAGCTTTCCTGATATCCATAGTCTCTTTACTGGAGTCCTGTGAGATGTAAATTTTGTGAGCCTTCCATAACACGTGGTTATGTTTGCGGACAAAAGTAAGAATCTGTTCAACATGCTGAAACCTCAGTGGCTTGCATACTATCGCTCTCTCGCCTTTCTGGTCATTTGTTATTTTTCCCGGGACTCTATGCGCCCTGTCAAACTCTAATGGCTGGGTGAAGGTTAGATTCGTGGCCTGTGTAAACCATTGTTCGAGGAAGGCTATGCATGAGCCATGGGATTCTTCTGATTTTTCTGGCATGCTAAAAATTCTTAGGTTCCCTCTCCTATTTCTGTCTTCCAACTCTGCGACTTTCCTCGAAAGATGATCCGAGCACTAGTGAGGGTTCTTGATGGCTCCACAGGTCTTATTCTCGGAATCTTCCAGTTTGCTTATCCTGTTCTCAGATTCTGCCAGCCTCAAGTTAATATCTCTGATATCTTGTCTGACCGCAACTACCTCCTCTTTTGTGGATTTGGCCAGGTCTCTAACTTCTTCTAGTCTATTCAAGATAGTCTCCATTGCTTCAGCAAATTCCTTTTTCCCTTTATAAGGTGAGACTGGCGCCGGCGGCTTCGACTTCAAACGTTTGGAAGTTTTCCCATTCTCTTTGTCCCCCATTCTGAAGGTAGATGACAGGGGGTGACTAATGCCATTTATAACTCTTGTGATTAGCCTTGTCCGAGAGAACTGTAAGGGTTAGCGCGCCACTAAGTGTTTTAGGCTTGTATCCGTGAAGCCTGTAGAGCGCAGAGTTGCATTCAATTTGGCGGGAAGTTGTAGGTAGCGATTTGCGTTACATTTAAGGGATTGTTAGTCTTCCCTGTACACTAGGTATATTGGCATGGAAAAATCAATTCAATGATTTGTTGAAATGCAAGTGCTCAAATCTGTGTTAGCATCTGTGATAAGATTGCGAGGCTATGTCATTGCGCGTCACAGACAGTCGGGATACGCAGGCATTTATGTAGGTATAGCAACAGCTGCCACCATGTTTTGCGCCGTGTGACTCGTTTCTTTTCCTGCTGCGCACTGTTTAAAGACACCGTAAACCCCTCTTTAATGGTTTAATGAAAAAGTCAGATTTTGAGTCACAATTCTGAAAATACCACTTTTATACAGTTGGCAGTTTCGAGTCCAAGCAAATTGGTACCTGCAGCATGTATTTTTGTCACTGACTAGCTGTAATTGACAGTTAGCCATTGTGTATTACTCCCAGACAGTGATACAAAGCGGGACTAGATATTGTCAGAATGGGTCATCTGGTCAGGATGGGAGGGGGGGGGGGGCTGTCATCTACCACATTTGCACTTGAAAGGGACTGCCAAAGCGTACCCACAAAGGACCTCACTCTAGTCTATTGTCACAACAGGCTCTCGGAACCAGGCCCGGGGAAGGAAGGAAATTACAGAACCAGATGTGGATGGAAGTCTAGAAGTTTCTTCCATGTCAAATCTGCCACCAGGTACATATTGGATCCTCAGACCAACTATTCAGAGCAGAAGGACTGCCCTGCTGCTTGGCGACTGCCCTGCTGCTCGAGGACTGCCATGCTGCGGGAGGACTGCCCATCTGCTTGAGGGTTGCTTTGCTGCTTGAACCCAGGACTACCAGAGTGTTTTCAAGGGTCAGTTGGCTGACCTCTTCCTTTGAGCTACAGTGACACAATGGGCTCCTGACTGGCAGTTTCATCTGAATCAATGCAGCGTGGCATATCGCGATACAAGTGCACATATCACCAGCTACATCCCGGTTGCTGCATCTGAACCAATACAGCGCAACACATCTCAAAACAAGTCCTTGAAAGGCCAGCTTGGTGTTTTCCTCAGAACTGACACAGTGCACTTCACTTCAATGGCAGCTTCTAATCAGCGGCTACACCAGCACCAACCCACCTTGACACATCTCGACAAAAGTCTGCGCAACACAGCCCGAGTGGCTTCATCGACCAGATGCAGAACAATGCATTTTGACACCTACCTTCTAATTTCTGGTCGGCAGCTTTGACAGCACCGAAACAGCGTGATGCATCTCAACACATCACACCAGATGCAGGTCCTGTTCAATGGATTCTCGACGCAGCATGGCGCAGGCCAATACAGAGTTTACATCATGATATTAAGGACACAAGGTACTGGCTCAGGGGACCATATTTGGCCCTGTACCCGGCCTACGCTCCATTACGGCCACTTGAACTTGTGACTTGGTCCTGCGCCACCAAACAACTATCATAGGCGCTATTTGCTACTAGGTGCTACTTTATCATGAATCTTTGAAATTCAAAATCTCTGGTTTTACTGTGCTGTGTTTTCACTTTATTACTGTTTGTGTGCTGCATAAATACTTTGCCTATAGGATAAGCCTGGCTGTTTTCGTGCCAAGCTACCAGAGGGTTAAGCACAGATTGATTTGGGGATTTTTGTGGTACACCCTGACAAGGATTGTGGTTGCTGCTTGAGAAGGGTGTCATCCCCCTCAAAAACCAATAACGCCAATTTCACATAGGAACCCACTGGAAAGCACTGGTTTTTGGTATCACACATAATTACCTTCTCTTCTAGGAGAATGTCACAAGACAGAATTGTATTATGTTGCATAGCAATGTAGTATTTCAATAGTGCTTTTCTATCCCTTGACATTGGTAAACCAAGAAGCTACTCTGTTTTTATTGTATGGTTGGAAAAGGGTATTGTCATCTATTATTGATATAATTCTGAAATAAATGTTCTGGGGCAAATTCTGATCTACCAGTTACCAGTGATTAAGACTGGGTACAGTTAGAAATTAATATTAATATGTTTGATTAATTAAAATCTTACGTAAAATGCACGTTAAAACAATTGCTATTTAATTCAGGTAATTAGCATAGAATAAAATATAAAATAAAATGTCATTTTAAAATCGCTAAAATTCTGATAAGGTAATCAACTTAGCAAAAAAACAAGCCCGAATGTGTTTCATTATGTACAGAAATGACAGAGAATTTAGTTCTGAGCAGGTTTCATGGAAACGTCTCTAAAAAATCTAGCAGCTTGGTATAAAGCCATGATTTGTGGACTGTTGAAGCAGTGCTAAAACCATCATTATAGTGTCTAATATTATTCTTTAAAAACATATGTTTCAATAGAATTTTCCTTTCCCTGTACATTCCTGGACAGCAGCAAGTAATATGTGCAAGCAATTCCCTATAGTAATCATATAGTCTACACCTATAATCCTGTAACTGCTGGTGCTTCCAGGGGTATCTCAGCTTCTTGATGGGAAATAAGAATCGCATGCGAATAATGAATAGTCTAACTGAATTACGCAGGGTTTCCAGTAAATATTGCCGTGGAGCTATTGTATTGTATGAATTGATAATGTACCCTGAGTAGTTGTAGCCAGCTAAAACAGTTTTATCGGCAAGTCTGCAAAAGCAATAGGACTTTTGTTTTCAGGGCTGATTTAAAGAGAGCGTGCAGAAGGCTACGATCTCATATTGCTCGTGCCTTCAGATCTTTAATGGGAGACAGAAAATATGTTGTCATGGATTTCAGTAGGGCACGCCCTGTATAAAAAAAACCTGATTATTGCTCTCAATGATCCAAGTTTTGCCTTTTTGACAATAAAGCGATATGCAATAAAATTAGCTTTGCAAGTGTTAGAAATGGGAGTCTCTGATTGGCTGGGGTATGCACCCTTGACCAAGCAGGGACCCCCCCTCTATTCAGGGTGAGGCCTACATCGCCCTCAGGGGCCGTGTACTCACTCTCTGGTAGCTTGGGGCAGAGCAGAAAGGCTTATCCAGAGACGCAATGTGTAAAGTATTTGTGTACCCCCCCCCACCCCTCCAGCAACACCGTGAGAACACCACAATTAAAAAGGTGCTATACGGGTTTAGTAAAATAGGTCACCTTTTGCTAGGGAGAGAATTCTTAAAGCAATACAGATCCAATCCTTGCCTTAAGGAATTCTTATAGGCAGTTTGAGCTAAAGTACTATTTGGTTAGAGCAGACAGAGTCTGGCAATGTCCCAAATCTCGGAGGGTCCACTTTAGGGCCTTTACGGTATTATCGCGACATTCCGGAAAGTTGCCACCGCCGGCCTGCTTGGGGACTGCTGTAGTCAGAGCGAAGTCTTTTTACCTGCCGGAGTGTAGTGAATAACTGCTGAAACCACACAGGCAGGTACCCTTCCTCTCTCTAGGATGACAGCTTGGATGCCACCAGCTGGGAGGTGTGCCGTAAGACTCAGAGGGACTGCAGACTCACTTGAGAGTTGTTTCACTCCGTTGAGGGGGTTGCGGTTCCGCCAGGCAAAGTCAAAAGGCGTGGTGCTGATGAAGTATTGCGGCCCGGGGTGAGGCAGGATGATGCGCCAACACGAGCGTGACTTGTGGGGTGCGATCCGCACCTCCAACTGCGAGGCATGGCTGTGGGTCCTTTAAAGCGGGTAACCACGCACTAGGGCACAGTTCAGCTTACAGTCAGGAAGTGCTTTGGTCATAGAACTGGCAGAACATGGGCTGGTGATGATGACTCCCTGTCGCCGCACACTGTTAGGAGGGATCATGCAGAGGTCCTTTACAATCTGGGACCTCAGGGAAGGGCAGGGGGGCAAGCCAGCCACCCTGGGATACTCTGGAGATGTTCCTCAGTTCTCTCTGGCAGGGCCGAGAGCAGCAGCCAGTAAGGCAGCTCAGCACCGCGGCGTAGCAGTTCCTGAGAACAGTCAAACGCAGCACAGTGTCAATCTTCCTGGCTCAATATAACATTCCTTTAATAAGTCATTCCCATAATCATCCTTTGAGGTATAACCTAGAGGTATCAAACAGGTTTGGGCCCCTACATATGTTAGAGGACGTGGATTGACATCCAACAGATAGGGTTCCCGAAAACATAAAATCAACTCTGGTTACCTTGCCCCATCAAGTCTGGAAGATCACGTAAAAGGGGGTAAAATCAGATATGATGTGAGGAATGCCCCTCTTAAAGTCCCTACTGTAGTAGGCCCTAATCTGACCCCTCCAGATGGTGACAAGATGAGTTTGGCCAGGGGAGTACAGCCACAAAACGTAGAATTGAATAGTTTGCCCTAATTTGATCCAACCATTGATGAAAGTCTAGCGGGCAATATCTTACCACCCAGGGAGTTAGGAAGGAAGGAAGCTGGGACATTGTGTGCCGCATCTTGTGGAACTGAATCGCTGTATGTCCAGGGACGGGTGAGGGTAGCCTTTTGGAATATTGCTGGTTTACAATCCAAGATCAACAACCCTGAATGGGAGGACTTTATCAGGAACTTCGATGTTATATGCCTGCAGGAGACATGGATTTTGAACGAAATTCATTTTGATGGTTTCAGAACATTCAACGTCCCAGCGGGGCGCTCAAGCCATGGGAGACATAAAGTGGAATTTGTTTGTATGCTACCAACCTTTTGGGGGCTGTGGGGATAAACATGGTAAAATCGTCAAGTAGCTATCAGATTGTGGTCATCAAAGCGTCCCCACTGGTTGATATAGTCATCATTAACATGTATAATAACACAGAGAAGGGCTTTCTTACCGATCTGTCACATGAGCTCAACGAGGAACTTAAGAGTCTAAGCAATAACCCAGGGAAGGACACTATCTTTCTATGGGGGGGGGAGGGGATTTCAATACTAACCTCTGCCAACAGTCCTTGTGCGGATGTGGTGACTGGGAGGCTACAAATATGGATCACCAGCCCCATTTTACTACCAGGGGAGAAAGCTTAAATGAGGTCATGGCAACACACAACTTGGAGTTTGCAAACATGCTGTGCTCCCCACCTGTCGACTTTAGTCCAACGTTCGTAGGTGGAGGTCACAGCACTCTGATCAACTTCATTATTCTCTCAAACTGCTATGAGTCATGGGTTGCAGATTTTATTACCCACCCAATTGGGATTAGCTATCACCTTCCACTTAGCATTAACGTTTCATTTCCTTACAAAAAGACAAGTTCCCTGGTTGAGAGTCTAGCCTGGACTCAAGGGTGTGTGCTGGCCAGACAGAATGGATATTCCCTGAGCTGGGCAAAGAGCGACGCTGAGGCCACAAACCTAGACATTATGATTCAGGCAAAAAGTCCAATAGTAAAATGCTTACAAGAAGACTCTACTTATTCTGGCATACTGGGTTCCTTCTCTGACATCTCTAGGATAATCCAAAAATCTTTGACCCGCCATTGTAGAGCAAAGAAGCCTGAAAAATATGGATGGCTCGATCCTAATTCGACCAAGGTCCACTCCCTATTAAAAACGGTCCTCCAAAGTTCTCCGAGGAATAGCGAGGAAGTCAGGAGGCTCAGGAAGGATTACACCCTAGCAAGAAAAAAGCGCAAGAATGAAATTAAAGAGCAGGCCTGGTTCTATTTGCACGAAGCCTCACTAATGAGGGATTGCTCCCTTTTTTGGGTAGCTGTAAAGGCACCATTCTTCAGAGCAGGGGATGGTCCAAGATTGGAGGTAGCCATCCCGGAAGACTCATGGATTGACTTCTTCTCAGAAGTGTACAATCCAGGGAGTACAGACAAAACAGTTGCTTCCGGCTCTGTCACCCAGGAGGGGCTGGAAAAATTTGCACCTATTCGCATTAATTCTACAAACAAAGAAGTATTGGCTGCTATAAAAGACAGCAAGGGAGGCAAAGCGCCAGGCCCGGATGGGATCCCGATCGATCTTTATAAATACTCAATTGAGCTCTGGTCTCCTCTATTAACCAGAGTCCTTGAAGCAAGCTGCGAGAAGGGCTTCATCAAATCCTGGTCTGAGTCGATAATCATCCCCATTTTTAAAAAAGGGGATCGAAATAACCCCGCGTGCTACCGCCCAATATCCCTGCTCGATTCTTTTATGAAAGTTGCAGGCAGGGTCATATTGAACCGCCTTTAACTCTGGGCGGAAGACAATAATGTCTTCAGCCCGGTCCAATATGGGTTCAGGGAGGGACAGGGAACGGTAGAACAGGTGCTAAATTTCTCCATATTACATGGAAAATATATACAGGCTAAGAACAGCAAATTGTTTGCAGTTTTTGTAGACCTTACCGCGGCCTTTGACAGCGTAATCCATGAACAACTATGGCAGATCTTATCAGATTTAAAGGTAGATCAGACACTAATTTGCTTCCTTAGACAACTGTACGTGGACTCAACAGCTAAGGTGAGATTCGGCACAAAAGGAGAGTGTACCAAACTCTTTTACGAAAGAAAGAGAGTAAGACAAGGCTGCCTCCTTGCCCCCTTCCTTTTCACTCTGGAACGGGAACTGGTCGCCAGTGTACGAGACTCACCACAGGCTAAAAACAAACAGATAGTTTCACTATTATACGCCGATGACGCCGTGTTAATGGCGAGAACCCAACTCGGCTTACAGACAGCACTTGATACTTACCTAAATTTTATGGATAAAAAGGGCCTGAAACTAAATGTGAAAAAAACATTTGTTATGTCCTGTGGGCGAGGAAAAAAGAGACCTTGTCCCTTGTTTGCTGGGAGTGAGAAAATCGCATCTACTAAAATATTCTCATACCTAGGGATTGTCTTAGAGGAGACAGGATCCTGGGGACCAGCCATAAACAATAGGACACTGCTGCTTAGAAGAGCAACATCAGCACTAATGCTATTCGCTAAAAAGATGGGCAAAAGGCCACCGAATATCCTATTGAAAATTTATAAGGCTAAGTGCATCAGTGTAGCCGTATACGGAGCAGGCGTATGGGGAGTCTGTGATACATCACCTATTCAAAGGGTAGAAAATGCATTTTTAAGGTTTATTTTAGCCACTACTCAAAGCACACCTGTTTTTAACCTTCATTCCGAGCTGGGGGTACGACACATAAGTGATTTAATTAGTATGCAACCCTTACTGCTATGGCACAGAGTATGGAACATAACAGATCTAATTCTAAACAGGGAAATTATCGGAGACTCGTTGGGCTTAGACCAGGCCACAAAGATCCCATGGTTGAAGTATATTCGCAACCTTACCAACGACCTGGGGATACCCGAGTTTTACGATAACCCTGCTTCCTTAGTCAATATATCCAGGAAGGACTTAAAAGCTCTTTGCTGGTACCACTTAAAATCCTTAAGACTAGGAGTGGACATCAACAAGAAAACGGTAATAAAACACCAACTTACCCTGACCTCACCTTTAATTCAACCATACCTGGTCTGGTGCCAAGAGGGGTTTGATAGGTTCATCCTGACTAGATTTAGATTTGATTATTTTTTCCGTTTAATCACATTTCCTAAAACCAATGATTGGTCCAGAATCCTCTGTAAATACCGGTGTGATAACTTATCTGACCAATCTACATTGCACGTGTTATTCCTTTGTACATTTTATCCGGCGGAAAGGGCTAGATCGATTAAACCTTTTTTAAATCAGGGTACATGGCGTCACTGTCGCCCTGCCCTACTGTTTTTACAACTTCTAAGTGATATGTACTGTGTCGGGATAAGAAATGGTTTTTTAAAAAGTACCTGAGGAGAAAGAAAAGTTTAATAGTTCTTAAACATTTTTATGGCTTAGCACTGATATGAATTGTAATTATTGAACTGTATTATTTTATGAATGAAATTTCGCTTTTATGATTTTATGAACTTGTGAAATCGAATAAAGCTTTTCTACCTAGCTGGCGCAACTTCCTCCATTAGAATTTCTTCTTGGTCCAGTAGTATAACAAAGATGCGTGGCCAGGGCCCTCTTTTTATACCCTGGTGCCCAGCTACTACAGTAGGGCAGAAGCTTCTGGAAGGGTCTTTGAGGTTCTGGGGTGTTCCCTGTCTCACCTGAACAGGCTCCTGGTTGTCTGCACTGACAAAGCAGGGTTGTTAAACCCATTTTGGAGCAGCAGGGCCCAGCCTTTTAAAATGTAAGTGCAAATCACCACTCCCTCCAAGAAGGTCATCAGTATGCGGATGAAGGCAGCCCTTTCTGTGTTTGGGGAAATCTGCAAGTGTGAGGGTGCTACCCTGGGCCAGACGTTGATTTGGCAAGCTACAGATACATAGAGCTAAGTGAAGGGCAGAGAAATATCCGCTTTCTAAAAGTGGCATTTCTGAGACAGTAATGTCAAAACCCAATACACCACTAGAGAGGGTTCCTCACTACTATTCTAACCATACTACACATGACATATCTACTACTTCCCACTCAGAAATTATCACTAAAAGGGGTAAAAGGGAACCAATGCTGGCATACAGAGGGGTAGGCCTCACTGCGAAGGCAGAGGCCTGCCACAGGTATGCCAATGTCACCATGTTTTTAGGGGAGAGCACCCACACCTTAGCACTGGTCAGCAGAGTACTAAGTCCAACAAAAATGTGCAGTCAAAGTGGGAGGCAAAAGGGCAAAAAGGTGGAGGGAGGCCGCCCTAAGGCTGACAGGTCCAACAGCAAGCATGACCTTGCCATACTAGGCTAAATTCTAATTGAATGGGGCAAAGGTGCCTGCGTTGGTGCCCGGCATCCCATTGCGCACCAGCGCAGGGTAAATGGAGAGGGATGCACCGTAGCTAATGGATACAGCGCATTTCTGCCCTCTTCTTTTGCCGTAGGTAAGTAAGTGCAGCAGCAAGGCCTGCTGTACTTCCCTACGTCAATAAACTTATATATTATACCCTTAATCCAGACCCAGGCGAAAGAGTATGAGGGGAAATTATAGCTTGAAACAAGGCTGATGAATTGCCCCAAGGTGCCAGCTTCCTCCACAGTATATGTCTGTTACTGGGTACAGTTCTAGCAATGGGGTTTTGAAACAGAATACACTGGCATGCTGAAAATTACACTTGATGTGAGGTGCAGCTCAAAAATGGTTATCTTTTATGTAATGTAGAATTTTTTCTTGTTTTTTTTTTTTAAATCAATGTAAAAAAAAGACAAGTGTTCTGATATAAACCATTTCTCATGTCTTCAAATGGAAATACACAATCTCAGTTAGCTCAGCGCGTTACAGCAAGTACCGGTTGGGGTGAAACATAGGTAAACTGCAGGTCATAGAAGCAAATCTTATCATATCGGCCAAGATCTTTAACCCTTGTGAGTTTGATAAAATATGTATCCTTGAGTTATATATTAAGACATGTTATTAACAGGGTTTTAAGGAGGCAAAAATGTTTTGTCAAGTAGTAAGATGAAACAAAATGTGAGATCAAAAAATAAAAAATATTTATTAAAGTTATTAATAAAGATAATTCATATAATAAAAGACAGGCATGAATGTCAACATGATTTGGCAGTGATTTAGGGGCTTATTTACAAGCCCCTTGCGCTGCCAGTGCGTCACTTTTTTTAACATGGGAAAAAGTGACACACGGGCGGTGCAAGAGTCTTGTAAATAAGCCCTTTCGTTTTCTGTTGTGAGGTTGCTTTCATGTGTATCTTAGAAAGCTGTGGCAACTACATTTTCACAAGAATACGGCGCACCCCTGTGTTTCCCCTAGCGCTGGTGCAAAAAAAGCTGCCTAGCGCCATCGCAGGCACCCTGCCGCCATATTGCAAGGCTGTCTGCGCTGCAGGGACACTTGTCTATGTGAAGGAAATGACACATAAGCAATAATGGCGATTTACACCTTCTATGTGTGTTGCAGAATGCAGCACACATGGAAAGAGCAAAGAACAAGGAGAAAAATGTTTCCCTTTGTTGCGCCATTCTAATGCCTGGTATTCCATGGAGTTCGTTTTTGGCACTGCTCCAGCTTTTTAAATCTGGGGCAGCGTCAAAAAGCAATGAGTGTTGCGGTGGAACGCACACAGCAACACCCATTGCACACCCCTATGCAGTAGTGGACTGCCACGGAAAGGGCATATATACAAGGTAGCGTTAAGCCACGCAAAATGTAAGTATGGAAAATGGCGCTGCGCAACTGGATCATCAAAAAAAGTGACGCTCCATTGGCGCTGACGGTTTGTAAACATGCCCTTCGGTTCTCATATTTGAGGTTGACTAGCTTTCAAATTTTGCTTATGAAAATCCTACATGCCATCCATACTAAAATGATTAGCAACACCAGGGGAGCAGCTCAATTGGCCTCCTTTTCTTAACGGGGGTCTTTAGGGATTGGATAGTTTGGATTTGGATAAATATCCTTTCATTTTGACACACTGCTTTCCCTTAGCTACACATAATTGGGAGTTGGTTTCCGTTTCTGTCTAGGAAGTGCTAATGATGACACAGACAGCTAACTGGTGAGTGCCTATCAGCTGCTCCCCTGGTGGTGCTTACATGAGGCACTTCCTTGACTTACCTCACTTTTTAGACTTGGACACTGGTCAAGTTCTGTGGGTTATCAGCCTTTTTTTAATTGATTTTATAAAAATGACACATGTGGGGGGTATATGATTAGATATCAAACCCTGTCTCAACTAGAAAGAAAAGGTGTGACTCTCCCTTACAACTTTGATTGACATGTGCAACAACATTTATCTCAAGCAAAATCCAGGAGGGTGCCAAGTGGGAACTGGATTAGAAAACCAAGAAACAGTTTGTGTAGTTAAAAAGGAGTTATGATATTTTTTTAAATCTGGAACGCAGAAGCCTTCTTCTAATTTAGTAGCTAGTAAATGTGTGTTAATACGTGGGGTCGTATTATTCCAAATAAATTTAGCAAGGAATTTATTAATATTGGTGAAAAAGATTAGGGAAAAGTAACAGGCAACACTGATAATAGACATAACACTGGTGGGACTATTACCATTTTAATTGCCTCACTTCTCCGCTTACATTGGTAGTACCAATGTAAGGGCACACCATGCAAAAAGTACAGATGACCGGTATTGGTTTACAGGGTTTAAATTGATAATCCCAAGTGCTCTATTTGTGGTAGTGTGGTTGAGCAATTTAGGCTTATCAGTGGGGAGTGTTAAGCATTTGTTTTACACAGAGTCAATAAATGAGACACACACTCAAAAAGAAATTCAAGACGAATTTCGAAAAATAACACCGATTTTTATATAATTTTAGACACTAAGAGCTTCGGGATTAGGTACGTACTTAAGATGTTGTAGATTTTCACAGGTAAATCAGTAGAAAATCACCACAGCTGCCAAATTTGAAGCTTGAGCTTTGAACGCTGTAATGTTATCCTATGGGAGGAAAAGACGTACTGCATAGGTAAACTTGCAAACAGTTGGGGAAGGTATTCTTTAGGGTATAAGGTGCTTAGGGCCCAGGGGCCAAGAAACCATCAACAGTTTGGGTTGCACTACCCTGGGGTGTCCTAGTGTAAAGATGCTGTTCACGTAGGTTGCCTCGAGCGCTCTGCAGAAAAGTTTAAAGGAACCTGTCAAAAACAACAGAGTCTGCAAGGGGAACTTGGGGCCAAGTCTGGAAGAACTCAACATGGGGTTCAGCTCATGGGAACTCCTAGGCCAAGGGGACACAAGCAGAAGTTGCGTACTCGGACTGAGGGGCACAGGCGCAAATGTGCTGGCTGGCTGGTCACTTAGCACTGGAGGCCTCAACGGTTCATGGGGTACTTGCAGCAGAGGTAAAAGAAACACATCTGGGCCACTCTCAGTGTGGATCTTGTCTCCCCTTGAGTCCCTTGATGTGCAGGTACGTTTTTACAGCTGTGGTGTTCGGATGAAACACAAGCATGCTTTGGTGGGCGCAAGTGTCCAGCAGTCAGTATATTGGTGCACAGGTGCTTATGGATGATCTAGCGTCTTGCAAATTGACAGAAAGAGAGGGCTGACCTCCTAGAGCCTCAAGGACCTCCTCCTGTCGTGCTACTCCTTCGGTGTGCCCGACAGCTTGAAACATGAAATACTGAGTAGATGCTTTTGGTGCCTGCAGATGCAGGGGGATAGCTCCTTTACCCTAAAGTGCCTGGTTGTTGAAGTTCCTGAAAGGATGCACAGTTTCTGTACGAATCAGGTCAGTGAAATTGTCGCGGTTCCTGCAGAAAGGCAGGGTTTGGCATCAAGTAGTAGTAAAGTTCTCTGTTCTCGCAGTTACTGCTCTTATTTGTCCTTCCTTCAGTTCCCAGTAGACAAATCTGAATTCCTGGTGTCAGGGTTCCACCTAAATGCTGAGTTTAGGGGCATTAAGGGGAGTGTAAGGTAGCAGCCAATGGGCTACCTAATGCTGTAGTGACTACAATCCCTATATGACCACTTACTGGGAGAGTGGGCATAAACCTGACTCAGATTTTCTAGGTTCACCAAAAACAAGAGGGTGAAATCCTTCTTTGAGTGTCCAGTTCAGGTGACCCACCTTAGGGGTGTGCCTACCCTGATAGCGAACCAACCAACAAATCAAGTGCCAATACTGATAATTAATTACTATCTTTCATAATAAGTATGCAAGGATTGTGAAACAATGCACCTTTAGGCTTCTTAACTGAATTTGAATTGATATGTACAAACAGATCAGGGAAAAAACAATTTGAGGAAAAATGCAAAAACAGACAGATCAAATCACATGATATTCATACAAAACAATCCCTCATACTCACTCAACTTTTTCATACATTCTACACTCACACTATTTACAGACAAACAAAACAAGTCCTAAAGACCACCGGGGCTTGTTTCTATACTGTGGCTCATGGTCACACCAAAAAACAAACCTGAGCAAAAATCAATAAATTGCAACTTATTGTTATGCATATAACATGAAAATCAGTTAATTGAAACAACAATGTTAGAATTAAATAACAAACAGGCAACAAGCCTATGCAAATAAAACAAGCTTATTTTGGTGTTAGGAGCAAAAAAGGTCTACGCGTTTCAAACCCCCGCTGGTTCGGGATTCTCGTCAGGACCGGACCGAACAAAACTAACTCTTAGAAGAACACGTCTGTGGACTTCCTGAAAGGTATGTTATACAAATGAATTAAATATCTGCCACAAAGGGGGCATCTCCTGTCGGTGTTAATCGGGGGTTTCCCTGAAGCCGAAGATGTTCAGGACCTCTGTTATCCTCAGAACGCAGGGAACAAGTCGCAGGACGAACAGTGAACACTGCGTTTGGCGGGACGTTAGTTAGCGCTTTCCTAGGTAATCACACCGGCAAGCATTTCCGACAGGAGATGCCCCCTTTGTGCACCCATACACAATTGAGGGGTGCAACAGGGTGTCAAAGTGACACCCTGCCACCCTTCAATGTTTTCCCCCTTTTACCGAATCGGTATTTACCGATTCGGTAATTGCCATTCATTCCTATGGGCCTCCAGGCCAAAAGGAACGAATGGCAATTACCGAATCGGTAAATACCGATTCGGTAAATACCGATTTTTACAGATTCTGTAAAATTTACCAAAAAATTACCTACATACTATTTACCTATTCTTAAATACTGAATCGATAAAATTCGGTATTTAAGAATGGGTAAATAGTATTTACCTACATCTGGCCCTTAATGGCATTGCAAACCTCTTCCATATCGAAGGAGCATCAAGATTACTGATGTCGGATTGTGATAAGAATGGTAAGTTGCATTTTAGTAGGAAGTTGTCCAGTATGGAGTCATGAATATCTTGAGGTTTGTTATAGAGGTTTGAATAAAAGTTCTGAAATTGAGCAGCTATTTCCATAGCGGAGAGAAATAAAGGTCCATCTTATTTACGTAAAGCATGTATCTGGTTTTTATCTTTTTTGATTCATAAGCAATTAGCAAAAGTGCAGCCAGATTTGTTTGCAGAGCATTGGAAATACATTTTTTGTTTACAAATAAAACAACCTGTTCATTTTTCTTAGCAAAGTTCTCATATTCATAACATACATTTTATAAGTGCATTTTGACTTGAATGTCTGTAGATAATAAGAATCACCTTTTCAGTTTTGGAGATTTGCTGTTCTAGGCTATTAAGGTTTAAATTGAAAATGTTACTCTCATGTACCGCACTATAAATAGTCACTCCTCTGGTATAAGACTTAAAAGTATTCCAGTGAGTAATGTGAGGAGTATTCTCCAGTTGATTGTTATGTAAGGTATATGTTTGGGAATATCCTTGAGAGTTAAGGAAAAATAGATTAAGGCATGGTCTGAAACAGTTATGGTTTCTATTTGATGACTTGAAATTTAATGGCATAAGTTCCTAGAGGAAAGTAAGTAGTTAATACGAGAATATGTAGAATGAGCATCAGAATGAAAAGTGAAGTCCTTATCAGTGGGGTGATTGAGTCTCCAATGATCAACTAATTTAGTATGCTTTGAACAGGGCATATGACCTTGGGGGATGGAATCTAACAGACAAGATTCTATCTAAATGTGGATCAGATATCATGTCAAAGTATCCTCCTAATTTCCAATTAGCAACATTTCTTTGGCAACTGATTTAAAAATAATTAGGATCATCTCATGTATGAGCATAAATAATAAAGAAATGAAAGGGATATTTGTCAATTGATGTGAGAACATACACATATCGACCATCAGAATTGTTTTTGCAATGCACTATGGCAATTTGTTATTTACGCAAATATAGACAAACCATTTTTGCGGCCCTGTGCTGGTGATGAGACTAAAGTGCCAACGAACAATTCTGACATGCATGCAAGAATAGCACTATTAATGTGAGTTTCTTGTAAAAAGCATATATCTACTTTGCTATTATGTCAATAATCTAATATTTTCCTTCTCTTTTTTAGGGTGATGAAGGCCATTAACATTTAACAAAGCAATTTCTAAAGTCTAATTATTTGCCTCAGAGAAAAGAAGAAGGGGGAAAGAAGAAAAAAGAAAGTGGAAGACTGGAACTGAAAAAGAGAGGTGAATATAGGATGTAGCCCACATACAATAACAAGCAAAACAAACATGTAAAAACAAAACAGAAATATCCCTAAGGGGCGAAAACAGTAATTAAAATATTGAGACAGGAAACGTACAAGTGGAGATAGGGTGCCATGGTACCTGCTGAACAAAGAAAATACTTTCAATGGCAATGTGGCTAAATTCTATGTGTTGAGTACAGAAGCTTGAGAACCCCTTGTAACTGGAGCATGAAGATCCAAGTAAACAACCAGATCTGCAGGTGAAGTTAAAGACTTAGAAATGTCATTTTTCCATATCCTCATGACTGAAGGGTTGAACAGTCTATACTGGAAGGCTCTGTCACAAAGCAGAGGATGTAGATCAGAGAATTGTTTATGTAATGCTACAGTTTTTTAGCAAATTCTTAAGATACATATATTTCATTTAACCAAAAATGGAGGTTTAACTGTTCCAGAAGTGTGCGTGCTGAAAAGTCACCCTCACATAGAAAAACATGTCCAGATTGAAAGAAAAGTAGGTTAGGCCTAGGTTTGGGATCCATTGTGGGAGAAGGAGAACACACTTTGTCTCTTGTTGCCCTCACACACCTCGAGAGGCGTCATGCTTCATCTTTGGGTGTTTGCTCCACGTTGGGCCAGCACTGCAATGGCCAAGGGGTCCCCCAAAGGGTCGCTTTGGTGGATATCTTTTACGAGTACTGCCGTATAATGAATGTGGGTGTGCGAGGGAGTGGAAAATGGATCCTATGTGCACAGTATTTACAAAGGTGGCGTAAATAAGAGGCAGCGACAAAATTAAGACCAAGGAAACCTGGTATTAACATGGGGATTTCGAGGAGAAGTTTTTAATTTCTCCTTGTTTTTTCTGTTTCCATGTATGCTGCGTTGTGCAGCACACATAGAAACAGCAAAATGCCATTGATTATTTATGTGTAGGAAGGTGTCCCGTCCTGCACATAAACAATCATTTTGTAAAAAATTGTGTTTTGCAACTTCTTTGTGTGCTGCATTAAGCAGGACATATAGAAGTTACAACACACCATTTAAATATTGTTTATGTGCAGGAAGGGACTTTCCTGCACATAAACAATCTTCCTCTCAACCCTGACATCCTTGCACTGTGGTCCATGGGTGTCTGTGATGGCTCTAGCCTGCTAAATTTAGCACCAGCAAAGGGGAAAAGGCAGGGCTGCACAATATTGTTGTAAATATGGTGCAGCCCTGTGTTTCAGAAGTGGCAGAGTGCGGCGTTAAGCCAACAAGGCTAACGCCGCACTCCATCACTTCTGAGGAAATATGCCCCCAAGTATTTTAAATAAAAGCAAACCAAAATTCTTATTTCTTGCAAAAGAGCTACTGGGGTAACTAATACCTCATTGAGCATACTTGTAACAAATGGGCGGCAAAACCGGAAATGCTGTCACCTAGAGAGTCACTTCTGCATGCCTGGGTGAACTCAAACCAGTACAGATTTTGCTGTTCCATGATTGATGGCTCCAAAAGACCCTTGAAGACAGGAAAAGTACCTTCTATTGGCAAGCTTGGAGATGTGCTTGCAGCATACTTCTATCCTGTAGACCAGAGCGGTGGCACCAGCCCAGGGCTGATTTTTTAGACAAGACCTCCAAACATAATTTTCAGCGTTCTAGGGACCTCTGGACTCTGTGTATGTGACAAATGTCCAAATAACCAGCTATGCTTGACTGCAACATAAACTTTCTTTACCAGTTTTTCTTCAAACAACTTCCGGGAGTGCGCTTGAGTCTGCCGATCAACTCGGACTGTTGATCTGGAAGCTGTTGCTTGGTCACGCAATCTTTCTGAAGTGAAATCTCACCAGATATGTTTTTCTCCATTTTTCTTACACACCCATGCAATGTTCCTTTCTCAGGGATTCTGCTAGGCTCTAAAGTTCTCTCAGTAGGGATAGTCTGGGTAGGTTGCATAGTGTTGGTTTTGATTGAAAGACTCAAAGCTGTAAAAGATCTTTAAATGATAACTGCCACCTTCTTATTAATGATCATTCAGAGATTTTTTTCCTGAAATGTATGAACAATGAGAGGCTATGCAGGCAAGCTGGGAGCATACTGAAACCACCAGCTGGCACTTCCAATGAAACATATCGAGGAGATAAGATTGTGCAAGGACTAAGAGAAGAATGGTTTGTTTACTTTCCTTCAATCTTTAGCCAGCACATAGCACACTGATTTGTGTATGTGTGATTTGCCTGCTTCAGGAAGCTCCTGCACTACTCTTGAGGTCGGCCCTGTGCCCAACTCGCACATACCTAAGGCTTGTACTGATAGTCTGAAGCCCAGATGTACAAGACAGCTGAAGAGAGCCTTCAACTGGAAGGGGGAGTCTATATCCCCTAGGGAAAGCACATACTGCGTGTGGGTGGGAGACACATACTAAATTATCGATATTATTGGGATTGGGTATATGTGGCTTTACATATTTAAAGGTTTCTTTAGGGTCCACTCGACCCAAAGGAGCATTGTAATGCTTCATATTTCTTCATCAACAATGCAATAATGGTATTTACAATCTGAGGAGAGGAGGGATGTCGCTTTGGAATCATCAAATGTAGTTAATAGAGGAGAAGGCAAATCAATAGGTGTAAGGAGAGCACATTTATGATGAGGGCAGATTTCCGAGTGGCCTAATTAATTGTAGATTACATGTGTCTGTATGTAAGGGAGGAGTCACAACTTCTGTATGTAAGGGAGGAGCCACAACTTTATGAAGGAACTGGTAATAGACGTATTCTTCAGTATGTGATAAGGGCAGTTCACATGTGTCTGCAGTTCAAGAGGAGATCTACTCAAAAAGAACAATTAATGGACAATATGTTGAACAATGTCAAACATTCACCCCAATACAGAGATCTGGGCCTGAAGCCATAATTTATTTGCTCCCAGTGCCATCCCAGTTTGAACTCAGCCATATGCAAATCAGTCTTGACCCTGTTCCCCATGGGAACAGTCCAGCCCAAACTGCCAGGCCAGGTCCTTCCTGAACCAGAAACAAATATCCTGGGACCGATTTCGGGGTTTAACCCCTTATCAGCCATGCTAGCTTGAATCCAGTGTCATGGAGAGCACGGGATAAACGTCTGGGCATACTCGTACCACACAGCGTGACAAACTCAAAAGAGGATAGATACACCAGAGAACCTCTGCAAAAGAACGTAGAAACTTGGTAGGTTGAATAAACAGATGTGGAAATTGGATGCTGTACTTATGCAGACATCTGTCTGCATGTGATGTCAGTATTTCTGAGATGAAGGTTTGCCTTCTTGCATATTGCAATCCTACAGGCATAGAAAAATATATTTCAAAATGTTATTTTAAGAATTTTTGCACTTAGCAACATAGAATACCGGCAGATCTGAAGCTGTTGCGTGGAGTGCCTGTTGCCTTTGTCAGAAGTCTGTTTGAATGGGAGATATTTGAAGTGTGAAGGGCGGAAGACAAGCACAAATGAAGACAATGGGCAGGGCGCTGCATCTGGCCTGTGGAGACAAAAAAGAGAGAGTGTCTTTGTCCAGAAAAGAAGCTGTTTGGAGAAGGGACTTCTGGAAGGCTTGTATGCAGCTGAAAAAGTTGAAAAAAGGAAATAAGTTAGCAAGTTTCACTTTCACTGGAGAAGTGATTAGCTGTTACAATATGGAGATTTCTGAGCCTAAGTGCAGCATGCTGCTTGCAACAATTCCACAAATAGCTGGTGTGTACATTGAAAAATCTGCTTTCTTTGCGGTTGCAACCATCAACACAGCTGGCATGCTACTTGAAATTCACAACCAATCTGAGCTAATGGGGAGGTTCCCCCCTGTTTAAAAGAGCTACGCACTCAGCACTCTAAAAGAGGACAACTATGGAAATTGAAGAAAGTTGCTAGTTGATAACGCGGGGACACGTCGAGAGACGTCACCAGGCGCTCTATAAGCTCCTATAATAATAATAATAACATAGTGAACGAACCCAGGCAGCAGACAAAGCATACATCGAATGCACATGTGGCCTCATGTGTGTCTATTGTTAAATCCAGAAAGAACATACATTCAGTGGAAAATTAAAATACAGTAAAAATGTAAGAAACTCACACTGACAAATTAAGACTATAGTTTTGATTATTGGAGATGTCTTTATATCTTGTTCACATTCCACAGCCTCATACATATACAAATATTATCCTTTATATTGCTTTGAGGATTATTAGAAGTTCACATGATTCAAGTTACAAGAACATACCTCATTAACACATGACACTCACAGTTTTACTTCCGTCGGTTAATACACTGCTCTACTTCTTGAGACGCCTTCACTATTCCACCCAACATAATCAGTTAACCAAAAACAAATATAAGTACTTTAATGCCTACACTTAATTGGGTCATCTCTAGTACCCTCTTTCTCCTCATACATCTAGTTACTACTATTATAAATGAGCCATTCAGCCTCCCCACAGACTGTTGTGAACCATTGGCTTGAGTTTCTGCCAAGTTTTCTTATCTCCAAGCATGGCATCCCCTCTAAAACTCTTCTGGAGGCTTGTAATAGAGGAGTAACAATAACTTGTGCCCTAAGGTAACTATGACTTGCCCTCCAGCCATGCACAGTTTTCTCCTCAATATTTTTATTGCAAATTTTGCAGTGATATTATCAATATTGTCATAGAAGATGTCATCAGTGATTTAATATGTTGGGTAATGAGTAGTGCATGAGGAAGGCACAAACTATAGTTACCTTAGGGCACGAGTTATAGTTACTTGAGTTAACTATAACTGCTGATTTGTATGGTTTTGTGTGTGTAAAACCTGACCTAACTATAACGTCCCTGCAAGCTTTGGCTTTTTAACGAATTTCTATATTTTTTTTATATTGTTTTTCCTGATTATATCGTCTATATAAGCTTTGTTTTTCCAATTAATTTCAAAGTTTTTTTCATGCTATTACCTAACTATAACATCCCTGTAACCTTTGTTTTCTTCCTGTGAATTTAGACGGTTATGTAATGCGATTTTCTAACTATAATGACCCTGTGACTTGAGTGTGTGATTGAGTTGTGAGTGTGTTGTGGGTATGTGAGTGCATGTGTGACTGTCTGTGTGGGTCTGTGAGTGGCTGTCTAAGTGGGCGTGTGAGTGGTTCTCTGAGTCTCTGAGCGGGTGTGTGAGTGGCAGTATGAGTGTGTAAGTCAATATGTGAGTGCTTTTTAGGTTCTCTGAGTGATTGTATGAGTGGCTTCAGGGTACGTGAGTGATGGTTTTGTGGGTCTCTGTGGGTGTGTGAGTGGCTGTACAGGTGTGTGAGTGGGTGTATGAGTGGTGTTTTGAGTCTCTGAGTGGGTGTGTGAGTGGCTATAGGGATGTGTGAATGAATGTATTAGTGGTTTTGTGGGTGTGTAAGTGGGTATGTGAGTGAGTCTGTTTTAATTGTCATCTAGAAACGCTGCTACATTGTGGATTCACACATGGGTCCGCACTGACTGCTGCAGAGGATCTGTGGATCCTCGCACCCAAAAAACATTTTGGACAATTTCTTACCTACAAGGGGTCCCTCATATATCCCTCCTTCTTTATCATGGGGCAGACTACCTCTAGCCTGACCACTTATATCCTATTTACACTTTATCCCCCCCACCCGGAACCATGTCCTGATCGACAAAATGGATGCAACAACTTTTCTCTCACGTTGCAGCCAGCCAATCATGGCATTGCTGTTGAGGCTCAGGTCCATGTCTCAAGAGATATATAAATCTTTTTGTCTTTAATAACTCCAAACTTGCAGAACAGATTTACAGAAAATTACAAAGAGCACTCTTTCTGGAACAAGATCTAGGTTTCTGCAAAATTTGGTGTAATTCCATTCAGCATTTCGTGCTGTAGTCATGTCTAAAATCCCTATGGGCAATTGAATAGGGAAACCGTGTTATGGGACCTTCCGCCCCTCCCCCCACTTTTTCTTGACCGCTGCTTGACGAATCATCCCAAAACTTTCCAGACAGCAGTTGAAGTGACCTGAGATTTTATGCCATTGACAGAGTTCCAGCAACAGCAAGGGGTGGTAACAGAATATGTACTGTGAGACAGCTTTAATCCAGGTACATTCTGGAATTAGGCACTAAACTCCCTAATGGATTAAACACAAATAAGAAACTGTATGTATGCTTAGTGTATTGGAGGATTGATTAACTTAATTGTCTAAGACTGTTTGCTGTGTTTTCCGAGCCTTTGCGTAGTTCCTATTCAGAGTTTCCTTCTAATTTTGTGAATATGATATTTAGGTTATTTTATATTTTGTATCTTGCACATATGATTTAATTATTTTTTCTTTTGTGTTTTCCTATGTTTATACAGGTTTGAGGCCATTATCCTGACATGGCAGGAGTGCTAAGAAATTTCTCCTCTAATGGTTGCCCCTGATGAGCAACATGTAATGCAGGAGAGTTAAGATATCTAGTTTCTATTTTTTCTTCTTTTTCCTTCATTGACCTTTTCCTTTCTTCTTTGCTTGCCCACTTGGGCCTGACTGTAGGACTCTGGTGTACTACGTGCACTGTTGGAAATCCTATGTGGAACAATGATGGGGACATTAGGACAGATAACATATTATGCAGGATATGTCATGCCTATTTGAGCATTACCAACATGTTAGTCACATGGACAGATGTTATGTTATGTAAAACAATTTGTACCGCGCACGTACACCGAGACGGTTTCTTGGCGCTCAGATGCAGTTACAATGTTATTATCTGTGTATCATAGTAATCCATTTATGTTTTTTCAAGTACATTGGTTACTGTAATGTATTTCAAATTATTGGGCTCCTTATTTTATTATTATATTTTTGTGTTTGTTTGCCCACTGGGGCTTGATTGCTGCATTTCCATTTGGCATAACGTGTATAGGAGGGATCCAAATAGTTTTGGGGTACATAATTTACGATGTGTACATCTTATATTGGTTCTGACGTGTCTATGGGACATAAGTACAAGGACATTTTTTTGTACATGTATATGATTTTACCGCTTGTATGTTACAGCTATTCATTTATGATTATTGTCTACATCTCCAACATATTTATGTACTCAGAACAATTGAATTTTCCAACTGTATGATTCACAATTGTATATGCTGAGATAGGAACTAGGCTAAGATGGCCGCCATGTATATTACAGTCACATTTTTGGCCTGTTCTCTATGTCGATGTTTATTTGAACACATTTATTGGTGGTTGAAAGACACATGATTAATCTGTGACCAAGTCATTGTGGGCCTGATTTATAAGGCCCTACCGGTAATTTTACACCACTGGAACATCACTTTTTTGATATTCAAGTGGCGTAATGTGCCACTGACATAATTATAAGGCCATGTAAAGCCTTGTTACGTGGCTTTAAATGGCCTTATATGTATGAGCCCCTTTCATGCAGAAAACTGCATTACAGGGGCATTCCATGGGTGTCGCTGTGTGCCTTCCCAGCAACATCCATGGCTTTTTGACACAGATTTATGATAAATGCAAGTCTGAGGCTGTGAAATAAAATGTACGCCTCCCCAGGGGAGGCATAAGGGAGGCACAATGCAGAGAAATATCTTTATTTCTCCTCGTTTTTTCTCTTACTATGTGTGCGGCATTGTGCAGCAAGCATAGAAAGAGGAAAAAGCCACTTGTGATTGTTTTTGTGCAGGAAGGATTTCCTTCCTGTACAAAAAACGCAGCCCACCAGGTACCTCCAGTATGCGCTTGGGAGCTGAGTTGCAGAGAGGTGTTCAAAGGGCACGTCCCCTTTTTACAACACTCTGCAACGTAGCTCTGTGGCGCTTACTTGAGGTACTTGTTGGACTAGTTGGCCCCTAGAGGACCTCTGGATTGAAGAGGAATTAATTCCCCAACTTAAAATGCGCCTCAGGGCATGTTTGCACACATATCATCTCAAGCCCCACCCCCTACCTTCACCACTGTGCAAACACGCCCCGTAATGCGTTCTAAATTGGGGGTTTAAGTCCCCTTGCATACAGGGGGTCCATGGGGGCCAACTAGCCCACCAGGAATCTCCAGTATGCGCCAGGGGGGGGCGTTGCAGAGAGGTGTAAAAAGGGGCGTGGCCTCATTACGCCTCTGTGCAACGCAGCCCTCTGGAGCGTTTGCCGAGGAGGATATAATTCCCCTTGCATACGGGGGATCCCTGGGGGCCAACTAGCCCACCAGGAACCTCCAGTATGCGCCAGGGGGCTGCTTTGCAGAGCGGTGTAAAAAGGGGCGTGGGCTCATTACATCTCTCTGCAACGCAGCCCCCTGGCACGTTTGCAGAGGGGGAACTAATTCCCCTTGCATACTGGGGGTCCCTGGGGGCCAACTAGCCCACCAAGAACCTCCAGTATGTGCCAGGGGGCTGTAATGCAGAGAAGTGTAATGAGGCCATGCCCCTTTTTACACCTCTCTGCAATGCAGCCCCCTGGCACATTTGCAGAGGAGGAACTAACTCCCCTTGCATACTGGGGGTCCCTGGAGGCCACCTAACCCACCAGGAACCTCCAGAATTTGCTAGGGGGCTGTGTTGCAGAGAGGTGTGATGAGGCCATGCCCCTTTTTACACCTCTCTGAAAAACAGTCCCCTGGTGCGTTTGCACTGGAGGAACTAATTCCCCTTGCATACTGGGGGTCCCTGGGGGCCAACTAGCCCACCAGGAACCTCCAGTATGCACCACGGGGCTGTGTTGCAGAGAGGTGTAATGAGGCCACACACCTTTTTTTCACCTCTCTGCAACGCAGCCCCCTGGCACATTTGCAGAGGAGGAACTAACTCCCCTTGCATACTGGGGGTCCCTGGGGGCCAACTAGCCCACCAGTAACCTCCAGTATACACCAGGGGGCTGCATTGCAGAGAGGTGTAATGAGGCCATGCCCCTTTTTACACCTCTCTGCAGCGCAGCCCCCTGGCGCGTTTGCAGAGGGGGAACTAATTCCCCTTGCCTACTGGGGGTCCCTGGGGGCCAACTAGCCCACCAGGAACCTCCAGTATGCGCCAGGGGGCTGCGTTGCAGAGAGGTGTAATGAGGCCACGCCCCTTTTTACACCTCTCTGCAGCGCAGCCCCCTGGCACATTTGCAAAGGGGGAAATAATACCCCTTGCATACCGGAGGTCCCTGGGGGCAAACTTGCCCACCAGGAACCTCCAGTATGTGCTCAGGAAGGTATAGAGTACAGTACAGCATACAGTATAGAGTACCGTACAGAGTACTGTACTTCGTACCTCTGGATTTTTAAAAAAAGAATAATACTTTTTTGGGGCCTTGGGGGTCCTTGTGGGACCCCCTGAGGAGGCCTAGGGGGTCAGGGTGTTTCTACCCTGCTCCATTTGCGTGTTTTGGACGTTTGTTTCACTGCTTTCTTGTGCCTACCAAGGCACAAGATGGCTGCCAACACTTTCTGGTTTGGAGTGTTGACAGCCAATTAGCATGAAGCTCGTGCTCGGGAAGGTACAGAGTACAGTACAGAGTACGGTACTTCATCTATAGATATATCTATGATTTTACTTTTGATTTTCTCAGGAACCACTGAACGGATTTACACCATTTAATAAAAGGGTAATCTGCGAAACTTTTTGCCAAATTTGGTGTAATTCCGTTCAGCTGTTCGGGATGTAGCCCTGGCTAAAGGTCCTTTTTTCTCAGTCCCCGCTTCACGAATCAACCCCAAACTTTCAGCGTAGGAGCGGAGCAGAGCAGGCCATATTCTTGGAGAATGTTGCGTGAATTTGTCGACCAGCGCCAAAGTTATTCCAAATAGAATGTTGCGGATTTCCTATGGAAACTAGGTCCTAACTATAACCAACCAACCAACCAACCATGCGGGACTTGAATATCAGCAGTGCCCCGAGTGCCCTCACCTTGCATCAACCCAATGGGGTATTGTATATAGACTTACTGGGGGTTCTCAGCAGCACCCACTGTGGATTGATAGTTGTTGGCACTGCCAGTACCAGAGTGCTCAGCGGCACACGGCACAAGCCGGTTGGAGACCACACCCAGTTGGGCAGGACATTTTCTTCAACAAAGCAGGCAGATGTTCCCACAATCAGCTGTTGTCTGCTTTTCTTGCCAGTGATCAAGGACGACCCAGTCTGAAACATGTTTGGCGCTTGATTTAGATGAAGGTTCAATCAATCAATCATCGCATTTATATAGAGCACTACTTACCCAGAGGGTCTCAAGGCGCTGGGGGAGGGGGTCCGCTACTGTTCGAACAGCCAGGTCTTGAGTTGCTTCCTGAAGGCGAGGTGGTCCTGGGTCAGGCGGAGGTGGGTGGGGAGGGAGTTCCATGTCTTGGCGGCGAGGTAGGAGAAGGGCCGACCCCCTATGGTGGCTCTTCGGATGCGGGGGACAGCGGCGAGGACGTGGCTGGTCGATCGAAGCTGGCGTTTGGGAGCGTAGAAGTTGAGGCGGCTGTTGAGGCATCCTGGGCCTTGGTTGTGTAGGGCTTTGTGTGTGTGGGTGAGGAGACGGAAGGTGATTCTCTTGTTGACCGGGAGCCAGTGCAGGTCTCTCAGGTGTCCGGAGATGTGGCTGCGACGGGGGATGTCCAGGATGAGTCGTCCTGAGGCGTTCTGGATCCGCTGGAGTCTCTTCTGGAGTTTGGCGGTGGTTCCGGCGTAGAGGGAGTTGCTGCAGTCCAGGCGGCTGGTGACGAGGGCCTGGGTGACCGTCTTCCTGGTCTCGGTGGGGATCCACCGGAAGATCTTACGTAGCATGCGCAGGATGTTGAAGCACGACGAGGAGACAGCGTTGACTTGTCTGGTCATGGAGAGGGAGGAGTCCAGGATAAAGCCCAGGTTGAGTGCGTGGTCTGTTGGTTAGGGTGCGCTGCCTAGGGCGGGGGGCCACCAGGAGTCGTCCCAAGCGCCGGGTGAGGATCCCAGGATGAGGACTTCCGTCTTGTCTGAGTTCAGTTTCAGGCGGCTGTTCTTCATCCATTCGGCTACCTCTTTCATCCCTTCGTGAAGGTTGGCTCTGGCGGTGGCAGGGTCGTTGGCGAGGGAGAGGATCAGCTGGGTGTCGTCAGCGTAGGAGATGATGTTGAGGTTGTGCTGGCGTGCGATGTCTGCGAGGGGGCTCATGTAGACGTTGAAGAGGGTTGGACTGAGCAAGGAGCCTTGAGGAACGCCGCAGATGACTTCGGTGGCTTCAGATCTGAACGGAGGGAGGCGGACTCTCTGTGTTCTTCCGGCGAGGAAGGAGATGATCCACTCCAGTGCCTTCTCCTGGACTCCGACGTTGCTGAGGCGTTGTACTAGGGTACGGTGGCAGACAGTGTCGAAGGCCGCGGAGAGGTCGAGGAGGATGAGGGTCGCTGTTTTTCCATTGTCGAGCAGCGCTCGGATGTCATCGGTGGCTGCGATCAGGGCGGTCTCGGTGCTGTGGTTGGCCCGGAAGCCAGACTGCGAGGGGTCGAGGGATCCGTTTGTCTCGAGGAAGGCGGCCATCTGCTTGTTGACGGTCTTCTCGATGACTTTTGCAGGAAACGGGAGCAGTGAGATGGGGCGGTAGTTCTTGAGGTCGGTGGGGTCGGCCGATGGCTTCTTGAGTAGGGCGCTGAGTTCGGCGTGCTTCCAGCTCTCCGGGAAGGTCGCGGTGTCGAAGGAGGTGCTGATGATGTCCCGCAGGTGGGGTGCGATGACAACGTCGGCCTTGTTGAAGACGTGGTGAGGGCAGGGGTCGGTCGGAGATCCGGAGTGGATGGAGTTCATCGTGCGGACGGTGTCTTCGGTGCTGATCGGAGTCCAGGCGCGGAGGGTGGTGGTGGGGGGCGGTGGTTCGGTCGTGGCGTTCGTCGGTTGAGTGCTGAAGCTGTTGTGTATGTCCGCGATCTTGTTGGGGCCAGCTTCACTGTTGCCGGCATGATGGAGGAGCAACTCCCCCGGGTGTGGTGTTTCTTCAGAGGGCAACCTTGTGTGAAATATATTTAGCGGCCAGCCCGGTTGCAGAAACTCCCCGCCGTGATTTCATCGGTTCCAGGGTCCTTGGTAACGAAGATTCGATAGGACCGGGGGGCCCAACCATGCAGGACTTGAATATCAGCAGTGCCCCGAGTGCCCTCGCCTTGCATCAACCCACTGGGGTATTGTATATAGATTTACTGGGGACGCTCAGTAGCACCCACTGTGGATTGATAGTTGTTGGAACTGCCAGTACCAGAGTGCTCAGCGGCACACAGCACAAGCCGGTTGGAGACCACGCCCAGTTGGGCGGGACATTTTCTTCAATAAAGCAGGCAGGTGTTCCCACAATCAGCTGTTGTCTGCCTTTCTTGCCAGTAATCAAGGACGACCCAGTCCGAAACATGTTTGGCGCTTGATTTAGATGAAGGTTGGGACCAGCTTCACTGTTGCCGGCATGATGGAGGAGCAACTCCCCCGGGTGTGGTGTTTCTTCAGAGGGCAACCTTGTGTGAAATATATTTAGCGGCCAGCCCGGTTGCAGAAACTCCCCGCCGTGATTTCATCGGTTCCAGGGTCCTTGGTAACAAAGATTCGATAGGACCGGGGGGCCCAACCATGCAGGACTTGAATATCAGCAGTGCCACGAGTGCCCTCGCCTTGCATCAACCCACTGGGGTATTGTATATAGATTTACTGGGGACGCTCAGTAGCACCCACTGTGCATTGATAGCTGTTGGGACTGCCAGTACCAGAGTGCTCAGCGGCACACCGCACAAACCGGTTGGAGACCACGCCCAGTTGGGCGGGACATCTTCTTCAATAAAGCAGGCAGGTGTTCCCACAATCAGCTGCTGTCTGCCTTCCTTGCCAGTGATCAAGGATGACCCAGTCTGAAACATGTTTGGCGCTTGATTTAGATGAAGGTTGGGGTGAGCTTCACTGTTGCCGCATGATGGAGGAGCAACACCCCCAGGTGTGGTGTTTCCTCAGAGGCAACCTTGTGTGAAATATATATATATATATATATATATATATATATATATATATATATATATATATATATATATAGGTGTGGTGTTTCCTCAGAGGCAACCTTGTGTGACACCGTGGGATCAATATCAAAGAAAAGTGTTCTTTATTCCATTAGGATGGTTTGACGCGTTTCGGCGGCAAAACCACCTTGCTCACAACAGTTAAACATACAGTGAAAGTGCTATATATACAAACAGGAGTAATTGGCTTGGTGGTGAGTGCGTGTGTTGCCATGGCGACTTCCCAACTCATGGTCATGGAAGAGCTATGTCTTGCTACATGTGATGAGTCATGTTCACTCATGAAGTCTTTCTTCTGAGTTTGTGCATTATTCAACATATTGTTTGTTATTTTCACACAATAGTAAAAACATGTTCTGTACTAAGCATTGGGTGTATTTTGCAAATTCACGATCCGCGAATTTGCGGATTTGCGAATTTGCGATCCACAAAATTTGCGAATTTGTGCAAATTTGCGGATTTTTGGTTTTTTGCGTGTTCGCTGGGTTTTTTGCGTGTTCGCGGGTTTTTTTGCGTGTTCGCCGGGCTTTTTGCGTCTTCGCGAGCCGCTTGCATAGCGAAGTTACCCATGCAGTCCTTTATGGGAGAGGGAGAGAGAGATAGATAGATAGATCTCTGAAGGGCCAGATTCCTGAGTTGCCCCAACAGAACATACAGCTTTTTATTTTTAGCAAAATGCATATGAAAATTGTGCTGTAAAGGTCTCTTTTAGTTTAACCCCTCCTGACAACTCAAAATGGGTGTATTTGCCATCCTCTCCCTTCTTCCTGTTTTTTATATCTGTAAGTGCTTCCTGATGAGGTTTAATTCCTTGGACAGGTGCCTCGTTGCCTACTTGTAACTATTCTCTGACCCTGCTTCAAGGGTCAGAGCAGGGTCAGAGAATAGTTGCAAGTAGGCAACGAGGCGCCAGGAAGCAATTAGCAGCAGGTGTCCAAGTTGAAGTTAATTTCTTTGTAACCCTTTTGTAAAAGGTTACAAAGAAATTAGGTTCAACTTTTGCACCTGCTGCTGTAACCCTTGCATGGCTGAAAATTCGTCCCCGCTGATTCGCGGATTTTACCGCGATTTCGCGAGATTCGTAGATCGCGAAATCGCGGAAAATCCGCAAATTCGCCCGCGAAACGGATTTTACGCCCACCCTTATTCTGTACTTAGTGCAAGAAACAAATTGCAACATTTGTGATACATGTTAATTATCACATTATATAACAATTAAATATTAACACCATGGAACCGATAGATATTGTACGGCTTGGTACAAAATGAAAAAAGTGCATTTTAACAAAACAGTGCAGTGCATTTTAACAAAAACCTAAGTAACTAGGCATACCGTGTGTGCGGTGTACTAGTTGTTTGTTGCCCAAATGTCCATGAGTGAGTGCTGATATGGTTTGTCATCGTGTCAATGTCGAGTTAGTTATGTTGGCACGTAACTGCTCATTCAGTCACGTTCTACTCGGACCGTAGTTAACATTTGAGAGACTAGTGCCCTTTAGGATTGTGCCTACAGTCGGGATGACATATATTTGGGAGCAGGGTCATCCCTGGCGCTATGGTGCGACCTACGTCCTTATTAGTGTGCAGCTGGGGTTAAGTCTAGAGTGCCTAAGGATTGCCTACGCACTGAAGGACTCGCAAGTGCGTCTAGTGACGCCCATGTGGGCCTGTCAGTTGCACTTAATTACATAGGGTGGGATTGTGTTTATGCCTATAGCTCTGGTAAAGCTGAAACTATGTGCATTAGCACTACACTTCGTTGTTCAGGTTGTGAGGGCAACGAAATAGATTTATGAAAATTTTTTAGATAAAGATAGTGCATTAACATGATAAATTCAATTAGCAACTACCACCTAGTAGTGAAGTGAATGTGTGTGAATAATATAAGTTTGAAAAGGGGAATTACTCCTAGTGAAGTTGGTATTTCTACCACACTTGGGTTAGAACTGTTTTGGAGGAGTGGGTTTGCAATGGGTGGGCTGCATAGAGTCTAAATAGAAGAATTTAGAGATGGACACTCAATGCTTCATCTGTGTTCAGGCCATTAGGGGTCTTAGAATCAAGTAAGAGGATATATCTCGAATCTAGCCTCTGATGTTTTTCTTCACACTGTCTATCACAAAGTATTGGATGTTTTCTGTTCTACCTCCGTGATGAGTGTTAATGTGTCGTGCAACAGGATAGGCGGGGTCATCATTACTGATTGCCCTTAGATGTTGAAGGATCTTTACATGGGCACGATGCCAACATATTTTTTGTTGCAGCTACATTGTAAGACATAAACTGCAAAATCTGTTTTGCTTGTGAAGTTTTCTCGTATGTCTAGAGGTGTTTTCCTGAGTGGAAGCTGGACTTTGTTAGTGTTTACACCGTATCTGCAGGCTTTGCACTTTGTGCATTTGTAGTAAGCATGGGCGAATTTTGTGAATTCGCGATCCGCTAATTTGCGGATTTGCGAATTCGCGATCCGCAAAATTTGCGAATATGTGCGAATTTGCGGATTTTTTTATTTTTGCGCGTTTGCAGGTGTTCGCGGGTGTTCGCAGGGTGCTTTGCGTGTCCGCTGGTTTTTTTTTTGCCTGGTTAATCACTGCCACCCTCTCATTTTTTATGCCCTTCTGCCCTCTGTACCACTCGTTTCTGTGCCCTTCTGCCCTCTGCCCCACTCATTTTTTGTCCCCTTCTGCCCTCTATCTCACTTTTGTGCCCTTCTGTCCTCAGCCCCACTTAGAATGGCGCCGGCAGCTGTCAGCGCCATTATAAAATAGCTACAAAGAGCTTCAACAGGAAGCACTAATAGATAAAGTAAAGCAGGTGCTTGAGTTGAAGGTCAAATTAAGTTACACAATCATTAATCACCCCAAGAATGGGCTGTGACGTATGCCCGGGGGGGACATTGGGAATTATAGTTCCTTACAGACCCGCACGTCAAAAATGTCCGTAATGCAATGAACTATGTAATTTATACGATTAAGTATAAATGGTCAAGGCACGGATGTGCAGTAATGGCAAACAAGTACAATGCAATTTATGTATTGGGTTCATGGTAAAAAGTATGGTTGATAATGAAATAACATATTCCAAGATGTCTGCCATGTTGTTTGCAAATGCCGTTTTCGATCTCAAGCAAATGTAAAAGACATAAAAGAGGGCATTACTTTCCCCTTCTCATACTATTGTGCATTTTGTTTGTGACTGCATTGTTAAATGGTGCGCATTGTCACTTCGTTAACAGATAAGATGTGGCCTTGTGATATATGCTGGAGTATGAGTGTCAGAGACATCAACTGGCAGTGAACAGCAGTGAGCATCATGTTAGTGTGCATTCCTAGATGTGTGCTGTGCACAACAAATAACTTGTAACATCTACACGACTGACACCAATGTATAATTGTAGTTGTACTTCAAAGCCCAACATGGTGGATGTCAGGAGCTGGTGGTTGCCCTTGCAAAAGGACATATTGGACTTTGTATCTGTGGTGTTCCATGAAATAAACTCCATATGTGACTGAGACAACATGTTTTTATGCATAGCTATCTTACCTACAAGCACGTAAGTGTGCATACAGAAAGTTTTATGTGTGTTTACAGGGAGGCACAGGACTAGGTATTTGGCTGTGTCAACGCAACATGGAGCATGACTATCAACAATGCATGTTTCCATGCATCATCTGATGATTGCATAAATGTGGCATATGCAGAAAGTACATGGACTAGTTAAACATGGTAGATTCATTTTCCAGTTTGGAGTTTTGATTGCATTTGATGTTTGTGAGTATGGCACTATACTGAACCTACGTCTCTGTCTCCCTTGCAGCATCTACCAAGGGCAGGGAAGGACTGGGGCCTGACAGTGTTGGGGAAGCTACTGGCATGACTGGGACACAGTATTTCATTGACACTGAGGGGACCAGTGCCTCGGAGGTGGACAGGAGTGCCCTGGAGGATTCACTGCAGGAAACACCAACCTCCACATTCTCCCAGTCCAGTGGTGACTCCTCAATGTTGGGGGCACCTGAAGTTCCAGATCTTCCTTTTCTTCCGCCACACCTCGTTCAGTGCCCACCCTCCCGGATGCTCCCCCAAGTTCTGTCCGTGCCCACTGCCCTAAGAAAGGTAGAGTCTCCTTCCCCCCAGGCACTGCTGTCCCAGCCCCTGTCTTCCCTGTCTTCCCTGCTGCCCTCAGTGTGGAGGCCGTAGATATTTTGCGCCAGCTGTGTGTAGGTCAGATTGCTCCCCTGAATGCCCTCCAGGATCATGGCAACAAGTTGCCACAGGTTGTTGCGTTCCTTGAGGGCATTCATTCGGACATGGGTGACCTACACAGAACTGTCCAGTCTTTGTCCTCAACAGTGACAGCAGCCATTCAGCTGTCCCAAGCTCCCAGTCCAGCACCTGTCCCCTCAGCAACCACCCTGCCAGTGGCCTCACCTGATGAGAGTACACACATGCCAGAGCCCTCAGGCACCTAGTCACCCACACGCAGCATACTGCAGCAGCAGTCTACGCGTACCAGACACCATACACCATCACCACAAGACAAAATGAGCACAACTGACCGCAAAACAAAAAGCTCCTCACAGGACACTCAGGGACATAGGGCAAAGAACCATGCATCCACATTACATTCCCCCAAATCATCACCATCCAAGAGCACTTCCATCCCCACTGATCCCAAAGACACACAAACACTTGCCCTGTCTGCTGTGAACCTGGTGCCTGCCACAACTAAGTCCAAAGACATTCCAAATGCAGATTCACCCAAAACATCAACTCCCACCCACACCCCTGTGAAGCAGGGACAAGAGAGCAAAATGTGGGGTTTACCTCAGAAACAGGGGATGCAGGGGAAAAGGCAAGGCCACACCCAGTGTACCACCAGGTCCATCAAATACCCACAGGGAGAGCCACCAGCACCTGCTACACCTTTGGGGAAGAGTGAGGCTGTAGTGCCCATCTCACTTTCCACTCTAGCCAAGACACTTGTGGGCTATCGGATCCCCAAGCATTTGAGACCCAGCCCTCAACATTCACCCTCAGCCACTGATCATTCACACAGCATGTTACTACCTCCAAGTGCCACCACTCCACCAGGTCCAAGCAGCCCTCAGGCTCCCACATCCACGGATCCCTCTACCTCAGCCAATTCTCTCCCTCCCCGGTCCAGTCAACCAACTGGCCCTGACAATCAGCCCACTCCCAGTTCAACTTCAAGCCAAAGTTGAAGTCAAGTCCCTCTCCCCACACCATTTCTCCCACAAAGGTGCCTGAACTGCCCATTCAAAGCCCCTGAACTGTGATGATTCCCGTAGCAGGGGACTGTGTTACCAATTTTATGTGCAAGTTCTCATATACACATGTGCAGGCTAGAAATTTGGACTGAGCAATGGCCTTGATGTTTTGCACTTTTTTTTTTGAAGACCTTTATTGTACATGAGTAGGAATACACAATGTAGGGCCTACAACCCCCAGGGCTGGCCGCAACGGTAATACAATCTATATGGCAGTATACTGAGCACACAGCCTTAGAGCCGACAACCCAGGGGGTCCGGCGGCGGATGAAAATATCTTGCAACATGATGGTAAGAATGTAAATATACGAGAGGACTTAGGTCTAAGATTTTTCTCTTTTTTAAAACAAATAACAAACCCCACATTAAAATAAAACCACGGTAAGCATGTTCAGTTCCTCAAAGGTGACAAAACAACTGTCAGGTCTGCAGCTGTACTAACATTGGTGTTGTGACTAAAAACCCAATCTCACAGTATGAAGCATGATAAGCAGTTGGACGGGGTCTATCACAGCCAAAGGAGTTCCACGTTAGCTTATGTAAACCTCAGATCAAACCTGTGAATCAGAAAGACCACTCATCCGGGTCAACTCGTGGTGGCTCACATATGTCTCCCCAAAATTTGTACCAGGCCCCCCAGATTTTCCCCCATTTTTCGGGGCAACCCCGGTGGACAAATACCGCCTTTTCAGCCACCATCGATTCGTCCATGTCCTTACACCAGTCTAGCAATGTAGGCAGTACGCTAGATCCCCATAGTCTGGCAATATTCCGTTTTGCCACTAACATCCCCAATATGGCCCAATCTTGTTGACGGTGGGTCAAATCCTCCGCATCCCAGATGTTTAGCAGGCAGCGACGTGGGTTGGGCATTAATGAAATAGTCGTGGATTGAGAAATGGTTCGCATCACCCCTGCCCAGTACGTGGCCACCCGGCTACATTCCCAAATGGTATGGAAGAATGTCCCTCTCTCTCCACAGCCGCACAGGCAATATTCGTGGGGGGCCCTCCCTATTTTGTAAAGGACCGTTCTGGTGTAGTATTTTTAACTGAACTAGTTTAAGTCTGGATGGGATCGCTGATTCTCGGGGCGACGAGAGAGCCTCTTGCCATTCCGAGTCATCAAGGTCGCCAATTTCGCCCACCCAAGTCAGGCGCAATTTGGATAGCATGTCAGGTAGGTTGTTGACCAGTTTCCTATATGTGTAGGACGTCGCTTTGTGGGACATATGTTCTGTTAGCAGCCTATCTTCCAACGGAGTGGACTCTTGTAGTTTCGTACCCACCGGGATGACCGACAGAAGTGAATGACGGATCTGCATATATCTATAACACTCAGACTGGGCCATTTCGTGTTTGGTTTGTAAATAAGTGAAGTCCACTATGTTGTTTTTCCTCCAGAGATCTCCCACCACCGAAATGCCTATGGCGTCCCATGCCCGAAACCCCTTGCTATCTCCCACGAAGCCTAGTCTGTGTGAGTCCCACAGGGGTGTCATTTGCGTGATAGTGTCTGCGCACTGAAGGTGTCTATGTGCCTTATACCAGAGTTGGACCGTGTGACGGTTCGGACCGATATAGGGTTCTTAAAAGTCCCCTGGACTCGATATTCTGCCTGTCCGCCATAAAGGCGGGCTCGGTCTGCGGGGCGTGTAACCAGTAATTAATTTGCTTAAGGTGGGCAGCCCAGTAATATGATTCGATATCAGGGAGTGATATGCCCCCATCATACCAATCTTTTACCAGTTTGCAATGTGCAATTCGTGCCGGTTTCCCGTCCCACAACAAAGTAGAAACCGCAGCTGCGATGGCTCTGAAGTAGGAAGAGGGAACCGGGAATGGTGTGTTCTCGAGTAGGTAGAGAAAACGAGGCAATGCCATCATTTTAAACAGTGCAGCCTTGCCAGGGAGGGTGAGAGGGAGGGAACGCCACACCTTTACATCCCGAGTACACCTTTCCAGTGCGGGTCTCAAGTTCAGGGCGTGGAATTCGTCCGGGTTGGATGATACCTGGATTCCTAAATATTTAAAAGGGGTGTCAGTGTAACGCAGCGGACAGTCCGCAGGGAGGGAAGGCGGGCTGCCGGCGAGAACGTACAGGACTGATTTGGTCCAATTAATACTATATCCTGAAACCCTCCCAAACTTTTCACAAACATTCAGAATTTCTAGGATTGACTTTTTGGGGGAGGTGAGGTAAAGAAGGACATCGTCCACATAGAGAGATATACTATCTTCCCAGGACGGCGACCACCTGAAACCTTTGATGGATGGTTCCCACCGAATCCAGATTGCCAGTGGCTCAAAGATCAGGGTGAACAGCAAGGGGGACAACGGGCAGCCCAGCCGCGTCCCACGGCCAAGCGGGAAATCCCTGGAGACGTGGCCATTTACTGCTATCTGGGCCAGGGGCCCGGCATAGAGCAGGCTGACCCACGCACAGAACTTGGGGCCGAAGCCCTTGTGACGGAGCACGGAAAATAAATAAGGCCATTCGACGGTGTCGAACGCCATAGTGGCGTCTAGGGAGAGAAGCACTGCCGGCTCCTGTATGTACTCCCGGCGGGCCAGTACCGCCTGTAGACGGCACAAATTATGAGAGGTGTTACGCGTCGGCATAAAGCCCGATTGGTCCGGGTGTACCAAAGTAGCAAGGTGGGGAGCCAAGCGCTGTGAGAGTAATTTGGCAAGGATCTTAGGTTCAGCGTTTAGCAAGGAAATGGGACTGTAGGAGCTGCATGCTTCCGGGGCTTTACCAGGTTTGTGGATCGGGACGATCGTGGCAAGGCATTGATCTTTAGGTAGCATACCCATGTGAAGGCTATCCTCGAACATTTTAAGCAGATGGGGGTAGTTATGGAAGCAGTGTGCTTGTACAGTTCTACCGGGAGACCGTTGGGACCCAGAGCCTTGCCGGACACCAGTGCGTTAGTCGTCTCCCGTACCTCCTCCACAGTGATGTCTGCATCCAGCAGGAGTGCCGCCTCTGGTGAGAGGCAAGGGATTAAGTAATTGAGAATAACAATATCCAGGCAATCAGAAATAGTATCAAACTGGCAGAAAAACACACACAAAAAGTAATGCAAAAGTATATAAACACAAGTAAAAGAAAGCAAGATAACCATTAATTATAATCACATATAAAATTTAATACCATGGATACACATTAATAAAAATTATTACATTATTAATAATAAGATAAAAAACTTAATATTTAGAGAAAACAGATAAACTAGTCTCTTTATCGTAACAGACGTGGTGGGAACAATGATGGCTCCCACAGCTGATGGTTCGGGTCAACGCGTTTCGACACTGAGTGCCTTCATCAGGACCTTAACAGCATATTATCAGCACATATCTGATTATATCTGAGGATCTCTCTTAATTGGATTCTTCTGGATAAAAAGGGTTCACACGATTAAAAGGCAAAGCCACGAAGTGTTTATTCAAATCACTTCAAAAATAGGAACATTAAGTGCCCACTGATGTTTTAAGGAATCTTCAATATTCAATCTTGTCCTTACCATAAACGAACAGTTCTCTAAGTCTTCATGTGGGCGTGCTCTCGTGAGCTCCCAAAACATACAGGATGGTGGACTACAGCGTACGTTTCTTTCCCCCAATGTATGCTGCATAGTTTGTATCCCCTGTTTGCAGGAATCTGAACGTTCTATGTTTCAGTTGAGAAGCAGCTGGATTCTCACACGAAATTAATGGATTCGGAAAACGTGGCGCTGTGTCACAACAGCGATCCGGTCTGATTAACGGCGGCAAGAGTATTCAAGGCACGAAAGATAAGGCAAGGGATTGTCAGTTGTGCAATGACCCTGCCCGCCCTCTCCTTTTTATCGAGCCAGCCCAGCATCTTTCCAGCCTTATCGCCTAATTAGTATATCCTATGACGGGTGGCCTGAATTGTAGTCTGCACCATTTCCCTCTGGTAGGACATCCACTCAACCTGTCGCAGCCGGACTGTCTGAGCGGCTCCCGGGGACGGGTGGACCTCCTGGTCGGCAATGGCCTCCTCAAGAGCCCCTTCAAGGGTGCTAAGTTCTCGATTCCGGGTCCGTCTGTGAGCGACAATGGATGCAATTGCCTGCCCGCGTATGACAGTTTTATACGCTACTCATAGGATACCATGGGAGCGCACGGAGCCTAAGTTCTCCTAAAAGTAGTGTTTAGCAGTTTTATAAAGGGTTTTCCTCAAAGGAGCGCTCTGCGGGTAGCCCGTGTGAATGGGAAAGATGCGATTTCTATGGGAGCGGGGATTTGTGTATGTGAGTTGGAGCGGAGAGTGGTCAGATATTCCCCTGGGGCGGATCTCAACTTCCTCAACGCCATGTAGTGTCCCAGGGCGTCTAGTAGTCCAGCGAGTCGCCCACCTCCCTGCACCGTTGTGTTATGTGGGTGTCTATCCATCTCATGGTCTAGGACATCATTAAGGTCTCCTCCTATTATTAGTGTCACTGTCGGTAAAGATAAGAGGAAGGTAGCAAGGGCCGTGTGTGCTGTAGCATGCAGGCCGGGAGGGACATACACAGACACAAAGTTATACAATTGGCCCTCCCACTGTATCGTCGCAGCTGCAAAACGTCCCTGATCATCAATTTTTGTCTGTTGACATACCATTGGAAATCTTTTCCGAATAAGTATCCCTGTCCCTCTAGAGCCAGAGGAGAAGTCAGCATGTGCAAGGAACCTATACCCCCATCTATCCATTGCCTTCGAGGTCAAGCCAACTAGGTGAGTTTCCTGTAATAGGACTATCGCCGGCTTGCAGCGCTTCAAGTATTGTAGTACTAGGCCCCTCTTCACCCTGTCGCCCAATCCCCTAACGTTCCACGTGAGGGCTGTGAAGGTCGATGTGCGAGAAGAATGTGGTGTAAGGTCCTCAGGTGTGTCCATCTCTTGTGCTGCCATTTAAATGTGTGCGTGTTTTCGAAAAAGTCAATAGGGGACGGGCCCCGCTGCGTACCTTTATCCAGAGACCTGTCTCCCTCGTGTGGTGTAGAACAGGCCGTGTTTTGGTGCGATTAACAAAAACTAGAACAATGAAACAAACCCCCCCCCCCCTACCCCCTCCCTGCTGCGCGGGCCTGATACCGCCCGCCACCCCAACTTAGCAGAGCGCTTAGTCTCAGCCCGACCCAATGTACTTGCTTGCAAGGGGTAAGTAGCTCTGCGACCTCACAAGCAGCTCCAAGTGACCTCCTCCGCCCAGCACGGAGCGACTGCAAACTTTACATTGTCAATGTTGCAAGGGGTTGTCGATCAAGGACCGTGATCGCAGGAGTCTACTCATCTGTGTGCTCTCCGTCCTCCAGGCCTGACTCCGCAAATAGATCCTGGCTGTGACCCTGAGTTGTCTGGTGATCTGTTTGAGTGACCGGTCTCTGGCCACGTTGACCCCTGTCATTTCGCCGCTGAGCCTCCACTCGTCTCCAACCATCCAGCCAGTCTCTTGCCACCTCCGGGGTGTCGAAGAACCACGCCTTATGATTATCCACGATTCGCAGTCTTGCCGGGAAAAACATGGAATAGGGTATCTCTTTGGCCCGCAGGGCTTTTTTGATGTCGGTGAAGGTCTTCTGTCGCCGGGCCACCTCAGCCGTATAGTCTGGGAAGAAGGCAAGAGTGGAGTTCAGTACTTTAACAGGTGCAGAGACCCTGGCCGTTTGTAGTATGGCATCTCTATCACGGAAGTTAAAGAGTCTAGCCAGCACTGGTCGCGGGTGCGCCCCTTGTTTAGGCTTCCCCCCGGGAACCCTGTGCGCTCTTTCGACAGAAAAGAAATGGGAGAGGCCCTTTGGTTGGAGCTTCGTCCTGATTAAGTCCTCCACATATAGATCCATGGATTGCTTGCCCTCCGACTCTAGAATGCCTAAAATTCGGACGTTATTTCTTCTGGAGCGTCCTTCCTGATCGTCCAGTCGCTCCTGTAGTTTTCTGGTGACCGCCTCCATGCGTTCTGCCGCAAGTTGCAGCTCCGAAGTGTCTTCCACTAATGATTTGGTGACTACTTCCACCTGCGCCACACGTTCCATCATCTTGTGGAGGTCTGCCCTCAGTAGGCCAACGTCCGTCGAGATAGACCCTACTGTCGTCTGGACGCTGGAGAGCATCCGCATCAGATCCTCTAATGTTACTTTTTTGGAGCCATCTCCCTCTGTACTCTTGTCCGTAGATGTGCGACCTTCCGGGTGTTTCACGGCGTTCTTCTCAAAGGCGTACTTCTCCAACTTAGATTGCGCCGCAGTTTGCTTGGGCCCCCGTCCCGCCATAACGCTTGTAGTCTGGCTCGTGAATACGCCCGTGCCCCAATCGCAGAGTGTGGCCGTAGGTATTCCAGGCTAGGTTGTGGAGATGTGGTAGTAAATATGGCGGTAGCAAAATGGCGTCGCCGTTCAGGGTCACTATTCCGCCGTAAGGGTCATCAGTGATAGGAATGAACGTGAGGAGTTCGCTGGCTTACACACCACTGGCCGGTCGCCAGCTTCCCTTGTCTGCCTTCCAGGCTGTTGTCTCTCGGCTGCACTGCCCACCTCAAGCCCCTGTAGAGTCTCGGGCTCCGTGATGAATGCGGGGCCTCTCCAGCGCCCGCAGCGCCGCACCAGGCACGGCAACGCGGTCCTCAGGGGGGCGCTGTGTAGTTCGCTCTGTGTATCAGGGTCCGGGCCCCTAGCTCAGGCTGACAGGAGGATCCGATTCTGGGAGCAGGTGGGGGCAGGCGCCGTTGTTGCGCTCGTCGCACACCACCCGCACAGCAACACGGCAGACCTCCCGGCACAGGGGCTCGTTATCAGTGGGGTTGCAGCTCTCCTCACTCCTGGGCGGCAGTGCCGTTGGGCGAAAGGTGTCTCCAGGCCGACCCACCTCTGATCCCGCTCCCGACAGCCAGCAGTAAGGACCGCAGTTGGTCAGCGGTAACTTCCGGCGGGGCTCCCCGACCTCAGGGCACTTTCGGTCGGTCTGCTAATTCACGGCAGGACGGTGTCTGGCGGATGTCTCTGGGCCAGTCTCAGCACTTCGGTGTAACTCCGGTCGGAGTACCTCGATGTCGCCCGGAGTAGGTTCGGACCGCTCCCCTAAATTTCGGCACTCCGGCCCGGCTTCCGAAGGTACAATGTAACGGCTGGGCAAACGGATTAATGCAAAAGGAGCCACTTCGATCTCAGAGCTCCAGTATTACGCCGCCATCTCGGTCGGCTCGTAGCCACGCCCCCGATGCTTTGCACTTTTGATGCCTGCCCAGATATTATGTGATAAAGACTGTTACTCAGGTTGTGTGCTTTGTCGCTGCCCTTGCTAATGAAAAAGTGCTTTGTATGTGTATATGTTCACATGACACGTGCTCTGTATAGCACATTCACATTGGCAATTACTTGATTTTCTTTTGAGGAGTTTGTCAGAGGTTACAGGCCATTTTGTGCTTCTTGACTCAGAGGCTTGAGGGTGCAAAGACGGTTGCCTTTGATGATGTCCACTTATCCTAATCATTCTATTGTCAGGTCTCTAATTTGTACACAAGTCATATTCGGATGCTGTACCACAACAGAAGTGAATTCTAGCCACAGGATAACTTGCATGGTGGACAGGGTCCGCCATATCTGTGGGATCTCTCTTGATGTGTGAACAGCAGTGTAGATGTGTAGTCATCTTGTCTAGGCTTGGTTTCATAGTCACATGGGTACATTAAAATGGTTGCACTTGAGTGGTCCTACAGTGTGACTGGCCTGTCGTTGTTCGAAGTTTTGAGGTGTATGTTCCCCTGAACTTGACACCTACACGCATGTATGATCCAGGTAAAGAGTACCTGTAGGTTTACATTATCAGCCATGCACTTTAGATTGTGGGCACATGTAGGAGTTGTTTGTTGAGCACTGTGCAGTGTGTCAGTGTGACCTTGCAATTCTGGGGTACACCTACTTGTTGTCTGTGTCAGTTGTGAGTATGCAGAGTGTGTCACTGAAATGTCTTTGTTGCGTATTGTTGATCTGCTATGGCTCTTGTTTATGTTTGTGCTCACTGTGCTGACCTGCTCAGGCATACTAACATTATATGTGACTTTTTGCATACATTGCTGTCACATTTTTGGCACAAGTATGTGGTATGAAGAGTCATACATCCCCTATAGGGGTTTTTGATGCCTACACATTGTGAGGTACTCCTCTGTGTATTTCTGCACTGTACACCCCTCACCTGTCCATTAGTAATGTACACACCAGTTCAGTCTAATATCTTCCACCCCATGCCTTGCCAGTGTGTGACCCTCCCCACCACTTCATAGTGTGACACTGTACTGTCGGAGGATGATCTGTATCCAGGACCAATGTGCCACTCAGGACAGTTTCACCATTTGTTATGTGGTGTTTTCTTATACTTGATTGCGTCATGATTGCTCATGTACAGTGCATATGTTTTACCAGCACAGTCCTCTAGTCATGTTCGATGCATCTGTGTTTTGCTGGGTTGTGCAGCTGTAGTTGATAGCTAAAGTGTATGTCTGTTTGCTGAGGTACTGCTACCCTTCCTGGGTGTGATATGATCTGTGGCCTGTAATGATTTGTGGTGTGGAAGTTCATGGTGGAGCACTCAGACATGTGTGATTCTGGTTTTGTTAATGTTCACAGACTGCTTACTGTTTATGCACGGCTGTCGGTGTATGTTGCCTTGTCCTTGCCTGGTGTGAGTTTCCCTGATGTCCAGATGAGTTTGCTATGTAATGATTTTGTATGTGCATATGCTGTGTTTTGGTTGATGATGGATGCAGTCTTTGGCCTGTGTTGGCTGGTTCTACTGACTGGTCCATGTGTGTGTAATGTTATATTTGCATGACATTGTGTGTGAGGAGTTTGAGCATTTTAATATATTCAGATGTGTGTTGAATGTGTAGTGTGCATTTCTTGTATGAATGTCACATGCACCAATGTGGAGTCTTGTTAATGAGCTTATTTTAAGTGCACAATGGTGCTATGTCCTCCTATATTTGACCTGTTACTTTTCAGGAGTGTGCATGTGCATGCTTGTGCTACACACGAACAGCATGCTCACTTGGTAACTGGTGAAGTGTTTATGTCTGTGTTAGAAGATTGTTGTATTGAACACAGTTAGTGTTCATGATTGGCATTTGATAATGCATTTTCTGATTGGGTTGGGGGATGGTGTCTGTGCAGTTGGACAGAGTGAAAATGTTGTGTATTCCTGTGCTGTCTAGGGTCACATTACCTATCCACTGTTTGCCTGCACATGGACGAGCTTGTTGGACTTCTTTGGATGTTGTTTGTGATACATGTATTTGGCATTTGGATTTGGATCAGCATTGGTTCACGCATCCCTGAGTGGGATTCTGATATTTGTAGATACACACCAGGGTGTGTGATTGGTTATTAGGAAACTCACAGGACCTTATTTGCACCTTTATCTGTGTTTCCCACGGGTGTTGAGTAGTGAATGTCTGAGATGGGTAGATGAGGGGTAGTCAGTCAATAGAGCTTTATTCAATTTGTAAAAACAGAATTATAAAAAGCATTCATATAAAAACAACATGATAAGAAATGCCAATACATAAAAATTAGATACATTAAGAAGTGAATTAAATTAGTACAGTACATAAAAGACTGATTTTTTTAGGTCTCGCCTGTCGATGCGCATGCGCATCGAGCTTGCGAGACTATGGGGGCTTAAACAGTCTTTAACCAACTTGCAAGGAATCGTGGCGATTCCTTGCAGTGCCCGTGAAATTTAAGCTCAATGCGCATGCGCATTGAGCTTAAAAGCAAGTGCACATGCCCCCAGCCGCCTGCCTTGCCTGTATTTTCCCTCAGGCGCACTCCTCCCACACCCCCGCTCAGCCCCCTCCCCTGCCTGCCATGTCGCATTTCTTCAGTTCCCTCAGCAGCACTCCAGGCCCCTGCTGCTTTCACACCCTCTCCCCGCTCCGCCCCCTCCCCTGCCCGCCGTGTCGCATTTCTCCTCCCCCCTCCCCACAGCAATGCCCTCCGTCTTGTCTTATCTGTGCTGTCTGTAGGTTTGTATTTCGTTTTGTTTTCTGACTGTCTTTTCTCTTACACAATGAATACGTTATTACACAATGAATACGTTACTGTCTCTGTTCAGGATTTAAAAAATTGGATGCCTTGTTTGCTTCCACTGTTATATTTCTTTTCAAATTTTTTTTGTTAATAAATCTCTCTCATGATTCCTTGTTTGGAACTAAAGAAACGTCACAGCAGTTTAGCCAGTAGCAGTCATTTTGCTGTGATTGGCTGTATTTTTGCTTCAAGTAATAATCACCTCTCCATAATGTTCCACAGTTCACATGATAGACCCATTCTGTAAAACTGCATATTCATGTAGAGAACACTGCCAGTGAAAGTTACGTACCTCAGTGCCCCTGCTGCTTCACACTACGGCCGAGTCTCTCCCCCATCGCCGCTCCGCCCCCTGCTGCGGCCGTATCGCATTTCTCCTACCCCCTCCCCACAGCAATGCCCTCCGTCTTGTCTTATCTGTGCTGTCTGTAGGTTTGTAGTTCGTTTTGTTTTCTGACTCTGTCTTTTCTCTTACACAATGAATACGTTACTGTCTCTGTTCAGGATTTCAAAAATTGGATGCCTTGTTTGCTTCCACTGTTATATTCCTTTTCAAATTTTGTTTTGTTAACAAATCTCTCTCGTGATTCCTTGTTCGGAACTAACGAAACGTCACAGCAGTTTAGCCAGTAGCAGTCATTTTGCTGTGATTGGCTGTATTTTTGCTTCAAGTAATAATCACCTCTCCATAACGTTCCACAGTTCACATGATAGACCCATTCTGTCAAACTGCGTATTCATGTAGAGAACACTGCCAATGAAAGTTACGTACCTCAGAAGGATGAATGGCTTAGGCTGCATTAATAATGTCAGGGAACCTGTTAATTAATAGCAAAACGTCAGTCTCAGCTAATGTGTTTAACGCGTTGAGCTATCTTAAAGTTAAAACAAAGGAAAATCAGGCCCTCTTTTCTAGATAATTTGAGTTTGATAATTAAATACAATAACATTAGTAAACTCTAAAATAATAAAACAAAAAAAACAGGATGTGCAGCAACCACATACAAATACATATTTAAAGTGTTGTGGTATGTTTTACTATGTTGTGCTATGGAATGTATGCTAAATTGGTTATGTGCTTAGCATTATATGCCACCATAGGGTCACCTTAAAGTCCAGGCTTAGGAGAGAAGAAATGTAAAATACTTTTTGTCAAAGATCATATCAGCCCAGTGCAGTGATATCCACCACCACATCCACCACCACCACATCCACCACCGCCACATCCACCACCACATCCACCATCACCACATCCACCACCACCACATCCACCACCACATCCACCACCACATCCACCGCATCCACCACCAACACATCCACCACCACCACATCCACCACCACATCCACAACCACCACATCCACCACCTCATCCACCACCTCATCCACCACCGCATCCACCACCACCACATCCACCACCACCGCATCCACCACCACACCCACCACCACATCCACTACAACCACCCCTGCATCCACCACCACCACCGCATCCACCACCACCACCGCAACCACCACATCCACCGCATCCACCACCACCACATCCACCGCATCCACCACCATATCCACCACCACATCAACCATCACCACCACAATCACCACCACATCCACCATCACCACCACATCCACCACCACATCCATCACCACATCTACCACCACCACATCCACCACCACTTCACCACTGCATCCACCACCACCACATCCACCATCACATCCACATCCACCATAACATCCACCGCCACATCCACCACCACATCCACCACCACCACATCCACCACCACCACATACACCTCCGCCACATCCACCACCACCGCATCCACCACCACACCCACCACCACATCCACTACAGCCACCACCGCATCCACCACCACCACCACCGCATCCACCACATCCACCGCATCCACCACCACCACATATACCGCATCCACCACCACATCCACCACCACATCAACCATCACCACGACAATCACCACCACATCCACCATCACCACCACATCCACCACCACATCCACCACCACATCCACCACCACATCCACCACATCCACCACCACTTCACCACCGCATCCACCACCACCACATCCACCATCACATCCACATCCACCATAACATCCACCGCGACATCCACCACCGCATCCACCACCACATCCACCACCACCACATCCACCACCGCCACATCCACCACCACATCCACCACCACATCCACCACCACCACACCCACCACCACCACATCCACCACCACCACACCCACCACCACCACCACATCCACCACCACCACATCCACCACAACATACACCACTTCCTCCACATCCACCACCACCACATCAACCACCACCGCATCCACCACCACCACATCCACCACCACATCCACCACCACATCCACCACCTCATCCACCACCTCATCCACCACCTCATCCACCACCGCATCCACCACCACCACATCCACCACCCCTTTCCCCACATCCACAACCACCACATCCACCACCACCACATCCACCACATCACCACCACATCCACCATCACCACCACATCCACCATCACATCCACCACCCCCACCGCCACCACATCCACCATCACATCCACCATCACCTCCACATCCACCATGACATCCACCGCCACATCCACCACCACATCCACCACCACCACATCCACCACCACATCCACCACCACCGCATCCACCACCACCGCATGCACTACCACCACCACACCCACCACCACCACATCCACCACCACCTCATCCACCACCTCATCCACCACCTCATCCACCACCACATCCACCACCACCACATCCACAACCACCACATCCACCACCACCACATCCACCACATCACCACCACATCCACCATCACCACCACATCCACCATCACATCCACCACCCCCACCGCCACCACATCCACCATCACATCCACCATCACCTCCACATCCACCATGACATCCACCGCCACATCCACCACCACATCCACCACCACCACATCCACCACCACATCCACCACCACCGCATCCACCACCACCGCATGCACTACCACCACCACACCCACCACCACTGCATCCACCACCACATCCACTACAACCACCACCACCGCATCCACCACCACCACCGCATCCACCACATCCACCACCACATCCACCACCACATCCACCATCACCACCACATCCACCATCACATCCACCATCACATCCACCACCACCACCACATCTACCGCATCCACCACCACATCCACCACCACATCCACCACTTCCACCGCATCCACCACCACCACATCCACCACCACCACATCCACCACCACATCCACCACCGCATCCACCACCGCATCCACCACCACCACATCCACCACCACATTCACCACCACCTCATCCACCACCTCATCCACCACCGCATCCACCACCACTACATCCACCACAACCACCACCATCACTTCCACCACCACCACCGCATCCACCATCACAACCACATGCACCATCACAACCACCATCACATCCACCACCACCACCACATCCACCACCACATCCACCATCACCTCCATATCCACCATGAAATCCACCGCCACATCCACCACCACCACTACATCCACCACCACCACATCCACCACCACATCCACCACGAGTTCCACCGCATCCACCACACCACATCCACCACCACATCCACCACCACCACCACCACATCCACCACCGCATCCACCACCACCACATCCACCAGCACTCAACCCTCTCCTCACTCAACCCTCTCCTTACTCTCCTCTCTCCTCTCTCTTATTCTACCTCTCTTCTCCTATCTACTTACCTCTCTCCTCTCGTCCCGCTCCCCTCAGCACCACCACAGCATCACTCAGGGGCACCACAGCATCACTATGCGCCACCACAGCATTACTCATCGCCACCACCACATCACTCAGCACCATACCAGCATCACTCAGCACCACTCATCATCACCACATCATCACTCAGCTCTACCCCAGCACCACCACATTCTCACTCAGCACCACCACATTATCACTCAGCGCCACCCCAGCATCACTCAGCGCCACCCCAGCATCACTCAGCGCCACTGCGCCACCCCAGAATCGCGAGGCGCAACCACAGCATCACTCAGCGCAACCACAGCATCACTCAGCACCACTACTGCATCACTGGTTCAAATATGTTCTTACAATGTTTCAAGCTGTTTTCAAGCTTTATTACACATCACAAAAAATGTTAACATTTCACTTCAGTTCTTGGATTTTCGTCACAATAAAAAGCACTGAACATAATCTTCACAAAAGTTATTTACAAAAGTTTAAGCTATTGCCATTACAAATTAAATAATTTATTTAAGTATTAATCATTTAAAAAAAATAAAAGCTATTGTTATTTGTAATATCAATACATTTAAGTCACGTAAATACAAAACATGTTGCATTACAAATGCTATAGGTGTAACGTTTGCGAAAGTTATAACTATTGCCATTGTAAATGACAAAGCTATTATTTTAGCTATTTCAAAAATCAACACAATAATTTAAAAAAGTCATTTATAAGACCAATAGCTCAAACTTTCCTAATGCAAGACCTATTGCATTTCCAATGCTTGTTTTTTCAAGGACGCTCTGCTCATAAGGGCTTAATACATTTGTTATAGAAGGACTGGTTGCACTTTCTGAGCCAGCTATTTAGAAATTGTTCCAGAATTACATCGAGTTCCTGAGCCTAACTATCACTTTTAAATAAGTAGATACGACTTTTATGACATGTGCATTATCTAGGGTTTTCAGTTTGTTATAAATGAAAATTGATACTTGTATAGCGCACGACTCACCCGCAAGGGTCTCAAGGCGCTTGTACGAATACCGCTGTGGAACCCATCCTGGCTTTCCCTGTGAGGCGCCCACTCCTGGGCACCCCCAAGGTGGAGGCCAGGCATCCTTAGCGTTGTGGGGGCCATTGTGGAGATTAAGCAAGCTATTGCCCAGAGTTGCAGAGTGGGACTCCATGATTGGAATAGGCACTGAGGCGAGAATTATCAAGTCCGTGGAATTTTGAGCCCAAGACCAGCCGAGGCGGGGAATTGAACCCTGGTCCCGGGCTAGACCTCTGCATCAGGGTCTGCCGCTCTAACCATTGAGTCACACTTATAGGCCCCTCTGCAGGTTCGCAAGCCCCATGTCTTTAACAGAGGTTTCAGTAGGCTTACCCTCGGGAGCAGATAGAACCTGCAGAATAATATACAATGAATGTTGGACTGGTGTGAGATGTTAGCATACGGGCAGGTTTTTAAATCCCTTGTCCAATCATTACAGTGTGGAAAAGTAATTAATCTGAAGCCGGTCAAAAGCATGTGTGTAAAGGGGGATGGTTCTAAAAGCAAGTACTGCTGGACCCCGTCAGTGATGGTGATCAATTGATTCTCTACAGCATACTTTTGCCCTTTTCTACAAACCATCTTTCGCTATCTAGGTGCTGTACGACCAATTTTTTCAGACTAGTTCTGGACACCGTCTCCATGCTTACGGGGTTAAAAAAGTATTCCGGGTGCCCGATGTATTTAAGTGTTTTTCTTACATATTTGAACCATTTGATGTTATCAGCACCATCTAATCTGAGACAATCCTTTATAACATCTCTGGTCAGGCTTGTCTCCGGTTTTACCCAGACATTGTTCCACAATAGAATGGGTGAAGATTTTATAATGTCCGAGATGTATGGGAGACCTAATTCATTGTGAACAACATATGTAGCTGTGCTCTTAGGGGTTGCCAGTAGATAGCGGAGGAAGGAATTCTCAGATCGTTGTGTAATATCTGCTTGCTCAATCCCCCAGAGGCCAGATCAATATGCGCCGGTTGATGTGCATTTGCCTTTATAAATCTGTAAGAGTTCTCCAACCGGTCTCCCTCCCAGTTTTTAGCAAAATTAATCAGAGCACCCGTGGCCCTAGAGAACACTAGACCCCCTGCGATTACGGCCGCCTGCCATGTGCTCCTTCTATCAAAGTTAATACCAAGATAAGAGAAACTATCTGTGTTCTCCTCTTTTCTTCCGTCCAGGAAGATTGGGCATGGTGTCCTTCTAGTCCCAGTTCCACATGACATGGTATAAGTTTTGGAGACATTTACACGTAGACCTCTGTTTTTCATAAAATCAGAAAAATTCCCTACCGCCCTTTGCAGTCCTACCCTTGTCTGGGACATTATTGCGGCATCATTCGCATATAGCAGTATGGGTATTGGAGTCCCGTTATTGTAGGATAGTCATGGTACACTTTGGTGAGATGTTGGCCAACTGTGTTAATGTATAGGGTAAAGAGCAGGGGTGCTAAAATGCACCCCTGTCTTACTCCTCTGCAGATCTGAAACATAACGGAGCACTCGCCCCTCCTTCCATATCTGACTCGTGCTCCTGCCCCCTATAAAGTTCTTTTATAAACAGGAGGATTTGTTTGTCCAAGCCGATCTCAGAGAGTATCACCCAGAGCATCTCATGGTCCACGCAATCAAATGCGGAACTTAGGTCCACAAAGGTCACAAAAAGATTTCCTTTTTTAGCTTGGGTGTATTTAGCCGTTATTAGTGCCAAGTTAAGGACTTGTTCTATAGTGCCTTTGCCTGCTCTAAAGCCATATTGTAAATTTGAGATGACTTCTTGCTCTTCCGTCCAATCCTGGATTCTATTTAAAATGATCCTCCCGGCAACCTTCATCAGGGCATCGAGTAGCGAAATCGTACGATAACAAGTGGGGTCATTCCTGTCCCCTTTTTTAAAGATCGGCACAACGATGGCCTCTGGCCAAGTTGAAATGAATCCGGTAATATTTGAGGAGTTAAGCACGTTGGTGAGCAGGGGTGCCCATAGATCGATCTCTGATTTGTATACATCTATGGGACACAGTCTGGGCCAGGTGCCTTCCCTGAAGGACTTTCTTTCTGTGCTCTGATAACTTCCTCACATTGAAATGTAATGCCCAAAGGGAAAGGACTAAATGAGTTATGCCCCACAGATGAACCGAGATCATTTCCCTGTGTGGAACCATACCCTGCAAGCTCTACTTTTTCATATAGGCCTTTGAAGTGTGTAACCCAGGTTTCACCCGGGATTGCTAGATCTATTTGGGCCACCTGGTTGTTTTGCAGGAAGGGGGCATTTACTGCCTTCCAAAAAGCTGTGTTGTCCCTCCTCTCGGATGCCTCATGGAGTGCCAACCAGGCCTGGCGGCGTCACTGGCAGCGTCCGAGGAATGACAGAGCTCTCCTCTCTTGACAGGTAAAGTAGCATGGCCCCCAAAAGCAGTATTGAACAGAGCGCCCGCTCCACTTGAGTGGTCCTACAGTGTGACTGGCCTGTCGTTGTTCGAAGTTTTGAGGTGTATGTTCCCCTGAACTTGACACCTACACGCATGTATGATCCAGGTAAAGAGTACCTGTAGGTTTACATTATCAGCCATGCACTTTAGATTGTGGGCACATGTAGGAGTTGTTTGTTGAGCACTGTGCAGTGTGTCAGTGTGACCTTGCAATTCTGGGGTACACCTACTTGTTGTCTGTGTCAGTTGTGAGTATGCAGAGTGTGTCACTGAAATGTCTTTGTTGCGTATTGTTGATCTGCTATGGCTCTTGTTTATGTTTGTGCTCACTGTGCTGACCTGCTCAGGCATACTAACATTATATGTGACTTTTTGCATACATTGCTGTCACATTTTTGGCACAAGTATGTGGTATGAAGAGTCATACATCCCCTATAGGGGTTTTTGATGCCTACACATTGTGAGGTACTCCTCTGTGTATTTCTGCACTGTACACCCCTCACCTGTCCATTAGTAATGTACACACCAGTTCAGTCTAATATCTTCCACCCCATGCCTTGCCAGTGTGTGACCCTCCCCACCACTTCATAGTGTGACACTGTACTGTCGGAGGATGATCTGTATCCAGGACCAATGTGCCACTCAGGACAGTTTCACCATTTGTTATGTGGTGTTTTCTTATACTTGATTGCGTCATGATTGCTCATGTACAGTGCATATGTTTTACCAGCACAGTCCTCTAGTCATGTTCGATGCATCTGTGTTTTGCTGGGTTGTGCAGCTGTAGTTGATAGCTAAAGTGCATGTCTGTTTGCTGAGGTACTGCTACCCTTCCTGGGTGTGATATGATCTGTGGCCTGTAATGATTTGTGGTGTGGAAGTTCATAGTGGAGCACTCAGACATGTGTGATTCTGGTTTTGTTAATGTTCACAGACTGCTTACTGTTTATGCACGGCTGTCGGTGTATGTTGCCTTGTCCTTGCCTGGTGTGAGTTTCCCTGATGTCCAGATGAGTTTGCTATGTAATGATTTTGTATGTGCATATGCTGTGTTTTGGTTGATGATGGATGCAGTCTTTGGCCTGTGTTGGCTGGTTCTACTGACTGGTCCATGTGTGTGTAATGTTATATTTGCATGACATTGTGTGTGAGGAGTTTGAGCATTTTAATATATTCAGATGTGTGTTGAATGTGTAGTGTGCATTTCTTGTATGAATGTCACATGCACCAATGTGGAGTCTTGTTAATGAGCTTATTTTAAGTGCACAATGGTGCTATGTCCTCCTATATTTGACCTGTTACTTTTCAGGAGTGTGCATGTGCATGCTTGTGCTACACACGAACAGCATGCTCACTTGGTAACTGGTGAAGTGTTTATGTCTGTGTTAGAAGATTGTTGTATTGAACACAGTTAGTGTTCATGATTGGCATTTGATAATGCATTTTCTGATTGGGTTGGGGGATGGTGTCTGTGCAGTTGGACAGAGTGAAAATGTTGTGTATTCCTGTGCTGTCTAGGGTCACATTACCTATCCACTGTTTGCCTGCACATGGACGAGCTTGTTGGACTTCTTTGGATGTTGTTTGTGATACATGTATTTGGCATTTGGATTTGGATCAGCATTGGTTCACGCATCCCTGAGTGGGATTCTGATATTTGTAGATACACACCAGGGTGTGTGATTGGTTATTAGGAAACTCACAGGACCTTATTTGCACCTTTATCTGTGTTTCCCACGGGTGTTGAGTAGTGAATGTCTGAGATGGGTAGATGAGGGGTAGTCAGTCAATAGAGCTTTATTCAATTTGTAAAAACAGAATTATAAAAAGCATTCATATAAAAACAACATGATAAGAAATGCCAATACATAAAAATTAGATACATTAAGAAGTGAATTAAATTAGTACAGTACATAAAAGACTGATTTTTTTAGGTCTCGCCTGTCGATGCGCATGCGCATCGAGCTTGCGAGACTATGGGGGCTTAAACAGTCTTTAACCAACTTGCAAGGAATCGTGGCGATTCCTTGCAGTGCCCGTGAAATTTAAAGTGCACATGCCCCCAGCCGCCTGCCTTGCCTGTATTTTCCCTCAGGCGCACTCCTCCCACACCCCCGCTCAGCCCCCTCCCCTGCCTGCCATGTCGCATTTCTTCAGTTCCCTCAGCAGCACTCCAGGCCCCTGCTGCTTTCACACCCTCTCCCCGCTCCGCCCCCTCCCCTGCCCGCCGTGTCGCATTTCTCCTCCCCCCTCCCCACAGCAATGCCCTCCGTCTTGTCTTATCTGTGCTGTCTGTAGGTTTGTATTTCGTTTTGTTTTCTGACTGTCTTTTCTCTTACACAATGAATACGTTATTACACAATGAATACGTTACTGTCTCTGTTCAGGATTTAAAAAATTGGATGCCTTGTTTGCTTCCACTGTTATATTTCTTTTCAAATTTTTTTTGTTAATAAATCTCTCTCGTGATTCCTTGTTTGGAACTAAAGAAACGTCACAGCAGTTTAGCCAGTAGCAGTCATTTTGCTGTGATTGGCTGTATTTTTGCTTCAAGTAATAATCACCTCTCCATAATGTTCCACAGTTCACATGATAGACCCATTCTGTAAAACTGCATATTCATGTAGAGAACACTGCCAATGAAAGTTACGTACCTCAGTGCCCCTGCTGCTTCACACTACGGCCGAGTCTCTCCCCCATCGCCGCTCCGCCCCCTGCTGCGGCCGTATCGCATTTCTCCTACCCCCTCCCCACAGCAATGCCCTCCGTCTTGTCTTATCTGTGCTGTCTGTAGGTTTGTAGTTCGTTTTGTTTTCTGACTCTGTCTTTTCTCTTACACAATGAATACGTTACTGTCTCTGTTCAGGATTTCAAAAATTGGATGCCTTGTTTGCTTCCACTGTTATATTTCTTTTCAAATTTTGTTTTGTTAACAAATCTCTCTCGTGATTCCTTGTTCGGAACTAACGAAACGTCACAGCAGTTTAGCCAGTAGCAGTCATTTTGCTGTGATTGGCTGTATTTTTGCTTCAAGTAATAATCACCTCTCCATAATGTTCCACAGTTCACATGATAGACCCATTCTGTCAAACTGCGTATTCATGTAGAGAACACTGCCAATGAAAGTTACGTACCTCAGAAGGATGAATGGCTTAGGCTGCATTAATAATGTCAGGGAACCTGTTAATTAATAGCAAAACGTCAGTCTCAGCTAATGTGTTTAACGCGTTGAGCTATCTTAAAGTTAAAACAAAGGAAAATCAGGCCCTCTTTTCTAGATAATTTGAGTTTGATAATTAAATACAATAACATTAGTAAACTCTAAAATAATAAAACAAAAAAAACAGGATGTGCAGCAACCACATACAAATACATATTTAAAGTGTTGTGGTATGTTTTACTATGTTGTGCTATGGAATGTATGCTAAATTGGTTATGTGCTTAGCATTATATGCCACCATAGGGTCACCTTAAAGTCCAGGCTTAGGAGAGAAGAAATGTAAAATACTTTTTGTCAAAGATCATATCAGCCCAGTGCAGTGATATCCACCACCACATCCACCACCACCACATCCACCACCGCCACATCCACCACCACATCCACCATCACCACATCCACCACCACCACATCCACCACCACATCCACCACCACATCCACCGCATCCACCACCAACACATCCACCACCACCACATCCACCACCACATCCACAACCACCACATCCACCACCTCATCCACCACCTCATCCACCACCGCATCCACCACCACCACATCCACCACCACCGCATCCACCACCACACCCACCACCACATCCACTACAACCACCACCGCATCCACCACCACCACCGCATCCACCACCACCACCGCAACCACCACATCCACCGCATCCACCACCACCACATCCACCGCATCCACCACCATATCCACCACCACATCAACCATCACCACCACAATCACCACCACATCCACCATCACCACCACATCCACCACCACATCCATCACCACATCTACCACCACCACATCCACCACCACTTCACCACTGCATCCACCACCACCACATCCACCATCACATCCACATCCACCATAACATCCACCGCCACATCCACCACCACATCCACCACCACCACATCCACCACCACCACATACACCTCCGCCACATCCACCACCACCGCATCCACCACCACACCCACCACCACATCCACTACAGCCACCACCGCATCCACCACCACCACCACCGCATCCACCACATCCACCGCATCCACCACCACCACATATACCGCATCCACCACCACATCCACCACCACATCAACCATCACCACGACAATCACCACCACATCCACCATCACCACCACATCCACCACCACATCCACCACCACATCCACCACCACATCCACCACATCCACCACCACTTCACCACCGCATCCACCACCACCACATCCACCATCACATCCACATCCACCATAACATCCACCGCGACATCCACCACCGCATCCACCACCACATCCACCACCACCACATCCACCACCGCCACATCCACCACCACATCCACCACCACATCCACCACCACCACACCCACCACCACCACATCCACCACCACCACACCCACCACCACCACCACATCCACCACCACCACATCCACCACCACATACACCACTTCCTCCACATCCACCACCACCACATCAACCACCACCGCATCCACCACCACCACATCCACCACCACATCCACCACCACATCCACCACCTCATCCACCACCTCATCCACCACCTCATCCACCACCGCATCCACCACCACCACATCCACCACCACTTTCCCCACATCCACAACCACCACATCCACCACCACCCCATCCACCACATCACCACCACATCCACCATCACCACCACATCCACCATCACATCCACCACCCCCACCGCCACCACATCCACCATCACATCCACCATCACCTCCACATCCACCATGACATCCACCGCCACATCCACCACCACATCCACCACCACCACATCCACCACCACATCCACCACCACCGCATCCACCACCACCGCATGCACTACCACCACCACACCCACCACCACCACATCCACCACCACCTCATCCACCACCTCATCCACCACCTCATCCACCACCGCATCCACCACCACCACATCCACAACCACCACATCCACCACCACCACATCCACCACATCACCACCACATCCACCATCACCACCACATCCACCATCACATCCACCACCCCCACCGCCACCACATCCACCATCACATCCACCATCACCTCCACATCCACCATGACATCCACCGCCACATCCACCACCACATCCACCACCACCACATCCACCACCACATCCACCACCACCGCATCCACCACCACCGCATGCACTACCACCACCACACCCACCACCACTGCATCCACCACCACATCCACTACAACCACCACCACCGCATCCACCACCACCACCGCATCCACCACATCCACCACCACATCCACCACCACATCCACCATCACCACCACATCCACCATCACATCCACCATCACATCCACCACCACCACCACATCTACCGCATCCACCACCACATCCACCACCACATCCACCACTTCCACCGCATCCACCACCACCACATCCACCACCACCACATCCACCACCACATCCACCACCGCATCCACCACCGCATCCACCACCACCACATCCACCACCACATTCACCACCACCTCATCCACCACCTCATCCACCACCGCATCCACCACCACTACATCCACCACAACCACCACCATCACTTCCACCACCACCACCGCATCCACCATCACAACCACATGCACCATCACAACCACCATCACATCCACCACCACCACCACATCCACCACCACATCCACCATCACCTCCATATCCACCATGAAATCCACCGCCACATCCACCACCACCACTACATCCACCACCACCACATCCACCACCACATCCACCACGAGTTCCACCGCATCCACCACACCACATCCACCACCACATCCACCACCACCACATCCACCACCGCATCCACCACCACCACATCCACCAGCACTCAACCCTCTCCTCACTCAACCCTCTCCTTACTCTCCTCTCTCCTCTCTCTTATTCTACCTCTCTTCTCCTATCTACTAACCTCTCTCCTCTCGTCCCGCTCCCCTCAGCACCACCACAGCATCACTCAGGGGCACCACAGCATCACTATGCGCCACCACAGCATTACTCATCGCCACCACCACATCACTCAGCACCATACCAGCATCACTCAGCACCACTCATCATCACCACATCATCACTCAGCTCTACCCCAGCACCACCACATTCTCACTCAGCACCACCACATTATCACTCAGCGCCACCCCAGCATCACTCAGCGCCACCCCAGCATCACTCAGCGCCACTGCGCCACCCCAGAATCGCTCGGCGCAACCACAGCATCACTCAGCGCAACCACAGCATCACTCAGCACCACTACTGCATCACTGGTTCAAATATGTTCTTACAATGTTTCAAGCTGTTTTCAAGCTTTATTACACATCACAAAAAAATGTTAACATTTCACTTCAGTTCTTGGATTTTCGTCACAATAAAAAGCACTGAACATAATCTTCACAAAAGTTATTTACAAAAGTTTAAGCTATTGCCATTACAAATTAAATAATTTATTTAAGTATTAATCATTTAAAAAAAATAAAAGCTATTGTTATTTGTATTATCAATACATTTAAGTCACGTAAATACAAAACATGTTGCATTACAAATGCTATAGGTGTAACGTTTGCGAAAGTTATAACTATTGCCATTGTAAATGACAAAGCTATTATTTTAGCTATTTCAAAAATCAACACAATAATTTAAAAAAGTCATTTATAAGACCAATAGCTCAAACTTTCCTAATGCAAGACCTATTGCATTTCCAATGCTTGTTTTTTCAAGGACGCTCTGCTCATAAGGGCTTAATACATTTGTTATAGAAGGACTGGTTGCACTTTCTGAGCCAGCTATTTAGAAATTGTTCCAGAATTACATCGAGTTCCTGAGCCTAACTATCACTTTTAAATAAGTAGATACGACTTTTATGACATGTGCATTATCTAGGGTTTTCAGTTTGTTATAAATGTAAATTGATACTTGTATAGCGCACGACTCACCCGCAAGGGTCTCAAGGCGCTTGTACGAATACCGCTGTGGAACCCATCCTGGCTTTCCCTGTGAGGCGCCCACTCCTGGGCACCCCCAAGGTGGAGGCCAGGCATCCTTAGCGTTGTGGGGGCCATTGTGGAGATTAAGCAAGCTATTGCCCAGAGTTGCAGAGTGGGACTCCATGATTGGAATAGGCACTGAGGCGAGAATTATCAAGTCCGTGGAATTTTGAGCCCAAGACCAGCCGAGGCGGGGAATTGAACCCTGGTCCCGGGCTAGACCTCTGCATCAGGGTCTGCCGCTCTAACCATTGAGTCACACTTATAGGCCCCTCTGCAGGTTCGCAAGCCCCATGTCTTTAACAGAGGTTTCAGTAGGCTTACCCTCGGGAGCAGATAGAACCTGCAGAATAATATACAATGAATGTTGGACTGGTGTGAGATGTTAGCATACGGGCAGGTTTTTAAATCCCTTGTCCAATCATTACAGTGTGGAAAAGTAATTAATCTGAAGCCGGTCAAAAGCATGTGTGTAAAGGGGGATGGTTCTAAAAGCAAGTACTGCTGGACCCCGTCAGTGATGGTGATCAATTGATTCTCTACAGCATACTTTTGCCCTTTTCTACAAACCATCTTTCGCTATCTAGGTGCGGTACGACCAATTTTTTCAGACTAGTTCTGGACACCGTCTCCATGCTTACGGGGTTAAAAAAGTATTCCGGGTGCCCGATGTATTTAAGTGTTTTTCTTACATATTTGAACCATTTGATGTTATCAGCACCATCTAATCTGAGACAATCCTTTATAACATCTCTGGTCAGGCTTGTCTCCGGTTTTACCCAGACATTGTTCCACAATAGAATGGGTGAAGATTTTATAATGTCCGAGATGTATGGGAGACCTAATTCATTGTGAACAACATATGTAGCTGTGCTCTTAGGGGTTGCCAGTAGATAGCGGAGGAAGGAATTCTCAGATCGTTGTGTAATATCTGCTTGCTCAATCCCCCAGAGGCCAGATCAATATGCGCCGGTTGATGTGCATTTGCCTTTATAAATCTGTAAGAGTTCTCCAACCGGTCTCCCTCCCAGTTTTTAGCAAAATTAATCAGAGCACCCGTGGCCCTAGAGAACACTAGACCCCCTGCGATTACGGCCGCCTGCCATGTGCTCCTTCTATCAAAGTTAATACCAAGATAAGAGAAACTATCTGTGTTCTCCTCTTTTCTTCCGTCCAGGAAGATTGGGCATGGTGTCCTTCTAGTCCCAGTTCCACATGACATGGTATAAGTTTTGGAGACATTTACACGTAGACCTCTGTTTTTCATAAAATCAGAAAAATTCCCTACCGCCCTTTGCAGTCCTACCCTTGTCTGGGACATTATTGCGGCATCATTCGCATATAGCAGTATGGGTATTGGAGTCCCGTTATTGTAGGATAGTCATGGTACACTTTGGTGAGATGTTGGCCAACTGTGTTAATGTATAGGGTAAAGAGCAGGGGTGCTAAAATGCACCCCTGTCTTACTCCTCTGCAGATCTGAAACATAACGGAGCACTCGCCCCTCCTTCCATATCTGACTCGTGCTCCTGCCCCCTATAAAGTTCTTTTATAAACAGGAGGATTTGTTTGTCCAAGCCGATCTCAGAGAGTATCACCCAGAGCATCTCATGGTCCACGCAATCAAATGCGGAACTTAGGTCCACAAAGGTCACAAAAAGATTTCCTTTTTTAGCCTGGGTGTATTTAGCCGTTATTAGTGCCAAGTTAAGGACTTGTTCTATAGTGCCTTTGCCTGCTCTAAAGCCATATTGTAAATTTGAGATGACTTCTTGCTCTTCCGTCCAATCCTGGATTCTATTTAAAATGATCCTCCCGGCAACCTTCATCAGGGCATCGAGTAGCGAAATCGTACGATAACAAGTGGGGTCATTCCTGTCCCCTTTTTTAAAGATCGGCACAACGATGGCCTCTGGCCAAGTTGAAATGAATCCGGTAATATTTGAGGAGTTAAGCACGTTGGTGAGCAGGGGTGCCCATAGATCGATCTCTGATTTGTATACATCTATGGGACACAGTCTGGGCCAGGTGCCTTCCCTGAAGGACTTTCTTTCTGTGCTCTGATAACTTCCTCACATTGAAATGTAATGCCCAAAGGGAAAGGACTAAATGAGTTATGCCCCACAGATGAACCGAGATCATTTCCCTGTGTGGAACCATACCCTGCAAGCTCTACTTTTTCATATAGGCCTTTGAAGTGTGTAACCCAGGTTTCACCCGGGATTGCTAGATCTATTTGGGCCACCTGGTTGTTTTGCAGGAAGGGGGCATAAAGCTGTGTTGTCCCTCCTCTCGGATGCCTCATGGAGTGCCAACCAGGCCTGGCGGCGTCACTGGCAGCGTCCGAGGAATGACAGAGCTCTCCTCTCTTGACAGGTAAAGTAGCATGGCCCCCAAAAGCAGTATTGAACAGAGCGCCCGCTCCACTGAGGGAGCTCCGTTCCTTTGAGCGCCTACGGGCGCGGAAGTGGTCGTAGGTGGGCGGGGCGATGCCGCTAGGGATTCTGGGGGCTGTAGTCCCCCCTCCTTGGCGGCCGCGTAGGTGTGTAAGGCGGCGGTGGGGGAGACTAGCAACTTGCAGCCCACAGCACTGGCGGCGTCACTGGCAGCGTCCGAGGAATGACAGAGCTCTCCTCTCTTGACAGGTAAGGTAGTATGGCCCCCAAAAGCAGTTTTGAACAAATGAGGGGTATGTGTTAAGGTTATACTTGAGTTAGACGGTCAGGGAGTGTGACAATGAGCCATGAGTGTTGTGCTGGTGCTGGTGGCATACACATGTCCTGGTAGTTGACACAGATTTTGAGCTGGTCACTGTATGGCTTATGAAAGTTCCTATCATTCCTGGGCCAATGTATAGCGTGCATTGCTGTATGATAGGGATAATGCACAGATGTTACTTTATTTCAATTTCAATCACTGTGCCACCCATGTCTGATTTGAGGGTCTAGGTGTAGTGTGATATGTTGCTCCTCTTGCATCTCATGTATAAATGCTATGTGGGGTTCTCCATGTTTTTCCTGCACTTTGTTGAGGTGGAGTGATGGTGTGTGGGTGTTCTGTGAGTTGGGAGTGTAGTCAGTGTTGTTGATGTACTGGAAATGCATGGTATCATTTATTACAGCAGTGCACTTGTGAGTGAAATGCATAGTGGTGCTTACTTTGAGTTTTCTGTTTGAGTCAGAAATTTTGCTCTGTGCGGCATGGTTTGGGCTGTCATTGTGTGATATGGTCTGCCATTGTGTGTAATGGGCCTATCAATGTCTGCTTGGGGACTGTGTTTATGTGTGATTGTGTGGCAGTGGTGTGTAATATGCTGTGTCATCTACCTGGGATCACTGACTCATTCTAACACCTGGTTGGCCTACTGTGAAGTACACATACACACCCTACTTCGTCTGCCCTCCTCCGTTTCACAATGTATGTGGACTGACACTTATTTGTGCGCAATGATGACTATAGTCACTTTGGAGGGACTCTTACCTCACCCCACACTCAATTCAGTTGATGTGGTCTTACTGTGATGTCACTGTAGACAGGGTCCCTACACATGACTTCATGCTGCAGATGTGTTGTGCAGAGTAGTGCTTCTTTTATGTTACATGTAGTGTGGATGTTGTGATGTTGGTCATGCTTGTGTGGGACACTGTCCTGGACTCCTACTAAATAATGGCAGGTTTTCCCATGGCTTCACCACTGCAGTGACATGACTGAGCTAGTTGCAGTGATTTCTATGGTCTATGGTTATGGGTGACCCCGATGCAGATGTGTCAATTTGTGATGTGCAGGATGTGTACGTACACTGGGGGATAGGATCCTGTCTCCATCAGGGTGTCTGATGTAGACAGGACACGTATTTCAGCACAACAGTTGTAATCGTATGCGGGGATGAGTTGTTGAATTACCTGCGGTGTTGACTGCGTTGGTGTCTCCTTTACTGGTAGTGAATGAGGTACAGCAGTGGAAGGGCTTGTAGAGCTGGATCCATGGCAGCCAGGAACGTGTGGAGGTGCCTCAGATTCGAGTTTCTAACTCCGCAGTTGTGCTACCGCCGTCTCCGATTGGCTGGTTTCTCCGCTGAGTTCTAATGGGCTGTTTGAGGCATCGTGATTTGTCCGGCGGTCGTCACGTCATTCAGCACGGCGGTCTTTCTCTATTGGCTCCCTCCACCACCGTGGCGGAATGAAAATTCTGCCAGTCCTGGAAACACTGCAACAGATGGGAAATGCGCTATCTTTGCCCATTGTAATATGGCAGGCGCGAGGACCGCCCCAGGAGTAAGTAAATGGATGTTTTCCGCCATCAGCATGGCGGTGCCTAGAACCGCCATCGTAATCGACCCCTTAGTTATCAGATTGGGCTGCCTTGTGTATTCTCCATGCAAGATGTAAGTAATTGGGGAAACATGTACAAATTATTTTACAAGTCGCAATTGCAATTTTTTACGACTCACAATTAGGAACTCACAAATTGCAATGTGCAAATGTGTCACATTTAGCTATTCCTAATGTGATCACCATTGACCTAACTCATCAATATTCATGAGGTAGAACACAATTTGCGACCCATTGGGAATCACAAAAAAGCATAGGGATGGTGGCCTGCTCGGGACAGCAGACCACCATGTCTGTGTTTGTTTTTAACTAAAGCAACTTTATTTTTAAATGCTGCCCATTTTCCTTAAAGGATCTAATTCGGGACCGGAATGAGGCGGTACTCTAACATTGAAAAGGCCTAGAAGTTCGAAGTGTCTACCTGTGAATAATCTTCTGGACAAGGTATATGCAAGTAAAATCTACTTACATAGGTTTCCTTAAAATCTGGGAGTACCCAGACCACATGGTCCTGATGAAAGCCTCAGACCCGTTAGGGCTACTCATGGCTGAAACATGCCGACCTGACCTTACACACATATGTGTAGGATAAGTAATTCTTCCTAACAACATCGCCCCTTTTTTAACCTTTTCCTTATCCCTTTTTATCTGCTTTTAACATAAAATCTATTTTTTGGGGGATTGGAGGTAATTTTAAACTCACCTCACATTTCACCACTGTCTCCGTATAGACAGTTGACTTCCAGGAAGGAGGATGGCTTTTCACTTGCAGAACAGAACACTCATGTGATGAAGACCCTATGATGATGCTATCCACAAGCAGAGATAAGCATACCGCGCTGAGGTTGAACACATGGATGAGGGTCTTGAATGGAGTGCTCAATATACTTCCAAAGCATTTTTTTTATGACTCATGGTTCACTTTCCTTGATTATGTGTATTGACATAGAGAGGTTAACTGGACCTACTATCCTTAACTCTCGTTCCCTCCTTTGATGTTTTGTGTTGGAAGCTTTCAGTTAGGCAGAGGTGTGCACTCTGACCACAGAGAACGGTCCATGGCCTTCAGACAGTACTTACATTGTAAGAGTAATTCACAAAAGAGACACAAACAAGTTCACAGCAAACAAATATTCAAATTACTAAAGATGTTATTATTTCTATTGACAAAAATTGAAAAAATCAAACAATTTTAATGGTAAGGTTACTGCTGCATCTCATTGACTAGCTTATCAATGTTTGGTTTTATTTCATGGCACAAAGCTCCTGCTCTTGCCGGGGCCGGGGCCGAACTAGAATCCCAAAGAAGCCCTGGCAAATGTTGTCAAGCCAGTCCCCATACGCTGCACAACAAGTGCAGCGAGTGAGCCTGACCACTTCAAAGAGGGCTTTGTTGGGGCTCTCCCCTCAAGAAAATTAGGGGAAAATGGTGCATTCTACACCACATTTGTCATTATATATTGAAATGTATTAGCCTTTAAAGCATAGTAAATGGTGACCTTACTGTGCACCAGGATACAACAATCTTTGCTGGTGCTCTTCAATGATTCACTCACTAACAGTGCCTCTTATCTCTCCATACCTCCTGGGTCACATGTAGTTAGTATGTTTTATTGTCCCTCTCATTCCAGTGTAGGGTGTCAGAGCACTTTACATCACACACATAAAGAGACAATGAATCATATGTGTGTTAATCAGTGTGTAGAAAATGCTACATAAGCCAAAGACTACTACAAGCTGCAGGATTCACCTGGACTGGAGAAGCACAAACTCAGGATTCAGAACATAACACAGTGGGTATTATTGACTTTAATAATATGAATTTATTTCTACCCAAACATGCCTTTTTTACCCGCATCAGGATAATGAAAGACTGGGGAAAAACATAACTTACTAACTTTTGCCATGCAGCTTGCATGCAGCTCTTTGATGGCAGTTCTTTGCTCACTGTGCTAGATTATGATTGTAATTTATGAACTTCACAGTAACAACAGAATCTCTGTGAAAAAGCAGTAACCCACAGGCTATGCACATAATTTTTTTTTTATGCAGTGTACACATTCTTTGCAGCAGGCATATTAAGCCTATTTGTTCCCTTAGATAAGTCAAAGCTGCCACTGGACAAAACTACCAACTCTCTCTAGCAGGTACATGAATCCAAGGAGTTATCTTGACTCTTTTATTGTTGCCCAAAAGTGTTAATTATACAATGAACTTTGCAGTGCTTTTAAAACTGCTCCCTGCAGACCCATGGGAATGTGTCAAGGACCTTGTGGGTTCGCAGACCAGAGTTTGGGAACCACTGTCCTAGGCTAAAGGAAGGCCAAGATACCCCCACGCCCAAGCTCTTTTTCCTCTAGGAGTAATCCATATCTCATCACAGGCGAGCCATTCGCAGTCAGGTGGCCATTGAATACTGGTAGAAAGGCCTACAGACATTTAGGCAGGCAGAGGTAAGCATTCAACCCCAAAGTATCTTTATACGGTTGTATAATATAATCCTGTGTTTTCCTATTGGGCAGCAAACCTTGCCACTATTAAAAATGGTTTTGGGACCTTTCCTGTGCTAGAACCTGTGTAATATTAATTTTTACCTGTCCTACTTTTAAGCACCAAGCACCCTGCCTTTTTAGGCATGAAGGCCTACACTAAGGGTGACAAATAAGTATTTATTTCAAATCTGTTTATTGAAATGAGAGTTTCTCCAAATAACAATAGTCATCACAATTAGCATACTATATTGATTAACTCATACTCATTCATTATCAATGGTACCCAACAGTGACAGAGAGAGAGAAGTCATGAGTAGTGACAGGAGTATGTCAGGCGCCGTAGTAAAGAAAGCATTCCGTATGAGGTAAGTATGACTTGTAAGGCCCCTGAATAGGAAGAGTCATGGTATGTGTCTTTGCAGAGAGTTCATTTGAAAACCAGCGTGGCAGATGGGACATCCGCAAGGGGTAGTGAGGTCATACAAGTGAGAGCCAAAGTTGTAAAACCAACAGGCTAATCAAATAGCGGGGAAAACAACCAGAGATAGGGGGTTTGGGGTAATGTATTTATTTATTTATTTGTGCATTTTTATATAGCGCGGACTTTACCCGAAGGTGTCAGAGCGCTTCACAATAGGAAACAGAGCTGATACATGAGAACATTACAAGTGAACAAAATACAAAAGCGAACGTTACATTAAATGAGGCAATAATGACAATCGTGAGCCAACAAAATACAAGAGGTAGCAAACGGTGCATTACAAAAGTGACAATCGTGAACCAACAAAGTACAAGAGGTAGCAAACGGTGCATTACAAAAGTGACAATCGTGAGCCAACAAAATACAAGAGGTAGCAAACGGTGCATTACAGGAGGAAAGAGTGACGTGCGCAGGTTACAAAAGCGTACAAAGTAAACATAGAGGTATAATCCTGCAATATATGGAGGGCCCTCAAGCACAAGAACAAACGTTACATAGGCCATGGTGGCACTGTGCAGATATCGAAAATAAACAAATGTAAGATGTAGAAAGCAGTGTGTTACAAGAGAAAGTGACGGGTGCATGTTACATACGAGTACCAAACACAGGTAGAAAGATAATACCGCAATAAATGGCCGACTCTCAAACTGCAAGAACACACTGGAAGGACACTTCCATAGTCATGTACAGTAGGTTTTCCTATAATGGAAGGGCTTCCTTCAGCCAATAGAGAGGGCATGGATTACATTTGGAGGTGTCTTTGGAGGAGGAGAACTTTGAGGTTAGTTTTGAAGGCCTGGGAGGAGGTGGTGGTCCGGAGCTGCGGCGGAAGGGAGTTCCAGATTCTCACTGCGTTGCCTGAAAAGGATTGTGCCATAGTTCTTTCCTTCTTGAAAGTGGGAGGTTCAAGCAGAAGATTTTCCGCATTACGTGACGGTCTAGAGCCTCCAGAGAGTTTCAGTTTATTCGCCAGGTAGCAAGGAGAGGAGGAGTGCAAGGCTTTATGGGTGATAAAAGCAGTCTTGTAGATAGCTCTAGCCTCGATTGGAAGCCAGCGGAGGGTGGATAACATCGGTGTGATGTGGTCGCTTCTTTTGGCCCCATAAATGAAACGAGCTGCTGAATGTAAAACAGATTTAAGGGGGGACAGGTGGGATTTGGGGAGGCCAGTAAGAAGAGAATTGCAGTAGTCAAGTCTGGAGAGGACCAGCGATTGCACCAGGGTTATAAGGTCCTGCTCCGGGAAGAAGCGGCGGATTCCCCAAAGAAGGCGCAGATGGTATCGAGCAGACTTAGCAATGGAATTGATGTGGGGGGTTAGATTGAGTTTTTTGTCGAGAGTGACACCCAGGGATTTTGCGCTGTCGGCAATGATGGGTTTAGTGTTCAGTAGATTCAACTGATCCATCCATGATTGCACCGGGGGAGGAGAGATTGAAGTGGAGAAGAGGAGGAATTCGGTTTTGGAGGGATTCAGAATCAGTTGATGAGTAAACATCCAGTTATGAATGGAGTCGAGAGTGGAGCTTAGGATAGAGAGATCGTGAGTGGAGGCAACCTTGAGGTAGATTTGAGTGTCGTCAGCATAGAGAGGATTGTGGATCCCGGATTTACTTAGGAGATTTCCTAGTGGTTCTAGTAGAGGTTGAACAATGTGGGTGCAAGTATAGAGCCTTGAGGAACACCTTGACCTACCGCCACAGGAGATGAGAGACTGTTTGCTTTTTTGAGCATTTGAGATCTATCAGAGAGGAAGGAGGCAAACCATTTAAGTACAGTGCCCTCCATGCCCATTCTCTGTTTGAGAATGTTGAGGAGGGTTTTGTGATTGACAGTGTCAAAGGCTGCAGAAAGGTCAAGGAGAATTAGAAGACAGGACCCCCCCGAGTCGAGGATCCTCAGCACGTCATGAACCACTTGCGGTAGGGCTGTTTCAGTGCTGCAGTTTTGAATGAAGCCAGACTGGAAATTGTCAAGAAGATCATTGTCCGTGATATGACAAGAGAGTTGTTTCGCTACAGATATTTCTGTAATCTTCGCAAGAAAGGATAAGTTAGTGATGGGGCGGAAGTTGTTGAGGTCAGACGCATCAGCAGTTGGTTTTTTAAGAAGCGGGGTGACCTGCCTAGTTTTGAAGGAGACAGGAAGGGAGCCTTGATAGAGGGAGAGGTTGACCAGAGTGGTCCAGTAGGAGAAGGAAAGGGTATAAAAGTCAATGGCAATGGCACTGGGGATGGGGTCCAGATGATGGTTGGAGGGCTTTGTTTCGCGGATGCACTTGAGGAGGGCATCTTCAGAAATGGGGTCAAAGTTTTGCCAAATGGCTAAGGATTTGCACTCCTCTGGAGGGGTAGGATGAGCGACCTGATCCACAAGTGATTTCACTTTTTTGTCGAAGAATATAGCAAAATCCGCTGCTCTCTTTGCAGAATCCTCTAGCTTGGAGGCATGGGGAGAGCAGTCAGGACTCTTGATGAGATCAAATAGTTTTTTGGGTCTATTTTTGGCAGAGTCAAGGAGGGTTTTGAAGTGCGCCGCTTTCCCAAGGAAGATGTGTTTGTGGTACTTGGATCTTGCGGAGCGAAGCGTGGACAGGTTATCGGTGGAGGGCACTTGCCTCCATTGTTTCTCCAGGAATCTTAGCTGCTTCCTTTCTTCATAGAGGGATTTGTTGAACCAAGGTGCTGAGGGGGTGGGCCTTAACCTTTTGCTTTTGAGTGGAGCGACTTTGTTGATTTCATCTGCAAGAACTGTGAGGCATTGGGAGGTAGATCGTCAACATCTAAGTTCGGGTCTAGCCTTGGAAGTGATAACAAAGCTGATTCACAGAGGGGACCGACATCAATATTTTTAACATCACGGAACCAGGAGATAGCCCTCTTGGGTTGGCCAAGTGTTATAGCGTGTGATAGTTGAATAGAGAATGGGATGAGGAGGTGGTCAGACCAGTCTACGTGAATAGGGGTAGTGATGGAAAGCATGCCTGCTTTAGAAATAACAAGGTCCAGGATTGAGCCCTTAGAGTGTGTTGATTCTGTGCAGTGTTGGATGAGATCGTTGACAGAGAGGAAGGTGGCCAGGGAGTTTGCGGGGGAGTCTTGCGGTGAGCCCCAGTGGAGATTAAAGTCACCCACGAAGGTCTGATTGTCACTTTGCGAGTATTGGTCACTGATGAAGTCAGTGAGTTCCTCCAAAAACAAAGGGCCACTACGAGGCGGGCGGTAAATGACATGTAATCTAAAGGGTGAGCAGTGGTGCACTTGTAGCTCAAAAGAAAGGCATTCAAAGGTGTGGAAGGAGCTGATAGGAGAGGCCTTAGGTTGAAGGGAGTTTCTAAAGATGACTGCAACACCCCCCCCCCCGTGTCAGTTCTGTCATTCCTAAGTATAGAATAGCCTGTAGGTAATAGTAGATCAAACATAGATTGCGAGGTATCCTTGAACCAGGTCTCTGTGAGGAAGAGCATGTCAATATTGTGGTGGGTGATGGTATCTGAGATTTCAAGTTTGTGTTTTACTGCAGATCTGCAGTTGTGGAGCAGACAGTGCAGCTCTGTCAGGACTGTTTTGGTGACAGGGGCACTTGGGCTCTGAAGGGTGATCGGGATGTTGTGCTTATGTGGGGGTGCTCGGGAGGGCCTAGGCGGATGCTTGGTTCTGACAGAGGAGATGGTTGGAATAGTGTAGATAGTAGGGTTGCTCGGGTAAGCAGGTTGAGGCTTGTGCGAGTTAAAGTTTGCAGACTGATTGAGCTTGGCAAATTTGAGATGAGGGGGCGTGGTGGCATCTCGTGGGAAGTTGAGAAGGAGAGGGGGTGCAAGGAAAGGTGGAAATCTTAGAGATTAGAAGTGAAATTGCAGCTGTAAGCTGGGAGATGGAGGTGATAAGGGAACCTAGCTTATTTTCCAGCGAGAGTAATGCAGAGCACGGAAGGTTGGGTGGATCGGTGGAAACAGGTGGGGGTGGAATTGGTGGTGGAAGGCAGGGATAGGTGGGGGGATAGGAGGTGAGTTGGGGTGTAAGGTTCAAAAGTGGGGAAAGGTGGAGGTTGAGAGCGGGAGTTAAAGAGTCGGAGGTTAAGGGAGAGTTGCCTTTGTTGGTGTTGCAAGAAGGAGAGGAATTAGGGATAGCAATAGGGGGGGAAGGGTGTGGAACACAGCGATAGGGAAGAAGGAGAGGGGAGGATTGTGTGGAGTCATGGGAATGAAGGAGGTTTGGGAAGAAAAGAGGTGAGGTGGTTGTGGAGGGCATGTCAAGTAGGAGAGGAGGCTGTGAGGGAACGGGAATCTGGCAGAGTGGGGGGGTTGAGAGAAAGGGAAGTTGGGGAAAGGAAGTGGTACTGTTGGACCAGAGGGAAGGAAATGGACAGGGTAACCAGGGGGGGGGGTGAGTAGCATAGCATTGCTGGGGGAGTGGGAGGGAGGAGAGAGATGCAGTGGGATTGAGGCGAAATCCGGGTGAATAACGAGGGGAGGAGGAGGTGGACAGGAGGTGTAGGGAAAGTTCACTGGGGGAGAAGGTTGGAGGAGAGGTGGACTAAAAAGGGGGGTGACTGGAAGGAAAATGGGGGAGGAGAAGAGATTGGAGTACCGGGATGAAGCAGATTGGACGAGGAGCACATTAGCTAGCGGTGAGGTTGAAGTGAAGTGGGAGGGGGCATATTGTGAGGGGGGAGGAATAGGAGAGGAGGTCACTGGTGAGGGGGCGGGAAGAGGGCCGACATGTGACTCTTGAGAGTGCAGCCAATTGGAGTGTAGGGGGGTCAGGGGAGGAGAGAGGGAGTAATGGGTGGAGCTAGAAGGAGAGTCGAGGGAAAGCCCGGTCGCAGAGGAGGGGAGTAGGGAGGGGAAGAGATGGTCAAAGAGAGAAAGACAGGTGTCATTGCCTTGGATCATGACAGTACCGTTGTTATAGAGTGAGATAGTGAGGTAACCGTTGAAACGCGTGGAGGGGGAGATTTTTAGCTGTTTCCCATGAGGGATAGAGGAGGAGGAGGTGACGTTAAGGGAATTGTATAAGCTGGTGGACCAAGAGGAGGTGTCATGAGTGAAGAAAATGAAATCATTATTGAGCCTCCCAAAACGACTATTGTGAAATTGATCAACAAAGAGGGAATCCGGGAAATGTTCAATAGTATTGTGCTTCAATCGTTTTGTTGCAGCTTTAGTACGGCTGGGCGGATAAATGATTTTGTAGCAATTAGTTCCAGCCTTAACTCGAGTGGTGGCCATAAGATGCGCTCAGAGTGCAGCAGAGGGAAATGGTAGAGCGAGTTAAAGAGGAGAAAGGACCTCATCAGGGTCATGATTTTGAGAAGGTTGGTGTTGGGCCCCTCTGAAGTAGGGCATGACAGAGTTTTCAAACAGCTGCATCGCCCTCAGCTGAGGGGGAGCAAAGCGAGAGTTCTCTATCCATGAAACACATTGTATAAACGGCTCCCCGGTATGGGTAAACTTAGGGGCTTATTTATGACCCCCTGCATCACTTTTGCTCCACCGGTGCATCACTTTTTGTGACGCACCAGTGGCGTAAAAAATGTGCCATGTTGTGTCATATTTACGAAGTGACGCATCTAGGTAGATGCGTCACTTCGTAAACCCCTGCTCTACATTATGCCTGCGCCCGGTATAATGTATGCAGGGTTGGCATACCCCCGCAAGAAAGGGTTGTAGGAGTGGCTCAGCTAAATCTATGAGATTTCGCTGCCCCACTTCTAGGACGCCTCTGCGTCAAAACCTTACGCCGGCCTCATGGCAGGCATAAGCGTGATAAAGGAACATTGCTGGAGTTGCATCAGACTTCCGACGCAACTCCAGCAATGCGCCACTTTTTACACTGACAGATACGTCAGTGATACTGACGTATCTGTCATTCCTTGCGACATGATGTGTCATCTTGTAAATATGACGCATTATTGGTGTCACAAGAAGGGCGCACTGAGAAGTGGCACATCGCTGCTTTCACGCAGCGATGCGCCACTTCTCGTAAATGAGGCTATTAGTGCCTTTGTGGTTGGGACGGGCTGTTAGTATCTCTAGGGCCAGGACATACCATAGGCGGAGGAGCAATGCTGAGATAGGTGGGGTAAGGGATGTTTCCAATGTAAGACTATAGATTGCCTTGCCGCCCCCAGCATCTGCGCGATGAGGCACCAGTCTGAGTGGGTTATAGCTACCAACAGAGAAGGTCTAATGCCTAGTAAAGTCACCATAGGAGAGCTTGGTATGGGATAGCCCACGGTGTCCTTAATAATACTGAGGACTTCCTTCAAAAAGATCTTCAGGGTAGGGCATGTCCACCAGATGTGGAGAAAATCTGCTGCTTTGCCCCGACATCTTCAACATGTCATGGAGAGGGTAAATAAGTATTTAAAAGGAGGGTTTAAGCTTGATAAAAGAGTCATTTTACAGTTCATTTGGAAGTTTAAAAAGTGCACAGACAGGCTCCAGTGGCAGGCCTGGAGACATGCTTTCCAGTGCTACCTTTTTGGGTGTCACGAGTGCAGCAGGCCACTAGTAGCAGTCAATTTACAGGCCCTACATACATGTAGTACCATATCCTAGAGACTTGTATTTAAATGAAATGAGCCAATCAGGTGTTGGTCGATTTCACTGCATTTAAAGGCAAGCCTTCCTGCTTTACTGCAGTGCATCAAACTAAAAGGGCAGGAATGCCAGGTATCTATTAGATATGGCACATTCCTGTCCTTCTCCCCTGCCCCGGTGCACAAACAGCATAGGGTAAATACGCACTCCGTTGCCAGGACTTGTTACTGGTAACCGGGGGACTTAGTTAATTTTTGTTTCGCCCAATGGCTGATTATTTCAATTCCGCCCTCATCTGAGTCAACAACAGGCCTAGATTGAAAAAACATCTGGATCCACTTTGATTTGTTACTTTTGAGTCTTCCTAAAACCTCAAGATATCTGGCAGCCTTTACTCAGCAAGACATTCTCAAGGAAATTACCCCATGATGGGTTGTCATCTCTTCTCTTTCTTGTCCTGAAGAACACCCGCCATGACTCTTGTTAAATAACACTTTTATCAGGGTCGAAACATCAACGATAGTTTATGGTTCAGCCTCAGCAAGTCTCTGAGTTCCAAACTAACAAGCAATTGTGCAATTCACCAGAGACATTGTCCTCTCCGTTATTCTGACCATTTTTAGCCTATTCTCTTTTGATAACTTGTACATAATTTATCTCACCCATGTATATATGACACTCACTGCACCATTGTCACTGAGCACTTATTTCACTATATTATATGTCACCAGAATTTTGCATTGAATTTTGACAGCCTTATAACAAAAATGCATATTAAGATTGCGTTATTGAACAAAAAGTAAATCTTTTGTTCGGAAACGCATACTTGCCTGTATTTCTGGGTTCCAACTGCACTGAATAGACTTTGTGATCCAAATATGATTGGCTACTTTATGATTTATCGGTTATTTGTGAAGCAAATTGTTTTTTCCCGACAGAACCATTGTAGCTTTTCATATATGCACCCAGGTTCTGAGGGACACAGGGTTACCCATTGTTATTATACAGGTGCACAAACAGCAGCTGTGCACCAATGCAGGCACCCTTGTGCCATTGTGCAAGGGTGCCTGCGTTGGAGGGACGAATGTTGTTGTGCAGGAAGGGACACCTTCCTTCACAAAAACAATCATTATTGGCGTTTTGCTCCTGCGGCACACGTAGAATGACCAAAAAACAAGGAGAAATAAAAGTATTTCTCCTCGTTTCGCCTCTCCTATGCCTCCCCTGGGGAGACGTAGGATTCTGACGCATTCCCAAGTTTACCACACTTTGTAAGTCTGGGGATGTATCAGATTTCATGGGTGTTGTGTGGGTACACCCACAGCAAACATCCATGGAAAGCCCCTTTTATGCAGAGTAATGATTGAAAGTAGCCCATATTTACAAGGCCATCAAAAGTCATGTACGCGACTTTGCATGTCCATGTAAATATGGGCAGGCACACTGCACCGCTGGTGTGCCTAAAAATAAAGTGGCAGCTCATTGGGCTTGTAAATAAGCCCCAAATTGTTTGGACATTCTGGTTTCCTCCTTTGAAGTGTACCCAGAGTGTAATATGAAAAGTCCTAGCAGACCTGTCAAGCATGATGTGAAATTCAAGCAGAACTTGAGGCTTTAATGTCAAAAAGGATCTTCCCAGCTCCATTTACATATTCTGCCAGGTTCTTGCCCATTCATGTCGGACTTTGATTTGCTCCTGTGAGTAAGTTCATACCTCATTCGCTCCTATTTAAATGCTAATTACTGACAGCCCGAAGTGGGAAAACAAAATGCAGATTTAACAATCAGGAGGCTTCAGGCAGGGCAATGGTAACTTTCTAAAAAGTTACTTTACCGTAATATTCAGAGCAAATCCATCCGACTTCACCATTCAATTGAATTTTAAGAACTATTAACAGTATTTGTTTTATTATTTTTCTATATTGTCCCATTCCCAAAATGTAGTATTAGTAGTTATTGCAGCCAGGTGTTTTCCTATGGAACATCCAAATCGTCTAGGGTGAAAATAGCTTTGAGGATATTTTCAATGTAAGTACATATTTAACATTAAACATTTACATGTTGTACTTTAGTATACCATGCACCCTGCCATTAAGGGCAATATGGCCTGCTTAGGGGTGATTTATTGATATTTAAAAGAAAGGTTTATGTCTGTCAAAAATGGCTATTTTGACAGGCCAAATCTGCAGTTCAAACCTACACAGCCAAGCTACTGATGACAGACCTCCAGTCATGTTTGCATTGTTACTGTAGTGGATGACACATGGGTACTTAGTAGCCAAATTTGATTTGGCATTTGCAAATGAAATTTCTTCCCCTTACACTATTCATAAGACAACCTTTAACAGAAGAAAAAGTTATAGCATTATTGACCACATTTTACTCTCAGATAGATGTGCTGGCTATGTTTTACATTTTTCTACTCACTCGATCTCAGTAAGTGATCACTCTCCCCTGAGTATGCAATTAAATACAGTATTATTTTTCAAACAGAGACGTGGCAACACCAACGTACAAGCAACAGAAATCGAACTATCAGGACGTTAAGGTTACTCTTTACGCTGGACACAGATCACCCCAGAAGACTTCCTCAACAAATTGATAAGTAATGAGAGGGGAGCCTTTGAGTGTTGCCTAGATGATACCATCCCTAACAATGAAATTATCACAGCCTTCCTGTTAATCACAGAGAGTATAAAGGAGGGTCTTTTTGTCGCTAGAGAGAAGGCACAACAGAAGGAGAAGGGGTGGTTTGGCTTGGTGTGTTCCAAAGCCCTTAAAAGACTAAAGGAGGAATTACATAAATCACCAAGAAGTACTATAGAAGTTCAAAAACGTAGAGTTGAATATAAGCAAACAGTGAACATGAGAAAATTATGTTCAAGAGAGATGGCCTGGGAGCATCTACAGGAAGCAAGCTCCAGTAACGATAAAAGTGCCTTCTAGCAGATAATCAATTCTACACATCTGGCAACCGATGAGGCCCCCAGGGTGGAGCTCGCAATCCTGGAGGAAGAATGGACAAGGCATTTTTCTAACATCTATGCTCTGATGGCCTGATGGAACACTAGTATCCGATTTCAAACACAGTAATACTTATACTACCCTCTTATCTCAAACTTCCTCCATTACCCCTTTTACACTGGAGGAAGTTAATAATGCAATACTAGAAAGTAAGAGTGGCAAAGCGTCAGGACTAGACGCAATACCAGTAGATTTATATAAGGACAACACCGCTCTTTGAGGGCCTGTGTTAACTCTAGTATTGAGGGCATGCAGTACAGTAGGGTTCTAGCTAACCTGGGATGAGTGTATTATCGTACCAATCTTTAAAAAAGGAGATCGCCTCAATCCAGTGTGCTATAGACCGATTTTTTTGCTTGACTCTCTTGTCAAGGTTGTAGGCGGCATTATTTTAAAAAGGCTACAGGACTGGGCTGAATCGCAAAACATCTTATCCGACTTAAAATACGGCTTCCGCCCGGGGATTGGGACGATAGAACAGAGCCTCAATTTAAACTTCTTAATTGGATAGTATGTCCATATTAAAAAAGAGAACTTATATTTAGCATTTGTTGATCTGTCATCAGCCCTTGACTGTGTCTTACATGCCAAGCTCTGGCTAAAAATTAAAGTTAAGGGGGTGGAGGCATCGATTATTTGTCTACGGAGGGACCTATACTTAGGGTGCAAAACCAGGGTCAGATATGGCAGCAAGGGAGAATGCACTGAAGCATTCAGCATGGAGAGAGGGGTGAGACAGGGATGTGTCATGGTCCCCTTCCTGTTCTCACTATACATAAACAGTGTAGGAAAGGCACTCGTGGCATCTACTAAAGATTTACCACAAATAAGACCACCCTGTCCCGGCCCTCCTTTACGCTGATGATGCCGTCCTCATGGCCCGTACACTCTTAGCCCTTTAGTCTCTGCTGTCGAAGTTTGCAGGATATATGAAGGAACTTGACCTCGTTGTTAATATATGGAAAACTTTCATCATGAAAAATGGTAGGACAAGTAAGAAGTCCAGAGGCATAAAAATAGATGGCACAACTATTGGCTTTACTAACACCTTTTGTTATCTGGGGATTTTATTCGACAGAGATGCTCTATGGAACAAGGTCCTCGCCAACAGGAAGCTACAATTTAGCAAATCTTGCATGAGCCTCAGGAGCTTTGCAAAACGCTTTGGCTAAAACTCACCTGAGGTGAGGATGAACTGTATAAAGCCAAGTGTCTTAGTATAGCCACATATGGGGCAGGCTTGTGAAGACATAGAAATTGTACAGATATCCAAACTGTAGAAAATTAATTTTTTAGATACTTACTCACCACTCCTAAAAGTACATCTGTTGATGTCTATCACACTGATTTGGGGGCACAACACATCACAGATATAATAAAACTGCAACCAATTCTTCTTTGGCATAAAATTTGGACATCGGAATACACAGTGCTTAACCGAGCAATTACGGGGACTGCCTTAAATTAAGTTTACATTTAAGAATCTCATTTTTTTGCGATATGGGCTACCCTGATTATTTTGAAAGACCAGAAACATTAAACATTATTAGCAGAAAGACCCTGAAGGAGGAAGGGATGATGCATCTGAATAGCCTTCGATTGCTAATCAAAGCCCCAAAGCCAAGTGTATTAAAAAATCAATATATTTTAAATAATTTTAACATGCAACCTTACCTCAAAGCAGTATTGAATGGCAGGCATAGGTTTGTTCTGACCCGCTTAAGACTAGATATGTTTCATAGACTAGTCAGTTTTCCAAAAATGAACGACTGGTTTACAAACTTGACTAACTGTCCCTGTGACAACACAATGCCACAGAATACAATGCATGTGGTCTTTTTTTGCAAGTTTTATAGCCATCAAAGGAAAATATATATCCTACAGATTATTAACCATATTGTTTTACACAATGTTGCCCGGCATACCTATATTTTCAATCATTGCCCGCCTTAGAGATGTATTGTACACTGTCATCATTTTTTTGGGCAGCTTTTAATACTAGAAAGTATATTGTATTAGCTTCATGATTAGATTAGGTTATACGCTGTAACTGCTCTATGGATGTAGGAACGTCAAAATATGCGACTGATGGAACCTAGGTCCAGAGTCAGATTGTGCAATACATTGTATTCAAGTATTTTTAATTCGATTGGACTTGTGCAACATTTTGTATCTATGTCTTTTAATCTGGTCAGTTGAGTGTATGTGTGGATAATATTAGTCGGAGGGCCAGGTGGATCAGGTCCTAAGATATTTTGTCCCACCCCTTATATCGGTCCCGTCCAATCATAGGTCCAATTTCAGGTCTATAGTACGATGGATAATTCTAATTTGCTGTCCTCTTATTCCTCCTGATATGTGATGAAATGGGTATACTAACTAATGTTAAAACTTAGGCACTTTACATATTGTTTCTGGGAATGTCTGCTGTTGAAGGTGTCCCTGCATAGCGGGCCATCTGTTACATTCAATTAGGACATGCATGTATGGATAAATATCCGCTGACAATTTACTATTTTACGATTTAATAATTTTAGCTTGTATTTTAACTAATAATCGATGCTCTTATTTTAGGATAAGTACTGTATAACAATATCTGGCTTGTGTGATGCCTTTATGGATGTTTTTATACTTCTGAATAAAGCTAATAAATAACTAACACATGGGTTCTACAGTCCACTTGTGACATTCGCAGCCAGTTTTATTTAGGTTTTTCATCAGGCTGCATTATGGTTGCGGTGCAGCTCAATATCAATGTCATTTTGGGCAGACACAGCACTTCATGTGGCTTAGTGTAGTTTAGTAAATACAAAGTAACACACCCAATGAAAAATCCTGTTTTGACTTTTACTAAGCCATGCAAATCCACTATGTGTGGTTTAGTAAATACAAAGTAATGCAAGGCAGACATAGTATTACCCTGACTTACCTTGCATTAGGAAGGCGTACCATGGGTGGAGCATGGGCATCCCATGGATCGACCCATGGATTCTGGTACATTCCCAGATTTCCTAAAGCTAGGAAATCTGGGAATGCATCAAAATACTATGCCTTCCCCAGTGAGGCATAACAAGAGAAATATGTGTGTTTCTCCTGCCTACTTCCTCTTTCCATGTGTGCTGAAATCTGCTGAATGTGATTCTAAGCATAACTTTCTGCACACAAAAATATCCTTGCTGGTTGTAACACAGAGAGGCTTTCCAAGGAAAGAAACAACATTTAACCATCAACCTGGCTAACCTGGCAGAAGAAAGAAATAATGACCGACCAGGTCAATGTGTGGGTGGTGGATGTATGACGGTATGACGCGTACCGTCACAACGCGTGCTTTTACAACGCGTCCCTTACAACGTTACCACGACTTGCGTTGGGGGCGCGGATTGAGAATAGTTTAATTTACTATTCTAACACCAGTCCCTGTGGACACTAGGGAAGGTGTTGGAATAGTAAATATACTATTCTTAATCCTCTAGCGCCCTCCAGCGCAAGTCGTGGTTACGACTTGCGTTGTAAAGGACGCGTCGTAAAAGCACTGCGGAGTAAAATCCGCGTCGTAAAGGATGTTCCCCGTCGGTGGCAAAACCATTGAAAACCCAATACAAATGTAACTTCTGAAAAATTTAAGAAAATTATAGCATTTTTTGAAGAAGGGTATTGAGGGTGAATTGTGTTTCCAAGTTCCAGTTTGAGGACTCACCCTCATAAAGTATGGGTAGATACAAGAAAGGCGGACAAGCTGCTAATACAACATAAGTTACATATTTCAAAATATACTTTGTGGCCATTTTCCAAAACATGCTCTTTGCAAAAGTCTGCCCACTCCCATGCTTGTGGTCTTAAAGTACTTTGTAAATTGGGCCAAGGACTTGACTCTGATGTAACCAACTTCTCTGCTGTCATCCTTTGAACACAATTAGATTCACATTTACAAGTAAATGCAATAGGTTTCATGTAAATATTTTAATACTACAAAATAGCTGGTCTGTTGTTCATGCCATGAAAGAAGTATTTAAAAATTCATCAAATAACTGTTGCTTTGCCTTTCAAGGTTTGCTCTGTGCATTGGAAGTGCAATTAATTTCGGTAGAATCGCTCTTTAATATACATTCTTAACTAGTAATGGCTGTTCTTAAACAAATGTATATTTAAAAGATCTTTATCTTCCACTATCTGAATCACCAACTAGAGCACCACTGCTGGCATGTGCTTTGGCATCATCTTAACTAATATAATAGCATTTTATGGGAGTCTGTGGTTTTGCCTTCTTACACAGTGAAGAGGATTTTTATATATAGCATCAGTTTGATCATTAGCACGTATGCTTCAGCTAAGTTTGGCTTCTCTTTTATTGGAAACAACTGCAGACTATTTTCACATCGCTTAGTTTGACCGGAAGCTTCAGAGTAAGATACAAACTACTTATCCAGCAACTGAAACAGATTTAACTACAGTTAATTCACTATAAAGAATATTATGCACAGGCTCGTGTTGTCGCACTACACACGTCATCTAAATGTACCACAGCCATGGGGGAGGCAGGGAACCAAAAATATCAAGTTACACAACTGTGTAAATAACGTAGGAAGATGCAAATGAGCTCAAGGCGCAGAAGTAAAGGATTATAATTACAAATTTAGAAGGAAGCATATATTACACAACACCTGTCAAGGAATCAGCCTGACAGATGGTTAGGAACAGGTACATGCTAAATTTGTTACCAGGTTTATTAGTAACTTTGGAGAGAAGCAAATGCCTCGCATTCCTCGAACAAGTCGATGAAAATCTTCACATTACGCTGCAAATTGTGAATGAAGTGGCGGTACTATAACTTCAAACAGTCTCTGGTAACCTTTATTTAGGAGTGGGGCTGTCGTAGTTGGTTTACATGTACACTTTCATACACCACAAAGGAAGGCAGGACCACGAGTACCAGAATGAATTGGGTGCTAGTTATGCAGTTACAATCAAGGCCCTGACCAGCTACGATTTTGCACTGGGTTGCATCTCTTATGGGCACGGCTCCGACTCAAAATAATTTTTGGCATTTACTAAACCATGCACAGCCACTTCAAGTACCCAAGCATCCACCCGTGTATTTTGATGCAAACCCAGATTTACAAAGAATTGTAAACCTGGGTTTATGCCCACATTTTGTGCCTTCCTGACAGAGGCGTAACAAGAAGAAATTTCCTTATTTCTCTTGGTTAGTTTCTCTTTCCATGTGTGTTGCATTCTGCAGAACACATAGAAAGAGGAATGAGGAATATACCTCTAAGGATTATTTTTGTGCAGGAAGGTGCCCCTACCTGCATAAAAACAATTCTGCACGTAAAACAGGTACCCTTGAACTATGGTGCACAAGTGCTTACGTTGGCGCTAGGCAGCACACTCTATCAGCCAACAGAGGGAGTAGAAAGGCTCCATATGTTGTAACCGTAAACATCGTTTACCAAGCATGCGAGACAATGCATACCATTACAACCTAAGTCAGAACAACAACTTGCGTTAGGGGGCAGAAGGTGTTGGATTTAAAATCCTACACCTTCCCTACTGTTGCACAGGCTGGAGTTGGAATAGTAAATTATACATAACACACCCGCCCGCCCGCCCGCCCGCCCGCCCGCCCGCGTGCACCGCGCTCACCGCATAAGACTCCCTGTGTTCCGGTTTTATTGATTTTAACAGATAAATACAGACAGAAAACATACCATTTCTGTATTTATTTTTAAATGTGTATAAAAATGGAAATTGGGTCGCTTTTTGTGTAATTCTAAATACTGTCTGCCATGACTGCCAGGCCAATAGATGTGTGGATTGATAGATAAGCAGGTTAAAAAAGAAAGGAATTTTAGTAATGAGGCTTTAACAGCAGTAGATATGCACAAGGTTGATAATGAAATCTGCATGTTTTCATATAAGTGCACTAATCTATCTTCTGCAGGTGTTCACAGCACTGAAACCTGGCTGACATTCAAGTATGAGTGCATATTTATCAGTTAAATAAATGTGAAAATATGCTCATTTTAGCTTAAATTTTCCACAAAACCCAAAATAAATATGTATACAGATAAAATGAGCAAAAAATAAATATGGATAAATATAGATGGAAATGGCAGAAAAATAAATACCAGAAAACCGGGTGCACTAATTATACTATTCCAACATCCAGTGTCCCCTACAGCAAGTCGTTGTTCTGACTTGCGCTGTAAATGTATGCAATGTAACAACGCGGTTGTTGTAACGACCACATTGTAATGGAATGTGTTGTGAACGCATGCGGACTAGCGTGCCATATTCCTTTGTAAATATGGAGCATTTCTGCTTTCTCCTATTCACGCAACGTAGCACAGCAAGTTTTCTTACTGCACCTCATTGCATAAAATAATAGTAAATGTGCCTCTAGGTTCACTTGATAACATATACATGGGTGTAGTGTTGTTACTGTAGGTAAAGGTTACACACGTCAACGGGAACCATGTGAAATCCAGAAGGTGACAAACATTCATGAGGAAACTGACACGCAAGATTCACAATGCATATTTTTAAATGCAGTAATTAGAGGACAATTGCAGACTATGGTAAGCAAGGTACAGAGTATGGTGTGAGGCTTCTTGTCAGGCATTGAAACATAAGAATATTCATAGATAACAACCAAAAAGGTTTTGAGTACATGACGCATCAAATGTACGGTGAAAAATAAGAATCAACTATGGTCATTGCTCGATGATCATTATAAACCATGATTTGTCTACAAACATAAGCCAAACATGAGTGTGGCCTACCAGCTTTTTTGCTTTGTCAATAATATCTAATATTATTTTGTCATGTTTTTTGCAAAACATTATTACAGTCCCTTGTCAATACCAAAAAAGGGGCTAAAAGCAAAAATATTTTTTGTCTCATAAAGACACATTGCTATCACCACTTAAGGGAAGTACTTTGTGTGTGGATATGCTCCTTGTGAAAGGTAGATACCATCAATCAAAGTCAAAGTGAAGTTTGCAGTGGCTGAATTGGGCTTACCTTCTGGTCCAGGGTGTAATGGGCAGAAGAAAAATGTAAAATTCACGATGACAGACACAATGAAGAGGACAGGACTGGCTGAACACTTCTCCATATTACATCACTCATGATATACGTATGCAGTGGTTTTTTTTAAAATAGTTTTTTGGGGGCAGCGCTAGCCATTAGTAATTTGAACAATGTGGTTCTTTTAATCTAGTGAATAATATCATCAATTATGTAATTTAACAAGCAGTGCATGATCGAGGAGTTATAGTTAATCAATTCAATTTTAACTGGTATATTTCAGTGTTTTTTTTATTTGTTTTAGCTTTAGTTCTTGACTCATTTCAACACCTAACTGTAAAGTCGCTTTAAACTTTGGTATTTTATGAAAATATCTAGAGCTTTTTTCCACATTAGTTAAGATTTTACCATCTAACCTAACTATAACGTCACTTTATCTTTTTTTTTGTGATTTTCTGAGTTGTTTGTATTATATTCTAAATTGGGCCTGCACCCAACCCTGTGCAGGTGGCCAACCTCTGCTGCGTACACATTTTGTCTACCAAAAGTTTACTATTTTACAACTAGGGAGCAGTTAAGTGACTAAGAAGATGGATAGGGTGAGCAAACAGATGTGGAAAGGGAATGCTGTACTTATGCAGAAATCTCTATTTTTTTTATTTTTAGTCTCTTAAAAAATATTTATTCAAATTACTAAAAACCCAAACCTCCCCACACATTTTTAACCCACTGGTTTCATAGCTGCATTATCATCTCAATGCTCATTTACTTCAGCCTGCTCCTCAGGAAAGGTTTTGAGATCAACAACTCGTATTCAAATAAAATAGCTTTCAGGAATGCCTCACTTTTGTATTGAATATAAAATGTTAGCAGTAGCACCCCAGTTGTTAATTAGAACTTTGTAGTGAATTACTAAGGAGCTAACTGATTGGTTCCTGATGATGTTGGGAGTACATATTTAACTCTGTGGCACATATTCTCAAAGGTTTAGCATCGGGTTTGCATTATTTTTGTAACACTAAACTGATGCTAAACTTTTTTTGGGATTCACAAACCAACACAAAGTGGTATTTGCACTGGCATGGAAAAGTTACGCAAAGCAGCGCAAAGCACTACTTTGCATTACTTTACATCAAGGAGGCATTACATGGGTGGTACAAGGGTATACCCATGCTACCACCCATGTTTTTTTATACCAAATCCTATTCTCAAACATCAGTAGACATGGTTTAGCGCCAACAATTAACACTGCTTAAAAGCAGGCGTTAAACAAAGAAATGTTTTCATTTCTCCATGCTTTTCTGACTTTCCATGCTTGCTGCACTATGCAGCACACTGGCAAAGTAGAAAACGTTTTCACTTGTCTAAGCATAGTATTTTGTATAGAAAGGGTATCCTTCCTGTACAAAACCTATGCTAGACTCACGCGCACACCCCTGCGCCAAGGCGCTAAGGTTTGTGTGTGTGGCACTTGGCAGCTGAAATCAGCACTGGCACTAGGTAGAGGGGAGGAGAGAGCCATTTCCATGTTAATATGGCGCTCTCCTGCTCTCTCCATGACACGCAACGCAGTGCATCATCTTTGGCTACTACGCTGCGGTGCCTGTCAGCTTTCAGAATTCAGGATCATATGTCAGAATGTTTTACTAATATGAATGATGTAGATTATTAAAAACGCATAAAAAATGTGTCCTGAATGTAGCTTTCCAGAGCCCTAACCATACTTTTTATGACAAAAAGGAAAAGCCTCATTAAATGTATTTACTGCGGCATACTCTGTAGGAAATGTTTTCAGTTTTACAGCTTTGATCCCATCCAGATGGTGTTCAGGTGTCCCAAACTGTTGTCATCAATACAGAATGTTGGCGCTCTAGTTGTTCATTAGATCACTGTAGTGAAGCTGCCATGAGGCACAGGGTCAAGGCTGATTTGCATATGGCCATGTCTGAACTGGGGTGGTGTGGAGTGCACAAAAACGACGGATTTAGGCCCAGATATCTGTACTGGGGTGAATGTATGACATTGTTCTGCATTCTGTCCATCAACTGTTGTTTTGCATTTGTTAGCCCGAGTGGGATGGGTATGTTCAGACGTGAGTCCCATGCTCTCCACACCACTGGAGTCAATCTATCCTGGCTGAAGACGCCTGATAGCCAGAAACCGGTCCTAGGATGCTTGATTCCGGCTGGACATGGCTTGGCAGTTCGGGCTGGACTGTTCCCATGAGGCACAGGGTCAAGGCTGATTTGCATCTGGCCATGTCTAAACTGGGGTGGTGTGAAGTGCAAAAAAACGATTGATTTAGGCCCAGATCTCTGTACTGGGGTGAATGTATGACATTGTTCTGCATTCTGTCCATCAACTGTTGTTTTGCATTTGTCACCCCGAGTGGGATGGGTATGCTCAGACGTGAGCCCCATGCTCTCCACACCACTGGAGTCAAGCTATCCTGGCTGAAGACGGCTGATAGCCAGAAACCGGTCCTAGGATGCTTGATTCCGGTCCAGGAAAGACATGGCTTGGTAGTTCGGGCTGGACTGTTCCCATGAGGAACAGGGTCAAGGCTGATTTGCATATGGCCATGTCTGAACTGGGGTGGTGTGGAGTGCAAAAAAACAATGGATGTAGGCCCAGATCTCTGTACTGGGGTGAATGTGTGACATTGTTCTGCATTCAGTCCATCAACTGTTGTTTTGCAGCCGTACAACACTGGGGCATCAACTGACAGGCTATTGCTGCTGTTTTACTTGGAATATAAGACTTTTCTTCTCACATGACAGATGAAGGCAGTGCAAGCTTATAGAAAATATGTTCTCATTTTAGATTTTGGAGCAAATTACATAACCTCTATGAGAAAATGATGAGAGAAAAGTATTTTCTCTCAAACAGGGGTAATCAACTGTTAGAAGAGGAACAGCATTTTTTACACAGTAAATTCACATTAGAACATCCCACAATTCCTAAAATTAGTATGGTACCACAAACAAGTGATTTATATTGTGACTAAAATCTGTTATCAAAACACACATTGGTGTACCCGGGTCTCCAAGAAGGCTATTTGGTAATCAAAAGGATTCCGCTGGAAGTTAGTGTGAAAGAGATGCTTTTGTTTAAAGATGAAACCCCTTGCCCACCATAAGGTGGCACGCTTCATCATAGGGTTCCTCCTCACTACAACTCCTAAAATTAGGAGGAGCTCTTTCGATATTTCTAAATAGCCCCTTTGTGAGTGAGATGTATTAGTGAGTGAAACAGAGTGTGAAAACTATATAAAGTGAAATTAAAACTATTGCCTAATCATACAGTATATTTACAACAAGGGGTGGTGAGGGACAGAGTCTCTGAATTAAGCAGAAAGCTCTCACCCAGTCAAGAGATCAGGGCTAGATCCAACACCGTTTTTTAGCTCACTGCACCATCCCAGTTTCAGAACCCGGCTGTATGCAAATTAGTCTGTTCCTGTCCCAGTGCATGATGGGAACAGGGCAAACCAAACTACAAAAGCCAATTCTTACACTGGGAAGGAAACAAGCTCCCGGGGACCGGTTTCTGGCATTACAGCCGTCTTCGGCCCGGTTTGCTTGAATCCTGATGGTGCAATGAGCAAGGGTCTCACATCTGAGAATACCCTTCCACGCTTAGGGTGGACAAAAATATTTACAACAAGGGGTGGTGAGGGACAGAGTCTCTGAATTAAGCAGAAAGCTCTCACCCAGTCAAGAGATCAGGGCTAGATCCAACACCGTTTTTTAGCTCACTGCACCATCCCAGTTTCAGAACCCGGCTGTATGCAAATTAGTCTGTTCCTGTCCCAGTGCATGATGGGAACAGGGCAAACCAAACTACAAAAGCCAATTCTTACACTGGGAAGGAAACAAGCTCCCGGGGACCGGTTTCTGGCATTACAGCCGTCTTCGGCCCGGTTTGCTTGAATCCTGATGGTGCAATGAGCAAGGGTCTCACATCTGAGAATACCCTTCCACGCTTAGGGTGGACAAAAATATTTACAACAAGGGGTGGTGAGGGACAGAGTCTCTGAATTAAGCAGAAAGCTCTCACCCAGTCAAGAGATCAGGGCTAGATCCAACACCGTTTTTTAGCTCACTGCACCATCCCAGTTTCAGAACCCGGCTGTATGCAAATTAGTCTGTTCCTGTCCCAGTGCATGATGGGAACAGGGCAAACCAAACTACAAAAGCCAATTCTTACACTGGGAAGGAAACAAGCTCCCGGGGACCGGTTTCTGGCATTACAGCCGTCTTCGGCCCGGTTTGCTTGAATCCTGATGGTGCAATGAGCAAGGGTCTCACATCTGAGAATACCCTTCCACGCTTAGGGTGGACAAAAATATTTACAACAAGGGGTGGTGAGGGACAGAGTCTCTGAATTAAGCAGAAAGCTCTCACCCAGTCAAGAGATCAGGGCTAGATCCAACACCGTTTTTTAGCTCACTGCACCATCCCAGTTTCAGAACCCGGCTGTATGCAAATTAGTCTGTTCCTGTCCCAGTGCATGATGGGAACAGGGCAAACCAAACTACAAAAGCCAATTCTTACACTGGGAAGGAAACAAGCTCCCGGGGACCGGTTTCTGGCATTACAGCCGTCTTCGGCCCGGTTTGCTTGAATCCTGATGGTGCAATGAGCAAGGGTCTCACATCTGAGAAAACCCTTCCACGCTTAGGGTGGACAAAAATATTTACAACAAGGGGTGGTGAGGGACAGAGTCTCTGAATTAAGCAGAAAGCTCTCACCCAGTCAAGAGATCAGGGCTAGATCCAACACCGTTTTTTAGCTCACTGCACCATCCCAGTTTCAGAACCCGGCTGTATGCAAATTAGTCTGTTCCTGTCCCAGTGCATGATGGGAACAGGGCAAACCAAACTACAAAAGCCAATTCTTACACTGGGAAGGAAACAAGCTCCCGGGGACCGGTTTCTGGCATTACAGCCGTCTTCGGCCCGGTTTGCTTGAATCCTGATGGTGCAATGAGCAAGGGTCTCACATCTGAGAATACCCTTCCACGCTTAGGGTGGACAAAAATATTTACAACAAGGGGTGGTGAGGGACAGAGTCTCTGAATTAAGCAGAAAGCTCTCACCCAGTCAAGAGATCAGGGCTAGATCCAACACCGTTTTTTAGCTCACTGCACCATCCCAGTTTCAGAACCCGGCTGTATGCAAATTAGTCTGTTCCTGTCCCAGTGCATGATGGGAACAGGGCAAACCAAACTACAAAAGCCAATTCTTACACTGGGAAGGAAACAAGCTTCCGGGGACCGGTTTCTGGCATTACAGCCGTCTTCGGCCCGGTTTCCTTGAATCCTGATGGTGCAATGAGCAAGGGTCTCACATCTGAGAAAACCCTTCCACGCTTAGGGTGGACAAAAATATTTACAACAAGGGGTGGTGAGGGACAGAGTCTCTGAATTAAGCAGAAAGCTCTCACCCAGTCAAGAGATCAGGGCTAGATCCAACACCGTTTTTTAGCTCACTGCACCATCCCAGTTTCAGAACCCGGCTGTATGCAAATTAGTCTGTTCCTGTCCCAGTGCATGATGGGGTATACTCAGACATGAGTCCCTTGCTCACTGCATCATCAGGATTCAAGCAAGCCGGGCCGATGACGGCTGAAATGCCAGAAACCGGTCCCCGGAAGCTTGTCTCCTTTCTGGTGAAGAATTGGCTTGGTAGTTTGGTCTGCCCTGTTCCCATGATGCACTGGGCCAGGGACAGACTGATTTGCATATAGCCAGGTTCTGAACTGGGATGGTGCAGTGAGCTAAATAACGGTGATGGATCAAGCCCTGATCTTTGGACTGGGTAAGAGTGGTCTGCTTAATTCAGACACTCTGTTCATCACCATCCCCTTTTCTTAATCATACAGTAAGCTTTATTGTTGCCTGGGACAGGATTAAAAAAACGTAGAAAGACTGATGTAAGGAAAACTGTATGAATCTCAAACTATAATGTGATAGTGGTCAACTGTTTCTGTCCTTAAATTACCCTTGTTATAAGGTGTAGGTGCATTCGTCGGGACCTATAAGTAATCACTCTACTGTGCACTGCCAATGTGGAACTTGGCGTAAAAGAAGGGAAAGAAGATACATTACAAACAGTGGTCACCGCAATTTTAAGGGAATCTACCTCTCAATAGCCCACAATAGTCGGGTAGTAATGCCTACTCTCGAGATTACAGCTGGCAGGGAGCTTACGATTCAAGCATTCAGCCCACCCCCCAAGCTTAGCCATGTTTCGCCAGGTCCAAAGGTCCCCATAAGAGGGTTGGTGGTGTTTTACAGTGTGCCATATTAACGATTTCCCTAAATCTTGGGAACTAATCACAGTTCCCTAATTTATTTTTGCTTAATTTATGTGGTACTCTCAGGCTGAAAGGCTGTAGCTTTGATTTATACTGGGTGCTCCCTCATATCTGGACAAAGCTATGTCTCTAAGTCCTTCCAGTTTGGCCTCTATAGTATTTTACCAATCGAAAGCTGTAATACAGTGCATGAAGTGGTCAAAGGCGTTTGTGATTTCTTTTTAGTATTGTGTAGATAGCACTAGCTAATCCTATGATTAAAGACTGTGCTGCAAAAATGGCATAGGACTTTGTTGCTTTCCTAGCTCAGCATGCATGGCAATATGCTAATCCTATGCTTACAAACTGCTAGAAAAACAGAATTTTGAGGTGAGTTGTTTTAGAGTATTGGAGGTGTTGTAGAGCAATGGTTCTTAACCTTTTGACCTAATCATTACTGTAATACGGGGACCCCACTGAATAATTATTAGAATCCGGGAACCCACCACTGAGTTATTACTGGAAGCTGGAGACCCCGGTCTAAGTAATTTTGCGCAAAACAATACACAAAAATACAGAAATCAGCATTCATAAAAGAAATACACAAACAATAAAAAAAATTAATTCACAAATAAATATAAAAAATCTAAATTGTAACTTATATAGGAAGGTTGCGGCTTTTTCTGAATTTAATTGAGGACACCCATCGTCCACACCATGGGCCTCATTCGGATGGCGGACGGACCTGCGTCCGTCGCCACCCCCGAGGTGGAGGGACCGTCCGCAGGGGCAGCGGCGGTCCCTCCGTGCGAATTAGGATGTGACCGCCACCTTGGCAATCACATCCTGTATATTTAACATTGCGGCGGATGCTGCTTGAAGCAGCACCCGCTGCAAGATTAAATATGCATGCTTTCCATTTGCATGCACAAAACGGCAGGCACCGCGCGGTGCCTGCTGCCTTGTACATGCAAATGCTGGGGGGTAATATAGGTACCCCCCATGTGCACCCCCCACCCCCAACACCCTGGGGGCCCGCAAGGGCCCCCGAGAAGCTATTTTCCACATGCTTTTCCACGGCGCTCAATCTGCCGCGGAAAAGCATGTGTATACACACATTGTAATTTAGCTGGCGGTGTCTTGCAGACACCGCCACCAAATTGCGGCCAACACCCCACGGATCAGCGGCGGACGGATCTGCCGTCCGCCGCTGATCCCACCGCCATCCTAATCTGGCGGTGGGTGTATTAAAGGGCCGCAGCGGTGATTCCGCATCCTCCGGGCTGGCGGTGGCTTCCGCCGGCCTGGAGGATGCGGAATCACCGCAATCCTAATCGGCCCCTATGTTCTTTTTGATGCTCTTGCACTGCTCCGACAAATCAATGTGAGGATACCATTTGAAATTTTAGACTCCAATTTCAAATTCTTTCTCAATTACGGAATGTTTTAAATTGTTCAATTCATATGTAGCTTCTTTATTTACATACGCTTTCTTAATCTGTTAATATTATTTAGTTTTCTAAGCAGTCACGAATATCCCTAGGCGTAGGACTATGCTACGCTCGCGGAGCGTGCATAGTTTGCGCAAATACACGCTACGCGATTTGCACATAGCACAGTGCAAAACCCCGTAGTGTAGTGGGCATTTTCTGCTTGCTCTCGGTCACCAACGTCAAGTCGGCGACCCGAGCGAGCAATATAACATCCCAGCGAGACTTTTCCTCGTTGGCGATCTGCAACATCAAGTTGACGATCGCGAGTGAGCGAAATAAACCATCTCGGCGGGATTCTCAATGCGGGGAGGTCAGGTTTCTCATTGCGAGTGGTCGCGTATGCTCGCGACCGCTCGCAATGAGAAACTACCAGTCCACGTTGAGAAAGCTGCCGCTCGAGTACAAATCTACTCGAGCTGCAGAAAACGACCGCTTGCACTGTGCAAGATGCCATTTGCAATGATTGTACAGTGTGGACAAGCATCTGGCACTGTGCAATCAGTGTGAACAGCATTTTTCCTACCTCACTACACAGTTTGCGTAGCTTGCGTAGTGCGAAGAGCACTTCGCATAGCTACGGGTAGGGCTACTACGCGAACTACGCCCAGGGTTAGTCACGAACCCCATGTGTACACCAGGGTTCCACGGACTACAGGTGAAGAAACTCTGCTTTAAATGGTACAGATAGATTTGTGCTATACAAATGTCTATAATAGCCACAAACTCCTTCAAAGACACTTGGAAACATTTTAATGATGTGAATCTCAATAAAGTATTAAGATGTGACACCTTTGAAAAAAAATCTATCACCAAAAGGCAAGCATTATTCTGAGACTTTGGGAGGTCTGTTACAGCATCTGGTGCCAAGATCACTTGGTGTAGGCAAAGGCATCATTAATCAACATGTTATTGAGGTATGCTATATTACCTACACACAGATGCTGTAAAGTTCCACCTATTCATCAATCTTCTACCTACAGCCCTGTTATCAAAGCCTAAAGAATCAATGTGGATAGTATGTCGCACACTCAAAGGCTCACTAGGAGTTATATTTTTTTATGTTTATAAATCACATCTTCAGATGTAAATAGCCACTATACAATAGGTAAATCATAAATCATAGTAGAACATGAGTACAAAAAAAGAGAGATGCAATTGTTCTGCACCCACAAACAAAGCTCTGTGACTCTAAAGACACATAGGGATGTTGTCATATGGCGCTGGTCATAAATGATCTGCGTGGCATTCCAGTCCATCATTTTAACTAGTACTAGCAGCCCGCCCCGGCGTTGCCCGGGGCAGAAGGGGGCTGGGGGCAGCATTTTAGGCTTCTGTGCACTCCCGCCCGGGCCCTCGCCCGCCCCGACATTGCCCAGACCGCCTCCCTCCTCCCTCCCGCCTCACCGCCCCCGCCCGCCCCGAGATTGCCCAGACCGCCTCGCGCCTCCCGCCCGCCTACCGCCTCGCCTTTGCCTTACCTGAGCCGCCGCTCCTCCCCGCGCTCCGGACTTCACCGCCACTCCTCGCCGCTCGTCACCGCTCCTCCCCACCTGTCGTCATCACGCACGTCTAGGTCGCGGCCGGCGCTAGTTTTAGGGGACTACTTTGTTTTTAAATTTTAATTTTTTAATGTACGTTTTATTTTTATTTTATGTCGCCTATGTCCATCTACACACCCTGAGGATTCCAACAATGTATTGGGTGTGTGGATTGGCGCTGTGGTTCCCGAGTTTACCTTGCCAAAAGGTTTCTGTTCTCTCTTTATAATAGTAGTATAGATATGCAGTTACAGAGAGGAATCAAACATATGCCAATCAGGCTCGGCCCCACCTTAAAAGGTACTGTTGAGGGAAAGTCAAGCCTGATATGCTTGGTCACACCTAATCAAACAAGGAACACATATCAAATTCATCCGGGTTGGGCCCAATCTTTGAAGTCACCTTGAGGATTATGGTTAAGAACAAAGTGGTTCTGTTAGGTAACGAAAAATTGCTTTAAAGAAGGCTATATCAGCTCATTACACATTGAAATAAATAAACCTCTCTGAAAGCAACTGAAATTCAAGTCTTTATATCAGTAAAAACAATCACGATACACAGGAATTACTTCATTCCATGATGACACAAGTTTCAATAGGTGATAGACCGTTACGAAAACATGTGATAAACGTGACTGTTGGTGAACAAAGTGTTCGACGTTTCGACCCTAAGGCGCCCCAGTTGGTGGTTGCGGCGGGTCTTTATCAAGACAGGGGAATGTCTGACAATGAAGGGTCGAAACGTCGACGCTTAATATTGGCCAAGATAACTCCAGGAACCTGCAAAGCTACCTCTTGTCTCCTTGGAGGTTTAACTCAACACTCTGGCCTTTCTAAAATTCCCCTTGTATAATTTGTATATATGTGTCACTGAACTCAATGCACTGATCACTTTGTTCACCAACAGTCACGTTTATCAGATGTTTTCGTAACGGTCTATCACCTATTGAAACTTGTGTCATCATGGAATGAAGTAATTCCTGTGTATCGTGATTGTTTTTACTGATATAAAGACTTGAATTTCAGTTGTTTTCAGAGAGGTTTATTTATTTCAATGTGTAATGAGTTGATATAGCCTTCTTTAAAGCGATTTTTCGTTACCCAACAGAACCACTTTGTTCTTAATCACGCTTACCCAGGTTCTGAGGGACACAGGGTTACCCCATTTATGTTAAACAACCTTGAGGATTATGGCAGAGTTATTTCCAGACTCATGTCTGGCATACCACTCCTTCCTAGGGAGATTCTGTTAGGAAGCACATATGCAAATTAGGCGGAGCCAAACCCCAAAGGGACAGGCCCGCAAACTGCTATGCCACATTCCTTCTAAACATAAACACAATAAGCCCCAGACCTACGTCTAGCCATATCCCGCTTACATAAGGAAACTCTGTTATTCCTATTTGAGCAGGGCCATGCCTCATCTGCATAAGGTTGGGTCCAATCTGCAGTGGCAAAGTGAGCATAAAAATGATGAATTGAATATAGTCCAGAGTAATGACCAGTATTCCACCATCACTTTTTTGTGGTTGTTGAACAGCTACACATGGATACCTGCAGCTCCAGGTTTGGCTCTGCACTTGACCTGGCAAGCGTTCAATTTTGCTCCATCATGTTGTAAGCAGAGACCTCAATGGATACAACGGCAAAGTGTGCCCAAATAATATAACACTGAAATAATCTTTACTCTTCTTCATCAACATTTCTCATGTAATGTTCCAAATGCATTAGCCACAAGTTAGCAAGAAAATACTTCTTGTGGTCAGAGCTTCCCTAATTATGCTTTGCCACCTCTGCACATTCTAACAAATTATGCTCTTTGCTTCACTTTCCACCAATTCCTGTTGCCCTCTTCTTACTTAACAGGGGTGCCCAATTACTCCAATGTCCCCATCTGTGGACTCTCGCCTTAACTTTACATTGTCACACCATTTTACAATTCTCTATTCAGATTAGTGATAAATGTGATCTTAGCTTGATAACGTTGGAACCTTCTGAATCAGTAAAAGGTAAACTTACTAGTTCTGATGGCTTTTTCCTAGTCTCCTCTTTAAGCTCTATGGGTTTCTCCATAGAAATCCTCTCTTAGTGTCTTAAGCATGTTACTGTAGAAAGTGTTTAACATCTTTTTGGGGCAGGTGTATTAGACTTTTTAAGCACTGGTTACCTTCTCTACAGCGTCTTCAGGACACGTACCTCAAGAAACAAATAAATTCATTGCTTCTGTCTGGTTTTACATTGTTAAAGTATCTCCAAACTTTCAAGGCTGAAGCAAGGGCAAAGTGATGGATAACCCAGTTATATGGCTGGCTTAAACCAGATAAACAAACATACTGCCCAGACTTTCATTGAGGTTTTGGAGTCTAGGTACAAGAGACAAGAACGCTGTTGTTTTCAACCCATCAGTACCAAACATACAGTACAAAACATGGATGATTATAACAGAAAACAAACCTGTACCTGCGACCTAATGTGTCCATTGCTTTGGCAATCTATGGCCATTTACCTTCACTGATTTAAACCTATCTAAAGGTAGAATATATCAGCTTCAAAGTAAAGTCTTTCAATAAATAACACATTTTTGGTAGCAGAGATTCACCAGACAGACCCTCTCCTCTTCCATTAAATTTCCATCTACTGCCCATCAGCCTTAACCCAAATAGCTGGTTTGGCCCAATGTGACCGTAATCAAAAGTCCACTATCTACTGGCAGTTAGTTGTTGGTGGTTATTTGCGAATGTGGCTTTTCCTATGTCGGTGCCTCCTTTGTCTCAGCCAGAGGTCCTCAAACTGGGGGACGGGGCCTCAAGTGATAGCGGGGGGGGCACCAGGCTCTGGCCAAATGAAGCATTATACTGACAGCAGTGCTTTGTTTCAACCAGGGGAAAAAACGAGCAGCAGAAATCCACCACTGTAAAGGGCCATCACTAACATCTTTTGTCATTTCTATCTAGCTGGGAGAACGTGTCAAAAGGGAAGGGACTCCAAATATTCTTCGACACCCCCACCCTTATTTCTTAAAATCACCCTGTGGATACTTTTACATATTAGTAAGCCCTGCCTGTCAAGAATAGTATGTTTGGCAATCATGTATTTGGTTGAATTTTTAAAACAGTAAGAGAATTTAACTACAATGTTTAAAAATGTCTTGTTTTTTAGGTCTCGCGACCTATCAATGGGCGCAGGCGCATTGAGCGTAGCGAGAATTCATGTCCTCAAAACGCTCGTGAAACCAAGGGTTTTGTTTGTGCGGTTTTGTTTAAGTTCATGTGAATCACGTGACCAAACAAGCACGCGCATTCACGGCCTACTTTCAGTTTCCCGGCAAGGGCTTCTCCTCCCCTAATTATTCATGGCCAGCCGCAGGCCGGCCGTACTTTCAGTTTCCCGGCCGCTCACAGCACATCAAAGGGCTTCGCCCAGCGTGCGCTCTGCGGCTTCTCCTCCCCTATGCCTGTTTATCTGCACTTCTCCTCCCCTTTCTTTGCTTCATGCTGTCATATCCCTCCCCGTCTGCCTCATCCTCTCTACCCCTCTCCTAGCGTCTTTCTACATTCTTCTCTGCCCCCCTCGCACCAATATTTTCATGACTGCGTCTTTCTACATTCTTCTCTGCCGGCCGTACTTTCAGTTTCAAGGCCGATTGTCCCTCGCACCATTATTTTCATGACTGCGTCTTTCATCCTCTCTACCCCTCTCCTAGCGTCTTTCTACATTCTTCTCTGCAAAGTGACCCTTTTCTTTCACTCGCAGCCTCCTCTCGCCCCCTGCAACGCTCCTGCCTCCCCCCTCACCCACTGTCTTCCTAGTGACCCTTTTCTTTCACACACAGCCTCCTCTCGCCCCCTCGGTGGCTCATTCATTTCCGCAGCCGAAAGTATATTATGTATCCAGGCGCGCGCCCGCCTTACGCAAGAAATACGTTCAATAGGATGAGACCATATCAACCTCGAGTTCTGTGAGCCTTCCAAGGTCATCCATTTTGCTTGCGCCTTTCACGGACATGTTCTGTCGCGTACCACAGAGCCTTTCGTTCACCTACAAGACACAGGCTGTTGGTGGTGATAAGCAATGATTTACACTCCCGGCTGCGAGTGGCCGGCTTAGGCTTGCTCAGTGCTGATTATGGCTTGTTTAATTTAGGTTTCAGCACTCCATGGCAGGGCATTACTTTCTTCACTCCTCCCACTGTTATTTTTTATTTATTTATTTTTGTGAATACCCGACAGCTGCACATTCCCGACAGGGCCTTCCTACTGGTCTTTTGCTCCAAAACATTAATCAGCATACAGATTACCAAGGTATATAACTGATACTTTGTTAGCCAAAGATATTTCACTTATCAACTGTGCGGCTCTCCAGAATGTACTGAATCACCTACGTGTTATTCAAAGTGATTCATGTTAGCTTCTACTTTTGTCCCAAACTGTCGACTCGTTTTAACTGGTGACATCCCACTTTTATTCGTATTATGATAACAGACTAAAAATAATTTTCCACAAGAAGTCTCAAAATAAACTACCGAGAGCCCAGAACCAGTGGTTCTACAGCTACTAACAGATCAAAGCAGTACAGTATGCCAGTTACAACTAGCCCAATGTGGGGAAATACACGTTTAAAATGACGGAACAAAAAAAACAAAAATTCATACATTAAAGTTTTCATACGGATAAACTTGGTTACTGTTTTTTGCTTTGAATAGGCTTGCTTTTGTGCGGGTTTTACATCTCTGCTACCACCCAATCATATTTGTACCCCATAAGGTGCTGAGATAACAAACCAATTAAGCAGACTAAGTTAAACGAATATGCTGTCTTGGGGGGCTTAAGTAAAATAGTACACAGTGGTAACACTTGTTCTTTAATCTAATGTAAATATATAAGCATAAAATGGAGAAGAGGCTTTGTGTCCGCCCCTTTTAACAGGATGGCTTGGCCTATGATTTTTCAAAACTCATTTTTCTCATGACTTACGTGCATTTGTTCTGCCTCGGACCAATTTCTTCTTAACATTGATGGAATAGCTTGACCTCACAACCCTGCAGACTAACCTACACCCCCTACTGGCTAAGGTACTATTTTATTAATTTAGGTTTCAGCACTACATGGCAGGGCATTACTTTCTTCACTCCTCCCACTGTTATAGTTGGAGCAATTCCAATTGCAAATAACAATGCCTTTTATTTTTGTTTTCATTTTAAAAACATAAAGGGCTTTGTCATTTACAAAACCAATAGCTCCAACTTTCCTACTGCGAGACCTATTGGCACCGCCAGTGCTTGTTTATTAGTGGAGACATATTTAAACATTGCCAATCTAATGGAATAATTGTGAAAAATTCTGAGGGGCCCGATTAATTTAATTTTTTCACTGGGGGAAGGGAGGCAGCATTAAAAAAGAAGACCACTGCTCTCAGCCATAGTGGAACCCAAGAACTTATGCACAGCTGTCCACTAGCCTCTGATCAATATTGTGGTGTACATCAAGGCATTCCCTTTCCATCACTAATGAATCCCCATATCCAGCCTTTTGAAGTTGCCCTCAATGCCCAGGTTTCTGTATATTTGATTTCATAGAATGCACCTTCTGTACTCTCTTATGTCCCAGGATGTTATAAACAGCATTATGCTCTACCTACACGGCTTCTCCATCCTCCTCAAATACATCTTGTGGGGCTGAAGTCATGTGATTCTACCACACTGAACCCTCAACATTGCCTAGTAGCTCCCAAACATACTTTCAAGGCCAACAGGATAGGAAAATGCCTCTTTTTGTATGGTCACCATTTTGTCAGGACTGATGCTACTGGTTTTTTTACTCTGTGTACCGGGACCTTTTTTTTTTTTTAAACTTCTTTTATTATTTGAAGAAGGGAATCTTAAAGAGCAAGTTGCATCTTACACATATAACATATGCAGTATAGTTAGCAAAGTTCTTACAATTGCAATTTCATACACAAGGATGGATATTTTTAGCAAACGGTACACCAACTTAGGCTGTGGGCAGTAGTTCAAATAGTGAGGTATGTGTATCTCATTGTGAGTAGCAAAAACATGGCACGGCACAAAAGGCTAGGACAACATTAGTCGGGTGGTCGGTATGAAGACAAAGAAATTCAACATAGTCATATAGGCTCCTGTGGATGCCAAGGGGCAACCAATTGATTCACAAGACAGAGAAGGCAGTGCAATCACACGTACTGCATTCAATAGTAGAGATTTAAAGATGAACAGCGCATTAGAGGTAACAACCCAGCCCTGTGCCCAGACCGACACTCCACCTCTCAGCAGCCATGCCGTACTATGGTATGCCAACGGGTCCAGGAGACAGCAAAGCATCTCTGTCTCGCACCCACTGGAGGAACGGCTCCCAGATGTCCCGAGGGCGAGAAGCAGTCGGCATGGACTCCCAATATGTTCCAAGTTGAGTGTGGCCATAAGTCACGTCTGATAACCAGTCTGCAAATTTGGGAAGGGTTCTGCGCCCCCAGCGAATCGCCACCTGGCGCTTGGCATATAGCAGCAAGTGGGCATGCAGTTTGCGATGCTTTGGTACCGTGCCAGCCACCCACCCCAATAGTCCCAGCAGCGGGGATTGCGTGTCCATTCTCTTAAGAATCTGATTTATGGCATTGAAGACTGCCGTCCAGTAGTTATGAAGGGATGAGCAGCTCCATGCCACATGGAGAAAGGAGGCACCCTCCGTGCCACATTTCCAGCATTTATTTCCTCTCTCAGACCCATTCTATGGAGAGAAACGGGGGTGCGATAAAATCTATGTAGGAGCGGTGTCGGGATCAGAGGAGAAACAGGTGAACAGGGTTGTGGGATAAAACTTAATCAAAAAAGCAATGGAATCGGTTGGAGGGTGAACAACAAGGAGAGCAGGGGGAATTGTGCAGTGAAGCAACACACAAAGGAGAGAGAACAGTAATACATGCATTCCCATGAAGGGTTTAATGAAAATAAAATTAGTTCCCTGCCTGCAAACAGTGGACAAAAATAAGACACAATAAGAAAGAAGATCTCCACAGATGGGACAGACAAAAAAGAGAGGAAAGTCGTAAAATAACAAGCAGGCAAATGAGTTAGACAAGAAAATCATCCATTGAAGACCAATGGGCTGACCCAAAGCCCCCTTTGTGTATATATTTTAATGTATCAGAGACAATAAGGCTTCAGCAACACAAAGCTAATGCTCTTTTGGCAAGGCCTAAAATGGATCAGGAGGTAGATCTCTGTAGTGTACTTCATTCCTTGACACTTGAAATGAAGACTCCAAGCAGAGGTTGTGACCTGAGTGCAAGAGTTGGTGTTCAGACAACTTTCCCAATTATAGAATTATTCAACAGGTGGGCCATGCAGAATTTGTTGCAGCTGATGAGTAAATGTGACATATCAGCAAATGATAAAAAAAATTCACAGCAGAATATTCAATATGTACTGAAACCAGTTCAAACAATGATTAAGTCAAGTGCTGTTTTCTCCGCAGAATTCCATTTTTCTGAAGAAAACCATTTACTTTGATTTTTAATAAATTACATGCAGCGGTCTCATTGTGTTTTAAAATGCATGCAAAAATATTCAGGTTTTCACAGGGAGGTTTGTTACAGAGTGGAATGTAAAAAAAAGTTTGTTCATTCTCTGTTTTTAAGCAGTATTGCCCGTTGCTGTGATATGCACCCAGACTATCGAACCCACAAATTCGGTGGGACATAATATAAAGGACAAAGTATTGAGGGGAAAAAAATATCGACTGGTAGGAAATTCAAGATTTTCAATATCTAACTCCACATGCTGTAATTGTATTTTTATAGCGCATACTATCCCTGACTAGGCGTTGATTGCTTTTCGGCGAGTAGCACACTACTCCGGAGCCCAAACGATTAGTGGTGAATTAGTATAGGGAAATTTAAGTTGTTGATTAGATTAGTGGACATAGCAGTCTGTTAGTTTGATAAATAGGATTAAGGAGGGATAGATTAGGGAAGAATCTAGATAGTGTTATTTCGGAGTTTATATTAGTCAGATGATGTTTGAGATGAGTCAAAGAAGGGATAGAGGAGGGAAGAGTCTGGAAATGGTTGTTAAGGAGACCATAGTGGTAAAATGAGGTTTGGGATAAGCCAAAAGAGGGATACAGGAGGGAAGCATCCAGGAAGTGTCAATTTGGAGATCGCAGTAGTAAAAAGAGTTTTGGAGTGAGTCAAGGAGGAATAGAGGCGGTAAGAGTCTAGAAAGGGTTATATGGGAGATCATAGTAGTAGAATGAGGTTTAGGGTGAGTAAAGGAAGGATAGAAGAGGGAGGAGTCAAGAAAGCATCTTAGGGAGATCATACTGTTAGAATGAGATTTGGGGTGAGCCAGAGAGTGGAAGCAGAGGATATAATGAGAGAGATGTGCAGGTATGAATAGATATTTAGAAATTCAGACTTTTAGATGTTGCTGCACGTAAAAGGTAATTTATTTGTGTATTTTTATACATGTTTTCTTTTTTTTATTTGTATTTTCTTTTTATGTTTTTCTCGATATTTTAATAGCGAAGCATTTGTGGATACAATTGTTTTGATCACTTTTATAGATTGTGATGGCTAAATAGAATAAACAGAGACCTATAAGCATCTAATCAAATACATTATTTGAAAACTATGCACTGACCTATATACATGTCAAGCTTAAATAATTCATATATATATATATATATATATATATATATATTATCATATATAACATATATATATATATATATATATATTTAACCATAAGTAATATATACATTTGTTGAGCAAACCTAAAGAATATTTATATTTTTCACATTACAAGTAGTACATATTTTGTACAAGGAAATGCACATATCTAAATACAAAGAGTCCTAGGATGCTTGTTTCCATTCCAGGTAGGACCTGGCCTGGCAGTTCGGGCTGAACTGTTCCCATTGAGCGCAGGGTCAAGACTGATTTGCATATGGCTGGGTCCAAACTGGAAAGGCATGGTGAGCAAAAAACGATGTATGACATTGTTCTGTATTCTGTCCATCAATTGTTCTTTTTGCATATCTAAATACATACATAAAATCTAGGCATACATATTTATATGCACAGGCATATGCTGTATATTTGTGTTTGAGTGTTGTGGTTATGTAGGAAAAAGACAACTCTTATGCATATGTCTGGGGGTAATGAATTGCATAGTTTGGCTACTTGAACATAGAAAGATGTTTTTATCCTACATACCGGGGTTTTGAGGCGAGGTGCCAATCATGAGCAGATCTTTCTTTGTTGGATGTATTCTGTGATTTAATTCCTGATAAAATGTGGTCCTATTCCATGTATTGCTTAGTGGGTGATACAAAGCAGCTTGAAGGTGGATCTTCTGGTAACTGGTCACCAATGTTGGTCCATCAAGGAAGGGGAAATTTGGGCTTGTGGTTTTACATGTAGGACCTTTCCTGTGGCCAAGCCCTGCGTCCAACCCCGTGCAGTCAACCAGCTCCCTGCTTTGATAGGGGATCATATGGCCCTTCTTCCCAAGTCACTATTGTATACACCTATATGGTACACATATTTTCAAGGTATACTTCACTATGGGCCATATGTATCAAGCAAAATTGCATTCGCAAACGCCGAAATTCGATCAATTTCGGCGTTTGCGAATGCAATTTTGCCAAATGGTATGTATTAAGGCAAAATAAGGAATCGCAAAATTTGCGATTCCTTATTTTGCGATTGCATTTAAGGAATTGCAAATTTTGCGATTCCTTAAATGCAATGTAAGAAGCACCAAAAAAGTGCAATTTGGCCTTAAGGAATCACAAATTACCACCAACTTCAAGTTGGTGGTAATTTGCGATTTCTTTGAAAAATGCATTTTTTTTGCATTTTTCAAAGTGCAACGTGAAGCACATACATGCCCTTAGGGCATGTATGTGCACCACATGTGCACCCATGATTATTTCAGGGGTGCATCAGGGTGTCCTTTTGACAACCCTGCACCCTTGAAATTATTCTCAATTTGCGATTCTCAAATTGCGAATCGCAAATTGAGAATAACTTCCCATTCATTCCTATGGGCCTCCTGGCCCATAGAAATGAATGGGAAAGTATTCCTTAATTGCGATTTTTTACATACATCCCTATTTGCAATTCTCAAATAGCGATTTCTAAAAAATCGCTATTTGAGAATCGCAAATCAGGATGTTGATACATATGGCCCTAAGTGTACTTACTTTTCTATGTTTTGTCCCTCAATATTCTCGCACCACGATATTGTTGGTGTTGATATTCCGCAGTAAAACCACTGGCCTAGACCCACTAGGAATACAGTGTGAAAGAGAGACTTGCATATCCCTCAACTCAGAGATGCACCTTTTTTGTAATCTAAGCAAATCCTTGATGGCTAGGTGTATGCAGCTCTTTCTTTGCTCACCATTGTACAATCAAGTACATCAATCCTTAGCATGTACATGGAAATTTCTATACAGCTGTCCAATGCTGTCCTCCTGTCTCAAATGTCACTTATTCTCATACTTACTGCCAATAATTTAGAGGATTTTTCAACTGCTGTGCTTTTGTGACTACATGCACAAATAGAAGGAACTGAAGGTTAAAAAGAGGATCTGCCATGTCCACCTATATTGATGCAACCCTAGTCAATTCTGGGGTATTGCATAGTTTGTATTGCATGACCATAAATCCCAATTGCAGTTTTGCATGTTGAATGTAATGTATGTGTTTCTCATTCTGTTTGCATAATTTATGGTCATAGGAAACTCGGTTTGAACTGACAATGTCTACTGTAAACTGTGGAACGGGGGCCCAGATTTACAAAGATCTTGCACTGAGTTTGAGTCACCTTTTTGGCGCAGACCAACTTAAAGTCTATTTTGGTATTTACCATGCAACACAAATGTTGGTTTTCATTTCTTCATGAAATAGTATCACTTTAGGTGGTGGGCATTCCCGTGCATCCACTCATGGATTTCCGACGCAAACCCATATTTACTAAGAGTTGTAGACATGGGTTTGTTCCAAAATGGTGCAACTGACTGAGCCTGCTGTAACAAAGGGAAATATCTTAATTTTTCCTCATTACTTCTTTGCATGTGTGCATTCTGCAGTATATATACGAAGAGGAAATAGCCTCCAAAGAGAGTTTTACGTGTGGAAGGTACCCCTTCTTGCACAGAAGCTATCCTGGCCATAAGAATGCCTGCTTTGGCACTCGGCAACCCAAAGTGAGACGCAAGAGGGAGAGAGCAGAGCCATTTCTTTAAATATATGTTGCAGTTCTGTTCTCTCCCTTTCATTTCACTTGCTGCACTGCTCTGTGCTGCATAAAATGTTTGTAAATCCGGGCCTGGGTGGTTGCATATGCTGCTACAGCAACTTTCACTGTGTCACATTAGAAACTATTTAGACATTGTGTGCTTTTTGTACATGAAAGTGGACCTTGCATGCTATTGTTCCATAGTAACACTTCTAATGCCACACCCCATCTCTTTCATCCCAAGTAAAGTTCCTAGCAGATAGTGTTCTCCTGTATTACTAGGCTATAAGGACACTACTCTCTACATTTCAAAGTGTTTCATTTGTGAAAGGTTGTATTCATTTTAGGGCTGGATAGATTAAGAATAAAGTAAAAACATTCACACACTGCACAAATCTGAGTGGATAAATCAGCATATGACCACATGTAAACATGTCCAAATATTAAAAATAAAGGCAGGAAATGATGATTTGCATTTTTATTTAGCATTTGCCACTACAGTAAAAAGACCTTCAGATTACCCAAAGCAATGGCATGAAAATATGTACTGGGTTTTTGTTTAGAAAATTCCATGCAACAAAGGAGTAATGCTTCAGAGCTATTTGTTTTACCATTTTATCAATTTCAGAAACATGAAAGACTGCACCCCAAACCAACAGCACATCACCTCACTTTTACCCCCTTGTCAACATACAAGACTATCACCAGTAACACCCATGTCAGGCTACTTCTCTAGGGCCACATGTGCCTTGATTTGCTTATGGGCCTTATCATCTGGCATCCTATAGATGCTTCTTGTTCTATGGTCTTTTCTTGTCTTCCACCTTTCCACCCTGTCTTCCCTCTTTGTTCTGTCTGGGGATATTTAAAATGCTGTATGATGTCACAGAATGTGGTGTGACTCATGTTAGTCAGTTGACTCCAGGCTGAGCAGAAGGAAGCTGCTCCTGGTGGGGCCTTCTTACCAACTTACTTACTGGCCTACCTACCATCTTGGCTACCAACTTCTTCTCCTCTGTAACCTTATTCTGAATAAAGATACTTTCTGGAACCAATACCTGCCTCCTGTGGACTTCATACTACGACACTTCTCTTCACAGCAAGACAGACTTTGTCATGCATGAACAGTAGCAGCACACCTACGGTAAGCAAAGACACACCTAAGAATTTTCTCAGGGCAGTCATGCATTTACCTCTAGGTGTGGGTGTCTGATATGGAGATAGTTGAACCTGCTCTACTGAGCATCCTTTGGATCACCACATAACAGGTGGTAAGGGGCTCACTGTATTTCTACTCTTTTTCACAAGATATTTGGAGCATAACCATCTTCAAAGGTGGTATGATTTTAGCCTGATACACCATGTGGAGCTTATGACCACCACCCACATTACTTAAGTAATTGACTTCAGTTATCATTTTTAAAACAGGGTCGAGTCCATTTGTCCCCAGAGTCCTTGAACACACAGACTTCATTTTTTTTTACCTCTTATCCTTTCTTGTTCCCCTCAGTGCTGCGTTCTGGTTGTGCCATTGTTTCTGCAGCTTTTGGCTTTCCTAAAGGTTAATTTCACTTTGTGTATCAGCTGTGCCATCTTGAACCAAGGCCAAGCACATAATCTACCACCTCAATTGTCGAAGATCTTGGGGTTACTTTCCCACTCATCCTTCATGAAAGTGAGCGGGTCATGTACAAGGTGCCCGTGAAAATCCATGTCCTTATGATGCAAACCCACATATATTAAAAGAATGGCAGGAGTTAACCAACTTACTCCTCAATGGTTGCTCAAGAGTAGTCATTATGCTTTTGTACCTTCCAAAAAAACATGTGCCACATGACTTACATGTAGCACTATATGTGGTGTGTTCTGCAGTCGTAAATCACTTCTCTGTGGAATCCAGCTTGCAAAAGTATATACAAAAGATGGCTAACACAGGAGGAGTTGTGTTTCTCAATGAAACTGCTTCTGAATAGGTTGTCACATAGTCCATGACCAACCAGATATCGTTAGAAGTTGTATCAGGCTGCAGGGGGTCAAATATACCATCCCTGCTAGTCATTTGGAAAGTTAGATAGGGGGCGGGGGGAAGCTCTCAATTCCTAAGGCCATTTCAGGCAAGCAGAAATTAGGGAAGCTTCTCACTAGTCTTTTTAACAGTGAGCTGTCCAGTCAAAGGATCCTCATGGGTAAGTTGCAAAATAAAGTTTTAGTGCATCTTAGAGACTACCAGCCTTCTTCTGGTTTATGATTTTGGACTCAACCCATGAAGTGAGAAATCGCCTGTCTTTGGGCTAGTGCCAGAACATTGTAGTGCAAGCTTATCACATTAGGTCACTCTGGTTGAGCTTTGCAAGCTCAGCATCTCAGGACCTTTGGATTCAAACAACTCTTGATACTCTGACAGGACACACATCTCGAGTACCTAGTCCAATTCTGGCAGCTCTGACTCCTCATCTAAAATGTAAGCAGCTCAGATTGAGACACTAGTGAATCTAGCATTCCTAAACATGTCCTGGACATCCCTTTGCCTCTGTGCAGGAGCATCTTATGAGTGGTCTTCTTTCCCCTCAAGGTTGTTCTGGTGACAATCTGTGTGCTTTTGTGATCATACTGTCACAAGTTCATTTACATGGTAAACCTATCCAAACTGTGGCAACCACGTAGAGTCCATCTTACCTATTCAATGTTACCATTCTACACAGTGCTGGCTACAAGAGATGTATAACGATTGTCTCACAAAAGGAAGGGGATGTAGGGTCCTAGAGTGTCGTCACTGTTTATCTATGAATCAAGAGATGTGTCTATCTTTGTTCCCTAGAATGTCTGATACCGATATATTGATATATGTAGCCTGAATACTGTGTTAAGTTAGCATGAGCTTTTTAGGAGTTTAAACGCCATTTTACCTTTTTGCTGCTTTTGCACACGGCACATATCTACTGCTTTAGCTTTGAGCCTAGTAAAATGTTTTCGATTCATGCGAGAATAATATGTTGTTGCACTGATATCAGTCTTGCTTGGCGAGCTGTGTCTGTACAGTGAGTGCTGAAACCTTCAAGGATATCTCAACACAGTAGTTGTTGTGAGCACTGATCTTCACACGTTCCTAGACATAACATACATGCAGTTGCAGCCAAGTTCTGGCTTTAGGCGCGTTTTATATTGCTTTGCACAAGAGCATACAAACACACTTGATGGTGCTTCGCATGCAGAGAGCTGGTTGCTGATAATGTGATCCCTTACCACTAGGATCTCGAGGTATGGGGTCGCTCTGCTAAAACCCACAAGAGATCTTCTTAGATATAATATAATATACTAGCTAGGGAGGGTGAGAATTAGGTTTTGTTAAACCCTATTCATTTTAGCATAATACTATGCTTGCACCATTTTTGTTCTATGGACTAGTGACTATGCTGATTATTTTGTTTCTTATAATATGTTTGCTTGTATTAGTTAAGATACTGAGTTTGAGAACACTGCATTAGTGAATAAACATTTCAAATATGCATGTATCCTCTTTTACTCCTTGTTCTGGATTGAAATGATTGTATAACGAAAGAGTGTTCTTGTGTTCCACGTTACCTGAGGTGTACTAAGTTCATGTTCTGTTTGTCTAAGCATTGGGAGTTTGTGATAACCAATGAGACACTGTAGCTAGTCTGGTAGGGGATTTTTGGGTACTAAGGTGAGTTTTGGTACACCCTAATTCACTGAGGTTCCAAGCCTCTATGCACAGATCTGTCTGAGCACGGAATCCCTGCGACATGGCGCCGGATCGTTGGTGGTCTTATAGCATGATACTTGAGTAGTACATCATTCAGTCCTTACCACCTTCGCTATTGTTTCCGGTTAACAGTGGTGTCGGACAAACCTACCTGTATACGTATAGGTCCTTTCAAGCTTGAATCTTTCTAAAACTGTTTCATTGAGTTACTACCCAGCTGTGCTACAAAGTTTCCATTGTACCTTTTTTTCTTTCTGTGTCACTATGGCTGCGGAGGACATTGCGCAACATAGCCGCATAGCGGTGCGCAACCATTTGCAGACTTATAATGTCACCGAAGATGGTATGGCCGTGATCAAGGTAGTAAGTGCAGAGGTGGCTTACCCGTATGAGATTTTCTACTCATGGGTGACCTTCCCGGCTATGAATGCAAATACTTGTGTGTTCGACACGTACACTCTCACGGCTGTGCCACAGGAATATGCTCCGTATAGGGCACAGGAGATTCCTATAGATACGTGGCAGCATCGAGTTTGGTTTGATGGCGCCCTACCCCATGCTTTAGCAGCTCCGAGGTTAGGTCCATTGTCCATTCCAGGCGCAACTTGGCCTGTTTTGGCCGCTGGTTTTACACCTCATCCTCTTCATAGAGCATGTAACGTAGCTGAATTAAGACGACTACATGTAGTCGCAATTAGCGTAATTAGGTCGTTAGTGCAATACATAACCCGCAATCTCCCGGGCGGGGCTCCTGGTGGTGCGGCGCTTCCTGTTGGGCAGGGCGGAATGAAGTTCATCCCGTTATGGTCAACGCTGTGATGGGCAAGCGTTCCCAGGAACAGGATGATTTTCCTTTCTGGCTTGCCGAGAAGTTTGACCAGCTGGAAGCTGTATTTCCTAACACGTCTCCTGATGAAAAACACAGGATTCTGACAATTAGCTTACCTAAGGATTTGACCCCCGAAATCGGTGACTGTGAGACCTGGGGTAAAACATTTGCGGCGGTCTATGCAAACTGTTACGGCACTCCGTCTATGACTGTCCTGCCGACAGTCCTTAAAAGTGTTCAAGATGACCACGGACCGGAGGCTGCGGTTAAATAATAATTAATTAATTGTGGGTTTCTAACGCGCTAGAATCGACTCCCGAAGGAGTATCTCTGCGCAATAGACCGCTGGGGAACTTGTCCGGGCTTTTCCTGTGATATGGTTCCTACTGGGTATCTCCAAGGTGAAACCAGGCATCCCCGCCGTATGTAGGGGGCCGTTGTGGAGATGTGGCAAGCTAATGCCCAGAGTTGCCGAGTGTGATCCCTGGTTAGAGTAGGCACCGAGGTGAGAATTATCGAGTCCGCTGACCCTGGTCCACGACCCTGCCGCATCGGGAATTGAACCCTGGTCCCGGGCCGTCCTCTTCTCCCGGGTCTGCCGCCTCTAACCAGTGAGCCATACAGGGTATGCGCCTTTGTGGCACCGTTGATGTGGTTTCCGATCTCATACTTGCTAATGTCAATGGAGATGCGGTGAACTTTCAGGTTTCCAATGCTTTGCAGGCGATTCCCGATGCCGAAAAACCCAGGCAGTTGGCGAGGATTATTGTGGCAGCTTAGTAAACCGTGGGCCGCAATATTAGGGGTCTCAAGCCATTTTCTACTAAAGAGAAAAAACAACCCCAAGGGCAGAAGTCGGAAACCGACGACCAGCCCAAGTCCAAAAAACAAGATTGGCCTAAAAAACTAAAACAGGGAAAGCAACAACAACAGAAACAGGAGTCACGACCTGCGTCTCCATTACCTGCGCCCACAGAACGTGTTTATGACTTGCGCGATGGCGTGATGATAAAATCACCTGATCGTTTTCAGGTTTCTGATCAACGCTCTCCTTGTTCTTTTCAGGAGTCATCAGCTTTTACATCCAGTGGTGGAGGAGGCAGCAAGGGTCGGGCGGCCAGCAAGGACGCGACCAGCCCCGCCCGAAAGACGGCAAAGGCAAGCAGGACGATTCTACACCGAAAAGACCCCAGTTTCAGAAAAAGAAAGTTGCTGCTTTAACAGCACATAGATATACCACAGATAGTGAGAACCCAGCTTCGGAATCAGACATGGGCTCTGACCTTGCTGGACAGCGCAGCGGAGATAACCATAGTGTGAGAGGCCCTGCGTCCACTACTGAAGGTGACAGCAACTGACCATTATGTTGTTGTGGAGACAGCTGACACTAGAGTAGTTCCCCCTCACAGGATCTATGAAATAGTCTTATTCATTGAAGGTGACATTCAACGCACCATAGAAGGGGTATTTTGGGAGATTCTTACGACTACCTATGATATTTTGTTAGCGGAGGCTGACGGTCCCCCACGTTTTGTGCTCGCAGCTCTGAGAGGGGAGGAGGTGATCCTTCCTAGTTTCCTCCCTAGTTTGCAGAAGAGTGGGCTAAGGCCCTTGCGTCGGCTCTGTAACGTACTCACTGTGGATGGGATACATTTTCCCCTCACCACAAGATTCCTTTGCGGTCTATGCCTCAGGCTCAACCCCAATATCCCTTGAAGCGCGAAGCGAAGGCTTCCGTTGCGGAAATCCTTGAACAATTGGAATATCAGGGTGGTATTGAAACTTGTGTGTCACCAATGAATAACCCTCTTTGTACTGTAACCAAGCCTGACGGTTCATATCGCTTGGTATTGGATTACCGGCATTTAAACTCGCATTGCTGTACCTGTGCAGGACAGAATACCCACGGCTCTGCTTTAGTGGATAGTCTCGTGCGTAAGCAGTTTAAAACCACGCTTGACATTTCCAACGGTTTTTATGCCCACCATTTGGATGTTCTTAGTTCCCAATGGACTTCTTTTACTTGCGGCGGTGTCAAAAAACATTTCAAACGTTTACCGATGGGCTACGAAATAGTCCTGGAGTGTTTGCTGCCCGCATAGTCTCTCTCTTAGAGAGAGTTGACCCACATGCTTGTTCGTATGTGGATGACACTTATCTCACGGATGATGAACAGTGGGAGCATCTGTGTCGAGTTGACCGCTTAATTTGTAGCTTTGCGGACTTCGGTTACAAATCCAACTTTGCAAAATCGCACATTGCAGAGTACACAGTATTGTTCCTGGGCTACGAGCTCAACAATGAAGGTCGAGGATTGGCTCCTCACTTCTTGGAGAAATGGGCACAATTGCGCGCTCCGTCAACTCTGAAAAAATTACAGTCCTTGCTGGGCTTTTTGAACTTCGGGAGGACATACATACCTGAATATGCCCAGCGTATCAAGCCCTTGAATGCTTTGATACAACCAAATTTTACAAAATCAAACTGGCTGCCTGAGCACTCGGCTATACTGCAATCTTTGCAGGCTGATCTGCTCGCTTCTAAATACTTACTGACTCATGATAATCACACCAACCTGGTGATAAGAATCATCCCAGGGACGGTGGGTTTCACGTACCTTGCTTTTAACGAAGGAGATACAGTACCTATTGCTTACAAGTCACACTTTTACTGTTCTGCTGAAATGCGATTTTCCACTTTGAAGGAAGTTTTGAAGGCTGTGCAGATGGCGATTCTAAAGGAACGCGCTCTGTCACAGGGAAAATGCATGTTGGTTGTTACCCCGTGTCCTGCTTTGGAAGCAGTTACGAAAGCCAGTGTACCAAATTCTAAAGCTTTGCACCCTCGGTGGATACAATGGGCTGCATCATTGACGTCTCCGGATGTCACGTTTATTTTTGATGCCTCCTTACGGTCGCAGGAGTTTTTGCAATATGAGTTGGTTCATCCTGCACCTTTGGCTATGCGGCCTTTGGAGGATTTCCATTGCATCATATACACTAATGGTTCGGCGCAGGTTGCGCATGGTTCTAAACACGCCTACGTTTCCGCATGCGCCATTGTGGTAGGTGCCATGGTGCACACACAGACTCTAGGGGACTGCACCGCACAATTGGCAGAGCTTCGTGCTGTGATGCTTGCATTGGAGTATGCTGATCCTAGTGTGACAACTCTTATCGTAAGTGATTCTTACTACTGTGTCAAGTCTTACAATGAGAACTTGTTCTTTTGGATTCAGAATGATTTTCGTGATTCCAAGGGTAGCACAATAAAACATAAAATGATCTGGGTCTGAGTGGCGGAGCTTAAGGAGCAATTGCCACTCGTTTTTGTAATTCATATTCTCGGTCACCAGCGCGTTGGAGTCCACGCTGTTGGCAACTCGCTTGCTGATGAAGCAGCGAAATCGGCGGTATTGACATATTTAGTTGCAGCAGTCACATGGTCCAAAAGTAAGATTGACGATGACATCTTGGCGGCTATTGCTGCCACTGAGAAGGGAGATAAATATCCTCAGGGGTTCCCTTTGAAGTACACATACCACTTAAGTCCCGATAAGGTTCCTTATGTGAAAATACCTGAAATTGGAGAGAGATTGATTCCCAACTCGGATCGCAGACATTCACTGATCATGGCGGCCCATGAAGGGGTTGCGTCTGTGCATGCAGGCATTTCAGCTACTGTGTCTCAGTTACAACAACGTTTTTGGTGGCGGGGCCTGTACAAACAGATGCGTGACTTTGTCCTTCAATGTGACATATGCGAGCAGATTAAGCCTTCAACTGCTACGCATCCGCCCCAGACACAGTTGTTAATTTCTAATAAGCCATTTGGTTGTGTTTATTTAGATCACTGCGCTCCTTTTTCTTCTGATACTGCGTATAAGTACATCTTAGTAGCAGTTGATTCATGCACACGCTTTGTTTGGGTCTGGCCTCATCGCAGCGCTCATTCACGGACTGTCATCGGGGATTTGCGTGTCTTTGTAGGAATTTTTGCCTGTGGTACCTTCCTTTCGTCTCTAAGGCGTATAGGGATGCCATGAGTTCGATGGAGGTCCGAGTCAAGTTTTCCTCACCATACCGACCTGAGGGTAATAGTGTTGTGGAACGAATGAACCGTGACTTAAAGCAATCACTCACAGCTCGAGTTATAGGCACTGGCAGAAACTGGCTGGCCCATCTCAATGGCGTGCAGCATGCTCTTATTAATCTCCCTAGAAGGTCTCTGGGTGGGTGGACCCCATGCGAAATGCTCTTTGGTATCAAGATGTATGTCCTGGACCTTGACCGTCTAGACGCGGTCGGTTCGGGTGCCTCCTTTGACGTAGATAAACATTGCAATGTTTTACAGACTACAAGAGACCAGAGACAGTCTTGCAAAGGAACATTTACCCTCCACCCCGGATGATGCGTTGCAGATCCCGGTAGTTGGCTGGCTACCCCAAGTTGGAGAACTGGTTCGGGAGAAGATCGATAACAAAAAGGAATTTGGTCCCTCATACCATGCTCCGGTTCCCGTGCTTGAAGTAAAGGGCACAAGAGCAGTCATTTTACCACCTCTTCCAGGTAGAGAACAGGTATATCTCCATTGACAATGTCAAAATACACAGAGTGGCCGATTCTTCTTAGCATGACACCGGCAGTCTCATGTCCATCGATAGTGAGAAATTCTTGTTTTGGCCACTGCTTCGGATCGTGCACCGGAGGTGGTCCTCGAGATGCCTGCAGTTTCAAGTCCTTTATTGCGTGCTTTGCCTGGTACTCGCCTTGATGATACAGACTACATCTACCCAACTGATTTGTCCATGCCTGATTTACAAACTTGTTTAGCCACAGAATCCAGATTTTCATTTGACACTATTTCACATACTTTAGAGAAGCCCACAAGGCTGAGAGCCTACGTGACATTTGTTTAAAAAACATTTTTTAATTCCCCCTTGGACTTACATTTGGCTGGGGCTTTTTGCTCCCTATCTTTTTATGTCAATTGGTTTTGTGTTTTATTTTTTTCGATTTATAAATGGACATTATGTCGAGGAGAGAACATGCATTAGACATCTGAATGGAACATTGTCTCCCCACTCCTCATCACATTCAGCCCACAGATTGAAAAGAGACCTGGCCTTTGTTAACATCACCTCGTGGCCTGTCCTGGATGGAATTGTCTGGGATGCAGTTAAATTTCAAATCCATGGTCCGACTGAAGTTATTAATGTTCCCAATGTACTTAGAGTTAACATGGGGGATGTGGTTCAACAGAAAATACGTTCTGATGATTGGGACGTTCAGGCCGTAGAGGCTTTTTTTGCAGATATAAAGTATTATGCTGCATTTGATGCTGAAGATTTGTATTTAGAATCTGCTAATTATGGGAATTTGTTTTGCTTCCAACATTTTGGCAATCATTACTTGCACAAAACTAATTCTAGGAGAAGTTCTGTGAATTATTCCCAGTGGGAACATTGCCAGGCTCCTTTAAGAGGCAGCTCAAACACGTTTTTGAACAAGTACACTTATTTTACTGACTTTAATCAGTCCAATACCTCCTCCTTTTATTTTAAAATAACAAATGAATCCATGTCCAAAGTTAGACTTACCAATACTAAGTTATTGTATTCGAAGTCCTTTCTAGACCCGCTGGCTGTTGGTGGCTACGAGTTGTGGAAGGAAACTATTGACCTTAAATCAGTTTGGGGTTCTAAAAGTTGGCAGGTACAAGGAACTGAGGCTTTGCACCGTGCATGTCTCATCCCAAATCATATGTTGTTTTTTGATTTCTACCATCTCATAGACAACATGCTTTGGATTGGCTACTTCTAAAATAAATTAAATACTCCTTCCTTCCCTGATTTGGAAGAATATTCGGGTTGGGAAAATTCTACAAAATTTTCAATTAGAGAGTTGCAGACCCTTTTGCTAAATTCATCCTTTAACATATCCAGTTTGGATCCAAAGGGTTGGCTGATGTGGCACAGAAGTGCTGATTTGTGCCAGCATCGGTTTCTGGGCCTGACTGAGGGTTTTACACAGATCAGAGTAGATCCCCGTTTTGACAGTGACCATTCTGTAACCACTTATTGAGTAGGTAAATTGTGTGAGAATTGGCTTAAACACTCTACATTGGTGTCAGTAAAATTGCATTTGTCTAAACTGACTGACGAGGTTGACTTAAATGATTTCATAAAAGGCCCGGCTAATGGTAGATCTAAAAGATGGATCTATGCAGTTTATAATGAACTCTGGAAAACATCACAGATTGAAGCGCCACCCGCCTTAGGGCTATTGACCAAGCTAACTTGGAAAAAGTGCTTGCCGTTGTGGATAACAGTATTAACACCCTTTCCTCCTGAATTTACACACTGGATAATATTGTGTCGTCTGTTGTTGAAATTGTACAAGATGAAGTGTCTGTTTTGTACCATGGTCAAAATGAATTGCGTTCTGTTATGCAGTTTGCGTGGACCTTGCAGACGCTGAAAAATGGAAAAGTGCCTTGGACCTATGTTAATGTCACATCTCTGTTTGCACCTTTTAATCTAACCGAAAAACAACGTTTGCTTTCCATGAGAGATGCTTCTTTTCCCATGTTACACAGTGAACGATTAGAGTCTTTACCATTTTCAGTGGCAGAGGCCACAGCTGCAACGTGGCTAATCCACTGGTTGATTACTTTACCTTTTGCACTTTTCCAGTTTACAAATTGCATGAAATATTTTGCGATAGGCAGGTACGAAACGCTAGGAACCTCCTACTTACATGAAGCCTGGTCACTCCCCTTCACTTATAGGTGTCTTAGAGATGGAAAAGAGGTTTGTCTGAAAGGTGATGAGTGTACAGAAACACCAGATCACTCATTGATGTGTAGACACATCCAATTGCATGGTTCTTGTAATCAAGACTGCCCTAATTTGGCATGTGTTTTGAAAGGTACACCAGTGCCTGCTATAGTCCCGACTTTCACCCTGTTGGCGAACAGGAATTATTTACTTTTAAATAATGAAGATTGTTATGGGTTATTGAAAGGCATAGCTTATGATGTAACAGTCAGTGAGCGTGTAGTTTGCTGTAAAAATGTGCTGTATCCACCCCCTCATGGGAACCTGGTTGTTTCCATCTGGCCGAGGATTCCGGCCTTGAAGTCTGAGTTCAATAAGATGAGCAGAATAAGAGCCTTATTGTCACAGAAGGAAGTTGCCCTGACATCTGCTCGAGAAACATTTGTCCTTCACGTAGCTAACACCCGCACAGAAGTGCATGCCTTGTTACTGAGCTTCCTTTACATTTTGGTGAGCTGAATCATACAATCTTTAACGCATCCTCCACTTCGGGGCTGGCTCATTTTCTTTATACTAGTAAGCAGTGGTCTAGTGACTTCTTTCCCAAAAATATTTGGAGTCATTCCTGCTTTCTTCCATTCAATATTCTCCAGCCTATTCGGTGGACTTCCTGTTCTACTGACGCTGGCTGCTGGTTTTTTATTCCTGTTTTGTTTAATTAAAAATGGATGCCCGTCCTGTGTTCGCAAACTAGCGGGAGCAGTTAGCGCTGTTTCGCAACAGGATGCTTGAATACTATGGCGTGCTGCCACTTGCCACTCTGAGTGCATCATATGGATTATAGTTTTGATTTTCCTATTTCACCTGTGTCCAGCCTGTATTTCATTGCCTGAGCTGTGATTTCATGTGGGCCCTGGATTTGTGTCTCTGCAATTTGGTGTCTCCTGAAGTGGATTATGATCATCTCATGAGTCCCTTAGTTGCTCATGAATTGCTTTGTTCTGATGGAGGGATTATGGCCTTTGCAGCAATGCATTGAGTTCTGGGTCGTTGGAATACATTCGCAGCGGCGCAAGATTTCTTGGCGCACAGCTTCATTGAGAAGCCACTGAGTTGTGGCATGTACGTTCTTTCTCTCTAATAAATTAGATGGCTGCGTTGTTTTCGGACGAAAACAGTGACTTCCTTTTGGAAGCGGTTGCTGCTTATTTTGCATACTCAGTTTTAGGCTAACTGCTATTGGGGCCTTTGATGTCATGAATTTTTTCTTCTTCTCTCAGAATTTTTCCGAATTATGATGGACGTTTTTTTTTAAACAGATCTTTTGGCTTTACTGACAGTGGAAGTTGCGATGTCGTGCTGGTGAGATTTTGGATTTTTGGGCGGACAACATTTTTTTTCCTCACCTACTCGATTTAGTACTGAACGTTTTATTGAACTCTGCCTTCAACAATTGAGTCCCTTTTCTTATCTTATCTTATGTGATATGTGCTCGGATCAAGAGAGGGTGATATATTGATATATGTAGCCTGAATACTGTGTTAAGTTAGCATGAGCTTTTTAGGAGTTTAAACGCCATTTTACCTTTCTGCTGCTTTTGCACACGGCACATATCTACTGCTTCAGCTTTGAGCCTAGTAAAAGGTTTTCGATTCATGCGAGAATAATATGTTGTTGCACTGATGTCAGTCTTGCTTGGCGAGCTGTGTCTGTCCAGTGAGTGCTGAAACCTTCAAGGATATCTCAACACAATAGTTGTTGTGAGCACTGATCTTCGCACGTTCCTAGACATAACATACATGCAGCTGCAGCCAAGTTCTGGCTTTAGGCGCGTTTTATATTGCTTTGCACAAGAGCATACAAACACACTTGATGGTGCTTCGCATGCAGAGAGCTGGTTGCTGATGATGTGATCCCTTACCACTAGGATCTCGAGGTATGGGGCCGCTCTTCTGAAACCCACAAGAGACCTTCTTAGATATAATATAATATACTAGCTAGGGAGGGTGAGAATTAGGTTTTGTTAAACCCTATTCATTTTAGCATAATACTATGCTTGCACCATTTGTGTTCTATGGACTAGTGACTATGCTGATTATTTTGTTTCTTATAATATGTTTGCTTGTATTAGTTAAGATACTGCGTTTGAGAACACTGCATTAGTGAATAAACATCTCAAATATGCATGTGTCCTCTTTTACTCCTTGTTCTGGATTGAAATGATTGTATAATGAAAGAGTGTTCTTGTGTTCCACGTTACCTGATGTGTACTAAATTCATGTTCTGGTTTGTCTAAGCATTGGGAGTTTGTGATAACCAATGAGACACTGTAGCTAGTCTGGTAGGGGATTGTTGGGTACTAAGGTGAGTTTTGGTACAGCCTAATTCACTGAGGTTCCAAGCCTCTATGCACAGTTCTGTCTGAGCAAACATTCCTTGCGACAATACCTTGCAGTGACCCTAGCAAAGAAGTAAGTAACAATTAAAGCCTGACAGAATTGTGTACGTAGCACAACATAAAGTAACGGACAACTTTTATGTGAGCCACTAATCATTTCAAGTAACTGTCATGTAGTTTTCACAAGACTTTGGTGTTAAGTAAGGCACAGACAATGAAAGCACTTAACACAAGATTTATTCACATTAAATACTTGGCAGTTCCAACCAGGAACACAGAGTTACCGTCTTGAGAGTGAGACATAAGTGAAAGTAAACACACTACGCATCTTCCTCCTTCAATAACAAAATATCCAATATATAGCTGTAGGAACAAAAAGGGAAAAAAAAACATAGAGGAAACGAGATATTAACCTGCACAATCATTATGTGCACAAACAAAATCAGACATCCACACTGGTTTCTTGCGAATTCTTCTGTTTCCCGAATACGCATTATCCACTTTTTCCTGGATATTCACATTCACTAGACCATTCTCTCTCTGTGTTAATACATCTCCTTCCCACTTCTGTGGTATAATTTCATTTTGTGCATCTTCATCAATTTCAAAACCATGAAGAAGCCTGGAATCTTCCTTGATATAAACATATCTCTCTCTCTCCTTTGAGAATCACAATTCTACTTAGATTCCAAGCTCTTCGATCATTGAGTTTCACTGCATTCATCAACACATTCTCTATTTTAAAAGGCCCCATGAATTGACTCACATTTGTTTACTCTCCAAGGCTTCTTAACCTATACCAACATTCCAAATCTTCATAGATCCTCTTCTTGAATCATATTTAGACTTGTTGGAGTCATGCATCTCCACTATTTTCTGTCTCACTACTTTCATATCAACACTGTTGGAGGTGGATTCCACCAGCCATGACGGGTCTCCCTTAGTTCTGGGTAACTGCCTCTCATAATTTCAAAAGGAGAATGCCCAGTCATATCATTGACGGTACTCCTATACATAGAAAAACAACACCAATTTGGTGTGTCTAGAAAGCCCTCACTCACCGACCTGGTCGGTGACATGCTTCATCATCGGGCCCCACTGGGAGTGACCGAATGCCACCCCAGTGTGCTTTAAGGCCAGATTTACTGCGGAGCGGGTAATGTGAAGATGTGGGAGCTAAATGATAAACTACGTGAATAAGGAGAGTGTGAAGTGGTGAGTTTAAAAATGTCTTTATTGTATCAAAAATTAGTTTAATGACTGATCAAAAAGACATATTAAAAATGTGTTGGAGAACTAGGCCAACTAAGTTGAATGGTCTGTTTCCAATACTTTTAAGTGATGGTCAACGTGTTTCTGCCAATGTCGGTGTTATTGACCTGGCATTCGTCAGGACCTATGGTGAATTATACCTCGGCGGAATGGACATGCTAAGGCCCACCCTACCAAGGGATATGAAAGTTAAAAGTCGTCTGAAAAAGTGCAAATGAAAAGGGGGCCACACAAATAAAAATATTTTGGTGGTAGGTACCCCTTAGAGTCTCTGAATTGAGGAGACTCAAAAAATTAAAATGCACCTGTGGAAGCAAACAACACACACAAACATAAAGAGAGACAAACAAACAATTAGTTTATGCTCAAGAGTTTGTGAGTAATAAAAATGTGACTTGTGCTCGAGTGGACCGACAGACACACACATCAATGCACTAGCTAAGAAGTTAGTGGCTCCGCCTGAGGGTGTGTGATGAGCTGCGTCAAAGACAGCAGGTCGGTGCAATGACGATCAAAATAAATTGCCCGTGCCGGTGGGCAATGAAAGTTGCCCACAGGAGCGCGTGTGTGCTTCGATGCGCTAGAAGGGGCCAAGGGAATAAGTGTTACTATGGAGGACAGGCAGGCTATAGTTGTAAGCCCTTAAGCAACGCAAGGCGCGTTGCATGTGTGTCACAGGCGGATCAATGGACCAAAGGCCGGTGACCCCTCTCCCCCGCATAATGATAACAAAGAGGCGATGGTTCTTACTTGGGAGGTGAGAGAATATCACCACATAGACCTCGGAAGGGGGGTGATGGCGTATTTGGCACACCCTGCAAATAAAAACGAACAAGGGAACAAACTTTAAAAGGAGCCATAATTAGTACTTAGCTGGTATAGATCATGTGAACTCAGAAGCACTCACGCCCGCGAGGCCAGGCACCCGTATGTAAACCTGCACGTTCCCACTGGACCGGGTCTCGACGATGGGAGCCCGGTTCTAGTGAGCGGAATAAGTAGCAAGATCAGGGCGACCGCGCTCGCCATTCCGGGGTGGGCGTGGCTACGGAGCGCTGGCGTGTCAGCCAATAGCAGGAGGCGCTGTAGTGGGTAGCAGTGCTGTATCTCTAGTGAAGAACTAGAGCGCTGAATTACTCGTAACAATCCAAGGCGGAAAAACTTTATTACATATCACGCTGGTGACAAGTAAACGCACAGAAGTAGGGCAAATGGGTAATTACTGGACTACAATACCCTGTTGTCAGTGATGATCTGCACTGAAAGCCCCTCATCAGTGAAAATCTGATCAAGAAAAGATAAAGATACTTTCTCCACAACTTTTATGAAAAGCCATTATGAGAGTACATTGTGGCTGTCACAAAGTATTCAGACTTAAAGCCAATAGGTTGCATAATGTCCACAGCAATGGTCTCCAATGGGTTTTTAGGTACACAGTGTTCAATCAAAATGGGCCTCAGTGTCTTCAAAAACTTTTCCGTGTTGGCACGTTACACAACTCCTAGCTAAATGTTCAATGAAAATGTCCAAACCTGGCCACCAAAATCCTTCTTTAGTTTGTTTTGTTATTACGATACCTTCATGTCCTTCATGACCCTGCATAACAATAGCTCGCCCCAAACCATGAGGAGGCACACTGCTCTATCACCTTTCCAAATTATACCATTCATACACAATAATCAATTTCTCACCTCTAAAGAACATTGTAAGTCCAGACTAAGCACACATTTTGGAGGCCAATCCTTCGCCATGAATTTCAAAACCTCCTGCACAGTCCCATCTTTAGAAAATTCTTCCACCCATACTTTTTTTTCTATGGGAGGGGTACTACCATTATGGAGTAAAGAAATCTGATACTCGTCCCACTCCACAAGCACATCCTCTTTGATGAGTAAACGCATTCTTGATAAGAACTCTGCAGTGACATTGTGCTTACCTGAAACATACACCATTTTGTACTCAAACTTTTGGAGTTTCATCGAGATTCTGGTGATTCATATGGACGCCTTTATCATCCCTTCCGTGGGAAGAAGGTGTACCAAGGGTTTATGGTCCCTTCAAAAAAAAAAAAATTCCCCCACACAAAAGACTTAAAGTGCTCTAAAGTCCAAATGTAATCCAAGGTCTCTCTTTCAATAGTAGAGTACCTTTACTCTGCAGGCGAGAGTGCTCTAGATGTATACGCAAACATATTTTCTCCGCCATATTCTAGCTTTTGGGACAAAATCGAACCTAACCCCCTTAGAACTGGCATCTGTAGTGACAACACATGTAAGTTGGGGATCAAAACCACCCAACGTGGAGGCCTTACAAATATCTAATTTCACACCACAATATTCTTTGTCAGACTCAATCCCACAACATAATTTGCTTTTGTTTTTAAGCAGCTGCCTAATGTTATACGTCCTTCAAGAGAAATTCTGTATGTACGTGGAATAAAACTATGTAACACCTAGGAATGATTTTATATCATCCTTGGATGGAGGAGCAGGCGCTGAACGAATAGCCTTGACTAACTCGGGTTTAGGTCTTACACCCTCCTCACATAAAACATGCCCCACGTAAGTAACAGATGTAACAGCAAATTTACATTTGGAATGTCTCACAGTCATACCTTTTTCAGACAAGATCTCCAACACTTTTTCCAAGGTAAAATTATGTTCTTCTTTGTCCTATCCAAATATTAAAAGTCATCCTGGAAACAATGCACATTTTGAAATTCCCCAAATAGATTATGCATGGTAGGCTGGAAACGGAAAGCCGATGAGGGTCCGAATGGCTTCCTTTACATTGATAACAGCATATGGGTGTAATAAACACTGTGAAGCTTTTACAATTGTCTTACAACACAATTTGGTGATAAGCAGCCAATTGGTCAATCGTGGAAAAAAGTGATAACATGTTTGAAATGTGCTGTTAAGGGAATTGATCACCAAAATATTATTTTAAAGGTGGCGCAAATCCATGCACAGTCTAATATTAGCATTAGCATGTCTAGCAACTACAATGGGAGAAATCCATTCGGCTGATTCTATGTTTTCAATTATATCATACATACTCCACTACTTTGCAAAGTTCTTTTACCACTTCCCCTCTAACTGTGAAGAGAACATTCCTTGCCTTGTAAATCCTAGCACATGCCTCAGCACATCCTCTTGTCCTAGCTAAAAAGCAGCAACTGTCACGTCACTTACTTGGCAGTTCCAACATGGAACACTGAGTACTTGCCGTGAGAGCAAGACCACGTGAAAGTAAACACACTACAATTGCCTATTTTTAATACTGATTATAATCTACTAATCCACTCCAGTTATTTCATTACAACAGACTTTGCTTTTCAAAGGCAGTCTCAAATATCCTGTTGTTTCAGTTGTTACATCACCATATTACATATAGCTCGCTTGATGATTCATAGTTCTAGAATTCCTTGTTTTTCCGGTTGTTCATTCACAACATTCAACGTTATTATCCTGAAAGTTTCCTTTTACATTTGTAAACATTGGGCAATTCGATGTTTCTCTTAACTAGTTCTGAAAACCTGATTATGCTGCCATGATTATTACTCCAGGTTCAGTACTGCTTTCTAGTTTTTTGTCTTACAGCTTGAGCAGACCTCCTATCCTTTTCTTTTGTATTTCCACAGGATCCAGGGAGCACAGTGCACTGGTAGATGGACCTTGATAAATGCCTGAATGCGAAGTTATGCTTGAATCTTCTCAGAGTGAGTCCAGGTTCTGTGTGCTTGGTAAAGCTTTTTTTCATTTTTAGTAGTTACCCTGCAGTTTCGTATGCTGTATTGGTAATTAAGCTTAACAAGTAGGGCATTTAAGGAGCTTGTCTTTGCTAGCAGTTGTGGTTGTTCTTCCACAGTGGCTGGTGTTTTTACTACGATCGAGGGCAAGAAGTGTGCATAGAAGAGGCACTTGCTTTTCACTTTCTCTGAACCTGAGGGGAGTCGGCCTGGGATTCAGAGACCTAAAAACCCCAGGGAGCAATCACCTTCCAGTCCTGCTTATTTAACTGAAGCCCAGAACTAGTCCATGATAAAGTGGTGGTCGATAAAGCTTTGGCCGCCAAACCTAAACTAAGGAGAAGAAGTCTAGGTCTTTCCAGTCTAAGGTGGGTGATCAGGACACTTCATAGGATTCAGCATTTGAGGGTCCAAGTAACACCTCTTCGGGAAAGTTTATTTTCAGGGTGGATTTGGTACGGGTTCTGGATTATGTCAGAGGCAATTTGGGCTTTGAGATGCCATCTACTCAGAATGAGGAGGAGGTCTGTTTATGTCAGTATACCAAACCTTCGCTTTTGGCCTTACCGCTCTACAAAAGGATAAAGGAACTCATCTTCAGACACTGGAAGGAGGTGGATTAATCCATTGTCCAGAGGTTCCTTCAGAAGATGTATCCTCTGACTGAGGGGGAGGAAGTGTGTTTGCCAAATATTAAGGTGGATTCCATTCTAGCACCTTTGCTTGGCAGAACGGCGATTAACCTGGAGGATTGCTTACCTTTGGATGCAGTGTATCGTATGGTTGACAGCACTGTTAAGAAGTCTTTCACTCCCAGTTCAGTGTCCATAAAGGTGGTCACTTATGCAGCATACCCGGGATATTCGCTAGTAAAGAACTTTGAGGCTCTTTCCACTGCTTCCTGGAGAACGTGGATTGCTGTGATATTCTACTTTTAATGGAATAGGAGACGGAACTGCTGTCAGATGTGTCTTCTGATGTCATCGAAACCTCCATGTAGTAGAGCGTTATAAATGTAATTTTAATTTCCTTATTTTCATGTCACCAATGGTGGCTTCTGAGGCATCCATGCTGGTGTGTTGGAATTTATGGATGTGCGACTGGAAAACCGATTATTCAGAGAAGGCTTAGCTCCTCTAGATTCCCTTGGAGGACCAATAGCTTTTTGGAGATCAGCTGGATGCTACTATTATGAACTCTTTCCTAAAGACAGAAAGCATACTTTTCCCTTTAAGGGTGTAGCCTCTAGATCCTATAAGTCCTGGAACAGATAGCCTAGACATTTTTCTAGAAAGGATTCTAATATTCTGGATATTCTTTCAGAGGAGGGAGATTTTAGCCTAAGAAGTCCTTTAAAACTCAAGAGTCTGGAAAACAGACTGGAGAAGTAAAGAATCATTCCTAACTAGTCTTTCCTTCTGGATGGGGGATGCCCAGTTGGAGGAAGGCAACTGGACTGTGGCAATGTTTGGAAGGATTCCATCAGGGATAATTGGGTACTCAGTTTAACCAGGAGAGGCTATGTGGTCAGGTTTTTCCAAACTCCTCCAGATTCTGGCACTATCCTTACATCTGTATAAAAGAGGCTTCATGGTCCAGTGTTTAAGCCCTTTTGGAAAAGAGGGCAATTGTGGAGGTTCTTGCATTGGAAAGAGGCAAGGGAGTCTATCCCATTCTGTTTCTGGTGCTGAAGGCAAATATAGAATACAGGCCGGTTCTAGATCAAATGGGAGTGAACCGATGGGTGAAGCCCATCCATTTCAATATGCTCTCCTTGCAGCAATGCATTCCGTTAGTGTTAGACGGTGGCTTCTTGGCCACTATCAAACTTCAGGATACCTATCTTCACATCCCTATTTATAGATGTCACCCAAGATTTCAGTGGTTCACAGTAGGGCCATTGCACTCCCAGTTTTGGGTGCTGTCCTTCGGTATAAAGTCTGCATGAAGGGTCTTTATTTAGGTCCTGTTGCCGCAGGTGAGCATGCTAAATCAAGAGGACATTGCCATTCTTCCATTCCTATATGACTGTCTGGTGGTTTCTTCTTCTCTAGACACCAGTCACTCATGTCACAAATGTACTTGCAGTGCTGGAACATCACAGGTTTCTGGTGAATCAGAGGACATCTCATCTGATGCCTACCTAGGGCCATACCTTCATTGACATTCAAACCAGTGTAGGATTGGTTTTACTGACAGAGAAGAGGATCAGCAAGATTAATTCCCATTAGTCAGAAATGTTGGTGCAGGACAGCTGCAGTATGGATGCCAGTGCAGGACCATCTTGCGGCGACCCTTTTTCTGGTGCCTTGGGCCAGCTTCCATCTGAACAGGGTGGTGGGACAAATTCTGGCTCATTGGTCCACAGTATCTCAGGATTTGGCCTTAAGAATTCCTATGACACCTGTCATGAGAAGGAAGCTTTCTCTATGGATGGTGTCCTCAGGAGGACATCAGGAAAGGAATCAGTTTGACATTGCAGACGCCGATCATCTTGACAACTGATGCAAGCGCCGCAGGATGGGGAGCCTGGGGAGCACAGCAGGTTCAGGGCCTTTCGTTAAGGGTGCAGCAGTTTATATCCTCCAACTGGAGGGAGTTGGAGGCTATTCATCAAGCCTTGCTCACTTTCGCGCATCTTTTGGTGGGCAAGATCATTCTTGTAAGAACAGACAACACAACCTAGTTCTACCTCAACAAACGGGTGTGTTCACAAAGTCCTTTGCACTGTTGAAGGGTTTCAGGCCAGATCTTTCTGTCGGCACAGGACAACCCAGGAGCTGAGAGCGATGTATATTCAGGGGAAACTGACAGATTGAGCACTGTGATTCCCTTCTCTGTGGACGTTTGCCTGGCCAGACAGGCATTTATCAGGATTTGTCATCCCCAAAGTGAATTCAGTGTTTCATACAGATCAGGGGGTTATTCTACCAGTGTTCCATTCCATTCTAATCTAACTTCTCCTGAGGAAGATGAGCTACATTCTTTGGATGTTAAGTGGAGCTTCTGATTTCAGGTTTACTTATTTTTTGTTTGTTAATTTTGGGCCTGACAGGATCTAAACCTTCCAATCCAACAGAGTAAATGGCTCAAATCTCTGATAGCATTGGCATATAAGGAGGCATGTAATCTATGTCCTGCTGGAGCGGAAGGTTGATCCATCAGAGCTATGCCTACTTCCCTCGCGGAAGCATAGGGAGCATCCTTGATTAAAATTTGTCGGACTGCAACATGGGCTATGCCCTCTACTTTTTTGTGGCGTTACAGAGTAATTCCAAAAGTACTGTCTTCTATGAAGCAAGGAGAAGGGTTTGATTCCAAAATAAATAAACTGTGCGGTGGACGTACAGTCAGTTGTCCTGGTCTATGTCATTGCTTGCTATATCTCACTATGTAATCAATTATGGGGGAAATATTATGAGGAGGTAATGCTTCAATTACTTACTGTTAATTGCATTACTCTGAGTATGTTTTCACCATAATTAATTAGCCCCTCCCTACTGCCCTGTTATGACCAGGCCAACTTCATTTTTAGGGGCTTGAGTCAACTAAAATGGGATGTGGAGGAGATGGGAGGGGCTTATATTGTTTTAACTGAAGTGTGTGTCTGCAAGGCAATACAAACTAATTTAGTAATTAAATATGATAAAAACCTATGCAGGGTAATTCAACTACCCGTCATATTTTAAGAATTCTCCTATTTCACAAGGAGCACATCCACACACCTAGGGGCAGATTTACATTGTCTGACGCATCTCTGCAAATCGGCAGAGATGCGCCAGGAAAGATACGTCACGCAAATCCATCCTTGCGCCACCCATGATGCGCCGCATTGTAAATGCGGCGCACCATGGTGCAAGGAAGGGCAGATGCGTGACGCATCTTTTGGCTTACGGGCGGCGCATTGCTGGAGTCGCGTCGCAAGCGCGACGCAACTTCTGCAATGCACAGGGGCCACCCATACATTACATGGTGCGTCACTCCTTACGCCAGCTTCAAGCAGGCGTAAGGAATTGACGTAGCAGCTTTGGGAAAGTGACTCAGTGAAATCTTGTAGATTTCACTGAGTCACTTTCCAGGGGCGTTCCTGCGACGGAACGCCCCCCCCTGCACCGGAACGCCTACATGAAACCTGACGCAGGTTTCATGTGGCGCAGGGCCTTACACCGTGACGCATCTCCATAGATGCGTCACGTTGTAAATGCCTCGTAGGGATGCGCCACGTTTACGCCGCCTTGCATGACGCAACAGCCGCGTAAACGTGGCGCAAGGGGCTCGTAAATCCGCCCCATAGTACTTACTGTCAGTGCCAGGAAGTAATAAGGTAAATTGTGGGGTAATGGACCGAAAATATTTCTGCTTTTTACCAATGTTTTCCTTGTCTATATTTTTGAGAGCCCAGCAGCCCCTCAACAATTAAATTTTCAAAAACAAAGAAAAAAAAACAAGCAACCAATGCCAGACCTGTTGGGTTTGTCATATTTTTCAAATGCCTCTAGGAGAGAACTGTTATTACACACATTCTCTCAACAGCCTCTTCTCCTCTCAAATCGCCTTTTCCAGATGAGTCTTGCAAGATAATTCAAGGTAACACTTCAGAAAAAATCCCAGGGTCCTTTTAGGTCCACAGTGATAAATTAAGACCAGGATGCACCATGCTGGCAAATACCACAGAAAACAGCGATGCATGTGAAAAATAGTTAACTTTTAGTCAGCACAAAGTCACTAACAAACAAAATGTAATTTAACTACTAGTGGTTAAATTTCTCCTTTTGAGAAACCCCATCATGACTACAGTAGTAGGTGTGATTCTGTAGTTCAATATCCTATCTAAGTAACGCTGGGGGTATCGGAACCTACAAAATTACAAGGGAATCCCAAATTAATCATTAAAGGGCGACCATGGATCAGGAATAACACGTATAAAGCAGTGCTGAATTAAAACAATCCAGGTAGCATTCCACAATTGCAGGCCTTTTTCTTCTGATAAATCGATATTCCTCCATATTTGATCTGAGCATTTCTCCCAAGAAATCAATGTGGCAATTTTGCAGGCATCATATTACTGATTTGGGCAGAGACTCCTGTTTCCACCCAATCAATATTAAGAGACCACCAGTGACATACGAGAAAAGGGTGATTTTAGGGTCAGAATTTGTCTTATAAAAATGTAAAAGGTGATAGAATGGATAGGCAATGAACTGGAGGGCATACTTACAAGCCCCTTTCACCACTGGAGAGTCACTTTTTGTTCACGATCCGGTGGCTCACAGTGCAGGCCCATATCCAAAAGGCCAGTTAAAACAATCATGCCAACAATACAGACACCCTTGCACCATGGTGCAAGGGTGCATGTGTTGGCGAAGGGCTGCAATTTTTTGCAGCTAACTAAAGTGACACTAATCAACTGTATCTTGTAAAGTCAGTGCATTTCTGTCCTTTTGAATTGGGGTAGGGCAGGGCAGCAAAATTACTTGTGGCGCTGCCCTGCGCCAATTCTTGGTAAATATGCCCATTGGTCACTTCCTCACACCAAGGGCATATTTACAAAGAATTTGCATAAGTCAGCATTGCAAGTCATTTTGCTGCGCTGTCCTACGCCAATTCAGGAGGACAGAATGCACCTTATTTACACAATATAATGCATTCCTGTCTTTTAAGCCAGCCCAAAAATTGTAGCTGTGTTCCAACATAGGCACCCTTGCACCATGGTGTCCGTAATGTTGGCAGGAATTGTTTTGTGAAAGAAGGGAGCCTTCTTTTCCAAAAACAATCATGTGAGACATTTTCCTCTCTCTATGTGTGCTGCAGAATGCCGCCAACGTGGAAAGAGAGAAAAACAAGGAGAAATGTAACATTTCTCCTCCTTACACCTGCTCTGGGGAGCATTTACCACTGCTCCTCTAAAGGACAGCTGAAAATGGATCTCATCTTCCATACAGAAAGACCAGACAATTGGAACACCATTTTCAGATAACATCTCCTCATAACCAAAACAACTAACACCCCCTAGAGCTGTAAACTGACGACATAATCCCCAACCGCCCCAGGCGCTGCGGCAACACCTCTGTGACCATATACTCCAACGGCACAGTCTTGACCCAAACCACCAACGACAACCTAGATGCCTTTGACTCATTCTTCCCCTCGCTATGCAATGCCCCCTCCCACACACGTCATCCCAGCCTGAAAAATGCCCTACCCCCGGACAGACTGACCCGCTGAATGTCATCACAAACCAACCCCACACCCAACGTCTTCAATGCCAACCCCACCCCCCTAGACCGCACCCTCCCTTCCGTCCTCCCCGCACCGATCGCATGCTCTACATAACCCCTTTTCATCACAAACCAGAGGTATGTCACAAGTGAGGGTCACCAACCAACGGAGGACCGACACCTACCCCCTCCCCCCACACTTCCTCCCTCAACAAACAACCAGCACCTCCAACCTGCAATCAATGGCACCTAGCTCCCTCTCGCTACCCACTCATAAGAGGAGGTCGCTAAAAGCAAAACGAGAAGCCTCTCACCCCAGACCCATGGCTACCCCTAGAGACAACACTAGTAACCTGAACACCAAAAGCCACTATATCAAGGACAAGCTCTCACCTTCCCGAGACTGTCCCTCCAAGAACAACCCCCCCCCCCCCGACACCCCCCCCCCCCTTGGGAGACGACACCATGTCTCTCTCTGCTGGAAAGCCAGCTATAAACTGTAATACTAGGCCTCAAAGAAATACTAATGAACCTCTCCTCTTTCTGAGGGTCTAGCCAACTCCCTCATCTGACATCCACTACCACCAGCACTAAACGCCAAAGCCCCTCCAAGGCTCTATTGCCCTGCTGAAACACAACCCCACTCTTGAACCCGACACTGAGACCCAATAGAATTGGAGCTGCAATGTCCATGTGCGAAGCGTTGGACCTTGCCTCCTCGTATGGCACTTTCATGACTGTCACCCCAAAGTCACAGATCCAGGTCATCACTGGATTTAGAAGAGAGCACCCCCCACCCAGATCTTCAAGACCACCAGCCTGCCTCACGAATATTCCCAGGGTCCCCCTAATGAAGAAACTCAAAAACAGAGGGTCCACCACCAACTGCATGCTCATTAACTGCAGATCAGCCATCAAACATGCCACAGAGCTGGCTGAAACCATCCTTACCCCCAACATAGACATCACGCTCATCACCGAAACATGGCTAAATGAGTTCTCCTTCCCAATCATGGATGTGCTGGTGCCCCCAGGCTCTGTAATCGTCAACAAAGACAGAAAAAAACAACATGGAGTGGGTATAGCAATCATAGACAAGGACACAGTTAGAACCAGGGTCTCTAGTTGGCAGATGTATGTACCCTAGTTCAAGTAGGGACCACCGCTTCCGACAGGGTAGCTTGGTGCAAAGCAGGTAGGCTAAACGCAGGAGGCAATGTGTAAGGTATTTGTGCAACACACTCCAACACTAACACAATAAATCACACACACAGAAGGGACACTACATTGGTTTTATATGTAAACAAAGGTATCTTTATCTAATATTTTGGCAAGATCTATAAATATGGCAAGAATATTCCATGCACCGTAATAAGGTTTCCAATAAGTAATGTCCCTGTGAAATGGTTGTAACTAGGCGGGTAGGAACTGTCGGTTAACAAGGAAACATTAGGGCAAGCAGTTCCTCCAGCGTAAGCAGTGATCTGTTATGAATGCCTGTCACCAGGTAGTGGCACAAAAGCTTTGCACTCAACAGAAAGTAGTGGTCCAATCAGCAGGGCCCCCACTAAGGGTACTACGGTAATGTTCGCCTCTGATGTGGGATGAACATACCCGGCAGTCCGCTTTTACATAAGGGCAGTCCCGCGTTTACTAATGCAGGTGTTCACAGTCCTGCAGGGTTAAGTTTGGCCTGAGAAGGGCAGTGTGGCTGACAAGAGCAGAAGCGCCGCAGCCCCAGTAGCATTACTCATGCAAAGCAGGCTGTGGCAGGGTTAAAAATGGCCTTTCGGAAGTTCCCCCTTCCCCTTCTCTGGGCCCGTGATCAGTCTCCAGATCGCATAGTCCCTGGCAGTCCCATAACCTGCCCGAGCCTAAGGATATCACACGGCAGCTTCACTCCCCACGCGGACCGTTACCTGGGGGAGGCAGTCACTCCAGCAGCAGCCGGTCGACGAGAGGCTCCCGGTTGCTGGGCCTCCCTCCCGTGCAGTTTCTGCACCACTCCCTCAGGCAGCGGTGGAGCCGGGCCAGGTTGCCTCGCGTTCCTCAGGCCGCCAGCGAGGCTTCCCCGAAGATGCTCTCCTGTTGCTGAGCAGGCCCGGGTACTCCAGTAATCTCAGCGGGGTTCCTGTGACGTCACGGGGATTCCTCACAGCGTTGCTCGAGGCTCCCGGGCCGGCTGCGGTGATTTTGGGCCACAGTTCCTTTGTTTGCAATGCGGTTGGGGGCCTGGGCCTGCAGCTGTGATCTTTGGGCAGCCAGTGCTTCTCAGCCACAGCGCTCTCACTTCACAGCGCACTCAGGGCCTGTGACTTCCGGGCACCTAGCACTTGCAGTTCCTTCCCAGCACTATAGAGAGCGTTCAGGCCCTGGGTGGCGGCGGCGAGTCCACGGGTACAAAGCACTTCTTCCTCACAGAGCTTGCAGTTCCTTCACAGTACTACGTAGTGCAGTTAGGTCCTGGGCCGTGATGGTGATTTTCAGTAATACAGCGCTGCAGGGGCAGTTTATAAAAGCAGATTATTGTTGTCCTTTTTGGTTCCTTTTTTGTAGCCAGGCAGTTCCACCACGTTTCAGGGACAGTCCTTGGTTGCAATTCTCATGGTTCCCCAGTAACTAGGAGGGGGACCAGTCAAAGAGGGAAATTAAGAGTGGAGACACACTGGAGATGTTATTCTTGAGTCCCCTCTGGCAAGTCAAGATCAGCAGGCAGGCAGGCAGGCAGGGCAACTCAGCTAACTTGGGGAAGCAGTTCCACACAGCATACAGCCTCAGCAGTGTAGCAATCCTCCTTGCTCAGCAGTATTCACTCCAGCAGAGACTCTTCCTGGTCCAGTAGTGTAACAGAGATGTGTGGCCAGAACCCGTGACCGGAGGGGCGGCACTTTCTGGAAGAATCTAGGGGGTTGGAAATCTCTGGAAAAATCCAGGAGGCTCTGGGGTGTTCCCTTTCATTCCTACCTGCCTGTCAATAGGGACAAAAGGCTACAGTTACAAAAAGTCCCAGACCGTGCAGACTATCAGCATGCAGATGGAGGGTAGGCCTCACTTCAGTAGCAGGGCCTATGGCTGATACACTAGTGTCACCATGCTTTGAAGTGAGAGCACCTGCACCTCAGCACTGTTTAGCAGTGGTAAGGGGCCCAGAGTCCTAAGTCCAACAAAAATGTGGGGTCCAGTGGGAGGCAAAAAGGGCAAAACAATGTAGGGGAAGACCACCCCAGGGCTGACAGGTCTAACAAACACCATCTCCGTGACTGGAACTGAAGCCTTCAAGTACAACACCAAGTCGAGTGACAACAGAACACTATTCTGCCATCTCCTCTACCAACCGTCAGGCAACACCACCTCATTCGCATAATACTTATCAGATCTGGAAACTCACGGCGCACTCCGGGACTCCAGCAATTTTATTCTAGGTGGCCTCAACCTACACTGGAACAAGGAAAATAACCTTCTGATCCAAACCCTGGACGAACTCCTACACAACAACAACCTTACCCAACACTGCTCAGAGGAAACACATAACAAAGGATCAATCCTGGATGCCATTATTGCTCAACCTGACATAGTCACGATCGATCGCACCCTGCCCGTGGACCACCTGGAGAAAAGGGTAAGCTCTCTCCTCCCTATCTCCTCGGATGATCTCTCCACAACAGAACTCACCTCTCACTACAACATCACTATGACCTTCATTCTAGACCAAACAGCCCCCTCAAAACTAAAAAGAAGCAGGAACATCCCCTCTAGATCCTGGTTTAACATCAACATAAACGCCGAAAGAAGACAACTCAGAGCTGCGGAAAGACTCTGTTGGAACAATCTGTCCACAATCTTCATTGACCAACTCAAATCAGTTCTCAAAATGTACAAAAACCACATCAAGTGCAAAAAAACTTCCTTCTTTTGCAAAGCTCTTGAAAACGCAAAAAACAGGCCCAAAGAACTGTTTACCCTCATCAGGCAAACAAACTTTCAAGCCCCCTTTATCCTCAATGCAGGTTTCTAAAGCCCTGTGTGAAAGCTTTGCCAATTTCTTCAGTGAGAAAATCACCAAGATCAAGCTCTCCCTGGACATCAATCGCAGCCTCTCCTGCAGGAACTCAGCCCCGGGGTCAGAATATAACACTTCAAATCACCCCTCTAACCACTGAACATCTTTCAACCCCATCTCCAAAACAGAGATAGTCAAACTGAACTCCACCTCTAAACCCTCATCACACGCCTTAGATCCTATACCTGCCCATCTGGCCAAAAAGCTAATACTCTCCCTTTTACCGCTCTGGACCAAGATCATAAACAGTGCCCTGAGAACTGGAGTCATACCTGACTGCCTCAAAGTTGGCCATGTCACTCCATTACTGAAAAAAGCGGGCTTGGACACCAATGACTTGAACAACTACAGTCCTGTCTCCAATCTCCCTCTCCTCGCTAAAACCCTGGAAAGGTGTCGCACTTCCCCGGCCCGAACCGCCATTTAATTCCCTGGCATGAAACAAATGCGGTCAAAGCGTCTTGTTTCACGCCGAAAGCGACAACTTCCATGATTCCTACTTCCGGGTAGTCGCACACATGCACTGATGACGTGCCTACCCGGAAGCCTCTTAATCCGGGCGGCAGTGCGGTGCTGCGAATTTGGAATTAGCAGACACCGGAGAGAGTGACTGGAGAGGAATCTTTGGCATTTGGACGCTCGCTTTCAGGGCGGTAAGGGTGACGTTGTCGCCACTCGTGTGCAAGAATGTCCACTTCAAGTGAAGTGATTGAAGAACCCTGTACTCAATCTTTGAACTATTACAATCAGGTGGGGGGAGCTTTTACTGCCTCCAAAGTTCCAGTGTGTGTGATATCGGTTACATGTCAATGAAACAGAAGATGTGATAACTAAGTGGATTCTCCATTTATGACATTTGCGGTGCTTTAGCAGCCAACTATGTGCAAGGCATGAGTGGTTGTTGCCAGTACAGTTTATCTCATTTATGGTGTTACGTATTACTGATACTTTATGTGGCTCTTGTGATTTTTCTTCCTAGCAGGGATTTATGGTGTGAGTTGAGTATCAAGCCCCCATGTGACGCAAGTTTCTACATTCATTGTGATGGGTAATGTGGGGCATGAGAGAAGTGTGTGTGTTGTGAGTGCCCATAGTGTGTAGTTGTTACTTATGGAATGGTGTCTTTTCTTCTTTTGCATATAAAGAGCCTTCCTATGATACGATGCCTACATCAATGATTGATTCGCAGAAAAGCACGTTCTTTTTCTTTACAGATAGTTACAGCTTAGCATATGTTTAGTATTTCATAGCAGTTGCTACAGGAATTTGAGCAGTTCTCTAATTGTGTTTTTGTGTTGTAGGTCTCCGTCCCCACTGTCCCCATCCTTCCCTTCTCTCGCTTAATCATTTCTACCCTCTGCGCTGTTATAGCATTAGAGGGTGGAGCGATTGAGAGGTCGACCCATTTGAGCAACACGCCGATCCTGGGAGTTTGGAATAAAACCTTGACAAAAGGTGTGTTCTCCTCCAACTGACAACACATGGACAGCATCACCCTTCTGGACCCCCACCAATCAGGTTTCAGAAAAGGCTGCAGCACAAAGACAACGATTCTCAATGTCATAGATGATATACACAAGTCTCTCGACACAGACCAATGCTGCCTACTCATACTCCAGGATCTATCAGCACCCTTCGACACGGTGGACCATAAATAGTCACCAAGAAAGGCTAGGTGCAGAAGAGGTGGTCTTACACTGGTTCTCCTCCTTTCTCCAGAACCACACCCAACTAATCAAAATCAAAAACTTCTTGTCGGACCTACACCCCATCAGCAGAGGTGTCCCCAAAGGATCAATTCTCTTCCCGCAACTTTTCAAAATCTACATGGAACCCTTAACCACCATACTCAAAAAATCCAACATCCCCTTCCACCTCTATGCCGACGACACCCAGATCTATCTCGAAACCTGCTCCACTGATGACATTCAGAGACTCAACGACACTCTAAGAGAAGTCCAACACTGGCTTTCACTAAACCACCTGAAACTCAATCAAGAAAAAACTGAAATCCTCCTCATTTCCTACAAAAAGGGGAACCCCCAAGTCGCAGAATGGCTAAAAGCAATCGATGCTCTCAACGGAAATCCCACCCTGGTCGACTCCGTGCAATCGCTGGGAATCAACCTGGACCTAAAATTAGACATGGCCAAACACATCAAGACCACCACAAAGAGTGCCTTCCTCAACCGGAAATTACTCAACAAAATAAAACCTACATCCCGCCCAATAACCTCAAACAAGCTACTCAATAACTGGTACTATCCAGATTAGACTACGGAAATGCAACCCTCACAGGTACAGCAAAATCCCACTTAGCTTCCCTCAGATCAACTCTTAATGCAGCAGGAGTAAAGAAATATGAACACATCTCGCCCACACTCAGAGAGCTAAAATGGCTCCCAGTTGGAATGTGTGCCAATTTCAGAACTGCCTGCCTCACGCACAAAGCCCTCCACACAGGGAAACCAGCCTACCTCGCCTCCAAACTCAAGAAGGCTAGCCAGACTAGGAGCCCCAGGAGTTCCAATACTCTACTCCTCATCCCGCCGAAAACCCGCAAACAAAAAAACGCATCCCAATCCTTCTCGGGAAATGCGCCCAAAACCTGGAACTCCATCCCAGTCGATATCAGGACCATCCACTCCTTTCTAAAATTTAAAAGTCAGCTCAAAGACCTCCTCCTCAATCGTTCTCTCCCAAAAGGAAAGCTTCCGTCCAAGCGCACAAGCTTGCACACTGCTGCACATACACTTTGACCCTAAGACTTATACCTCACTCCTATCCCGACTCCTGCCTGTATCACCCCCGGACAGAAGGAGACACAGCTTGAGACACTTTGCTCACTACTACGAGAATATGTGACTTCCTTGCTTCTAAGCTTTACAGCATGTGAAGACTTCCAATGCGCCATGAGTCAACATGACCTGCGGGTCTGGCCAGCGCTATATAAAACTTCTTAATAATAATAATGTAAGGCAAAGCAGCAACTTGCGCTTCATGGACTTACACCTTACATATAAGGCCATGAAAAGCCACTTAGGGTGGCTATGGGTGGTCTTGTGGATATGGGCCTGCACTGTGTGCCACTGGGGAGTTAAAAAAAGTCATCATCCAGTGGCACAAGTGGCTTGTAGATATGCCCCAAAGTGTTTATATGTTATAGAGTGTTTTGCGGGACACATTAATTACCTAGAGTGTTGATAGTCTATATTTAAGAAGAAATATTGTTGCAATTTGTAAACAATAAATTGATGTTGAGGCCTTCAAGAGAACACGGAATACCTGTGTTTTTTCCAGAGGCTTTCAATTGACATCTAAGTCTTGTTGAGTCCACCCCCTCCAAGGAGGGCCCCAACGCCATTACTCTGTTTTAGAACCCAGTACTGTACCCGTGCGCTCAGGACTGTAATGGGTTCTCCAGTATGAATCAGCACTCGTTCTGTGGCCAAATAAAGGGAGCGACCAAATATGAAGTGGTCATTGGTGATATACAGGGCTACTGGAATTATGCGATTCTGTAACCACTGAGATTGCCACATAATTGTGGTTTTGCTGAATGTGCCACATAATCTATCATCTGTTGCATAATCTGCAGATTTCAACAACAAAAATATTTCGAGCTCAAATGGATCAATAATTACTATAACACCAGTGACCCTTATCGCCAATTAGTAGAAGACCCTATGAAAAGGTTGGCTGGTCATCTTTCAGTTGCTTATCAATATATGTGGATGTTAAAATGATACTAATAAGTTAGAACCTTGGCCCAGGTAGTGTTAACACGTGAAAAAGACACAATTAGGAAGTAATAATATCACAGAATGTGTCACATAAAGTTGCATAATTTGCCTTTTCTTGGTGCATAATTTAGTTTTCTCCTGCCACAATATTCAGGTCAGGACCAGAGCTAGGCATGGGCATCCCGGGTAACTGACCAGGGCCCCACTCCTGCTCACAACACAAAGGGACCTCGCACTGCCTTGCAAAAATCGTAAGGAGCATCAGTGCGGCAGTGCTCAGTGGCGCAAGGGACGGGGGCTGTAATGGCCTCAGAATGCTACTATCCTTAACTACATGATATCAGCGATTAGAGGGGTACTTGAAGTGCCCCTAGGTGTGAAGTGAGACCTGCCCCTGCGTGAATCTAAAGCAGGGTATCCTGCAAGGCTCACAACAACAACAACAAATAAGTCAGAAAATGTATCCGGATTTTCTAAAAGTAAAGACTCTTGTTCCCTCACTCATGTTTAAAATACTACTGACTTTTAGCATTTGGTGTCCTTGCTATGATGAGAACTTGGTTCACATAAGACGGTTCTTGCTTCTCCTAAAGCCCCCTTGTTTATAGCATAATTCTTTAGAAAAATGTTTTCTGACAAGGTTTGTAACCTATTGTGCATTTGAAAGCTTTGCATCGATGAGTGGATTGACTACCCACAGTAAAATCTACAGTTCTAAAGTCGGTGGCTCTGGCTATAATACCACAGCCTCCTCCAAGCGAGGCGTGTAAATAAATTATCACATAAAATGGCCATTGCAGCTCATCTTTACAGTTAACACATTTAAAATGGAACCGCAATGCAAATAAATACCCTCATGGCTGGAAAAGCCTTTCATTGAAAGTAATTTAGAGAAGGCCTCATTTATGAAAACTTGCATCTCTGTGTGAAAATAGCGATACAACAGCTTTCATTTGCGCCCTCCTTGGGACATGATGGATGCATCATAATTACTGTATAATACATCATGTCTCAAGGAGTTACAGACACGTCAGTAGTCCTGACGTATCTGTAGGCGAAAAGTGACACATTGCTGGGGTGTGTTTGAAAACAGACGCAACTCCAGCAATGTGTCCTTTCACATGGGGAAGCCCCATGTGAAGGGGCTTGTGTCAGTCTTATGCCTGCTGCGAGGCAGGTGTAAGATATTGACGCAATGGCGTCCTAGAAGTGGCGCACTGAAATCTGATAGATTTCAATACACCACGGGGGCGTTGTTGAGCCCACGGCAAGATGGCCGCGCTGTAGCGTAGCTCTGCAGGCTGGGAAAATCAATCCAACAACAATCCGAGCCTTATGCAGACATCAAGGGCTCAAAAGATATGCATAAGAAGGCAAACCACTCACCTGTGCCTACTGGCCCGGAGGATAGTGGCGAGAAAATCTGGGGAGCGACGAATCCTGGGCTGGAGTGCGGCGACTCTGAGAAAATGGCAGATTCACATGGGGAATCATGAGGCGTCCTAGGAGTGCAGCACTGGGGTGGAGCTGGACGGGCGACCAGAGAGACCTACGGCTGGGAAGCGAGAGACCGCAGCCACTGCCGCACACTCCCGAAGACACTGAGACATCGCAGCTAGGCCCTGCAATCTGTCAGAGTGATTGTGGTGCAGGTGCAACCCTGCCGGCCTGCACGGAGGTAACGCACTGAAAACTGCCTGCGTGAGCTCTCCCTGAGACCCGGGGCTGTGTGGATGCTTGGTGGAGGCCTGACTTCCACGATTCTTGGAGGTGAGGAGGAGTAGCTGTTCTCGCCCCCCCACCCCCTGCCTGCTGGTGTAGTGGAATTAGTTGTGTGCACGCAAACTGTTGGGTCTACCAGCCTTCTCGATCCTTCTTGATCCAGTCCTGCACGACACTGGACCGTGCGGCATCTGTTGGAGCCCGCATAGATCTCCGTAGCACCGTGGGCAGGAGTGCAAGACATTCAATGCTAAGGTCCGTATACAGATACGTAGAGTTGGGTACAGCACAATAAACCATATTTGCCAACCCGGACAACGTGCTGTCCCATCAAGCAAGACCATAAACAGCAAAAATAAGAAATGCAGATTTACTTACGGCTGCACAGCTGATTGGGAGAGTGACACCCCCTGGCAGCTCTTGACCTTATGAGGAAGACAAAGACCTGTTCCGGGCCAATCTACCATATCGGAGTGGTGAGACTACCAGATCTACATACGCACACAGCAGCATGTATTCAATAGAACAACAACAGGCCCCATTGAGACGACGCAACAACTGTGGCACCCTTTTGTAGTGCTGGCAGGCTGGGTTACTAGAGGCCCTAAATCACGCTACCTAACTTGCTGTAGTGCGACTGGCATCACAAGCATACAATCTCGCTGTGACCCGCCCAGACAAAACATGGGGGAGGCAAACAGGCAAGAATCGCGCCTCACCTTTAAATCAAAAAAAGTATGTACGGTGGCGCAGCATGCCCACTCAGATTCGGGGCAAGACCCACCATTGCAGAAGAACAGCTCCTTGGAGATTACTCTGCAAGCCATTCAGCAAAGTCTTGTGTCTATTGATGGGAAAAAGGACGCACTAAACGCGTGCATGGCTAAAATGGCATCTAAGCTGGAGAATCACGACGGCTGGCTCACCGAGGTGGAAACACAAATCTCAACCGCAGAAGATGAGGTGCAAAAAATTAGTAGTAAGCAGCTAAACATGGACAAAGTGCTGGCCATCATCCAAGCAAAGAACAAGGATTTGGAGGCGCGCTCATGCCGTAACAACCTACGCATACTAGGTGTCCTGAAACCCATGAACACTGGCCGCATGAAACACTATGTGGAGGAAATTATAAGACGATTATTTGGCAGCGAAGAACTCTTGGCGGGGTTTGTGGTAGAACGGGTGCACAGGTCCCTGCAAGCGAGACCCCCTCCCAGAACCCCGCCATGTCCCATAGTAGCGAAACTATTAAATTATAGGGACATAGACATCGTGTTAGAATTTCCAAGAGTTGGGGCTGAAATATGCCATGCTGTACCCGGTGCGGCTAAGAGTGGAAAAGAATGGCCGCCCCTTATTCTTCAATAACCCTAAAGCTGCCATGGACTACATCAAGAAGGCAAAGCAATCAGGGATGCCTCACGTGAGTGTAGACGAAGACACAGATGCACGCTGTTCCCAAGATGAGCAAAGTTACTATCGCTTTGTATTTACAGATAAGTGTGAAACAGTATAAATGCTTATTTTATGCTCAAAGTTAACAATGATGTAGCGCAAACACTTCGACTGGTGCGTGGGGCGCATGGGGTGGGCGCAGACCACTAAGGTGCAAGAGACGCCCACTGTTAACACTAAGTTGAGCCAGATGTATGGGGCCACAAAAGTTTCTCCCCAGGCCCCTTTGGTTACGGAAGGGTAAAAGTGCTCCGACGCCCTCCCAAACAGGGTAGATCCCAACTGTCATCACATGTGTTGGTTCCATTGTGCCCCTCTGCGTACAAGAGGGCATTGATGTTTAATGGGAAATGTTTTCTTGTTGCAGGGTATGGCTCTGGCACCGTTACCTTGCTGGAGTGGGTGGGGGGGAGTTTATGTTTTTTTAATCTCCAATCACTGATCGCTTGCATAGTCCTAGCGCGACATCTACTTTGTTGGGTAAAGCTGACACACGCAATGCTGACATACCTAGAAAGGGGATATAAAGCACTCCAGTATATAACCAAGTACATGCACTGTAGTTACTCACATGGAATGTGCGGGCCTAAATAACCCTAAAAAAGTAAACTGGTCTTTGCTTATCTTGACAGGCACCAGGTGGATGTGGCAACGACAAAAAAGTGTCCTCTTACTCCACCTACTCCAGAGAAGTGCTCATATTAATACGGAAATGAGTCCCTTTTACACCACTTACACAGAATCTGATGACCAGAGGAGATATGTCATATGGCAGGATAACTGCAGAGGCACACATATAACATTAATAAATGTATATGGGTCTAATATAGATGACCTGGAACTATATATCACTTTGTTCACTAACCTTTACAAACTACAACCATCCACGATCATATGGGGAGGTGACTTCAATATCCCGCTAGACTTAACCATGGACAGATCTGACTCCCAAAGTTCCCCAACTAAACAAGCGCGCAAGATTCTCACAGACAGTATGACAACATGGGACCTCACCCACATATGGCGTCTTAGACATCCTGACTGGAAAGAAGGTACATTTATGTCCACCACATATAACATGCGGTCTTGTCTAGACTACTGGCTGGTGACTAGGACAACGAGCACTTGGATAGATGGGATTACACACTTACCTAAAATGCTTTCTGATCATTCCCCCGTTTTGTTGTCACTAACACTGCTCACTGACACCCCGCACCCATTTAAGTGGAGAATGCAACCCTCTGCGCTTACGGACCTGGTCTTTAAAGACGGGGTAAGAACAGTAACTATACAATACATTACTGAAAACGCTGGGTCTGTTGACTCTGCGGAAACACTATGGGAATCAATCAAGGCCACTGTTAGGGGCGCCTGTATTGGTCTTAGTGCGGGTGTGCTCAAGTCCCTGTGGAATCAGCTATCCTAAATGGAACAAAAGCTGCATGAGCTTGAACTATATTATGATAGGGACTCTATGCTACAGAAACTAGCAGATATTAAAACACACCTTAAAGAATATAGAGAAATTGCAGACCAAGAGGTTAGATATCTATCCAAGCGATGGGTGGCGAGAGCATACAGGAAGTGTGGTAGGCCGGGTCGCAGCCTAGCTGCTAAACTTAAGGGCTCAAAAGATATTCCATGTATCCAAACGCTTAAGACACAATCAGGTACAAGGGTGCATACCTCCTCAGAAATTCTGAAGACCTTCATAGACTACTATACAGGTCTATACGAACATAAAGTGTCCACAGGGGTAGAGGAAACAGATGCTTACCTAAACGACATAACATTGTCTTGGTTATCACCTGGCCAGAGGGAGTTTTTAGTCCAACCACTCACAGTGGAGGATGTTAGAGACGCAATTCACACATCACATAATGGCAAGGCACTGGGTGGGGACGGCATCCTGGATAAATTCTATAAGGCCTACTCTGACTTACTGACATCTCACCTACTGGCCATGTACCAAGAAGCATATGATAAGAAGTGACTGCCCCCCTCTATGCGAGAGGAAATCCTGATAAATTTATTAAAACCAGGAAAGAGCCCGAACAAGTGGACCCATATCGTCCGTTGTCCCTAATCAAGACGGACGTGAAGATCTTGACCAAGATCATTGCCACCAGGCTCCAATTACTGCTTCTGGCCTTAGTGCAGCCAGACCAGGCAGGTTTTGTTCCCTCACGATCTACCACTCGCAATCTACATAAAGTTTTTGCCCCCCTGAATTGGATAGACCCACCAATGTCCGCTGCAGCTGTGTTTTTAGACTCTGCTAAGGCATTTGATTCGATCCAATGGACATACATATTTACGATATTGGACAGAATGGGAATGCCAACAGCCTTCCTGAACTGGATTCTATTATTATACACGGAGCCCATAGCATGAGTCTGGGTAAATGAATTAACATCTGAGCCAATACACATATACAGAGGAACGCGCCAGGGCTGCCCATTATGCCCAATACTACTTGCCATTGCTCTAGAACTCCTGGCTTGTGTTATACGCCAAAAACACTCAGAATCTGTGCTAAGATTTCACCTCCGACCCCATGTCATTTCCCTATATGCGGATGACATGGTTGTACACCTTAGAGACCCAAGCACACACCTGGGGCCCACACTAAGAGAGTACGTCAAGTTCTGGTTTGTTCTCAGGCCTGGCCATAAACTGGAGTAAATCTGTAGTATTCCCTCTGTCTCCAGCGGCCATACCACATGAAACAGAATTTCCATTTGTGTGGTGCACGTCATCCCTTAAATATCTGCAAGTTTGGGTAGAGAGACACCCAGAAGTGGTCATTAGGCTAAATTACGGCAGTGCCATCACCAAATTGAAGGACCAGATAGCTCAGTGGATACGGCTTCCCCTATCATTAGCCGACAGAATAGCATTAATAAAAATGGTAATTCTCCCCCCTAATTTATTTTTTTGCCAACATCCCCATTCCTCTAACATTGGCATTTTTTAAAACATTGCAATCCTGCATGGCAACTCTAACCTGGGCAAGCAAACAACCTGAGAATTGGCTGGCAGACCCTCACTCGACCATATGCCCTAGGCGGATTTAGCATGCCAGACTTATATTTATATTATCTATGCGCCCAAGCCCACTTTTCTCAATATTGGTATGAGCCTCACAACTTTATCGCACATATAGCGGTCGAGGCAGACAACGCCCACCCCATTCCCATCAATGCTGCGCTTTTACACGAGCGCAGGGTAACGAACCTCAAGACTGCCAGCCCATTGGAGAGCACTATCAGAGCATGGAACACGCTAGCAGCACGAGCGGGCAAATTGCCAATATACGCAGATAAATTGCCGTTACTGTGTCACCCCTCATTATCGGTCACGAGTGAGGCGAGAACACTAGCGATATTACAAGAGGCAGGTATCCACAATATGGGGGATGTCTTCCCCTCGGGGGAGTTCCTTTCACTAGATACATTCAGCAACGGTCACCCGAGTAACCTGATGCAAACGTTCATATACCATAGGCTAAGATCGGCCATGAAAACACTTTATCCCAGTTTCCATCTGGAACCACCGGAGCTAAGGTCGCTGCGCACTATGCAGGGGTGTAAAGACAGGAATACATACTAACAAACCTGTACAGAACCGAGCAAAAGGAAATGTCTAAACCAATAGACAGTGCCAGGGAAAAATGGAATGTAGTGTTGAGTACACAGCTCACGCCATAACACTGGGAAACATGCTGTAGATTGTTAGATAAACGTACTTCGAACTGCAACTTAAATATAATACACTTTAAATACCTGCAGCTGGCATATTACAGCCCACAACAATTATATAAGTACGGATTACAGCAGGATTCAAAATGCAAATGCTGTAAATCGGATGACGCATATTTTATTCACCTCGCCTGGCTCTGCACACCTATAGACAGTACTGGTCACAAATAAGTGGAGAAGTGTGGCTCAATGATTAGAGCGGCAGACCCTGATGCAGCGGTCTAGCCCGGGACCAGGGTTCAATTCCCCGCCTCGGCGGGTCTTGGGCTCAAAATTCCACGGACCTGATAATTCTCGCCTCGGTGCCTATTCCAATCATGGAGTCCCTCTCTGCAACTCTGGGCATTAGCTTACATAATCTCCACAACGGCCCTCCTTGGGGGTGCCCAGGAGTGGACGCCTCACAGGGAAAGCCAGGATGGGTTCCACAGTGGTATTCGTACAAGTGCCTTGAGACCCTTGCGGGTGAGTAGTGCGCTATGCAAGTATCAAATTACATTTACAAATAACAGACATACTAACTGATATGATGGGGGTGGAGATTGCATGTGCACCGGAGCTATGTCTACTAGGCCTGTTTAAAAAAATACCTGGGGCGCACCGTAAGCTCGTAGTGGTGGCCTTGCTATTGGCTAAATGCCGAATATCAATCTGTTGGGGTGGAAAAAAGGTACAGCAAAAAAAGGACTGGCTACGTGATATGGCCTAATGTAAAACACAACTGGAAACCTAGGCAGAAGAACTACCTGAAGCTTCACGACCACGAGACATCTGGGGCCCGATGTAGGTAAAAGCGATTTCCCGATTTCAAAATACCGAGGCGGTCCGAATCGGTATTCTGAAATCGGAAAACGAGATGTAGGGAAAAATAAGCGATTGAATCCCGATTCGGTCGGCATCGGTAATGAGAATCGGTACGTTCCGAATCGGCACGGGCCGAATCGGAAAGTACCGAATCGGCTAACAACGAATCGGAAATTACAGATTCGGCTAACACCGAATCGGATAGTCCTGATTCGGCTAACACCGAATCGGTAAAAGCCGATTCGGCAATCATAGATTCGTAGCCATGAAAACACACCCATGGCGAAAAAGCCCATAGGAATGCATTGAAGAAACCGATTCGGTAAAATACGAATCGGATAATACCGATTCGGATTTTACCGATTCGGTAATATCCGAATCGGTAAAAGCCGATTCGGCAAAAGCCGATTCAGCCAATGAGGTGGCTCCCCCTCCCCCACCCAAACAGGGAGTGGCAACCCTGGCAGGTGCAGCTAATTAAGAAGTTTCTGGAGAGCCAGCCTGAGCTCAACACTCACAGTTAGCAGCAGTGGGAGTAGGAGGTTGTCAACTGTAGTGAAGAACATGGCAGAACAGAGCGAGAGCCAGAAGTCCTCCCAGAAGAGGAAGCCGAAGTTCACCACCACCGAGCTTCAGGTGCTGGTCGAGGAGGTGGTGAGGGTGCACCGCCAGCTGTTTGGAAAGCTGTCCCTCAATGTGCCAGACAGCACCAAGAGGAGGATCTGGGCAGAAATCGCCCAAAAGGTGAATGCTGCGGGTGTCACCCCCAGGTCCGTAGAAGAACTCAAGAAGAGATTCTACGACATCCGCAGCCTCACAAAAAGGAAGATGGCAGAGATCCAGAGGCAGGCTGGAGCCACTGGAGGAGGCAGGAACCCGGCGCCACCCATCACCGAGCTGGAGGAACTGGTCTCCAGCACCATTGAGAGGGAGAGTGTCAGTGGAATTGGGATCCTGGACAGCTCTGCGAGAGCTACAGCTACAGGTAAGAAGCATGCGCATCATGACATACCCTACCAGACACCTCCCCATTAGACACAATGCATAGGCAAACCCCAGCACAGTACTGTCACCAACATACAAGAGACAAGCATCATGGTACATGTAGTCAGCAGAAGTTAGCAAAATATGGCAGTGCAGAATCACAAGACAGGAAACAGTGTGACACAGTGTAAGGAGATGCAAGGACATGTGGAATGCTTTAATTGTACTGACTGTAATACATCGGCACTCAGTTTACAAATGCTTCTTTGTACCTAGGGGCCCCATCAGGCGGAACGACATTGTCATCAGAGGGAGCAGCACCGTCTGACACTGCACTCGCAGGGCCGAGCACCAGCCAGGCTGCCCAGGAGGAGGAGGAGGACGGAAACACCCTAGGGCTAGGTATGGAGGGAGACCTGGTGATAGACTTCGATGCACTGCACTCCCCACAAATGGCCAGCACACCCCCCTTGCAGTTCTCCCCAGAGAACTCCCCTACAAGGGACACCATTCCACCTACACCAGCTCCTGCCACAACCATGGCTTTGCCACCTGTACAACCTGTCCTGGGAGCAGGGGCTCAGGGACCGGCCAGCACCACACCCCCACCAGTGGCACCCCAGCCCACTCAGCAGGCCGGCAGCAGCAGTGCCCGGCGCCGTACCATCACCACCACTGCTGCACCAGCACGGGAGGGCAGTGTCTTCCTGGGCCTCGAGGGACAGATGGTGAAGATTCAGAGGCAACAGGCAAAATCCACGATGGCCTGCCAACGCCAGCTCCTGCAGAACAACCTACAGATGGGAGAAATGGTAAAGGGATTTCAGGCCTTCGTGGAATCGAACAAGTAGGTGGCAGCAGGGTTAGGCAGGCTAACCACTGCCATAACCCAATCATCTAGCAGACAGGAGGAGCATGAGCTGGTGCGCAGGCGGGATGCCCGGGTGCTGAACCGCGCCATGAGCCGCCTTGCTGCGGCGACGGCACAACTGTGCCATTGCAGCGCGAACATGGAATCTAGCCTGAGTCAGAATACGGCAGAGCTCACAAGGGGGATGGCCCGGATCACCACTGCTATGGAGGCCATGATTATTTCGAACACGGCCTCCAATCCTGCCCTGGACCTGGGTGATGCTGGGGACAGCAGCAGCCGCAGCAGCCCGGCCAGCGCTGCGTCTGAGCCACGTAGGAGCACCAGGCGCTCCGCAGATGCTGCTGGGCATTCAGAGGGGGCTGAGGGACACCCCAGTGGGTCTGGCAAGCGGGCAAAGAAATAGCCTTGCAAGGGCGGGTGAGGCAACCTGAACCTTGGACTTTTGTTTTTTTCCTATACACCATTTTTTGTTGCACATCAGTGCTGTAACTGTGTTGCAACAGTATTAAAATTTGTTTTTTCCCAACCAACATTTAGCTGTCTTTGCATCTGTACTCACTCAGAAATAGTTCTCAGTAATCTCCTCACGTCTGTATCTGCCATCACTTGGCGTACACACCCCAGCTGGCTGTGTCAGTGGCACAGCTTCGTCGTCGTCATGGTCCTCGTAGTCAGACAACTCCACCTCAGTGCCCTTCTTCACCGCAAGGTTGTGTAACATTGCACATACAGCTATGATCTTGCAGCAGGTGATGGGGGTATACTGCCTTGCACCTCCACTCTTGTGCAGGCATCTGAATCTACTTTTCCAGATGCCAAAGGTCCGTTCGACAACATTCCTTGTGCGTATGAGGGCCCGGTTATACCTCCTTTGGCTGGGTGTGGAGGGGTTGAGGTAGGGGGTGAGTATGAATGAGCGGAGGGCATATGCACTGTCGCCTGGAAGAGAAAGGGGTTACATTACACACATGCATACATGTATTCCACCTAGCTACTATGTGTTATGGGGGTCTGATGATGTGTCTCACCTAGGAGGTATACTTCACCAAATTCGCCAGCCATCAGCCGTGCATAGATGCCGCTCTGTTGGAAAATATAGGAGTCATGGGTACTCCCTGGAAATTTTGCTACCAGGTCTGTGATGGTGCACTTTGCATTGCAGATCACCTGCACGTTGATGGTGTGTGTAGACTTGCGATTGCGGTATATGTATTCGGTGTCCGCTGGTGGGCAAATCGGAATGTGCGTGCCATCTATGCAACCGATGATTTGTGGAAATTGTGCCATCTGGTAGAAGTCAGCTTTGGTTTGTAGCAGTTCTGCGTGGGTTGCAGGGAAAGAGATGTATTGGTCCATCCTGTGTATCATGGCGTCAAGGAATGTGTGGAAGAACCTTGACAGGCTGCTCTGGCTCACCCCTCCTGCTGCTGCTACTCCACTTTGATAGCTGCCAGACGCTAGCAGGTGTAGGCTGCATAGCACCTGGATGTGCGCAGGGATGGTGTGTGCCCTTGGGGTGTGGTGGTCCAAGAATGGCTTGAGATCCCTGATGAGCTCAAGTATGGTGTCAGAGTCCAGCCTGTATCTCTGTAGTATCTCTGCCTCTGTGAGCATGAACAGGGTTATCCTCTGTCTGTAGACCTGTTCATTTCTTAGCCATTCCCTCTGTCCTTCCTGCTGTAGCCGTAGCCGCCTCGCAATGACATAGAAAGCTGCCATCCTGCAAGTTGCAATGCATTTTGGGCCTGTTTATATGGGTTGGAGTTGGTTACCACCTGATTGCAATCCATGGTAAATACCGAGTGAATTCTACCGATTTTGAGCCGATTTCGGTGTTTCTGTGCCTCCCTACATCTCCCCATCTGTCGGAATTGGGGAATTTCCCGATCGGCGATTCATACGAATCGGCATGTTTTCCGATTCGGCTCATGTCCGAATCGGTCTATCTACCAATTCGGTACATGGACCGAATCGGTGATTTTCCGATTCGGTGTCACTACCGATTCGGTACATGGACCGAATCGGTGATTTTCCGATTCGGTGTCACTACCGATTCGGTACATGGACCGAATCGGTGATTTTCCGATTCGGTGTCACTACCGAATCGGTACATGGACCGAATCGGTGATTTTCCGATTCGGTGTCACTACCGAATCGGTACATGGACCGATTCGGTGAATTTCCGATTCGGTGTCACTACCGATTCGGTACATGGACCGATTCGGTGTTTGCATCCGATTCGGTGTTTTTCCGATTCGTTACATATCCGATTTTCGGTATGTACGTATCGGATTCTTTCCCATTCGGTACTCATTCCGATTCGGTTTTCACTCCGATTCTTTATGTTTTTTGTTCCCTACATCTCGATGGCTGTTTACCGATCGGTAAGGGCCAAAAATCGGTATTTTCGTCCGTTACCGATCGGTAACGCCCTACCTACATCGGGCCCCTGGTCTCCATATGTTGTTTATATGCTGAGTGCAATCTCAGACCTAACAGACTGATTATACACAAATGTGGGGTTATCATAAATTGTGATCGACAGCACGTGCTTTTCCATCTCTTTTTGTTAATTACAAAGTGGTGATAGCACCCCGTGATAAAGGAATGTGCTATGTACAGATTAATATGTCAAATAAGATGGAGATTGTTTATACTGTTATTGTTTATGTGAAGAATATTTGCTAATGCCTTACACAGATACACCATGTGATATGTAAATGGACATGCGCACTTGAGATTGTTATCATTGTCCTTTATTTTATGAAAACCAATAAAAAGAAAATTTAAACTGAAAAGAAAAAAAGATTTCAATGCACCACTTCTACAAGGCGTTTTTGCCGGGGAACGTCCACCCTGCATACATTATGCCTGGCGCAGGTATATTGTAGCGCAGGGGTTTACATAGTGACGCATCTGCCTAGATGGTTCACTTTGTAAATAGGGTGCAGAGAGACTTCAAGCCCCAGAACACTGACCTTTGTGTTCCTGCCGTGAGGGGAACGACTCGCTGAACTTGTGCCCAATACCGCTGTGAGGTGAACGGCTGCTCCACCGGCCACAACATCGCCGCAAGGGCAGGGACTCCATTTCCCAGCTGCCCCTGGGAGCCACGGCGCACGTATGATGCAATTGCTGTGCCCAGAGGCGCTTGCCAACTGCGGAGCGCCGAGCGCTCATTGGGAGACTTGAAGCCACAGAACACTGACCTTTGTGTTCCTTCCGTGAGGGGAACGACTCGCTGAACTTGTGCCCACTACCGCCGTGAGGTGAACGGCTACTCCACCGGTCACAACATCGCCGCGAGGGCAGGGACTCCATTTCCCAGCTGCCCCTGGGAGCCACGGCGCACGTGTGACGCCATTGCTGCGCCCGGAGGCGCTTGAAAACTGCGGAACGCCTCCCGCGTCGCGGGACGCATGCAGGACTAGCCGGGCTGAGCCCGGGCAGAGGGCGGGCCGTCTGTGGCCGTCCGGGGCTGGCCAAGGCTGGGCTGGGCCACCTCCCTTTATCTTTGTTGTATTTTAGTTCTTTATGTTTTTATGTTTGTTTATGAGTCCGTAAGGTAGTGTTGTATGTTAAGTGAAGTGCATTTGTTTATATTTTTGGTTTTCCCCAGTTAGTGTCCCGTTGTCCTGTTTTTCCGTTATCCAGGTTCTCCATGCTCACCATTAGGGTTGAGGTTCCACTATGACACCCATTCCAGGGAAGGGAAGGGGGAAAACTAGCGCTACTACTATAACGGGTGGGTCTATTTCTAGGACTATGGACCAGTTTATAACGCGAGCAGCCGTTGTATTGGAACGTGAGATTGCTCTAACCGATAAGAGACTCTCCTTCGGACCTATTTTTAATAAACGCTCCTCAATGGGTACCTTAAGGGACGCAACCATGCCGGACCGCTCTTCCCTCCACTCCTCTAGAGAGGTGACTGGTTTGAATACCAGTAGTGTTGTTGAAGGTTCTGCGGTATCTGCCGATAGTTCCTCCGCTGCTGCCACTCTATTAAGGACACCATCGAGGCTGGGCTCTGCAAGTTCCCATGTATTACCGACTAAACACGAGAAAAGGAAGCATGGGGGAGGAGCCCAAAAGGGTAGGAACCCTAAACTAGCTAAAACTACTACCCAGTGTAAAGCCACAGAACCCCTGCCTTCTGAGGGAGTTGCCAATTTACCAGCGAATAGGGACTCTGTAGAATTGCCATTCCAGACTTCTGATAAATTACTGGGCCAAATAGAGCGCCTTATGAAGTCTCTGATGCTTCCCCTTTTTGAGAGGATTAAAGGGATTCTCGAAAAATTGGGGAACTTGGATAAGTCAGTCAAAACTAACACCTTGGCTTTAGAGAAGGTTATCTGTTGAGGTAGTGATCAAACAAGTCCAGGTCTGGGAGGCCTAACTCAGGATTCCGGTACTAACCTATCGACTATTACTAGGCATGCCTTGCCCATAGCACCCCCATGCCAAAACCAGACTTAATTGAACGGCATAAATGAAGAATGCTCCGGCACTGTCACTAGTAAGAATGCTGTAGTATCACGGAGTGTGGTTAGGCAGGAGAGGGACCACCTACAGTGGCAGCAGTAGCCACCCAAAATGAGGAGAGGGTCATTGAAAATACAGGTAGGAAGTCAAAAACACCCATTATAGACCTCCCAGCTGACTCAGCTCCCTACACTGTTATTCTGTCAGGAGTACCTGAGTTGCCACAGGGCAAGTTGGAAACCACAGGGAACTGAAGAACAAAGTCATTTTTTGGCTTAGCAGTTTTAGACCTCTTCCCTGTTCATATCAATGGGGAGATTTTACTAGTAAGGAGGGTTAGCTGGTTGGGTAGTAGACGTAAGGACAGGGAAGGGGATTGTGTGATTGCAAACTTCAGAGATCCCAGAGCAGTAACGTGCATCTGTGAAGGGTGGGAGAGTTACAGGGAGGGTGGGATAAAATTGCATAGCCTTTGTTATTTTTAACCTAGATTAAATATGGTCCCGTCCCTGCTCACAATGAAAATGCCTGATTTCCATCAGAGTCTTTTGAACCCAGTAATTAGGGATGAGCCTCAACATCATATGTATAACCACTTTAATACTCGATTTAGCCACCCAATCTCCACATTTAACCATTTTACCCCGCTATCGAATTTAGGGGAAATTGACTGACTTGGGGAAGAGAAGGCCCTGATACAATCCCAGCAATCTGGCTGTCTTCCATCTGTCTCTGGGGGGGTTGATGACATCCCTGTAATGCAGAAGTCGGACCCGCCCCCCCCCCTCTCTCTACCCCGTGTTTAACACCTATCCTAAGTTAAATAGCTCAATCTCTGTTAATTGCCAGGTTGAGACCCGTAGCCCGGTTGTTCCTATGACGAAGGCTTCATCCTGGAACATAGCTGGTCTGGAATCTAAGCTTGTACTACCTGACTGGGCTAGCTTTATTGATAAATCAGATATCTGGTCATTTCAAGAAACTTGGGCTATATCTCCGGCTTTTCGAACAGGTTTCCTGAATTTCTCTAGACCAGCGGTGAAGGGCGTAAGAGGTAGACCAGTGGTAGGATTAGCAATCTGGGTCCCCCAACGTGATGGTGTGACAGCAGTAGAGATCCCGATTGATAGTTTGGATATTATGGTTATTCGGGTTAGCTCTACAAAGGGCTTGGATGTTATCTTTATCAATATTTATATGAAGGGTCTTCCAGGGGGGGAAATGTTCCCTGGTTGCTCTCTTACTGGAGAGTTTTTTAAGCACCTTACCGAATAGTGTAAACAGAGTGGTGATAGGGGATTTTAACACCTGCTTTGACCCCCTAGGTTTTGAGGATGGCAGGCTCTCAGAGGCTGAAGATTCTCTGTGGGGTATCCCCGGGTTGGAATTACACCCATTAAGAAATGGACACAAGCTGCCCTGTTTATGAAGGGGTTATCACTGAATAAGGGTATGCGAGCAGTAAATGGTAGACTGAAGTCAGATAGACTAGGGGCTTTGACATATGACAATGGAAGATCTGGGACCCGTATAGATTACATTATGGTAAATCTAGTGATGTGGTTTGGCCTGTTAGATATGGAGGTCATAAGTAGAGCTGAAAGTGACCACAATCCCCTAGTCCTTTCTATAAAAGACAATAGCTTTTCTGAGTCTATTCTGGCTGAAACTCCTATGGTTCAGGCTACTTTAGCCAACAATGAAAGAAGGGTAAGATGGCCGAAAATAGCCTTAAATGAATTTGCTATGTCTCGGATTAGGAGCATGCTTAAGGCCACATTGGACAAAATCCACTGTTTCGGGCAGCAGCAAGAGCTTATAGAAAACGTTCCTACCTTACATAGTGACCTCTTTACAAATCTTTAATTAATATTTGTTAGGAGTTTTCCGCCTAATACCAGAAGCAAAGAGCTGAGACCTTGGTCATGGTTTGACAATGTATGTAGACAGGCCCAAAGAGCCCTGCACACAGCCATAAAATCTAGAGCCCAGGATACCATTCGCAGTTGTAGGGCCACATACAAGGCTGTACAAATCTCAGCTAAAAGGAACTGGGACGAGGAATGTTGGAGGGAACTGCTTGAGGCTTGTCAGGGGCATAATATGATCAAATTCTGGCATTATCTCAAATGGGGCAATCGCCCCAAAGATGCAGTTCCTTCAAATTTTGTGGAGCCAAAGGAATGGGTCTTGTATTATGGCAATCAATTTAAAGCTGAGCCTAACACCAGTGCCACATTGCCTACCATTACTTGTGATGAAGCCCTGGTATTTACCCCGAGTGAAGTAAGGGCGGTCCTAAAGGCAATACCGAGTGGTAAGGCACCGGGTCCTAACTCTATTCCGGTGGACATCTTTAAACAGGATCATGATCTTTGGGTCCCTTACCTGACATCATTAGCTAATGCCCTTGCGAAAGGAGAAGTGAAGAAGCGTGGCTCAATGGTTAGAGCGGCAGACCCTGATGCAGAGGTCTGGCCCGGGACAGGGGTTCAATTCCCGCCTCGGCGGCTCTTGGACTCAATTTCCCCGGACCTGATAATTCTCGCCTCGGTGCCTAGTCTAATCATGGGTCCCACTCTGTGACTCTGGGCAATAGCTTGCTTAATCTCCACAACGGCCCCAGCAGCGCTGTGGATGCCTGGCTTCACCTTAGGGGTGCCCAGGAGTGGACATTTCACAGGAAAGCCAGGATGGGTTCCACAGCGGTATGAATACAGCGCTACGAGGCCTCCGGGTAGAAGTGCGCTATATAAAATACACGACATTTACATTTACAAGGAGCAGGGGTTCCTGATTCATGGCTGGGAGCTGAGATCCTTCCAATTTATAAGAAAGGCGACTGCTCCGGTCCAGCTAATTATCGACCAATTAGCCTTATCGATGCGGTTCAAAAAATTGTGGCACACCTTCTCTTGGGCCGAATTCAGTGCTGGATGTCGGATTTTGATATTTTATCTCCACTACAGGTAGGCTTTCGCCTGCATATGGGGACCCTTGAACAGGTATTTAGGTTTATGCTCTTATATTGGAAAGTGGTACTATTGGGGGGGGGGGGGTTACTTTTTGCAGCCTTCGTTGATCTCAGGTCTGCTTTTGACCTAGTACCCAAGTCTAAGTTGTGGGAAGTCTTACTGGGGTTGGTCTGCCAAGAGAACAGGTGGCATTACTTATGAACATGCATGCGAATACCTATGCCAAAGTCAGATGGGGCAAGCTAGGAGAGGTGACAGATAGATTTGCGGTCGCTAAAGGGGTTAGACAGGGTTGCGTATTATCACCCACCCTGTTCTCCCTGTTTATTAATGGGGTGACAAATTATTTTTCTAACTTCCCGACCGATGCGCCCTCCCTAGCTGGCTGGAAAGTTCCCTTGCTCATGTTCGCTGACGACACACTAATAATTTCTAAAACGAGGCAGGGCTTACAGCTAGCTTTGTCCCGTTATGAGCTTTTTTGCAGTGAACATGAGCTGGAGGTGAACGTTGGAAAGACCAAATTTATGGTCCTTCGGGGCCCAAGAGCTGTTAAATCCAAGGTTAAAATGAGTGGGGTTACCTTGGACCAAACAGAGGTCTTTACATATTTGGGTGTCACCCTGAGTGAAAACCTAAGCTGGAAACCCCATCTAGACCTCATGTCCCTTAAACATGCCCAGCTTGGGGGGGCTCTACTGAAGGAACATTCTAACTCACTTACTAAACCCCTGGCCCCATTGATTAAAATGTATGGCTCAAAAATGTTACCTTCCATTTTATACGGAGCGGAACTGTGGGGTTATAGCGACTTATCTAGACTGAAGGTGGCACAGAATAAATTTCTCAGAACAGCTATAGATCTACTCCAATCTACTCCTTGCCTCCCCCTATTGTTTGATTTAGGATGTAATCCGATAGAGGATGTGGTACGGTATAGACCACTGGCGTTCTGGCGCCGCTTGTGGACTACACTGGAACTGTCCATGTAGGCTGAGGCCATCTTGGAGATAAAGGGATTACAGGGGGCTTCTAGGGTTCCTTGGTTATCCGCTCTTAGAGCGTCATTGCTGGATATGGGATTGGAGGCTCTGTGAGTAGATCCAGCTAGCACCAATTTTCCACCGAAGAATATCTTTAAAGAAATGTATTGGAGAAGGATCAAGGAGAAGAGATTATCTACTGCGTGGGGTACCTATATGACCTCGGCCTTTCTAGTTATTAAGGAAGTTCCGAGCTATGAAGATTATTGGGACATTATAACTAAACCACTTGATCGAAAATTGTATCACCAGCTGAGAGTGGGCTCACTCCCCCTACGTGGGTTAACACACTCTTGGAATTCAGAAAGTAGTGATAAATGTCCCTTTTGCATAAGGAAGTAGAAACTATCTATCATTTTTTATTCTGTTGTACAATGTACTCACTACCCAGACGAGTCTGGTTAAGACCTGTATGTTGTTCATTGAGCACTAGATCTGCAAGTACTGCATGTAGGATTCTGAAATCGGACACTTCCGCCTATATTGTCATTGGTGTGTCAAAGTTCGCTAGCTGGGCCTGGTCTATACGATCACGGAATCTGAGTCCCTGAGTCATACTTCAAGTAATGTTCGTGGGTTAGATGATGGTTTTAACACTTTCTTTTTAGGACTTGTCCTTTTTCCTATGGAACCAGTCATGTGTCTTTCGGTGTGATATTTATTAGTGTTTTATTCCAGGTTTTAGTGTGTAAAGTATTTATGTTTTTTTAATAATTATGAAATACATTTTATGCTTGATGTATATTTGTCTTTTATGATACAAATCGAAATTAAGACCTCTTGACTGACAACAAAAAAAAATAGGGTGCACCATAGCGCATTTTTTATGCCGCTGGTGTGTCACAAAAAGTGACGCACCAGCGGTGTAAAAGTTACGCAAGGCTTCATAAATAAGGCCCTAAAAGCTTCTGTCCAATCAGTGGAGATTTCACTACTGTTGCCTGGTTAAATATAAAAATCTCATTTATCGTTAGACAGCCATAAATGTTTGCAGCTGAGCAGTCAGAATTGAATACTAGGGTGCAGGATTCCCCAGTTGCACCCTTTTTCGTCAGCTCAAGCTGTTACTTGTCAAGTTCTTGCTCCATATCCATCTCACATTTAATTTGAAATGTTATGTTGCTGTAATTTGGATATCAGGTTAGGAAAATACAATCTATGCTAAAACCATTTCTCAATTGTCGTTTGACCTGGTTTACATCTTTCCTAGCTGGCCGTCGACAAACGGTCTGGGTCCCCCCGGGTTCTGCTGAGATGCCGCCACTGGGAGTCGGAGTTCCGCAGGGTTCTGTGTTGAGCCTGACTCTCTTTAACTTCTTTATGACCCCTTTGGCGGCACTGGCGGAGTCTTACGGGGCCCAGATCGTTTCTTACGCCGATGACACCCAGCTCCTCTTCACATGTAGGAAAGGGGAGGATTTTGATGAGGCGAGCATTCAGGATTGTCTCGGGCGGTGTTCAACTGGTTCCAGCGGTGCGGCCTGAAATGTAACTCTGACAAGTCTGAGGTGCTGTTTTTTGGCTGTGCCGCGGATCCTGATTGGCAGGCATGGTGGCCGGCAGATATGTTTCCCCCTGCTCAGGCATCCCAGGTGGCCAAAAACCTGGGAGTTAAGATCGACAACAATCTGACTATGAGATCTCAGATTCTCGGCCTCACAGGCTCATGTTTTGGCATCCTTAGGATGCTCCGGTACACAGACAAAATATCGAGTTTTAAATTTCGATATACAATTATATCGAAGTTTAAATATCGATGGGACAAAATATCGAAGGTAAGTAATATCGACAGTCTTAATATCAATATTAGTATGATATCAGTAATATCGAAGTTTTAAATATCGATGTCAATAATATCGAAATAAATAACTTCGATGTTACTAATATCAATTTTTAAATAAATTTAGTGTATATTATATTGTATTTATTATGTTTTATTATTTATTTTTAATGTAATTTAATTAAATATTGTCTATTACTATTGTAGCGGGTTGTGGGTTTATAGGGGAATAGGGTGGGAAGTAATTTAATTATGTTAAATTAATTATTAATTAGTAGGAATTATTAATTAATTAATTGAGAATTAATTTTTAATTAATTTTTTAATTAATTGATTAATTGATAAATATGTTCTGTAGCGGGTTATGGGTTTATAGGGGAATAGGGTGGAAAGTAATTTAATAATAATTAATTAATTAATATATGTTTGTAAATATTTTAATTAATAATTAATTGGTAATTAATTTATATTAATTAGTTAATTAATTAATATAATTTTGTACATATTATTAATTAGTTGGTAATTAATTAATATTAATTAGTTAATTACATTAATTGGAGTAATTTTTTTTATATATAATTTTTTGTTATTCTTAATTAATTAATTGGGAAAAATGATATTAATTATTAAATTAAATTAATTACAGCTAATGTGCTAATATATTTACTTTATTGTTATTGTTAATGAATAATTAATTGGTAATTAAATAATATTAATTAATTTTGGGTAAAGGGGTATTTTTAGTGTTCAGGGTCAGTTTTCAGTTCTTGGGTAAAGGGGTATTTTTAGGGTTTAGGGTCAGTTTTCAGTTTTTGGGTAAAGGGGTATTTTTAGGGTTCAGGGTCAGTTTTCAGTTTTTGGGTAAAGGGGTATTTTTAGGGTTCAGGGTCAGTTTTCAGTTCTTGGGTAAAGGGGTGTTTTTAGGGTTCAGGGTCATTTTTCAGTTTTTGGGTAAAGGGGTATTTTTAGGGTTCAGGGTCAGTTTTCAGTTTTTGGGTAAAGGGGTATTTTTAGGGTTCAGGGTCAGTTTTCAGTTCTTGGGTAAAGGGGTATTTTTAGGGTTCAGGGTCAGTTTTCAGTTTTTGGGTAAAGGGGTATTTTTAGGGTTCAAGGTCAGTTTTCAGTTTTTGGGTAAAGGGGAATTTTTAGGGTTCAGGGTCAGTTTTGGGTTTTTGGGGTACAGGGATATTTTTAGGGTTCAGGGTCAGTTTTGGGTTTTTAGGGTACAGGGATATTTTTAGGGTTCAGGGTCAGTTTTGGGGTTTTGAGGTACAGGCGTACAGGGTAAAAATAAAAAAAATGTACATTAAATCAATTAAATGAAATTAAAAAAAAGAAAATTACATTAAATTATTAAGTGTTTTATTTATTTTAAATGTATATGTATTAGTTTTAATTTTGTTTTAATATTTTTATTTAATATTTGTAAAATTATATGTATTTTAAAATTATTTTTACATTATTATTAATACATTTAAAAAAACGATATTTTTAATTTCGATATTTTTGTACTACAATATTATTTTTTCGATATTTTTGTACTTACCTTTATGAAGATATGACTCTGATATTTTTGATGTCGATATTTTTGTTCCGATATTTTTGTATTTCGATATTCTGTCTGTCGATATTATGTCAGACATTCGATGCTCCGGAAGTTTCTTCCTCTGCTCTCTGAAGAGCACAGGAAGATAACGGTGCAAGCTCTGATTGGCTCCAGATTGGATTATACCAACGTGCTTTACTTGGGTCTTCCGGATTATTTACTGCAGCGATTACAGGTCGTGCAGAATTCCGCGGCGCGTGCCATTTTTGGCCTTCACAGGCGAGCCAGAGCGGCCGGTCTTTTACAGTCACTTCACTGGCTGCCTATCCGTAAGCGGATAATTTTCAAGGCATTGACCCTGGCCCATAAAGCGCTCTTCGGTCTGGGAGCTAAATATCTCCAACGTAGGCTTGCTTTTTATCGTCCTACCAGAGCACTGCGCTCTAACTCTGTCTCTTGCTGTGGTGCCTCGAGTCAGGATGGCCCGGATTGGGGGGCGTTCCTTTGGTCTTAGAGCGCCTCAGCTCTGGAACACTCTGCCATTGGCCCTACGCTGCACCTCCAATCTGTTGTCTTTTAGGATAGGCCTAAAAACCTGGCTTTTTACTCTTTAGTTGTGCTGTCTAGCTGTTTTCAGGATATCTGTGTTTGTTATGTTTGTCATGAGCTGCCACTATAAAGCGCAGGAACACTCCGTTGGAGTAGCCGTGCGCTATACAAAAATAAAGTTAACATAACATAACATTAACATACGTTCAAAGTTATGTGATCTTTGATTTATGACATGGCATGCACCTAATCAAACAACAGTGGCTTAAATAGATGTCCCCTTCTTTCAAAGCCCCTTTCACACAGAGGCAGTTATCTGGTTATCAGTTATCTGCTACAGAAGCACCTTTGGATGTTCTCCATATCTCAACTGTCTTTCGTTCTATACACAGTAATCTGAAATTCTGTCCAAGTGACGTAGGACGACAACTCCCAGAACACAGCAAGTTGCTAAACAAAAGTCTAGGCGATTTGAGTCATCTGTTGAGCTTTTGCACACGCCTAATATATCTACTCTACACTTTGTGATGGGGCATCTAAGTAGCTCAGGGACCCAACACCTCACACCGAGAGGTCAATCAAGTCATGGACACTGACTGAACCCAACATCACACTCAGTGCAAACCACCAACACCCTGTCATGTCAAGAAAAAGAGACCCTCTTTTAGCTCGATTGATGCGCCACTTAATTGATGTCCCATTCACTTACTGCATTGAAGTTTAAGGACCCAGCACTGCGATACCGGTTTTGTTGAGAACACAGCAGACATCTTGGAATGGGCAGTAGGCCTTCAATGGACGTAGGGAAACATAGTTGGGCCTCGCTAATGGATATATGTAAATATGGCACTCAATAGCCAGCACTGTGAGCACGGAATGTAGATGATTTGATTTGGACTAGTTTGGGTTCGCTTTTGTAATGTACTCGCAATGAAAAACAATAAGCAAAAGTACTATAGAGGGAGCAGCAGGCAGCGGGAGTGGGAGGGGGAAGAAATAGTACCTCAATCACATCGGGAGCAGCAGACGGTCACTGATTTCATTGAATCAATCTGTGCTTGGTCTGCGCTCCACAGAGAAGTGACATTTTGGCTGCACTAGACAATTACGGATGCTGCAAAGCAAAGTGACGCAAAAGGACAAATGGCAAGAAATGGTAGGGTTCTAAATCCGTTTTGTACGTAATACTACCTCACAAGCGAGACGCATGCACAAGCACATGCACTCTCAGGTAAGATACTAAAAAAGCACATTTCTTTAATGCACAGGATTATATCACTGGATTGAGATGTACATAGTAAAAGTGAGAGCTTGTAAACATGATACTAGTGAATTAAGAGCAGGGCTCCTGGAGGTGATAACCGTATTGGAACTCAAATACAGTATGTTATATTAATCATACCCGATAAGCACCTTATCCAGCTAGCCAAGTCTATTAAAAGGGACTGATTTAGATCAGGTGATAAAGGAATGAAATAACAAAAATATTTGTTAGGTGACGAATAGTCCCCCAACACACAAAAACATTTTACAATATCTCTATGCGAACAAAGTGGCCAGCAAAATGATAATGGACAGTAGTCCACCCTGCAAGACTTAAGTGTTGCAAGGCCGAAACAAGCACTGGCGTTGCCAATAGGTCTCGCAGTAGGAAAGTTGGAGCTATTGGTTTTGTAAATGACAAAGCCCTTTATGTATTTAAAATGAAAACAAAAATAAAAGGCATTGTTATTTGCAATTGTAATAGCTCCAACTTTCCTACTGCGAGACCTATTGGCAACGCCAGTGCTTGTTTTTCACCCTTCTGCGCTTCCGTCCTTACGTTGACCCGTGACTCTTGCCAGGGACTTACTTTATGAATTGATTGAACTGCGGTGGATGCAGAGAGCAGAGCTTGACTAGACCAGGCGTGTGCGCGGCCAAGGGGGTTGGCAGACAGTGCCATTTGGGAGGATGGGTGTACGTTCATTGAATCTTGTGTAAGCCACAAGACGGGAGTGTGGTGGGTGGCTGCAGATTAAGTGGGAGGTGCATTGCCAGAGTCAGCAGGCCAGGTGAGATGCTGCAGGGCAGGAATTGGGAGACTTGGTTTGAGCAGCTTGTGGATGTTATCCACAGGCCTGAGATACTAGGGGTACTCTAACTCTAGTTATGACCGATTTGCATTGGCAGAGGCGGCTGTGAGCCATTTCCATTTTGGCAGGTGGTAGGTACTTAAAGTGGTACTTGCATGGGGGTGCAAGTAACGAAATGGCAAAGTTGTTGCGATTGTATTGGTTATGGTAAGGTGTACAGTGTATCCCTGTTCCTACTGCATGTTCACGCTTTATTAAACCTTTCACATAAAAAAAAGAGAGCTCAGTACTGAAATTGGGGGTCAGAGGTCTGCAGGTCAGATCTGCAGTAATAGCAAAGTAGCTGCTGATGCCCTTTGGCGGATCTGTGTATTTTTGCCAGCTTCCAGTGAAAAGTGCTACAGCTCCGGAAAGATGTGCGTGGGTTCAATTCCTGGAATGGGAGCGAGACTCCAAGAGGGGCGGGGGGGCGTCGTTAGAGTTGAGTGGATTGAAGTACTGAGATGGTACAAATGCTACACTTCAGGATTGAAGTGCACTGACATCTGAGTGTGCGTCCCAGAACTGTAACAGAGCGGTGTGTGTGTGTCTTAAACCCTGGATAGCTGCAGCAGGCTGTGTTGTTGCACATCTGAGGTGCCTCGGCGGAGCTGTGGTTTTATTGGCACTGGCAGCCCAGAGTGTGTGACTGAGGCCTCTGGCTCGCTCTTATCAGTACACTTAGCTCTCGGCCCCTGCCGGGGGGAGGGGGCACATGGCTAGGAGCCCAAGGCCTGCATTGTTAGCAGATAGTATTGGTCTGAGAGATGACTTCTGCTGTTTGTACAGGCTGCTGCCGTTGGTCAGGCTGATGGGGCTGGGGCGCAGATAGATAAACCAATAGAAGCAACCCGAGACGTGTGTCTGTTAAAGGGATGGGGGTGGGGTCTGAGCATTCGATTGACACTTTTGAGTCTGTGCTCCACATGGGGTGACCCCCATGGGCTGTTCTATGCCCTATGGTCCTTACTTATTTGTGTGTGTGGGAGGGGGGTTGATGCTCGATTGGCACTGATGTGGGTGGTTTGCACCTCCGAGCCAGACCAATGGTAGCAACGGGCGGGGGCGGTGGTATTTCAGTGTGGAATTGAGAGAAACATAAATGATGGTCGTGCAATGCTTGAATTGAAATCGCCCCTGATAACATCTGTGAAATGCATTCGTAGGTGCATTTCGTTCGTTCACACGAACGAACAAAAAGACGCCTGGGACCAGACCTATCCATTGTGAGGTATTTTGGGGGGCGGTGGGCTGCTGCTAGTGCTGAGGTATGGCAAAGCTGGCGCCCTGGGGAGCGGGTCTTGCCCCTGAGAGCACATTCAGCTAACCCAGTCATGGCCTCCTGGGACTGGTGTGCAGTAGGGGGCGGCGGCGAGTCACAATGGCGAGGCGATAAGGAGTGGCACCCGGGGCTGTTTCTGTAAGACTAATTTAGTCTGATTTGATAAATGTTTTTTTCCCTTTTGTGGTAATGGATGCCGTATCGCGCATGCGGCCTCCTGGTCTGCGCCACTCCCTGTTTGTCTGATGGGTATTATTTAGCGCATTCAGCTAACCCAGTCATAGCCTCCTGGGACTGGTGTGCAGCAGGGGGCGGCGGCGAGTCACAATGGCGAGGCGATAAGGAGTGCCACCCGGGGCTGTTTCTGTAAGACTAATTTAGTCTGATTTGATAAATGTTTTTTTCCCTTTTGTGGTAATGGATGCCGTATCGTGCCTGCGGCCTCCCGGTCTGAGCCACTCTCTGTTTGTCTGATGGGTATTATTTAGCGGTCCTTGGTAAACCAAACACATAGTTTTCTTTTCTTATTTGGCAGATGGCAAATTGGTGTGAAATGACAAAGACAAAATAGAAACAAGACGGAGGGAAGGCAGAGAAGGGGAGGGGGAGGAGAAATGCGACACGGTGTAGAGCCGGTTAAATGCAAACAGCCTAAAAAAGCCGGTTAAATGCAAACAGCCAAAAAAAAAAAATGCGACACTGTGTGAAGCAGCAGGGGATGAGAGTGTGATAGAGACAGGGGAGGAGAAGCCGCAGAACGCACGCTGGGCGAAGCCCTTTGAATGCGCGTGCTTGTTTGGTCACATGATTCACGTGAACTTAATGAAAACCGCAGCGCAAGAAGCCCTTGGTTTGACGAGGATTTCGAGCACTAGAATTCTCGCTCCGCTCAATGCGCTTGCGCGCATTGATAGGTCGCGAGACCTAAAAAAGGGGCTAGATTCACGTAGGAAAGGCAGAGACTCCACAGTTGATTGACGAGCCTATGGCCGGGCCACTTGGGGAGATGGTTTGTTTATTACTGTGGATACACAGGGCTCCACACAATTCAAAAGCATGCTACAGCCTCAGGGTTGGGGTGCACAGAGTCAGTCTGACTGTGCTCACATAACCAGCCTGCTCATTGCCAGCTGCAGAATGACAATGGGCTGCCCTGAGCAAGCACAGTATGATTTGAGCCTCCTCCCACAACAAATAATCCCAAACCTCAGGTAGTGACAGTGAGGCCTGGGAAATGGTGGCCTTTTAAGAGCACGGTTAAAATGTGCCTTCTGTGGGAGGTGAGTAGAATGAGGGGGTGTACAAGCATGGGCGTCCGCAGGGTGGGGCAAGAGGGGGCGCTTGCCCCCCCCCTGGATCCAGGCCCGGTTCTAGGGGATGGACCCACATACCTGGGCCGACTTTCCTGCTGGGGCGACACCTGAAAGGCTGCTACAGTACTGCCCGAGTGTGAGTCCCAGCAGGTCACAGAGTCAGCCGTTCCATTGTCATGGGCAGTATGACAATGGGCCGGCAGAGGAGACACAGCATGGAGCATCTCCCCGCATCCCAGGCCTCAGGAGATAATTTTGAGTTCTTTGCGAGCTGCTGATGCTTTCAAGCAGCACAATTAGCAGGGGGCGTGAGCTTTAGTCCCTCACAGCAGGCCACAACGATCAGATAAAAAGCTAAGGGGCGTGGGTGGGGGCGTCTTTGGGGAGCGGGGTTAGTGCCAACATTCTTAGTTTAAAAACTGTGAAGTGACAGACCGGATTGAAATTGAAAGTTTCATTCTCATGAATTTGTGCAATGGGGAGAGTGCTGTATACAGCTAAGAGTAGAAATACTCCGAAAAAAACACTAAGGACTAAAATGACTACATTTAAAGAACAATATCACTAAAAATGGAAAAAAATTAAGATTCGATGTTGACAATGTTGTAGTGGAAAAATGTAACTAACCCTCCATGTTGAGGCTAAGGGAGACGTAAGAGCAGAGGAGAGATAAAAGAGAGAAACAGAGCCAAAAGGAAAAATAAGAGACAGAGTGGGGAGTAGAGACAAACGGAGAGGGGGAGAGGAAAGAGGGAGAAATGATTGACGAGAGAAGATAGTGAAAGAGGCGAGCGGGGGACGTTATTATTGATAAGCACAATGAGGCAGGGAGACAGAGGGTGACAGAGGGAAGGGGGCAACAGAGGGAAGGGGCGACATAGGGAGGGAGACAGACAGACAGGGAGACAGATAGAAGGAGATACAGGGTGGGAGACAGACAGAGACAGACAGAGGAAGAGAGACCGAGAGAGAGGGAGACCGAGAGAGAGGGAGACCGAGAGAGAGGGAGAGAGAGAGAGGGAGACAGAGAGGGAGGGAGACTGAGAGGGAGGGAGACCGAGAGAGAGGGAGACCGAGAGAGAGGGAGAGAGAGAGAGAGGGAGACAGAGAGGGAGGGAGACAGAGAGGGAGGGAGACAGAGGGACGGAGACTGAGCGAGGGAGACTGAGGGAGGGAGACTGCGGGACGGAGACTGAGGGAGGGAGACGGAGGGAGACAGAGACAGACAGAGGGATACAGAGAGAGAGGGAGACAGATAGAGCGGGGGACAGAGGGAGAGAGAATGAGGGCAACAGACAGAGGGAGGGGAGCGATAGAGGGAGGGAGCCAGACCGGGCGAGAGACAGACAGAGGGAGGGAGACAGACAAAGGAAGGGAGACAGAGAGAGGGAGACAGAGAGAGGGAAACAGGGAGGGAGGGACACACAAGGGAGGGAGACAGGGAGGGAAGGACACACAAGGGAGGGAGACAGAGGGAGGGAGACAAAGAGGGAGGGATACAGAGAGGGAGGGAGACAGAGGGAGGGAGATAGAGGGAGGGAGACAAAGGGAGGGAGATAGAGGGAGGCAGGGAGAGGGAGGCAGAGGAAGGGAGGCAGAGGGGGGGACACAGACAGAGGGCCACAGACAGAGGGCCACAGACAGAGGAAGGGAGACAGAGGGCCACAGAGAGAGGGCGACAGACAGAGGGCGACAGACAGAGGGAGGGAGTCAGAGGGAGGGAGACAGAGGGAGGGAGACAAAGGGAGGGAGACAAAAGGAGTGAGACAGAGAGAGAGAGAGACAAGGAGACAGAGGGAGGGAGACAGACAGAGGGAGGGAGACAGAGGGAGGGAGACAGACAGAAGGAGACAGACAGAGGGCGACAGACAGACAGAGGGCGACAGACAGACAGAGGGCGACAGACCGACAGAGGGTAACAGACAGACAGATGGTGAGAGACAGAGGGCGGGAGACAACGGGTGTGAGACTGTGAGACAGAGAGAGGGAGGGAGACAGAGGGAGGGAGAGAGAGGGGGGAGACAGAGGAAGGGAGACAGACAGAGGGAGAGCGACAGACAGAGGGAGGGCGACAGAAAGAGGGAGGTCGACAGACAGGAGGGCGACAGACAGAGGGGGGCCAAAAGACAGAGGGAGGGCGACAGACAGACAGAGGGAGGGAGACAGACAGAGGGAGGGCGACAGACAGACAGAGGGAGGGAGACATACAGACAGACAGGAGGGAGAGAGAGGGAGGGACAGAAAGAGAGGGATGGAAAGGGAGGGGTAGAGAGGGAGGGATTGAGAGGGAGGGAGGGAGAAAGAGGTAGGGAGGGAGGGAGAGAGACGGAGGGAGGGAGAGGGAGAGAGAGTGAGCGAGACAGAGAGAGGGATGGAGATAGAGGGATGGAGACAGGGATGGAGAGAGAGGGAGGGAGAGAGAGGGAGAGGGAGAGGGAGAGAGACAGAGGGAGAGACTGAGGCAGAGAGAGGGAGGGAGGGAGAGGGAGGGAGAGAGACAGAGGGAGAGAGAGGGAGGGAGAGGGAGAGAGAGGGAGGGAGACAGAGAGAGGTATGGAGAGAGAGGGATGGAGAGAGAGGGAGAGGGAGGGAGACAGAGGGAGAGAGAGAGAGGGAGAGGGAGACAGAGAGAGAGGGAGGGAGACAGAGAGACAGACAGAGAGTGAGAGAGAGAGAGAGAGAGAGAGAGAGAGAAAGAAAGATGTGTGTATGCCGGGTCTGGTGGCTCAGCGGACGAAGGCGTTCGCTGCAGGGACCTGTGTTCAACCTCATTGTCATAGTTTTTTTGTTGCTCTAGCCCCACCCCCCTCCCTCACTGACCCCGCCCCCACCAGTGTGGCCCTCGGCCACAAACCACACTGTAACTTTGGCCCCTGAGAGAAAGTTTGTGAGTACCCATGCTCTAGAACCGCATCAACCTGATTTAGAATGTTTTTGTTTTTTTTCCGGTCATTTTTAGTTTTTCCCTCTGTTTCATTACTTACCAGGTTGTCTGATGTGGCGCCTCACAAGATTTTTCTCTTCCCCCTATGGATTTCTTTGTTTATTTAAGCTCTTTGTCTTATTAGATTGTTTTAAATGTATTTAATACTTGTGCTCAATCATGTCGGAGGATGGTGATGAAGTTAAAATGTTGGCCCCCCCGGAAACATTTCTGCGGATGCCCATGTGTACAGGGGATTGGTGCTGTGGGTTGGAGGGCAGCTGCGAAGCGAGGGGGCATTCCATAGAGTGCATCAATGCACATGGACTGATCTGCCAAACACTTCGCCTATGCAAGAAGGTAGCCAGTTGGTTCAGCGAGAGAGATCTTGAATCGGAGTTTGGTAGACCAAACGTTTTGGTTAGGCACCTGGGGAGTGACTTGTGGATGATGGTTGCATGTTCAATTATCTCTTTAACCAAGGTCCAATGGATTTACCTGAGGGCAGGTGCAATTTGAGTATTTCTTCTAAGCTAAATATGAGTTGAGTGAGTGGCATGGTTCTAGTCCCTTTTCAAGTTGGCAAGTTTATTCTCAAATATTAAGGACATGTGACTGAACTCTTTTTAAGCTGTAATTTTCTGGTATTATTTTGTGCTATTTTTCAAGTCAAGGCCCACCTCCCCCAACCTACCTATTTCACATTGCTACATTTCCTTTCCATATAGCGGTTTACTGTACAGATGCTGCTATAGTAAGCGTGTTTTGTTTTGTTGCTTAATGTATTACTTTAGTGCCTGGCTCCCAGTGTAACTTTTGCAGTCTATTTTTTCCTGGCCACAAACTGTTTTCCTTTTTGCCATCTCTTCTGTATATCTTTGTTAGTTCAGCTCTTTGTAACTCTTAAAAAATGAGTTTGAGACTAAATGCTAGCATTAGGTGCTTGGTGTGCAGGGGTGGGCAAGCCTTTGGTGCTTCTGCCTACATATATTAGCGCCACCCCAGTCCTTAATTTGTAAAATAATAAGTGCCAGGGCCCTTACCAGGAAGCCACTGCAGCTTGCACCACCCATTGCCCTTGACATTGCTGCCAATTGCAGAATCCAAAACGTCTACTAACCATCTCTCTCACCTGCAAGTGCGAAAGTTAAGATTATTTCAGGTCCCCAAACCTAAAGGAATGGCTGGGAATACAAGTATCAGAAATGTTTTATGTATATTGTATTCATAAACAACAGCTGTTCTGCTCCTCTCTAAATCAGATGAGCAGCGCCGCCATGTGGCAGACTGTCATAAGAGTGGTGTTGACAATTAAGTGCCGGTGCTGAGCGCCAGAATACAATTATTTGCCGCTGCTGAGCACCGGAAACCACCGGCTCAAATTAAGCATTGAGCCAACGCACCTCTTTTAGACATTTGTGCTGTCTACTCTTCATATTTTTGGGAATCTGTGCTTTCTGCTGTTTGCTGCAGCTCTTGAAGGTCACTCACCCGATCTAGCATGTAACTGTTTATGTTGATTCTCCATGTCTGTGGAAAAACAAATGCTTTATCTTGAACTTCCCTAGCATAAAGGGAGCGCTGGGGCGTCACTTGAAGTTCTGCTGTATAGTTGTGGGCCAATCTGAATTGGAATTTTAATTATGTCCTAATCTGGGAACAATTAGTGAACATTGTAGCAATTATATCTGTTTTGGAGACCTAGGCTAGCTTTTTCAGCCAGTTTAATTAATGTAATGTATTTTCAAGTAATGTAGCTTTAAAATATATATACTTATTTTACTATGATTATTATGTACATATATAGCCATTTTTGTGCTATGCACATCAGGTAAGCAGTTTCTTGCAAAACTGCTTCAACAATTCCAGAACATTAATGTTAAATTGAGGTCCCTTCTTGTGATGTCACTTCCAATGATGTCACATTTTAGAGAGGCCTCATACGTTCCAGTTCTGCCCGGGGCCCAATAAAGCTCAGGCCGCCCAGCCCTGATTCAAGTGGCCCATGGTGAAGGGGCAGCAGGGTATTTATTTATTAAATACGTTGATTATTTATGTATGTGCATATGAACGTATTCAAGCGTTCTATGGAAAGCTGTGTGTCGCCTTTTTGTTACTGTAGAATGCTTAGCAGGAAAAAAGTTTTCTGATGAAAGTATGGGGACGAGGCATGGAGGTTCGGTGAACCGTATTAAAACAAACAAATGTATAATAAACAATTCTAAAACACCAAGATAACAATACCCTTCTGGAATGCCGTGTTTTAACTACATACATTCCAAAGGCGTCTGAACGTTTAAAATGTCAGCTAATTCGCACATAGGAAATATAAGGCTTCCACGGTGGTGAGCAAAATGCGGAGATGACCGATTGCACCCCACTTAGCATGCTTACAATGACTAAAAATCCCATTTGCCTTCATATATTATGGATTAAAATACATCGGGCAATTGGAATCTGCTGGTTTATTTTCCATTTCTTGCTGCGAGGATTTATTTCCCGCAGTTAATGGCACGGAGGAGAAGGGCTCCATTAACGAAGGCCTCGGCGAGGGCGGCCCTCGAGCAGACGAGCGTAGACATTTTCAGAAAATCAAGTTGAAGGGGGTGGGGGGCTGAACTGCTCCACAGACCAGGAAAGAGGTTTCACAGAGTCACACAGGGGGGCTCTGTTGACTGGGAGCTGTTAGAGGCCCTTTGTGAAATGCTGCGGCGCGGCGCGAGATATGTGGCCTTTGCCACACAAAATGGTGCTGGGCGCTGTATGTGCCTGCACATGCGAGGAGGCCCGAGGGCTGGTGGTGGGAGAGTGAGAACCTTTTATCCAATTAACCGGGCTGTCTGTAGCCTGCAGAGGCAATCCGGAAGGGGCAGACTTTGCACAGTATCAGCCCTTGTGTGCAGAGCTCCCTAGAAAAACAAACGGGGCCTCCTACTCTGCTCTTTTCATCGTAGATTTTTTTTATATTTTGGGGCGGAGTTTTATTTAGCGCGAACTAGACCCGAAGGCTTCCGAGCGCTGTACACGAAGAGCACTAGTTACGTTACAAAAGGACACTTTCATTTTTGTTAGGCACGGGGGATTACGTGATATGACCAGAATCACAGGACGCCCCTGCCGAGGCTCGAACCCGGTTCCCCAGCGACCGCCCCCACTTTATGGTCCACTTACTCCGCCACGCCACTGGAAATATTAATTTAGCTTTCACCGTTCTCTCTATAGGCCTACCTGCAGGACTGCTTACACTCCTTTGCCTGCAAATAATTGAAGGTATCGCTCTAGGACACCCCCTGCGCTTGTCAATAAAGTTCTTTTATGAATTTTCTTTCTGGCCATTGCATCTTAATGTGATTATACGCCCAAAATCCCGGAGGGACGTAACAAAAGGCCACTTGAAACATTCGGCCAGAATGCCCCCGCTGCGTGCTTCATTGAATGCAAATGCCTGTGGGCGGATTAATATGCGGACATAGCTGCGCCTGTAGGTGGGTATTTTCAGCTCAGATATTGTTGTCTAAACTGGAAAAAAATACTATTCTGTTGCGTCCTTTAAAAAATAAATTTAAAGCCCTTCGCAAGAAACATTGGCAATGAAAAAGCCATAAAAGGTGGTACTGCTGCCGTTCTCTGCCAGGATAACTGCAATTAAATTTTAATTACAGAAGTAAAAAAAAAAAAACATTATTTAAAAAAATAAATAACTTGAATGCAAATCTAATGCACACAGTGGTGTGGAAAAAAAATGTTAGGGCCCCTGAGACTGATAACACCACACGCAGATTTGTCACCCGTGTATGAACGGGTTTCTCTACTAGTGACATTGCGATTTCAGCCTGCTGCTGTGGTAGGTCCCTATATGGACACTCAGTCCTACATCTTATCTATCTAAACCAAAAAAGATTGTTTGGCTGCTCTGTGAAGGCGTAACAACGAACAGCTTTCTTTTACCACAAAGTTTATATAAAAAGTTATTTTTCACCTTCAGTTTTCAGATTTCTTTTGCTATTATACATATAGATTGTCTGTTTTCTGAATGATTTGGTTATGTGTTGTATTCAGTTTCACGGCAGCCATTTAATGTAAAGTTGAAACAGCAGCGATCAGCACAGCACTCATGTTATATTTATTGGGCACAATCTGGGAGCAAGGTGTACGTACCCTGGGGCAGATTTACAAGAACTGGTGCATCCCTACCTATTAGCAGGGATGCACCAGTTAAAATGCGACACATAAAAAAACCCTTGTGCCACCAATGCGGCGCACCGTGGCGCAAGGATAGACCGATGTGTCACGCATCTGTCAGCATAAAGGTGACGCAGTTCTGGAGTCGTGTCGCAAGCGCAACGCAACGCCAGCACTGCTCAGGGGCGGCCTATACTTGCTGTGCTGCATCACTCCTTACGCCTGCTACAAACAGGCATAAGGTTTTGACGCAGCGGGGTCATAAAAGTGACTCAGTGCGTCACTTTTACGAGGCTTCCTTGCAACGAACGCCCACACTGCATACTTATACCTGACGCAGGTGTAATGTAGCGCAGGGCTTTATAACGTGACGTATCTCCCAAGATGCACCACATTGTAAATATGTTGCATAGTGGCGCATTGTTTGCAACCCCGCTGAGTCACAGAAGTCACGCAACAGTGTCGTAAAGATGTTGCAAGGGGCTTGTAAATCTGCCCCTGTACATTTAGACAACGCCTTAGTACACAAATACATCATCACTGCATAAGGCCAACGGTGCATTTCCTTCATGGCCCCCTTTCGCAGCACAGAGCAAAAGTCAGAACCTTTTACATCCCCCTCATGGAAGGCCACTTGCAGAAAGGGAGCCGAAAAGGTATCACAAGCAGTTTCCTGGTGTGCTAAGATGTATCAGATCGAACCACCAATCAATTGTGTACTTAACCAAACTCAAACACAACAAAAATGAAGGCAAATCAATCTAAGTACTCGACCTAGGGCTTTCAAACACAGTGGAGTGGATACCGCCAAAGAATTTATCTAACGTACTTACTTTATAGCAAAGGCTTGAATCTTGCAAGCATTCAGCAGCTATCAAACTGCAACTGCACAACCCAACATGCTCCACAAGGGACAACGCACCAGATTCAAAGGTAATTGGTATTCCCACCCAAAAGTGAGGCATGTGGTACACGCAAATTAGACTTCACCTACATGGCGAGACCCAAAAAAGCAAGGCATCCACAGAGCCCTGGGCTAGCCGCGGACAGAAGCCCTGATAGGCACTGGGCCGGATAACATTTTGCTAATAGTATCCACAGCATCAAGCAAATTTTGGGTGACCCCCTTCCCCCAGTATTCTTTAAACACTGCTAAGTTTTGACCAATGTATTGGTCTACTGTAGTTGAAAATGCTCCCAAATTTTCAAAATAATCCTTGAAGGCACGTATGACTCACTGTAAAATGGCCTCTAAAACTATTTATCACTATGGGCCATATGTATGAAGGCAATGTTGCGATCGTAAATGCTGAAATTCGTAGAATTTCGGGGTTTGCGATCGCAAAATAGCTAAGTGGTATGTATGTAAGCAAAACAGCTTCACAAAATAAGGAATCGCAAATTTGCGATGTCCTATTTTTCGATTGCATTTAAGGAATCGCAAATTGCGATTCCTTAAATGCAATGTATGAGGCCCAGAAAAAGTGCAATTTGGCTATTAGGGATTGCAAATTACCACCAACTTGACGTTGGTGGTAATTTGCGATTTCTTTGAAAAATGCACTTATTTACATTTTTCAAAGTGCCATGTGGCGCACATACATGCCCTTAGGGAATGTATGTGTGCCACAAGGGCACAAATGCACATTTCAGGGGTGCAACAGGGTGTCCTTTTGACACCCTGGCACCCTTGAAATTGCATTCTCAATTTGCGATTCTCTAATTGAGAATCGCAAATTGAGAATGTCTTCCCATTCATTCATTCCTATGGGCCTCTGGGGAGTTATTCCTTAATTGCGAATGGCAATTTGTGATTCGCAATTAAGGAATATGTAGGATTAGAAAAATTATTTGCAAATCATACATACATAGAATTTTGCGATTCTCAAATAGTGATTCTCTAAAAATTGCTATTTGAGAATCGCAAAATGTAAGTTTTATACATAAGGACCTATGTGTGTTCTCATCTCTTCCTGGCCAAGGCTGAAAGTGTCTGGCTTGGTCCCCTCGGCGAGTAATCCCACTATATATACATTTCCACCCACCAAACCACTCCATTTGAGCCCTACTGCCTACATACCTAATGAGGTCATTTGAGGCTTTAGAGAACTTTATTGGCATGTCTAGCAGTCCATGACCTATAGGCTTCCGTAATTCTTTATCAATCAAAAGTCGTCATAGCAACCTCGTCAGCGCTGACTCAATCCAGATGATGTGCTACTTTACACACTGGGCGATACCTAATGTGAACCGAGGGGATAGTTATCATTGAGCTGTGCCGCAAGTTAATGGGGGTCGCATGGACAATGCAACTACTGAGTCAGATTTATCAAGCCACGTTCTAAGTGGCTTGATAAATCTAGAGTAGCGCAACACAGCACAAATCGCTGTGTTGCGTTACTTTGCCCCAGGGTGGCATTCCATGGGTGGAGCATCCACCCATGGATTTTGGTGAATTCCAAGATATACCATGCTGGTAAACCTGGGAATGTGCCAAAATGCTATACCGCCCTAGTTGAGGCGTAAAGAGGAAAAATATCTTTATTTCACGTTTTCCTCAATCTGCAGCACACATAGTAAGAGGAAAATGCCTCAGACGATTGTTTTTGTGCAGGAAGGTGTCCCTTCCTGCACAAAAACCATCCTGTTTACAATGCAGGCAGCCGTGCCTGAGTTGGCGCAAGGCACCCCATTGTGTGCCAATGCAAGGAAAGGACTGGGATGTGCCATACAATATGAAATACAGCACATTCCTGCCCTTTCCCTTTCAAGCAGCGCAGCATGGTGGCTTGCTGCGTTGCATGAATTCTTGATAAATCTGACCCCAAAGATCTTACTTGTAAACTGGGGCAGATATAGAATATATTCCCACCCAATGGGCCTCATTTATGAGGTTTTACCAAAAGGCAGCACCACAGGCCTCCCTGCTGCGCTGCCCTACGGTAAAAGAAAAGTGCAGGAATGTACTGTATCTATGAGTTACGGCGCATTCCTGTCCTTTTCCCCTGCACCGGTGCACAATCGACTGCAATGCGCCAGCACAGGCACCTTAGCACCATGGTGCCTGCGTTGAGGGGAAACCTTCCTGCGCAAAAACAATCACAAGAGTCTTTTTCCTTTTTTTATGTGAGCAGCACACATAGAAAAAGTGACAACGAGGAGAAATTAAGGTATTTCTCCTCGTTGTGCTTCCCCTACGCCTCCCCTGGGGAGACGTACGTTTTTGGCTCTACCTCAGATTTACGATTTCGTGTACATCTGGGACAGTGTCGAAATGCAAATGATGTTGCTGGGAACGCCCCCAGCAACACCCATTGCACGCGCCTTTAACGCAGAAAACGGCAATAAAGGAAACAGTATTTACGAGGCAGCATTAAGCCACAAAAAGTGGCTCAGTACTGCCTCTTAAATATGGAGCAGGCTCCTGCGCCACGGAACGTCACAAAAAGTGATGTTTTGACGGCGCGTTTTGTAGAGAAGCGAACCTGGTGTAGACAGGTCTGTCAGTGTTGATATTAATATACAGGAGTACACTTTATTATTAGCAGTTCTGCATGGGTTGACTACTTTCCTAGACTGAAAAATCATGTTGCGAATGTAAGTAACACAACCTGAATAAACTACAAAAGGTATAAGGGAATGAAACCTTTTACATATTGTATCCAGACGACACCATATTGATCCTTTGTACAGTGCAGAAATTCAAGATAAAAATGATAAAGTAGTAATCACGCATAACAAATGTAAAGTCAAAGCTTCTGTCAATCAAAACATCCTTTAATTTGACTCTTTCTAGGAAGCTGGGACAGGCTCTAGGTATCACCTGCTTTCAAATATGTTGATTATGCAGACACGAGTCCCAAGAGGAAAAGGTAGCTGAGATTAATACTCAGAAATTGCTCCACGGCACAGGCCAGATTATAAGATGTTATTCAGCTGACAAATAAGCAATATCATATGAAACATAAATAAAAACACAATACACCCTTACTACTTGTCCTACGTTTGTAAAATCTAAAACAGGTTAATGCCAGGTAGCTACAGTATTAACCTCCTACGATAAGTGTACATAGGTCGGGATGCTCACGCCACCCCTTTGTCTTCAGAACCAAGGGAAGCTGGGGCCACGGTCCAATCAAGGGGCACCAGTATGTCCATCATAGAAGGGGCGGACATCATAGTGTACATAGTGTATATGCTCGTTGAGGTTGTTTATCCTTTTGCACAGATTTGTTGAAAAGAACTGACCCATTGAATCACTCCAACGAGCGAGATGGTGATACATGGAAATTACATACAAACATCATCTCCAGGGTCTCTGTTTTTCCTTCCCATTCCTCTTTGCCCTGCCTGTTCACTTTCCACAATGTTTAACCATCACAGCGGTGGAAGTAGGCAGGATCATACCTTGGTTGATGCATACCTCCTACAAATTCACTGTCATGTCTGCCATATTTGGGGATTTTGAAAACTTGACAGGGAGAGACTTGTAGCTTGTCCCTCTCCTGGCTGCAAACTTTTGCCAAGCCCAGTTCGAAAACTGAATAGGTAGGTTTTTTAAGCTGCTCACTAGAAGTTTGTAACGCTATTGCAATGTTGTAACCCATTCCAGACACTTCCAACAGGCGGATTACAGCTATTAAACATAGGGTGACCAGATTCTCAAAACAAAAAACGGGGACAGGTCATAGACATAGAAGTAGGACTACGGTTTGCAGTAACCATCGACATTAAAAGTAGGATTATTTGACAGCTGTCATAGACATAGAAAAGGGACAACAACGACAGCTCCCTCCACAGACCGAGATGAAGCATTACAGACAACAAATCTGAGGTCTTTTATTGGCACCCCTCTCCTTTACACAGCAGCATTAGTACTTCTTACTACATTTACACTTTTAAGGACTACAGCATATATTTGCCACAAATCAATAAAACATCACAGGCTAGCAAATGCCAGTGCAAAGAGTGCATGCGCGCACATGCTCAACTGGAACAATGAAAAACAGGGACATTTCTGTGTTTACCTGGGACACTGGTTGAAAACGGGGACATTTAAGTCACTTGGAGAAAAGTGTCGGGACACGGGGACACTTCTCCAAAAACGGGGACCGTCCTGGGAAAACGGGGACGTCTGGTCACCCTAATTAAACAGGACTTTGTATCATGGGTGTTACCCTGATCAATGGGGTGAAGCACCCTCGGAGATTATAGGCCAAAGTGGCACCATAAACACCCGTGAGAGGGCCATCTGTAAGATATTTACACCTGTAGGTGTGTGGGTGTGTTTGTATGTGGGTGAGGTTTGTCTGTGTGTGTCTATATATTTATCTGACCATGTGTCTCTTTGTGTGTGAATGTATGTGTCTGAGTGTGGAACCCTCCTTGGAGTTAATCTGTGGCATCTGGGCCTACCAATGGCATCTGTTGACTCCCCTGGCATAAGGGTAAGTCATCTCTGGTACAGCTGTGACAGTTGCTTGTATACTGGTGCCCACCACTTTCTTTGTGTTAATTTACTGTCCTCTTGGTGTATTTGGGCATCCTTGGCCTAATTGTGTCCTTATCAAGAAAAATGATGCCAAACCCTAGTATACCAGCAGCTGCCCAGGACATAATGAAGTCAATGATATGGGCATTTTTTCTATTGTGATATCCACCCTTGGCAACACTGGCATAATTAGAATATAGCGAGCACCTTTGAATTATATTGACCAACCCAGGCACACATTGACAATACATACAATTGTGAGGAAGAATCTGTATATATGTTGTATACATGAGTATTTGATAAAAATGATAAGCTGGCCTGTTGTACCCAAACAAGTACTTACAAAAAAATCAATACTTCTATTTCAAAATAAAACGTGTTCGCTTTAAAACACAATGGGCCCGATTCATAAAAGTAATCGGAGACGAGGAGGAGCCGAGGCGGCGGCCAAGATGGCCGCCTGAAGATCGACTCCGGATGGCCCCGCTCCACCGGCTCGCGATCCTGCCTAATATCCTGTCCCCCAACCCGTGATTCGGGCGGAGGAACCTAATCAGAGCTCGCAGAAGCGTCCCCAGTCTTTCCTGGTGCCCCAGCGACCGCACTGCGCGGCCTGCAAGATCGCGGCCTGCAGCGGCTGAAAGCCGGGACCTCGATTTTCAGCACCCCCCGGCCGGAGTTAGTCAACATCGGCTGCCGGAACGGGCTTGTGCCGGTCCGGTCGGCGGTCGCTCGGGTGGCTGGCTGCTGCCATCTTGCTGCCTCGCCTGCTTCTCTGGGCCCCCCCTGGAGGAGGGGGGTCCCTGAACCACAGTCTGGGTGTGTGGTGGTCCCCCTGCGGGCCCGTGACACCGGTCTGGTGGGATTGTCGGCCCCCACGGGGGCAGCTGGTGCTGGGTCCGGGGCTCCACAGAGGCCTGCCTGAGGGTCCCTGGTGGGGGGCACTAAAGACGCCTCGGCTAAGGCGGTAATGCCAGTTTCAAAAGTGGTGAAGGGTGGGGGACGATCGGTCTCACCCTGTGTGCTGGGGGTCCCGGAGATGACTCACAAGCTGGTGGAGGTGCCCATTGGATCCCGGAGGGCATTTGCGACGATGCCAGGTCTCCATGATTGATGCGGAGCGCTGCAGGTGCAAGAGACTGAACTGAGGCAGTCCTGCATCCCCGGTGGGCCTTCGCCTGGGTCGTCTGGAGGGGCTGATTGCGGCACAGGTGGTCCTGGTGGACGTTCGCCCCGGGGGTAGAGGCTGCTGTGCGCCTGAACCTGGGACACTGAATTGGGTCAGGCCCCTGTTGGAGAGACGGTATACGCACTGATCGGCTGGGTGCCCACCAAGCTTCATCCAGACCTTGACGGTGGTCACCTGGAGTGCGACAAGATGGCGACAAAGACGGACTCTGAAAAACAGCTGCCTAAGACCGCCAGGGGAGGCAGACAGGTGCAATCTAACAAGCTGGATAGGTATACCTTGCCTAAGGGGTCACCTCAAGAGTGTAAAAAGGGACCGGGAGGTGGCGCCGACAATCGCTCCTCTGCTGAAGAACCAACCTTAACAGACCTCATGGCAGCTATCAATTTGGTCCGGACGTCCCTGGGCCAGAAGATGGAGACTCTGGATACTAAGCTTAACACCGTGTCGTTAGAAATGGGCTGATCAGGGCGGACTTCTCGACGGCGAACAAGAAGGTTAAATCGCTGGAGGTGAAGATAGCAAGTCTTATAGACGATGTGAGCCAGTTGCAGCAGGAGGTACGTGATCTTCGGACTTCTAGGGAGAGCACCAATCGGCGGCTGGATGAGTACGAAGGGCGGGCCAGACGCAACAATGTTCGCATCCTGGGTGTCCCGGAGAAGGCGGAGGGGCAGGCCATGGATCTTTTTGTGGAGAACCTTATCCTTAACCACCTCAAACCAAAGGGCCTCAGTAAGTTTTTCACGGTGGAACAGGCCCAGAGGGTGCCGGGCGGCAGGCCCCGGGTTGGGGCGAATCCCAGACCGATCATAGCCCGAGTCCTTAATTTTCGGGACAGGGACGCTATCTTGCAGGCGGCTCGTGCGGCTGATCCTTTGGAATTTGAGAATGTGACGCTCCTGTTCTTTCCGGATTTTACTCAGGTGGTGCAGAAACAGAGGCAGAGGTTCGTCTCGATCAAGAAGAAACTGAGAGACAAAGGCATGAGGTACGCCATGATGTTTCCTGCCTGTCTTCGAGTGGAACTTGATTGGAAGGCCTGGTTCTTCGATAATCCTGATGTGGCCGCAGACTGGTTGGATAGTGTGCAGCGGCCGGACAAGGAGTCCTGCGATCAGGGGGAAGCTGAGGAACAATGACTTGGTGTAGCGTGAGTTCAGCAGGGAGCTTTGGACAGCTGTTCCAGGGGGTGTTTCAGCGGGGTTCGAATTTGGACTTCCTGCAGAATTGTGTGCATGATGTTGTTGAGGATTTTAGGGTGCAGGGGTGTCCGTAAAGAGTCAGGGGGGATGGTGGGTCGATTCGTAGGCCCTCCTCTGTGTTCTACTTTTAGATTTTTGTAGGTTAGTTGGGGGCGACAGGCACACTGCTAGTTGGGGATGAGCGAAAGCCGTATGCAGTGGTGCAGGGAGGGGGTCCTGGGTAAGCATGGGCGTAAAATCCGTTCCGTTCACGGAATTTGCGGATTTTCTGCAATTTCGCAGTCCGCGAATCTTGCGAAATTGCAAAAAAATCTGCGAAATCGCGTGCAGGACTGATTTTCAAAAACTGAAGTACATGAAGCACTTACAGGGTTACAGCAGGTGCCCAAGTTGAAGCTAATTTCTTTGTAACCATTTACAAAATGGTTACAAAGAAATTAACTTCAACTTGGGCACCTGCTGTAACCCTGTAAGTGCTTTCTGAGCGGCGCCTCCAGAGTTGTTGCCTACTTGCAACTATTCTCTGACCCTGCTCTGACCCTCAAAGCAGGGTCAGAGAATAGTTACAAGTATGGCACAATGCTCCAGGCTGTCACAAAAATTAAACCACAACAGGAAGCACTTACAGATAAGGAAGCAGGTGCTGGACATGAAGCTCAAATTCAGTAATACATTAACCAGACCCCGGTTGAGGCTGGGCAGGTGTGCTTTCTCCTTCTCCCCATAATCTACAGTGGTGAACCAGAGGGTGCTGTGATGAACCAGAAGGTGCAGTTGTGAACCAGAGGGTGCTGTGATGAACCAGAGGGTGGAAGTGGTGAACCAGAGGGTGGCAGTGGTGAACCAGAGGGTGCTGTGATGAACCAGAAGGTGCAGTTGTGAACCAGAGGGTGCTGTGATGAACCAGAGGGTGGCAGTGGTGAACCAGAGGGTGCTCTGATGAACCAGAGGGTGGCAGTGGTGAACCAGAGGGTGGCAGTAGTGAACCAGAGGGTGCTGTGATGAACCAGAGGGTGGCAGTGATGAACCAGAGGGTGACAGTGACGAACCAGAGGGTGGCAGTGGTGAACCAGAGGGTGGCAGCGATGAACCAGAGGGTGGCAGTTGTGAACCAGAGGGTGTCAGTGGTGAACCAGAGGTTGTCAGTGGTGAACCAGAGGGTGCTGTGATGAACCAGAGGGTGGCAGTGATGAACCAGAGGGTGACAGTGATGACCCAGAGGGTGGCATTGGTGAACCAGAGGGTGGTAGTGGTGAACCAGAGGGTGGTAGTGGTGAACCAGAGGGTGCTCTGATGAACCAGAGGGTGGCAGTGATGAACCAGAGGGTGGCAGTGATGAACCAGAGGGTGACAGTGATGAACCAGAGGGTGGCAGTGGTGAACCAGAGGGTGGCAGTGATGAACCAGAGGGTGGCAGTTGTGAACCAGAGGGTGGCAGTGGTGAACCAGAGGGTGGCCGTGGTGAACCAGAGGGTGCTGTGATGAACCAGAGGGTGGCAGTGATGAACCAGAGGGTGACAGTGATGACCCAGAGGGTGACAGTGATGACCCAGAGGGTGGCATTGGTGAACCAGAGGGTGGCAGTGATGAACCAGAGGGTGGCAGTGGTGAACCAGAGGGTGACAGTGATGAACCAGAGGGTGGCAGTGGTCAACCAGAGGGTGGCAGTGGTGAACCAGAGGGAGCTGTGATGAACCAGAGGGTGGCAGTGGTGAACCAGAGGGTGGCAGTGGTGAACCAGAGGGTGCTGTGATGAACCAGGGGGTGGCAGTGGTGAACCAGAGGGTGGCAGTAGTGAACCAGAGGGTGCTGTGATGAACCAGAGGGTGGCAGTGATGAACCAGAGGGTGGCAGTGGTGACCCAGAGGGTGGCAGTGATGAACCAGAGGGTGGCAGTTGTGAACCAGAGGGTGTCAGTGGTGAACCAGAGGTTGGCAGTGGTGAACCAGAGGGTGCTGTGATGAACCAGAGGGTGGCAGTGATGAACCAGAGGGTGACAGTGATGACCCAGAGGGTGGCATTGGTGAACCAGAGGGTGGTAGTGGTGAACCAGAGGGTGCTCTGATGAACCAGAGGGTGGCAGTGATGAACCAGAGGGTGGCAGTGATGAACCAGGGGGTGACAGTGATGAACCAGAGGGTGGCAGTGGTGAACCAGAGGGTGGCAGTGATCAACCAGAGGGTGGCAGTTGTGAACCAGAGGGTGGCAGTGGTGAACCAGAGGGTGGCCGTGGTGAACCAGAGGGTGCTGTGATGAACCAGAGGGTGGCAGTGATGAACCAGAGGGTGACAGTGATGACCCAGAGGGTGGCATTGGTGAACCAGAGGGTGGCAGTGATGAACCAGAGGGTGGCAGTGGTGAACCAGAGGGGGACAGTGATGAACCAGAGGGTGGCAGTGGTCAACCAGAGGGTGGCAGTGGTGAACCAGAGGGAGCTGTGATGAACCAGAGGGTGGCAGTGATGAACCAGAGAGTGGCAGTGATGAACCAGATGATGGCAGGGGTGAACCAGAGAGTGGCAGTGATGAACCAGATGGTGGCAGTGATGAACCAGATGGTGGCAGGGGTGAACCAGAGAGTGGCAGTGATGGACCAGATGGTGGCAGGGGTGAACCAGAGGGTGGCAGGGGTGAACCAGAGGGTGGCAGTGGTGAACCAGAGGGTGCTGTGATGAACCAGAGGGTGGCAGTGATGAACCAGAGGGTGGCAGGGGTGAACTAGAGGGTGGCAGTGGTGAACCAGAGGGTGGCAGTGGTGAGGCAGTGATGAACCAGAGGGTGGCAGTGATGAACCAGAGGGTGGCAGTGGTGAACCAGAGGGTGACAGTGGTGAACCAGAGGGTGCTGTGATGAACCAGATGGTGGTAGGGGTGAAGCAGAGGGTGGCAGTGGTGAACCAGAGGGTAGCAGTGGTGAACCAGAGGGTGCTGTGATGAACCAGAGGGTGGCAGTGGTGAACCAAAGGGTGGCAGTGGTGAACCAGAGGGTGGCAGTGATGATCAGAGGGTGGCAGGGGTGACCCAGAGGGTGCTCTGATGAACCAAAGGGTGGCAGTGGTGAACCAGAGGGTGGCAGTGATGAACCAGAGGGTGACAGTGATGAATCAGAGGGTGGCAGTGGTGAACCAGAGGGTGGCAGTGATGAACCAGAGGGTGGCAGTGGTGAAAAAGAGGGTGGCAGTGATGAACCAGAGGGTGACAGTGATGATCCAGAGGGTGGCAGTGGTGAACCAGAGGGTGGCAGTGATGAACTAGAGGGTGGCAGTGATGAACCAGAGGGTGGCAGTGGTGAACCAGAGGCTGCTGTGATGAACCAGTGGGTGGCAGTGATGAACCATAGGGTGGCAGTGGTGAACCAGAGGGAGCTGTGATGAACCAGAGGGTGGCAGTGATGAACCAGAGGATGGCAGTGGTGAACCAGAGGGTGCTGTGATGAACCAGAGGATGGCAGTGATCAACAAGAGGGTGGCAGTGGTGAACCAGAGGGTGGCAGTGATAAACCAGAGGGTGACAGTGGTGAACCAGAGGGTGGCAGTGGTTAAACAGAGGGTGCTGTGATGAACCAGAGGGTGGCAGTGATGAACCAGAGGGTGACAGTGGTGAACCAGAGGGTGACAGTGGTGAACCAGAGGGTGGCAGTGATGAACCAGAGGGTGGCAGTGTTGTACCAGAGGATGGCAGTGACGAACAAGAGGGTGGCAGTGATGAACCAAAGGGTGGCGCGCCTAAACAGCCCGGGAGCCCTGTGGGGGTGAGCCCCTCCGCTGCTGAGCTGCCCAGGGGTTGTGAGCCCACGCGCTACTGAACTGCCCCGGGCCCCAGTGGGTGTGAGCCCCTGTGCTGCTGAACTGCCTCAGAGCCCTCTCAGTGTGAAAATCATTTGTGCTCAATTGCCTGGGACCCCTCTGGGTGTGAGCACATATTGTGCTAAGTGCCCCCCTGCACCCAGTACATCTATACCCGTACCGCACAGCACCATTATACTCTTGCACCATGAAGTCTGGTGGCTGGATGCTCCTGATCCGTGTAGGTGGTACCACCGTCTGGTGCAGTCAAAATGTAAAGTCATAACTTGCTACACAGCACCAATAAACATGTGTCCCCCCTGGCACCGGTATGCGCATGTACCAGGCGTGGAGCACCCGCATGCCACTGCACCCTACTGCCCAGCACCAGCATATGCCTGTGCGGGGCACTTTAGTATGAGATCGGACATTATCCAGCAGCAGCAGCTGCATTCGCCTGAACCCACTGAGCAGGATCAGAATGGCTTTGTACCAACATGTGCAGCAGAGCTATCTTGGACATCTGAAGGATTCTGGGGTCCTGTGCCAAACATATTTTTGCATCCATGAGTTTCCCGAGCGCCGTCCCTGTGAAGCTCCTGTGACCAGGACGCTGCTTTCTCCTCATCTGCTGCTCTGCTCAGTCTCTGACCCTTTATAAACAAGATGCATGTGAACTCGCATAGAAGCCCCTCCCATTTGGCCCCGTCCACCACACACTAGCGGTATGAAACGTCTTCCCGCCCGTCCCCACTATAATGGCCAGCTCACTCAAGGGACCTCGGCGCCTTTTGGTGCGCTGGCAAAGTTACAGGTACACGTGGTCACATATTTGTGCAAATCGCACAAAAATCCACGAGTTTGCGGGAAAATTCGCGAACTCGCAGATTTTTTTTGCCATTTCGCACGAATTCGCGGACCGCGAATTCGCAAATTTCGCCCATACTTAGTCCTGGGTGGATTTGCATTTCATTGTATTTGGTATTATTGCATGTAATTTTTTTTCACACTGGGTGTCAACATGCTATCCTGTTCTTTCTTGGAATGGCTATGTCCTCCGTTAAAAGGGTGGTGGGGATCTCCGCATTGAGTTGGAACGTGAATGGATTGGGGGACAAGATTAAGAGGGGTATGGTTGGCCAGTTGATTCGGAGACACTCCCCAGATGTGTTATTGCAGGAAACTCACCTTATGGGAAAGAGGTGCATGGCTCTCCACAGAGGGGGCTATAAGTTGGTTGTGCATGCTGGTTTTATGACTGGGTCGAGAGGGGTCGGGATTTTGATTAAGAACTCCTTCCCGATGGCCATACAGGCCACATGGACTGATAATAGGGGTAGATATGCTGGCATTTTGGGGCTGTGGGAGGGGGGGAACTGTAACTTTTTTGTCTGTTTATGTCCCTCCGGCCCTTCAGACTGATACATTTCATGATCTGTGCAAGATTTTTTTCACGTTGCCTGTTGGGTTGTTGATTGTTGGTGGCGATTTCAACGCAGTTATGGATGGGTATGTTGATAGGTGCCCTGCTCGGGAGTTGTTGCCGTCCCGGAGGTGGTTGGCTGATTTTGTGGACACTACTGGTCTGGTTGATGGGTGGAGGCTTAGGAACCCCAGTGATTCTCAATACACACATGTCTCGGCTGCGCACAAATCACTTTCCAGGATAGATTATGTACTGGTGCCTGCGGCCGAGGCTGCGTGGCTCCGGGAGGTGCAGCACTTGGCTAGGGGGGTTTCGGATCACTCACCTATTTGGATCAGTTTAGAACTTGGCGGGCGTGATGTGGCCCGGGTTGCACCTATTAGCGCTTGGAGGTTCCGAGGTTGCCGTCAGATATTTTTGAGAGAACGTAGACTCGGTGGACTCCAAGTGTTCCCTATGGGAAGCGTATAAAACTGTCCTTAGAGGGGAACTGCTATCGTATATTTCCAGAAAGAAGAAGGAGGAGCATGCTGAGATTGATAGGGTGAAATCAGAGTTGCTTGCGCTGTCGCGGAAGGTGTTGCTTGCTTCCACGCCGGAGGGGCTGCATCGTTTGAGTCTCCTTAAGGATGAGTACCGGAGCCTGGCCCGGGATAACGCAAAGTCACAATTGGCAGATACCCAGAGTAGGGTGTACGAACACGGGGACAAGGCCGGGAAACTGATTGCCTGGTTGGAGAAATGGGATTGGGCGTCGCGGTTGGTTCCGGTGCTGCAGCCCGCTAAGTCAGATAAAATCACGAACCCGCAGGAGATTGTGGACGCGTTTGCTGGCTATTATAAGAAGGTGTATGCGGCTGAATGTAAATACCCAGAATCCGAGAATACAGACTTGATCGGTGACATCCCGATGCCCACTCTTTCAGATGAGGACAAGGAGTTCCTTGACTCTCCCCTTACAAATGATAAAGTGGCGCAGGTGATTAGAGGGGTTCATTCTGGTAAGGCGTCTGGCCCTAATGGGCTCCCTGTTGAGCTCTACAAAGTAAACGCAAAAAAGTTGGCTCCTTTCGTCAGGGACATGTTTGTGGAGAGTAGGGAGAGGGGTCTGCTTCCGTATGATCAGCGTGTTGCGAACATCATAGTCTTGCATAAGGAAGGTAAGCCGAAGACCAAGTGTTCTTCCTATCGGCTGATCTCCTTGTTAAATGCCGAACCAAAAGTCTTGGCAAAACTGTTGGCGACTTGCCTGGTAAAGGTCATCACGACACTGGTTCATCCGGATCAGTCAGGTTTTATGCCCAGCCGGAATACGGCTCTTAATCTGCGCAGGTTGCATGGGGTTCTCGGAGGGGCATCACAAATACACGAGCTGACGATTTTGTTATCCTTGGATGCCACCATGGCATTTGACAGAGTGGAATGGCCCTATCTTTTTGCCGATCTGGGCAAGATGGGCATTGGCTCGGAGTTTGTTTCTTGGGTCTGCCTTTTATACTCCGGTCTGCTGGCCCGAATAGTTGTCAATAACCATAGATCGGCTGATTTTGCGTTGGGGAGGGGCACCAGACAGGGATGTCCTCTCTCCCCGCTATTATTTGCATTGGCGCTCGAGCCGCTTGCGGCTTGGGTCCGTTGGGACAGGTCGATCAGGGTGATCAGATGGACACTCGAGTGGGAGGACAAGATAGCGCTTTATGCGGATGATATTTTGTTGTATCTGACCTCTCCTCGGACTTCCTTCATAGCATTTTTAGACGTTCTGGAGGTGTTTGGAAGATACTCAGGCTTCGCCATTAACTGGACGAAGTCGGTCCTTCTTGTTTTGAGTGGTGATCCCCCGGAGGTTCCTCCAGGTTGTCCGGTTAAACTGGAAATGGAGGGATTCAAATATCCTGGTATTTTTATATCCTTGGACCCTCAGAGCAGATACTCCAATAACCTGTTGCCGCCCCTGGTTCGGCTTAGACGCAATGTGACTCGTTGGAAATCGCTTCCGCTCTCTCTTCTCGGTCGTGCTGTTCTGTTTAAAATGATGGCTCTTCCTCGTTTCCTATACGTGCTCCAGAACTCCATGGACCCGGTTCCTCCGTCGTACTTCAGGGAGGTTGAGTCTTTCCAGAGACAGCTTCTTTGGGACGGTATGCCCAGAATTGAATTTGCAAAATTGACGTTGCCGTGGTATGATGGGGGGATCGGTCTGCCAAATATCCGTAAGTATTATTGGACGTCACAATTGGAGGCGGTTAATCAGGCCATTTATGGCTCGCCGTTAGACCCCAGCTATACCATGGACCACGGTCAGGTTCCCGGGGATAGAATTTACTAGGGCACTGTATGCGAGGCGTGGTCGTTTTCCCCTGGTGGGACCAGCGATGGTTGCTGTTCAGGTCTGGCACAAGGCTAACCTCTCCCTTAAATGGTGGGGGAAGATCACATTGGCTACACCTTTCTGGAATTCTGAACGCTTGGGCAGTTTATGGAAGTCCAAGGGTTTTGACAAATGGGACCTCATTGGGATTTCCCGAGTAGGAGATCTCTGGGGTAAGGATGGTATCCTCCCGTTTGAAACCTTGCAGGAAAGATATCAATTGCAAGGGAGTGAGAGGTTTCGTTACCTCCAGACCAGGAATGTGTTGCTTGCTGGTATTCCCCGGGAAACGACGCTCCCGGAGGCTTCCCCGTTGGAGGATCGAGTGTTGGATGGTCATCTTCCCACGAAGACGATCTCCTTGATTTATAAAAAACTAGTTAATCACACAGAGGATCCCCTGGTGGTACTTAGGGACCAGTGGACAGCTGATGGACTGATCCTAGATGATGAGGACTGGAGGGAGGCTGTGGCCTCTCCGAGGGTCATTGCAATTCAAATGAGGCTCCGACTGGTTCAATTAAAGATCCTCCACCGCTGCTATGTGACTGGCCCACGGATGGTGCGAATGGGTTTGGCTGCGAGTGATGCAAGCTAGAGAGGATGTGGAGAGGCTGGAACGTTCTTTCATATGTTGTGGGACTGTGCTCTCATTCGGGGGTATTGGCCTGCTATTCATGCGAAGGTATGTGAGGTGTGGGGAGTGAGCTTTGAGTTGGAGGCGCAGCGGTGTCTCCTGAATGTGTGGGACCCAACTAACCTCTCGTCCCATGGAAAGGTGTGGGCCACTTTGGCATGCGGTATTGCCAAGCGTAATATCGCTCAATTGTGGGGGGTGAATCAGCCGCCTACTGTTGGGAAATGGATCGAAGACTTGGATTGGTGCATGTTTAGAGAACGGGTGGTGTATGTGGCCAGAGGGAGACCCAAGAAATGGGGCAAGATCTGGAGGCCCTGAAATGCATTTAGGGGTGATATATGCGCTCCTCCTGCTGAACCGGATGATCCAGTAATGTCGGAGGACCCCTGAACCCGTATGTTGTTATTTCTGCTGTATTTCTTTGATCAGGAGGACATATATATATGTAATGCGCGTGAGATGCAACCCAGTGTATTTATTGTATATGTTTTATGATTTCATTTTATGTGCTTTACTAAAAAGATTTAAAAAAAAAAAGTAATCGGAGACAAAATCCTAACTTTATGACTTTCGGTATTCACAAAAGGTATTTAGTAGTAGTAAAGTTAGGAATCCTAACTTTACTACTACTAAATGCCGTTTGTGAATAACGAAAGTCATAAAGTTAGGACTTTGTCTAAGATTACTTTTGTGAACCGGGCCCCATAAGCTTTTCCTTGGGGAAATCAGTTTGTTCACCAAAAATGAAAAGCATGTCTTCGGTAGCAAAATGAGTGTATTTTCAGAGACTGATACCTTGAACACTTTGAGACCAAAGGATTACTTTTTCCAAGGAGCTCCCATAACTGAATGATAATTGTAGCTGTGTTTTGGAGTATTATTGCTGATGTATTTTACCTCTCATTATTGATGCAGATGCATTTCAATCTGCTAAAGCTTTTTCTGACATTGCTAAGGAAAACCCAATGCTGACTACATAAGCGGGCGGTTATTATGCCTCTGCCGAGCATTTGACTTCTATAGATATCCAATGACTACTAGATCTGAAACCTTACGATCACTTAAGGAATACATTGTATGCTATACGTTGAAGCCCTGAAGAAGTCTCTTTGGAGACGAAAAGTGTTGGCTATGATATATGGAATTTCAAAGAGAAAATCTGTTTGTGAAAATTAAAGAGAAAAACTTCGTCAAGAAACACACACCCTGGATCTGGATGTTTCTTACTGAGTTACTGTTCTTTGAACTCTGATATGATACACCAATATATTGTACATAGTGCTGCAACTTATTGCATTGGATATTGTTGTAGGATTTGTTCCTATTTTTTGGGGAGTATAGAGGGGAGTGCTCCCTGTTTTGTGCACTATCTAATACTTAGACACATTATTCATTTGTTGTGTGTGGATTTAATCAGCCACTACTCTCAGAGTTTTGGTCTTTCCCCTTGTTGACTAGTATCGATCGGAGAGCAAAAAGTGGGGCAGACACCTGAAAGGTCCTCTCAGAGAGGAAGGAAGCGAACCAGTCGAGGGCTGGACCCGAAATCCCCTCCTCCTTCAGCCGTTGCAGCAGACTCTGGTGGGACGCAGCACTGAGGACTCGTAAAATCAGTGCGACTGCTCACATTCAGGGAACTACTCACTTGCAAGAGATATTGTGTTCTACAAGGGGCTTGAGATTGGCCATTGCTCACCATTTGTGGGCTTCATTTTCACCCTAATTTGCAGCCTTTTAATTGGACAGCGCAAGCAGACTTCACTTCCTCTTTTTTCGGCTGAAGCATAGATCAAAAACTAATTGCTTTATCTGGATTTGGGTCCTCCCTTTGCTAGTAGTGTGATTAAGGTTACTATTTTTTTCTTTTCTTTTTTCTACTCCTGCTGTCCCTGTCCATGTTGCTCCTTCCCCTCCCATCGCCTGTCTGTGTTGCTTCTACTCTCTCAAACCCCTTTCTGTGTTGCTTATTTGACTCCCACCCCGTCTGTGTTGCTTCTCCCCCTCCTACCCCTTATCTCTGTTGCTTATTCCCTCCTAACCCCTTCTCTATGTTGCTTATTCCCCTTCCACTTCCCTGTTGCTTAATCTTGTCCCACCCCCTGTTCATGTTGCTTATTAGGGCTATGTTGCTTATTCCCCTCCCACCCCCTTGTTGCCTATGTTACTTATCCCCCCCAACAGCCATAATGAAAAAAATGGGATTTAACATTGGAAATGCACATTTTTTACCTCCCTTTTTATCGCCCCTGCTTGTCGGTTCAACACGAAAATTTCCATGCACAACAAGACTCACTACGACCCTTTGTTTGGAAACTTTCGTGAAGATTCGTCAAATGACGTCAAAGGTATAGGCAAGTCAAAAAACACTTTTGCTACGGAAACATGGTCCTAACTAAGGGTGGGCGGAGCAGGCGTAGTGCCTCTACACGAATTTCCACGGAGTTGGAAAACAATTCCGTGGAACTTTGCTCCGCTACGCACCCACCCCCTCCCAAATTAATTATAATGTTTAAAAAAAGGCACTTACCTGCGGTGGCTGCCTCCTCCTTGCCATGGCCAATTTCCTTCCTCGTCCTCACTGTCCTTCTTCTTAGATTACCCCTACCTTGTACATCTAAGAAAAAGGACGGCGAGGACGAGGAAGGAGAGCGGCCATGGCGAGGAGGAGGCTACCTCCACAGGTAAGTGCCTTTTTTAACCATTATAATTAGTTTGAAAGGATGGAGGGGCCAGCTAACTCCGCTCCACCATGGAGTCGAAGTTTTTCCTAAGCTCCATGTTCGCAATGAAACGCGGAGTATCAAAACTCCGGAAACTCCGCTGGCGGAGCGGAGTTACCCGCCCAGGGTTAGTCCTAACTATAACCACTTACTGGTGTCCACCAGTAAGTGCTATTTATTTATATAATATTATTATATATATATATATATATATATATATATATATATATATATATATATATATATATATATATATATATATATATATATATATATATATATATATATATCATGCTCCTTTCGTACGCCAGAAGCGGGGTACTTTGTGGTCGGGTGCCGAGTTTGCGGTGGTGTCCCGCAACCAATATCCAGCTCACAATTCCTATGTCCCACAAGGAAATGAACGGCACTCACGGGGCTTTGTTTTTCAGCAGCAGTTTTATTCAAACAGACGTGTTTCGGATAAGGTTTCCTTCATCGGTGTTGTTACAAGTATACATTCGCGGCCGCCATTTTAAAGGAAGCACATTGCATATGGTAATCAACAAGGGATTATCGCGACAGCCGTTTTAGCGGGCGCCATCTTTAAGAAGAAAAACATATGGGGTTTGTACATAGTAGCATCATTGGTGGAAGTCAGTTACAATACCAACATCTCGCCAAAACATTTTAAGTGGTGAAATTAGTTTTGTATGTGATTTCGCCGGCGAGATGTTGGTATTGTAACTGATTTCCACCAATGATGCTACTATGTACAAACTCCATATGTTTTTCTTCTTAAAGATGGCGCCCGCGAAAACGGCTGGCGCAAAACTGCAATGTGCTTCCTTTAAAATGGCGGCAGCGAATGTATACTTGTAACAACACTGACGAAGGAAACCTTATCCTAAACGCGTCTGTTTGAATAAAACTGCTGCCGAAAAACAAAGCCCTGTGAGTGCCATTTATTTCCTTGTGGGAAATAGGAATTGTGAGCTGGATACATATATATATATATATATATATATATATATATATATATATATATATATATATATATATATATATATATATATATATATATATATATATATATATATATACATTCATCACACAGAGTTCTCCCCCTTGAAAGAGCCAACACACAAGTGAGTTAGTTTATGGAATTCGTTTACTGAACGCTGCTGCGATGAGAAGTGACAACAGTTCACAGCTCCAGAATAAAACAATTGCCTGACGCGTTTCGTGACTACAGCACTTTCTCAAAGGCAATGTTGTGCAGAGATCAGCTTCGCCACAAGTGCAACTCAAATCAATTATTTGAAGTCCTGCCCGATGGGCGTGGCCAACCGCATGGCCTTTTGGCTCCCGTAGTTGCACTACATATTGCTCCAGAGAACTGGTGGGCTGTCTCTAAATTAATAACAAAGTCCATACCCCAGTGGGTTGCTGTGTTGTTTCGCTCCATTCACACAGCTCGTGTTTGCCTCCAGAATCCATCACTTGTCTCAAAAGGCACATGCCGGGTGACATGCACAGGAACTGCAACGCAGCGGGGCTCTTTCACGGCCGGGACCAGCCGTATTAGATTCATCACACAGAGTTCTCCCCCATTGAACGAGCCAACACACAAGTGAGTTAGTTTATGGAATTCGTTTACTAAAGGCTGCTGCGATGAGAAGTGACAACAGTTCACAGCTCCCAGGTTTCCCGTATTCGGCGCTACTCAGTGGGTGCGTGGCTTACTGCGGTAGAACCAAACCGCTTCCTATTCCAACAAAGATTTCCGAAGAAAACCAACAAAGCCGCCACTCCAGTCACTCGTAGTGTTGTAGACAAATTTAATTTATTCTTAAATCCATTTCAGCATTTTGACACAGCAAAAACCAACGCGTTTCGGTAGCTCCTTCTACCTTGTTCACGGTTGCTAACCACTGTTTGCTGATCGTATTTTAAAAAAGGAGATCCCACCCACAACAATCACGTGATTGACCTAGTTCCTGTCACCATGATAGGAATTTTGGGACTCGTAGTTCATGTTTGTACATTTCCCCCACAATTATTTGCATTATGTTTTTAGTTATTGACATTCATTTCATGCACAATAAATATGTTCGGAGTGATTACAGTTCATTTAACTGTTTGTTTCACCTCCCCAAAACAATCAATTTCATTGTGGGAGCTGTTTGTAACAATGTCCACATGCGTATCATATCCTTACCGCCCTCCAGTGGGCCTATGTGCATATTTCGTCTCCTATCAATGGATCTTATCCGATGTTCCATTGATTTTGATTGTGTGGGCTCTGGGATAAGTATTTAAGGAGTGATCTGAGAAGTTGATCTTATGTCTATTGTTATATGTGTATGTACAGTTCTTCCGACTGATTCAGTCCAAAAGGAGTCATAGTCCGAAAGTTTGAAATGTGGCACGCTCTTTTTGTCGCAATAATTTTTCACGGTGGCCGCCTCTTTCCTACAAAGACATTGTTTTTAATCCCAAAAATTTCAGTAATTTCCAGTTGCCATTATGGTGTATCTCCATATGTTTGGCCACTGCGTTTCCTCTGTCTTTATTCACTGTGGCTCGTACATGTTCCAATATTTATTTATTTATTTATTTATTTTATTTTAGGTTTTTCTAAAGCGCGTAGTCACCCAGAAGGTATCCCAGCGCTGAACCTCTTACTCACAGGGGGGGAAAGTCAGGAGAGAAAATGGCTCAGGGAAAGAGTAGGGTTTTGAGAGATTTCCTGAATCTCAGGAGGTTAGGCTCTGCTCTGAGGCTCAGGGGGAGTGCGTTCCATTTTTTTCCCCTGTTGACCGAAAAACGGCGGCCACCTATACGGGCTTTCTTCACCTTGGGGATCGTGATGAAGTTTCCATGTTCGGAACGGAGAGCTCTCGTGGGTCTATAGGGTTTGATCCAGTTATTTAGGATTGGGGGGCCCGTGTTGTGAAGTACCTTGTGGGCCAGACAAAGGGCCTTGAAAGTTACCCTTTCCCTGATGGGGAGCCAATGCAGCGTCCTCAGTGCGGGCTTGGCAGATGTTCTGGCCGGGGTGTTCGTTAGAATTCGGGCTGCGGCATTTTGAGCTTTTTGCAGAGTTTGGAGAGTGGATTCTGGGGATCCCAGGTAAATGGCGTTGCTGAAGTCCAGCCTAGATAAAATTAGGCCTTGGACCAGCAGGAGACGCGACTGGAAAGGCAGTAGAGGGATCACCTTCCTGCAGGATCTAAGTAGTCCGTAGCATATGCCGGCCGTCTTTCTTGCCTGTGTCCTAAAGGTGAGATCAGTCTCCAGCCACACTCCGAGACTCTTGACCTCCGTCTTGGGGGTGGAGGGTTCACCCAAGCAGGCGGGCCAGATGTTAGGGGGGAGGGTCGTGGTGTTATGCCCTAGGAGCAGAATCTCTGTTTTGGAGCCGTTTAATTTAAGGGCAGAGTCACTCATCCACTGATGTATGTTGGAGAGGCAATCGTGGAGATTGGAGGGCTCTAGCTTGGGGTGGGAGAGCGTCACCACCAGCTGTGTATCGTCGGCGTAGCTGACGATAGTGACTCCAAAGGGTGAGACCATTTCCTCCAGTGGGGCCATGTACACGTTGAACAACGTGGGGCTCAAGGATGAGCCCTGTGGCACACCACACTGGAGGGGGATGGAGGGGGAGCGGCTTTCACCTTCCCAAACTTGAAAGGAGCGTCGGGAGAGAAAAGACGAGAGCCATTTCAACGCCATGTCTTTTACCCCGATGTTATCGAGACGTTGGATTAAGACCTGATGACTGACCGTGTCAAAGGCCGCGCTCAGGTCTAGGAGGACCACTGCCACTGATCCTCCTGTATCGATAATTTCCCTGGTCTTTTCTACTGCTGCGAGAAGAGCGTTTTTTTAATTCGCAGATTGTGCTTCCGATGTAACGGAGTTGGCAGGGGCATTCTATCATATAAATGGTATATTGACTCTTGCATGTTATTAATTCCTTTATTTTCCACACTTTTTTGTTAGCCATTGTTATCTCTTTAGTTGGTTTAGCAATTTCACCTTCTCTGCAGTTATAACATTTCGTGAATCCTGTTTTTTGTAACCACGTGGTCTTTTTCTTTTTGGTAATGAAATGGCTATGTACAAGTTGATCTTTTAGATTTTTTGCTCGCCTATATATTACCACTGGATGTTGCCCCATTTGTTGTCCTATTATTGGGTCTAGTTGTAGAATTCTCCAATTTTTTCTCAATATTTGTGTTATCTTTTTCGATTCCTGACTATAATCCAGGATTAATCTGATAGGTTCATCTGAGTTTTTTTGTTCCTCTTTGGGTTTCAAACATTCTTGCCTTTGTTTTTGGTTAGCTCTCTCCCAGCATTTATCAATCAATTTTTTACCATATTTTCTTTTCTGAAAACGTTTGATGGTTGCTGCACTGTGTTTTTCCCATTCTTCCTTCTCACTATAGATGAGTTTTATCCGTAGAAACTCTCCGTATGGGATACTTGTAATTAAGGCGGGGTGGTGGAAGCTGGTAGCTTTCAAGGTGGCATTTGTTGCTGTGACCTTTCGGTGTAGGGTTGTTTCTAACCGATTATCCTTCACATACACTTCCGTGTCTAAAAAAGTTATTCTGTCTTTACTTTTCATGAACGTGAATTTTAAACCTGGAGTACTGTTGTTTAAGATGTTAAAGTATTGATGGAATTCTCTTTCACTCCCTTTCCATACAATAAATAGATCATCTATAGATCGGTTCCAGGTGACAATGTGTTGGGTGAAGGTTGAATTTTTTCTGCTCCATGCCACCTCCTCCTCCCACCAGCCCATCGCTATGCAGGCGTAACTGGGGCTAAAGGCAAAGCCCATGGCAGCTCTATTTTTTTGGCGGTACAGTTTTTCACCAAAAAGGAAAATGTTGTTAGTAATACTATGGAGATCATTTCCATTATCATTTCATTGTGATCTTTATAATGTATGTTACGTTCCTTTAAATAGTATTGACAAGCCCGCAAACCTAGATCATTGTCGATGTTAGTATATAAGGCGATCACATCCATTGATATTAATAGGTACTGATCCTGCCACTTCAAATTTGTTAACATGCAAAGGAAATCCGTAGTGTCTTTGATATAAGATCTCAATTTTTCCATGTATGGTTTTAGAAATTAGTCAATGAAATTAGCCATCGGTTCCAAAAGTGATCCCTTCGCCGACACAATTGGCCTCCCTGGTGGTTTTGTGGGGTCCTTGTGTATTTTTGGTAGAAAATACATAGTTGCCATGCGTGGGAAGTCTACACTGAGATATTTCTTCTCCTCATAGTCAATCAGGTTTTTCTTTCCCAATTCATTAGTTTTTGATCAATTTCTCTTTTGATTCTGTCCAAAGGGTTACTTTGTAGATTTTCATAGTAAAGGGGATTCATCAATTGACTCATCGCTTCTGTGGTGTATAGTTCTCTGTCCCATAACACCACGCTTCCCCCTTTATCTGCTATTTTAATTTCCATCCCTTGGTCATTGATCAAAGAGGATAAGGCTTCTCGTTCTTGGGAGGATAAATTGTCTTTGCAGTAAGTTTTGGTAATTTTATATAGCTCTTGTATTGCCGCTTCTTGAAATATATACATTTTATTGCCCAGTGTTAATTGTGGGTAAAACTTTGATTTAGATTTTTTCTGGCTTGTTCCAGCCCCCTGCAGAGGTATCACCATTTCCAGTTGTATTTCTTGATCTTCCTCAACTTCCATGTTTATCATGGCTAGATAGCCTTCCGCATCTTTTTCACATAGTTCAGAGGTCGGATTCAAGGGTGTTTCTTCAATTTTAGGTTTGTTTATTCTTTCCATGAAGTGTTTAGCCAGTTTGATTTTGCGTATGTACAAATAGAAATCAATTTTGGTTTGTGCCATATCCATTCTTTGTGTGGGGCAAAAATGTATGCCTCTTTTTAGTAATGATATTTCCGATGGTGTTATGTCTCGTTTGGATAAGTTTATCAGTTGTAATTCTTCATTCATTTGCCCCGTCTTTGTTTCATACCTCTCGTTTCGGTACCAATCTTTTCGTGTGAAGTGCTTCCTTCTCCAACCTCTTCTTGTTGTTGATTTTTTTGCCTTTGTTGCCACGGTTTCGCTCTTCCTCTTCCGCGTCCCCGTTGTTGTCTTTGCACCCCCTGATCCCGCTCCCATTGGCGTTGTTGGAGAACGAGGCGCATATCCCCTAAAAAAATCCTCATGGCATCATCCATTGTTGGATCTTCTTCTGTTAGTTCATCGGACGTGAGTGATGATACACTGGTTGAAGAGGTTGTTGTTGTTCCTGAGTGTTTTTTAAATGGATTAAATTTCCGGGCAAAAGTGAAAATTCTTCCATCTAAATAATCATTGACATCCCTCACAAATTTGTTGTGTTTTCTTTGTCTCACTGTTTCTTCATGTTTGTCTATTTGTTTCTCTAAATCTTCCTTGAATGTGGTCATTTCTGGATTAAGTTCTAAAGTTTCCTTTTCTTTTTCTACCTCTTTCAGTTGTTCCTTTATTTTTTCCAAGGCAATTTCGATATGTTTCACTAGTATTTTTATTGATCCTAGGGACGAGTTTAGTGTAAATTCACCCCATTCCTGTAATAGATTATTTGTAGCGTCTTGTTGGCTGGGCATCAACATGATCCTTAGTCCTCTCGGGACTCTTTGTGCTTCCAAGTACTTCTGCAGAGACATCAATTCCCAAGATTTATTAATTTCTTTTTTGTTTAACTTCTCCCACAGTCTTATTTTGCTTTTTGTGTCATTTTTTCCAGTATCCTCACATTTGTTTTGAGCCTTCTCCATGTTTCCTTTTTCAAACATATTAGATAGGTGTTCTTTTCTTTTAGCTTCTCTTTTCTCCATTTCATAAACTGTGCTTTTATCTGTTGTATGGAATTGTATAACACTTGTATATTGTCTACTGGTGACTGTTGGATTTTAAACAGTATGAAAAATGTCTTTCAAATCGTGTGTTAAATACTTGGGACAGAGCCGCGTTGCTTTTTTGCTCCGTCTGCAATTTATCACGTCTGACACATTTCCCGGTAAAACGCAGTCATTACAACGCATACCATTACAACGCATAGCATTACAACACATAGTACCCTTAAACAATCCAACACTTACCCTACTGTTGCACCCCCTGAAGTTAGAATAGTAATTTTTACCCCTACACTATCCAACACTTACCCTACTGTTGCACCCCCTGGAGTTAGAATAGTAATTTTAACCCCTACACTATCCAACACTTACCCTACTGTTGCACCCCCTGGAGTTAGAATAATAATTTTTACCCCTACACTATCTAATACTTACCTTACATGCAATGTAATATTATGCGTTGTAATGGTATGCGTTGTAAATGTAGTATGCGTTGTAGTGGAATGCGTTGTAAAGGTAGTTTCAAAGAATTCGTTGTAATGGCATGCGTTGTAATGGTATGCGTTGTAATGGATGTTGCGGTGTAAAAAATGTGTTGTAAAGGTCGGCATTGTAAAAGTATGCGTTGTAACGTCATACATCACATATATATATATATATATCTCGAAACAAACTATGGCTTTCACCCGAGCCTCTTGCACGGCGGGCTTACGGCAGGGGTAGCCACCCCCACAATATGAGTCAATTTCCAAAGCGTGTGTCCCAGGGTGTCCGGAATACAAAAACAATGGAGCCGTTGCCTCTGTTCAAAAGTGCGATTTATTTTCGACACTAAGACCAACGCGTTTCGGAGTTTCAGTCACTCCTTCGTCACGGGTGTTAGATTGTGTGTTAGTGAAAGCTAATAAAGTGCATCAATAGTCATGTGACAAAGGACATAGAAACAGTCTTTTGCAGATTAACAACATCTGAATAAAGTTGTGCCTTGATAAGCTTCATTGTACTTCGAAGCAATGTTACAATCATAATACATTACATAGCACATTTCATATTTAAATCCAACATAATGAAACCACAAACTAAAGTATTTACAGTACTTGTATCATATCGAGTTTCCAGAATTCAACAAGATATCTTGCGTAATATTTTACATAAATTATACGGATACACATTGCTTCATTGATGTGTTACGAACTGCCTCAAAAGTTATTTACAGCAGTATCAGAAAAAGGGTTATTACTTATTAGAAAGGTCGGGACTCAGCCGCGAACCTGTGTAAGTTTAAAATGACAAAAGGATGGCAAACGATGCACAATCCTATTGAGCTACATCGATATTCATATAAACACCTGTCTCATGCATGCCCGTTAACAAATATAAGACCCAAGTGGGTGGAGAAGTCTAGTTGCTTGAAATAAACAATTTGCACAAGGTTTGGTACACAACACTTTCACTATGCAGCTAGCCATAATTGTGCCCAAGTGGGCCAAAATAAAGAATGAAATAGTTGATTATTTCTTCAAACAGTTGGTGGTGCTTCTGATATTCAGCCAAATATATAACACATATACTTCTCAACTCTGTAAACATATCTGCAAAAGAGTCACAAATTGAGACGATCTGATTAAAATTACAAAAGAGCACAAAAAGAAGTTTATAATGAACACAAAAATCTAAAAAACAGCAACACGGATGCTACAATCTTAGGAGGAGATATGCAGCAGCAAAGGAACATAATACTATGTCCTTTTCAGAGATGTACAGACAATTCTTCATCAAAATTCAGCCCATTAGGGGCCATTGTGTTACATTTGATAATTAGTCTGGATTCCAATCTTTCAAGATTGGCTGAATTTCAATGTTTTGTAAGAGTGAAATTTTTGTAAGAGTGAAATCTGAGCCTAATTAAAACATCCTTGGAACTTTTTTTTCAGTGAATTTCTAAGGTTTTTAAATGCTATGTCCTAACTATAATGTTCCTGTAACCTTTGGGCTTTTCAGTGAATTTCTGAAGTTAAAAAAAAAGTTATTTCCTAACTATAAAGTCCCTGTAACATTTTTTTCTTTTGGTGAATTTCTGAGGTTTTTGAATGGTTGGCCTGTGAATGGCTGCATGGGTGAGTGAGTGGCTCTGTGAATGGCTATATGGGTGGATGAATGGGGGTGTCAGTGGCAGTATGGGAGACTAAGTGGCTGTGTGAGTGACTGTATGGGTGAGTGACTGGGTGTGTAAATTGCTGTATGGGTGAGTGAGTGACTGTTTGAGTGGGTGTTGGTTAACTAAGTGTATGTGGGAGTGGCTGTATTGGAGCATGTTGAGCAGCTGTATGTGTGAGTGAGTAGACATGTGAGTGCTTCTATAGATGTGTGAATGGGTATGTAAGTGGCTGTGTGGGTGTGCGCGGCTCTGTTGAGAGGCTGTATGGGTGAGTGACTGGGTGTGTGAATTGCTGTAGTGGTGAGTGAGTGGCTATGTGAGTGACTGTATTGGTGAGTAAGTGACTGTGTGAGTAGGTGTATGGGTATGTGAGTGGCTATGTGAGTTGTATGTGTGAGTGGATGTGCGAGCGGCTCTGTGGATGAGTAAGTGGGTCTGTGAGTGGTTGTATGGGTTTGTGAGTGGATGTATGAGAGGTTGTGTGGGTGGCTCTGTGGATGATGTCATTTGAGATGTCATCAGTGATGTCAACAACTTGAAAAACGGCATCCTGCATTATGTATAGTTCTCATCTACACACAATAAACACAAAGGCTCTGCTCAGAGCCACCCGTTTCTCAAGCATCGGTGGATTTACTTTTTAAATCTCCTATTTCAATTAAAAATGTCAAATTGGCGAATCCATGATGAAACCACAAAGCAAATGCATGCATTTAATGCAAAGAAGCACATAAAGGATTCCCAACTACGTGACTGACTGGATGTATTTAACTAGAGTCATCAATGTTAATGAGTCTGTTAATGGGTGTGTGAGTGTCTGAATGTGTCTGGAGTGGGTGCATGACTGTCTGAGTGGGTTTGTGAGTGAGTGTCTCAGTGTCTGCATGGGTCCTTGAATGGGTACATGAGTGTCTGAGTGGCTGTGTGAGTGAGTGTCTGAGTGGATGTGTGAGTGTGAATGGGTCTGTGAGTGGGTGAATGGGTGTATGAATGGGTCTGTGAGTGGTTGTGTGAGTGCCTGTGTGGGTCTGTGGGTGGATGAGTGAGTGTCTGTGGGGGTGTGAATGGCTGTCTCAGTGTCTGAATGGATCTGTAAGTGGGTGTGTGATTGTCTGAGTGGGTTTATGAGTGGGTGCATGACTGTCTGAGTGGGTCTATGAGTAGGTGCTTAACTATCTGATTGGGTCTGCGAGTGGGTGCATGAGTCCCTGAGTAGGTCTGTGAGTGGGTGCAAGAGCCTCTGGGTGGGTCTGTGAGTGGGTGCAGGAGTACCTGAGTGGGTATGTGAGTGGTTGCATGAGGTGTCTGGGTGGCTCTCTGAGTGTGTGCATGTGTGTCTGAGTGGGTGCATCAGCATCTGAGTCATGGATGTCATTTGGAGGCAGTCAGGGGTTGCAGCTGTGAGCTCTAGACTGCTCATTAATACTCCTGGCACTTCCTTTGTAACCTCTGACCTTAGAGGGGGTAAAACGTTTGCCTTCTCTGAGTCCAGGGGTCGCAAAGGAAGTGCCAGGAGTAGCAGGGAGCAAGCTAGAGGTCACAGCTGCGACCCCTGACTAACTCCAAATAATGTCCTTGGTCTGAGTGGGTCTGTGAGTGGGTGCATGAGTGTCTGTGTGTGTGACTGGGTGTGAGAGTGTCTGTTTGGGTGTAAGAACATCTTTCTGGGTGTGAGAGTGTCTGTTTTGGTGTCACAGTGGGTGTGTGAGTGTATCATTTTTTTAAATGTATTTGTGGTGAGATTCACAGTTCCGTTGCAGATTTACATGGGGACCATGCTGGACCCCATGACGTATCCATGGATATTGCACATAGCAAAAAAAAACAGTTTTCTGTCACTTTGCTGTCCATTGTACATGCTTTTCCCACATCTATTACACTAACATGGGGGCATGAAAGCTCTAACCTTACCCCTTCATTTATTTTAGATGCATTTTTCAGCCCGGTGACCGTATCCCAAGATATAAAATGACGGCTGCAACTTTTGTGTAAAGTGCGTCTAGCCAATCAGGACCTGGCTTTGACACATGGAGCCATCGTGGGTGGATCTGCGGAGGGTCCTTGCACGTAGATATACATATTTGGTTTTCTTTTAATATTTCTAGAAACATTGAACAGATGTACACCATTTCATAACAAGCATTTGCAATGCAATAGGTCTCGCATTATTTAAGTTTGAGCTATTAGCATTGTAAATGGCAATTGTTTTTTGCTTTATGCTATATTTTTTTTTTACATAAAAAGCTTCATATAAAATATGTTTTATTAAAGTTATTTATGCAGTATCTAAATTTTGTTTGCATAAAACAGTATAATAATATCTTAGTAAAAAAGTCAAATATTTTAATGGAAATTCACCAAACGTTCATTTATGTGTTGGTTTTGAAAATAGCTAAATTAATAGCTTTGTCATTTACAATGCCAATAGTTATAACTTTCGCAAATGTGACACCTATAGCATTTGTAATGCAACATTTGTATTTACGTGACTTAGATGTATTGATATTACAAATAACAATGGCTTTTAATTTTTTTTAATACTTAATAAAAGTGATTGTAATTTATAATGGCAATAGCTTAAACTTTTGTAAATAACTTTTGTGAAGATTATGTTCAGTGTATTTTATTGTAACAAAATCCAAGAACAGAAGTGAAATATTAACATCTTTTTGTGACATTTGTAATAAAGCTTGAAACATTGAGAGAACATATTTGTGCTGTGGTGGTGCTGAGTCATGCTGTGGTGGTGCTGAATGGGGCTGTGGTGATGCTGAGTGATGCAGTGGTGGTGCTGAGTGGTGCTATGGTGGTGCTGTGGTGGTGCTGAGTGATGCTGTGGTGGTGCTGAGTGGTGCTGTGGTGGTTCTGAGTGATGCTGTGGTGGTTCTGACTGATAATGTGGTGGTGCTGAGTGACTGTACTCACTGTCACTCTGCACTCACTGTCACTCTGCACGCACTGTCACTCTACACGCACTGTCACTCTGCACGCACTGTCACTCTACACGCACTGTCACTCTACACGCACTGTCACTCTGCACGCACTCTGCACTCACTGTCACTCTGCACTCACTGTCACTCTGCACTCACTGTCACTCTGCACTCACTGTCACTCTGCACTCACTGTCACTCTGCACTCACTGTCACTCTGCATGCACTCTGCACTCACTGTCACTCTGCACTCACTGTCACTCTGCACTCACTGTCACTCTGCACTCACTGTCACTCTGCACTCACTCTGCACTCACTGTCACTCTGCACTCACTCTGCACTCACTGTCACTCTGCACTCACTGTCACTCTGCACTCACTGTCACTCTGCACTCACTGTCACTCTGCACTCACTGTCACTCTGCACTCACTGTCACTCTGCACGCACTCTGCACTCACTGTCACTCTGCACTCACTGTCACTCTGCACTCACTGTCACTCTGCACTCACTGTCACTCTGCACTCACTGTCACTCTGCACTCACTCTGCACTCACTGTCACTCTGCACTCACTCTGCACTCACTGTCACTCTGCACTCACTGTCACTCTGCACTCACTGTCACTCTGCACTCACTGTCACTCTGCACGCACTCTGCACTCACTGTCACTCTGCACTCACTGTCACTCTGCACTCACTGTCACTCTGCACTCACTGTCACTCTGCACTCACTGTCACTTCGCACTCACTGTCACTCCGCACTCACTGTCACTCCGCACTCACTGTCACTCTGCACTCACTGTCACTCTGCACTCACTGTCACTCTGCACTCACTGTCACTCTGCACTCACTGTCACTTCGCACTCACTGTCACTCCGCACTCACTGTCACTCTGCACTCACTGTCACTCTGCACTCACTGTCACTCTGCACTCACTGTCACTCCGCACTCACTGTCACTCCGCACTCACTGTCACTCCGCACTCACTGTCACTCCGCACTCACTGTCACTCTGCACTCACTGTCACTCTGCACTCACTCTGCACTCACTGTCACTCTGCACTCACTGTCACTCTGCACTCACTGTCACTCTGCACTCACTGTCACTCCGCACTCACTGTCACTCTGCACTCACTGTCACTCTGCACTCACTGTCACTCTACACGCACTGTCACTCTGCACGCACTGTCACTCTACACGCACTGTCACTCTACACGCACTGTCACTCTGCACGCACTCTGCACTCACTGTCACTCTGCACTCACTGTCACTCTGCACTCACTGTCACTCTGCACTCACTGTCACTCTGCACTCACTGTCACTCTGCACTCACTGTCACTCTGCATGCACTCTGCACTCACTGTCACTCTGCACTCACTGTCACTCTGCACTCACTGTCACTCTGCACTCACTGTCACTCTGCACTCACTGTCACTCTGCATGCACTCTGCACTCACTGTCACTCTGCACTCACTGCATGCACTCTGCACTCACTGTCACTCTGCACTCACTCTGCACTCATCATTACTGTTCCTTTTGTGGCATAAAACGGGTACCTCTTCTGCGTGCACTGGTTTATGTCAGAGGAGCTAAGCTTGGTCAATGTCTGAACAAAATGGCAAAATGATATGTTCCTGCAACAGCACAAGGCCGTAGATTAGAAGCTACGAGGTAAGAGACAAAATGTACCCGCAATACCAAAGTACTAAACGCTTCACTGTATCTTGGAGGAATGTACTTACAAAAAAAAAAATCAATCACCCATAACAACGAACCCACCCGACCCGTCCTTATCAAAACAGATCAGACGAAGACTTGATGGAGAGGGCCAGGCACACAACCCGGCCATCGGTCGCCTGGGAAACCAGATCCATCCACGGCTCAGGAGTCCTCTGTGCGTGGACAGGGTGTACTCCAGGAATCAAGTCCGTGCAATTGTACCTAATAATTTTCTCATAAAAAACTCACTGCGCATTCCACCCTCAACGAACAACACGCTTGGCAAAACAACATGCACGGCAAAGGAAACCGGCCGCTCGCACACTCTCCTCTCCTGCCTCCTTGTATCATACCAAGTCACGGACATGCGCAGACGTCGTGATGCGCATTTGATTCAAGTATTTTACAGTTTTATAAAAAATACTCACTGCGCATTCACCAATCAACGCGCGCGGCAAAGGAAACCGCCGCGCACACACGCTCCTTTGCCCTAAGGTAAGCAATTACGGCGGACTCCCGCTTTCGTTTTCCGCCGGCCTGCGAACAGGAAGTCAGGCAGGCCGGGCGGGACAACCGGAAGTAGGAGGGCGGGAGCCTACCCCGCCTCCCACGGAAGAGCCGCGATTGTTTGGCGCACCGGAGCAGGCAGGAGCCTACCCTGCTCCCCGGTGCCGAAGAAGGGAAGAAGAGTCTTGCTGCCGGTGGGAGCCGCTACACTGAGGATGCCGGTGAGTGGGGCTTCGCCTTGTTGGGGGGGGGGGGGGGGGGCATCTGTGTGCGCGCGCGCGGCGGCGGCGGACTGTGTATGTGTGTGAGCGTGCATGTGTGTGTGTATGTGTATGTGTCCTGGAGTCTGTGTGTATGCGTGTGTGTGAGGGGGGGGGGGTTTGCCTGTCTGGGTGCCTGCGTGTCTGTGTAAGTGTAAATGCGTGTGCGTGTGTGTGGAGCCGAGAGGAGAGGGGCTGGTGTGTGTGGAGGGGTCTCTGTGTATGCGTGTAGGTGACGGGGGTGTGCCTGTGTATGCGTGTGTATGTGCGCATGCGTGAGTGCTGTGTATGCGTGTGGCTGTGATGTGCGCATGCGTGAATGTTGACGCGCGTGCACGCAGCTCAATCCAGCCGCTCGTCACAGTTTTGTGTCCCTCATTCCCCCGTGTCAGACGACTATAAGTCTCCGCCCTGGACGCATCCTTCGGATGCGAATTCCAGGGCGAGACCTAAAAAGGGCTCTTTCTGGCCCAAGAACGAGCTTTCTGCCAAATTTGGTGTAATTCAGTCCAGTGGTTCGAGCTGTAGTTATGTCTAAAATCTCTATAGGAATTAACATGGGAAACACACATTTTATTTTAACCCTCCCCTTTTTCTCAGTCCCCACTTGACGGTTCACCCTGAAACTTTTGATGCACAGCTAGAATCAGAAGTGCACTTTTTTTTTGTAAAACTTCGTGAAGATTCATCAAACGGCACCAAACATCTAGGCAAGTCAAAAAGCGCTTTTCCTATGGAAACAAGTCCTAACAACAATTATCTATTGGTGCCTACCAGCAGGTAATATATATATACATAAATATATATATATATATATATACCTACTAGCAGCCCGTCCCGACCTTGTCCGGGAGCAATCAGGCTCCCCGACCCCCGCCTGCCCCGACATTGTCCAGCATTTCGGGCCCCCGCCTGCCCCGTCCCCCGCCTGCCCCGACCCACGCCTGCCCTGACATTGTCCCCCGGAGCCTTACAAAGGCGACATATGATAGTCACAGCGGTGCATTATAATGTAAAACCGTCTCACTGTAATGCAGCTATTACTCCAGCCTTCGCCTGGAAATTACCATTTCCATGTGTTTAGAGTGGGAATAAACCAAATCAGATTTCCTGGCTTTCCTTCAGGCTGCTTGCTTTCCCCGTCCCCGCCCGCCCTGTCCCCCGCCTGCCCGACCCCCGCCTGCACCAACATTGTCCCCCGGAGCCTTAAAAAGGCGACATGTGATAGTCACAGCAGTGCGCTTCGGGCTGTTTGCTTTCCCCGTCCACATGAAAAGTACCACGAAAAGAGGGCACATTTAAACACGGCTCCGAGGTTGATGGATCACTTTCGCCTGTGGGGTCTCTTTGAGCGGGGTTTACCCTTGTTGTAGCACGGCGTGCCGAGATTCCAGCATGGTAACATAATGCCCGCGTGTCAACCTAAACCCTTAAAGCTGAAAAACTGAAACGCTGGCGCTCTGCAGTTCAACTTCCTGAGCTGTGTTTGAGGTAAAACTAATGAGCGTGATCGTGGTAGTTTGGAGCCTTACATCACCCCGTCCCCCCGCCTGCCCCGACCCCCACTGCCTTACCTCAGCCGCCGCTCCTCAGTCCACCGCTCCTCGCCGCTCGTCACCGCTCCTCCCCCGCGCCATGTCCGCCGGCCATGGACGTCGCTTCTCACCGTGCTCCTGACGTCAGCACGCAGGTCGCGGCTGGCGCTACTTCGAGGGGACTACTTTTTTTATAATGTAAATTTTTTAAATATAACGTATTTTTTAACTTTATATAGCCTATGTCCATCTGCACACCCTGAGGAGTCCAACGATGTATCAGGTGTGTGGAATGGCGCTGTGGTTCCCGAGTTTACCCGCCTCAAAGCCTCAAAGTTCTTCCTTTATAATAGTAGTATAGATTTATTAATATATATTTATATATATCAATTCCTCACAGTCGGGTCATTCAGAGACCGAGCCCTTCATCAGGTAGTGCATGACACCGTTTATGCCCGAAAACCGGCAATTTTCATGAATCCACTTTTACTCGAAGAAAGTGGCTTTATATTTATATATATATATATATATATATATATATATATATATATATATATATATATATATATATATATATATATATATATATATATATATATACTTATATATATATTCACTGAAAAAACCATAGGTTTCACACCAGTTATAGTTAGGAATTAGCATTTAAAAAACCTATTAAATTCACTGAAAAAACCATAGGTTTCACACCAGTTATACTTAGCTGGAAATGTTACTGACATAAAACCATTGAAATTCCCACGTTATAGTTAGTTGGACTCACTGTAACTTGCGCGCCTGCAATGCACTGCTGATGACGTCACATATTACATCACTCATGACATGGTCAGTGACATCACTCATGACATCACTGATGACATCTCAAATGACATCCCTGATGACATCACTGTCGACACCATCCAGTGAATGTGTGTCTTTCTGAAAAATAAATATGTTTTATATATGTATTTGTAAAGGTCGATGGAAGAATAAATGTTTAAATAAGTGTGTAAATGGATGTTTTTTAAATAAAATATTGACTGGTTAACTGGCTTATTAAGTGTATCTTAGTGAATACATATATTAGCGAGTAATTTTTAAATATTTAAATATATGTATCAGTGTTTCACTTTGTGTATAAGTTGCTGCATGGGTTGGTGACTGACTCACTGTTTGTAGGTGTTTTGAAGACAGCAGGGCCCTTATTTATGAGGCCTTGCGTCAGTTTTGCGCCACCGGTGCGTCACTTTTTGTGACGCACCAGCGGCGTAAAAAATGCACCTTGTTGCGCCATATTTAAAAAGTGATGCATCTAGGTAGATACGTCACTTTTTAAACCCCTGCGCCACATTATACCTGCGTCAGGTATAATGTATGCAGAGGGGGCGTTCCCCCGCAAAAAGCCTCGTAATAGTGACGCAGTGAAATCTAGGAGATTTCACTGCGTCACTTTTAGGATGCTGTTGCGTCAAAATCTTGCGCCTGCCTCACAGCAGGCGTAAGACTGACGCAAGCCCTTTCACATGGGGCTTTCCTCGTGTGAAAGGACGCATTGCTGGAGTTGCGTCACTTTTGTGACACACTCCAGCAATGCGCCACTTTTGCGCTTACAGATACGTCAGAAATACTGACGTATCTGTAAGTCCTTGCGACATGATGCGCCATACATTAAATATGATGCATCATTGGTGTCGCAAGGAGTGCGCAGTGAAAAGTGACGCATCGCTGTTTTCACGCAGCGATGCGTCACTTTTCATAAATGAGGCCCCATATGTGCAGGACTGTATGGGAGGATGAGTGTGTATATATGTGTGTTAGTGAGTGAATGCCTGCCTCACTGGTGTCTTTATGAGTAACTACATATGTTTTAATCTAGTATATGTGAGTATTGATGTATATAAGTAAATATTTGTGAGAGTGAGAGATTGAAAGAGTTCCTGTTTAAATAAGTATGTGTTTCTATAAGTGATTGTTTAGGAGAGTAAGTATGTGTAAGTTTCCTTAGAAGTAAGGTGGTAGTGTGTGTATAGCTGTATATGAAAATAAATGGATGTTCAATAGTTTATTTGCATGTGTGAGTATGTGTGTGAGTAACTTTTGGAAGACTGTCGGTGTGTAATAAGCATGGGCGGAAAATCCGTTACGCTCGCGGATTTTGCGGATTTTCGGGAAATCCGCAATCCGCGAGATTTGCGAATTTCCCGCAAAATCCGCAAATTCGCACGCAGCGGATTTTTTGGGCGGCGCGCGGCGTTGGTGATACAATTTTTGCGGCGCGCGGCGTTTATCATCGTTTGCCGAGTTGTTTTTTTCGATAGTTTGCGAGTGCTGCGCCATTTTGGATCTTGCTGTGTGATCCCGCGGGAATTGGCGAGCGCGATTACGTCATCGCGGCTTGCCAGCGATAGTTTGTCAACGCGAGTACGGCGAGATCACGTCTCGCGGTACTTCGCAATTGCGAGATTTGAGATGCGGCGAGCGAAAATATAAATTTGCAATTCTGCACAAGAAATCCACCAGCAAGCAGCATAAACCTTCTAGAAATGATGATTTTTATGTGAATAACTCCTTAGTTTGACATTTGCCTGCACTTTTTTAGCGAGGAGTCCATTTTGGGGAGGGGGGCAGGGGGTGGGAGGAAGGAAGTGCCCCACAGTCTTCAACTTCCTGTTCCTGTTCAGCAGGCTCCTCCCAGTGCTTTGTCCATCTCCTGGTCACTTTTCATTTGGATGTGGAGCTGGAAGGATTACTTTTTGTGGATGCTGCTGGATCTTTGGATTTGAGGCCTTTTTGACTTTCTTTCGATCACTGTTGGATTAGAAATTTTACAAGTAAGTTTGTTTGGGGCATTACAGTTGCTGCAACTAAAATGTTGGAATTTTCGATTTTTGGGCTGTTTTGGGGCCTTTTGCCCAGGGGTACTCAGTGGTGGGTGGACTGAGTCTTTCTGTGGGTTGTCTTGAACTTAAACATCATGGAGGCCATAGATGAATTGGGATTGTGCTGATTTGTCTGTGTTTTTCGATTTTTGACCTGTTGTTGGGGCCTTGACCAGGGGTAGTGAGTGGTGCATGGGCCTAGTCTTTCTGTGGGCTGTCTTGAACTTAAACATCATGGAGGGCATAGATGGAATGGGATTGTGCTGATTTTTCTGTGTTTTTCGATTTTTGACCTGTTGTTGGGGCCTTGACCAGGGGTAGTGAGTGGTGCATGGGCCTAGTCTTTCTGTGGGGTGTCTTGAATTTAAACATCATGGAGGCCATGGATGGAATGGGATTGTGCTGATTTTGCAGTGTTTTTCGATTTTTGGGGGTGTTCATGGGGAGGGACATGCCATGTGGCTGGTGGCCATTTTGAGTGCAGCTACAGGCACTGGCCATGTGCTGGCAGGCAAGTGGCCATTTTGAATGCAGGCTTTGTTGTTAGGCCTCCAACCATTTTGCCTACTTTTCAACCTTTATTTATGCCCAGGGGTAGTGAGTCTTGCATGGGCCTAGTCTTTCTGTGGGTTGTCTTGAATTTAAACATCATGGAGGCCATGGATGGAATGGGATTGTGCAGATTTTTCAGTGATTTTCGTTTTTTGGGCCTGTACTTGTGGCCTTTTCACCAGGGGTATTTGAGTCTAGCATGGGCCTAGTCTTTCTGTGGGCTGTCTTGAATTTAAACATCATGGAGGCCATGGATGGAATGGGATTGTGCTGATTTTGCAGTGTTTTTCGATTTTTGGGGGTGTTCATGGAGAGGGACATGCCATGTGGCTGGTGGCCATTTTGAGTGCAGCTACAGGCACTGGCCATGTGCTGGCAGGCAAGTGGCCATTTTGAATGCAGGCTTTGTTGTTAGGCCTCCAACCATTTTGCCTACTTTTCAACCTTTATTTATGCCCAGGGGTAGTGAGTCTTGCATAGGCCTAGTCTTTCTGTGGGTTGTCTTGAATTTAAACATCATGGAGGCCATGGATTGAATGGGATTGTGCTGATTTTGCAGTGTTTTTCGATTTTTGGGGGTGTTCATGGGGAGGGACATGCCATGTGGCTGGTGGCCATTTTGAGTGCAGCTACAGGCACTGGCCATGTGCTGGCAGGCAAGTGGCCATTTTGAATGCAGGCTTTGTTGTTAGGCCTCCAACCATTTTGCCTACTTTTCAACCTTTATTTATGACCAGGGGTAGTGAGTCTTGCATGGGCCTAGTCTTTCTGTGGGTTGTCTTGAATTTAAACATCATGGAGGCCATGGATGGAATGGGATTGTGCAGATTTTTCAGTGATTTTCGTTTTTTGGGCCTGTACTTGTGGCCTTTTCACCAGGGGTATTTGAGTCTAGCATGGGCCTAGTCTTTCTGTGGGCTGTCTTGAATTTAAACATCATGGAGGCCATGGATGGAATGGGATTGTGCTAATTTTGCAGTGTTTTTCGATTTTTGGGGGTGTTCATGGGGAGGGACATGCCATGTGGCTGGTGGCCATTTTGAGTGCAGCTACAGGCACTGGCCATGTGCTGGCAGGCAAGTGGCCATTTTGAATGCAGGCTTTGTTGTTAGGCCTCCAACCATTTTGCCTACTTTTCAACCTTTATTTATGCCCAGGGGTAGTGAGTCTTGCATGGGCCTAGTCTTTCTGTGGGTTGTCTTGAATTTAAACATCATGGAGGCCATGGATTGAATGGGATTGTGCTGATTTTGCAGTGTTTTTCGATTTTTGGGGGTGTTCATGGGGAGGGACATGCCATGTGGCTGGTGGCCATTTTGAGTGCAGCTACAGGCACTGGCCATGTGCTGGCAGGCAAGTGGCCATTTTGAATGCAGGCTTTGTTGTTAGGCCTCCAACCATTTTGCCTACTTTTCAACCTTTATTTATGCCCAGGGGTAGTGAGTCTTGCATGGGCCTAGTCTTTCTGTGGGTTGTCTTGAATTTAAACATCATGGAGGCCATGGATGGAATGGGATTGTGCAGATTTTTCAGTGATTTTCGTTTTTTGGGCCTGTACTTGTGGCCTTTTCACCAGGGGTATTTGAGTCTATCATGGGCCTAGTCTTTCTGTGGGCTGTCTTGAATTTAAACATCATGGAGGCCATGGATGGAATGGGATTGTGCTGATTTTGCAGTGTTTTTCGATTTTTGGGGGTGTTCATGGGGAGGGACATGCCATGTGGCTGGTGGCCATTTTGAGTGCAGCTACAGGCACTGGCCATGTGCTGGCAGGCAAGTGGCCATTTTGAATGCAGGCTTTGTTGTTAGGCCTCCAACCATTTTGCCTACTTTTCAACCTTTATTTATGCCCAGGGGTAGTGAGTCTTGCATGGGCCTGGTCTTTCTGTGGGTTGTCTTGAATTTAAACATCATGGAGGCCATGGATGGAATGGGATTGTGCTGATTTTGCAGTGTTTTTCGATTTTTGGGGGTGTTCATGGGGAGGGACATGCCATGTGGCTGGTGGCCATTTTGAGTGCAGCTACAGGCACTGGCCATGTGCTGGCAGGCAAGTGGCCATTTTGAATGCAGGCTTTGTTGTTAGGCCTCCAACCATTTTGCCTACTTTTCAACCTTTATTTATGCCCAGGGGTAGTGAGTCTTGCATGGGCCTAGTCTTTCTGTGGGTTGTCTTGAATTTAAACATTATGGAGGGCATGGATGGATTGGGATTGTGCTGATTTTGCAGTGTTTTTCGATTTTTTTTGTGCTCTATAACTGAACTGATGTTCCTCTGTCTTCCATTTCTTTTTAGGTGCACAAGACTCAAGAAAACCACCAGTGCCAGGAAGAAGTCCTGCAGCGGTGTGTGTGTGCAGCATAACGTCACGCGACGTCACGTCTGGCCTCAGACAACTCTACAATTCGTGCAACTTCGGCCTGCTGTCTGACCTGCTCTGAAGAAGATGGCCCCGCCCCCAAAGAAAGTTCTCCGTAGCTCCTCTAGCAAGAAAGTTGCTAGTAAGGAGCAGAAGAAGCAAGTTACCAAGGAGGCTGGTGTGCCACCCGCCACGTTTTTTGGGAGCAAAAAAAAAAGTACGCCTGCAGCAGCAGGATCTGCTGGGGACCAAGCTGGGAGCAGCACCCCTGCTCCATTGGGTTCAGTGCCTCCACCACCACGCCAACTTAAGTCAAAGCCCTTGAGTGCTTCAGAGGCAGTCAGTGTACTTCTCCAATCACCATCGACCAGTGATGTTGGCTCATCGCAAGAAAGTAGCAGCAATGTCCCTGAATCAACACAGGTTGTTGTAACTCATCTGACAAGTGTTGAACAACCACAGCCGCAACAACAACACCATGTGCAAATACACGCCCAAGTACATGTGGAAGGAGAGGCAGCAAAAGGAGATGCGCAAGCAAAGGTGCATGGAGGTTCACAAGTGCCCACAATAGTTGTTCCTCCCGAAGTAGGGGCACATCAGGAAATCGACAATGAAGCCGAGGTATCATTGGAAGCCACTCCTCCTGATGATCATTCATTGTCTTCCACATCCCTAGCAAGGAAAAGATCAAGGGGGGTGTCTACATCTTCTTCAAGCCCACCTCGTTCTGATGCAAGTGATCTGTCTTGGGAACCACAACTGCGGTCTGACAGTGAGGCACACCATGATCTGACACCGGTACCTAAGCGTAAAAGGAAGGTCGTCCAAAAACTCAAACCTATGGAGTGTGATGAGGCTCAACAAGAAGTGACAGATACTGCTGGTGATGAAGCCTCTCACGATGACGACGAGCCAGTCATCACAAAGGTCACTGCAGCCCCACCGGGCATGCAGCAAAGAGACATTTTGACCCTATCCCGAGAAGCTGCTGAGCGTGATGATGATGTCGGCGAGGAGGCAATGGAAATGGAATCATTAGATTTGGAGTTAAGTAGTACACCAAAACCTACCGCTTCCATATTTCTTCGCAAGAAGGTACCCACCTCGTCCTCGACCTCAATTCGTGGTGGTGAAAGTGCAAAACGTACTGAAGTTCGGCAATCCACATCCTCCACTTCATCTGGCATTAGCAGCAGGACCACCACCACCAGTATCGACGCCTCCTCCGGCCCCCGAAGACATTTCAAGTCTCCAGTTTGGGACTTCTTTAGTGTTTGCCCAAAAAAGGAAAACGTAGCCATTTGTAGCCTTTGTAAGCTTCGATTTAGTCGTGGTAAGCTTGGTTCTAACTATGGTACCGGAGGCCAGAGAGGTCATCTTGAGAGAAGGCACGCTGTCCAATGGTTTCCGCACCTAGAGGCGGTCAAGAAAGCCGGAATTGCACGTAATGAAAACGTTGATTTTTCATCTGCTGATGACGAGGAGGTAGAAGAAGACGATTCAAACACTTCACTTACACCCAGTTCCCATGTCAGCAGCACACCCCATGGGAGCCACACTAAGAGTGTGGGAGAGAGTGAGACATCAATGCGGAAAAGTTCATCAGCGAGCGTAACTGGGTCGAAGAGATCATCATCATCCCGTAAATCATTGGTCCAGGGCAACATTAAAAAGATGTTGTTTGCAGAAGCGCAATATGAACGCAACCACCCAATGACCCGTCTGTATAACACTAAGCTGGCTAAAATGCTAGCTCTGGACCTTCTCCCTTTTTCTTTTGTAGAAGGGGTTGGTTTTCTAGAATTAGTGACAGCGCTCTGCCCTAAATGGAAGGTTCCTAGCCAGTTCTATTTTGCCCGAGTTGCGGTTCCAGCACTACATGAAGATGTTCTGAAGGTGATTGGGGCAGCTTTGCAGAAGAGTGCTGTTCACACTATACATCTGACAACAGACATGTGGACCAGTGGCGCAGGCGCTGATTACATGTGCATCACTGCACACTGGGTCTCTTTTTCAGGGGCTAAATCAAAGCTAAACGCAGGTGTTGACACGAACATTGTTTTTAAAGCTGCTCGGAAACATGCAACACTAGCCATGTTTGGTTTGGAGAAACGTCACACAGCAGAAAACATTTTGGATGTCTTTAACACAAAGGTCCTTAACTGGCTGTCCCCACTAAAACGCAAGGTTGGTTATGTTTCCACGGACAATGGCGCCAATATAGTTAAGGCCATGAGGGACGGTTACTATTTCAGAGTGCCGTGTTTGGCGCACTGTATAAACCTGGTTGTCCAAAAATTCTTGGGTAATAAAGGCAGTGCAGCGTACAGTGTATTGGACACCTGCCGAAAAATGTGCAAGCATTTCAGCCATTCTTTTAAGGCCCGGAAGCAGCTGAGGAGCCTGCTATATCAACATCAAATGCCAGTGAAAGCACTCATCCAGGAGGTGGTAACACGTTGGAACTCAACCTTCTACATGCTTGAGCGTCTGTGTGAGCAGTATGCGGAACTCGATCAATATTTCCTTAAAGAGGGTACAGCAGAGGAGCTGAGGATGGGTGGGCCGCAATGGAACATAGTTGAAAGCCTGACACGCATGCTTCGTCCTTTTGAGTTCTTCACGCGTGCAGTCAGCAAGGAGGACTCTAATTTGGGAAAAGCTATCCCATTTTTGTACATGCTGGAGGACCAACTGAAGGAGGTGTGTTCTGTGTTTCGAAAAGATAAAAACCAAGACTCTTTGCTTCTGGCTGAGCAATTATTAGAGCTCCTACAAGGTGATGAACGTCTTAAAAAGATCCACTCAGAACAGCATTACATTTGTGCTACTATTCTGGATCCACGCTACAAAAAGGCGCTGGCAGGCCAAGCATTCTTTCCTTTTGATGATGAACATGTTCCAAAGTACAAACGTTGGCTAGCCTTGTCAGCCAAGAAGTTTGAAACAGAACGGCTGGAAATTGAAGGAAATGGCAGTACATCAGCAGGCCATCCCCAGTCAAAACAATCCACTTCTGCACCTGTGGCTGTGGCACAAGTGACCTCTCAGCCGTTAAAGACACCGGCAACCGGATCATCTGCACGAAAGACAACAGAAACATTGGAGGCTGAAGAGGATTGGCTATCTCTGCGTGGGTTTGGTTCTCAAAAGGTCAGAGGCACAGCAAGAGCTAAGCAAAGTGGAGGAACCTTGGATGAGGACCTTGAGTCGATGGTGAAGGACTATCTGAATGACTCAACTGAGGTCTATGTTAATTCTGACCCATTGGCGTATTGGCATGGGAAAAAAGAATTGTGGCCACAGCTCACCAACCTGGCTTTAAACTACTTGTCTTGCCCACTCGCAAGCGTGTCTTCTGAACGGGTTTTCAGTGCGGCTGGTGGGATTGTAACTCCCAAACGGAGCCGCCTCTCGCCCAAAAATGTGGAGAGGTTAACAATGATCAAGATGAATCAGCACCTCATACCACCAGATTTCAGAGTACGAGAGAGCGTGCCGGATGAAGAGGAGGTGGGCAGCAACATAGATGAGGGAATTTCTACTCTGTCAGGTGACACTGAGCTCACCCTGCCTGAATTCGCAGAGTATGATGACGAAGCCTTATTCTTATTCCTGGACCGTGATACCGAGCCCTGAAAATGAGACAACGAATCAATAACTTTCTTTTTCATCCTTATTCACTTTTATTCCTTTGTGTCTGTCTTTCTTTGTTATGCACAGTTAATATAATTCAAACTTTAATCAGATAATCACAAAAACAAGCCCATCAGCAGAACTGTCTTCACTTGTTTGCTAATTGATTTGAAGGTGCCGCAGTCTGCATTCCTCAGGTTCACATGTTCAGAAGAACATGCTCCTCTATCCTCCTCCTCCAGACTCCTATTTCCATCAAAGCAGAGGGCTGGTTTACGCCCAATGAAGAAAGACTCAGCACTTGTGGGGGTGTTGTTCTACCTCTTTGCAGGTGAGTTGACGGGTCTGGGGCCATTGCTGGGAAGCACTAAAAGTGGTTTGGACCAAATCCGAGGCGGAAAATATTTTGTGTTTTTGATGACTTGCTTGCCTTTGAGGTGCTCTTAGGGGGGGTTCCGTCTGTTTGTGGGTGAGTTTCGTGGTCTGGGAGCATTGCTGGGACACTCTAATCTTGATTGCATTTGCTTTTCAGGAAATCCGTCGTGGCAACCCCGACTTATGGCCTAGCTACGCAGCGCGTTTGGACCGAAGGCCCAGAAATATTGCAAGTATGAGATTTTGCTTTTGGCCTGTTTGGGGGTGTTATGCTTCTTGGCGGGTGGGTTGCCGGGTCTTGGGGCATTCCTGGGAAGGTCTAATACCGGGTAGAAGTGGTTGGGACAAAATCCAGGCCGATTTTTTTTGGGGCTATTTCTGACATTTTGCTCTATGTAGCGTTTTCGGGGGCCTGTTTGGGGGGCTTCCTGGTGTTTGTGGGTGAGTTTCGTGGTCTGGGAGCACTGCTGGGACACTCTAATCTTGATTGCATTTGCTTTTCAGGAAATCCGTCGTGCCAACCCCGACTTATGGCCTAGCTACGCAGCGCGTTTGGACCGAAGGCCCAGAAATATTGCAAGTATGAGATTTTGCTTTTGGCCTGTTTGGGGGTGTTATGCTTCTTGGCGGGTGGGTTGCCGGGTCTTGGGGCATTCCTGGGAAGGTCTAATACCGGGTAGAAGTGGTTGGGACAAAATCCAGGCCGATTATTTTTTGGGCTATTTCTGACATTTTGCTCTATGTAGCGTTTTCGGGGGCCTGTTTGGGGGGGCTTCCTGGTGTTTGTGGGTGAGTTTCGTGGTCTGGGAGCACTGCTGGCTATATATACTTTACTTTGCAAGAGGTTTGAAGCAAATCCATGGTGGCAGAGGGGACTTAGGGCCTAGCTGCAGAGAGCGCGCGCGGAGTGATTTGGGAAATTTGTGAAAAATTGACTAAGTCCCCATTTTTGTACTTTTGCTCTTTGGCTGTTTGGGGGTCTTCTACTCGTTTTCTCCTGGGTTGACGGCTCTGGGGCCATTGCTGGGAAGCTCTAATACCGGATAAAAGTGTTTTGGACCAAATCCCAGGCGGAATTTTTTTTGTGTTTTTGATGACTTGCTTGCCTTTGAGGTGCTCTTAGGGGGGGTTCCGTCTGTTTGTGGGTGAGTTTCGTGGTCTGGGAGCATTGCTGGGACACTCTAATCTTGATTGCATTTGCTTTTCAGGAAATCCGTCGTGCCAACCCCGACTTATGGCCTAGCTACGCAGCGCGTTTGGACCGAAGGCCCAGAAATATTGCAAGTATGAGATTTTGCTTTTGGCCTGTTTGGGGGTGTTATGCTTCTTGGCGGGTGGGTTGCCGGGTCTTGGGGCATTCCTGGGAAGGTCTAATACCGGGTAGAAGTGGTTGGGACAAAATCCGCGCGGAAAAGCCTTTAGTTTTGGCACTTTTTGTAACTTAGGGTTCGTTAGGGTTAGCCCTAGCAGCAGGATTGCATGTGTTTCGGGGTGTTCTAGATTTTTCCAACTGAGTTCTGGGGTCTTAGAGCACTCGTGAGAATGTGTAATTTTGGTTGCAAGTCATTTGAAGAAAATCCATGGTGGGAAAGGGGGGATTTGGCATAGTTAAAGAAAGCCTTTGCCACTATTCTTAACTTAGGGTTCGTTAGGGTTAGCAGTATTTCTATTGCATGTGTTTGAGTGGGGGGGATTTCGAGTCTTGGAGCGATGCTGGCTATGGCTACTTTTGCTTGGTTGCTTGCAAGTGGTTTGAATGCAATCCACGGTGGGTAATGGGTAATTAGGAAGGGGGTACTTCGGCCTACTTTTACTTTCAAAGTAAGTTTTGTCACCAGTTTTCTGCTAGGCCTCGTTTTTTGAGATTTGATTGGGGGTCTTCTACATTTTTGCGACTGGCTTTAGTAAGGGTCTGGGTGGGAGCACTGCTAGGAAGATCTAATTTTGTTCTAAAACACAGTTTACAGTACACCTAGCTTGAGGGGCAAGATCCGCTACATTAATTTGCCCATACTTATTTATCCTTCAAAAGGTGACTCAGAGTACGCACTTTCAAAAATATTGTACTGTCTACTAGGAAAATCAAATTGTGACTTTTTGCACTCCACAGCCTACATACCTTATATTTATTTATCAGTGGTGTTGTAATATTATATCACTTCCTGTTTTTCGTTGAATAATTACAGGCCGGGTTTCAGTCTCTGCAATGGGGAAAAAAGGATGGAGTCAGGCTTCACAGTAGCGAGCCACAATTCAGCATCAGGCAGGCAGTGGACAGGGTGTCTTCTGGTGACCAACATCGATGGACGAAGCGTCGGCTGCAATGGAGGAGTGCCGCTAATAGGAGGATTTTTTTTCTGCAGGCAACTTACTTACCACTTCCAACAGGACCACTACAACCACATAGATACAGTATCCCTTGCCTTTTTCTCTGACTGTGACTGCATTTCTTGGCTCTCTCTCGGCTTCTACATTGATCCCTTAACACATCACTTAGTCCACTCCACTATCACATCTGCACCACACATAGTCATTTGTAAGTGCTCCTACGTAATTCGCAAGTCGCAGCACGCCCCAGGCCGTAGAGGACTGGGATGGCCCCAATGATGAAGCATGTCACCAAGGGGCAACCCTGGTGAGTGAGGGGACACCTAGAAAAAAAGCAATTTCTCCTTTTCTATCTACTATACCTTCCAGACCAACCCCACTGAGTGTTGTTGTGAATGGATTTATAGTGACCAGCAAGGCTCTCGGGTATCTGGCTACAGAGACCTTATGTTGAATATCGTTATCAATAATTTACACATAGGCCCTTTACTGTTGCATTCTTTCTTCCACAGTTGTCGAATGTACTACTTACTTTTCACTGACATGCATGCAGTAGTGCATGCACTTTCAAAGATTGATGGATAGGTTTGTACCCAAAGAATTGTTTATGTTCAATTGTTTGTCTATGCTGTGCTTTTTTTTACAGGGTGTCTTCTGGTGACCAACATCGATGGACGAAGCGTCGGCTGCAATGGAGGAGTGCCGCTAATAGGAGGATTTTTTTTCTGCAGGCAACTTACTTACCACTTCCAACAGGACCACTACAACCACATAGATACAGTATCCCTTGCCTTTTTCTCTGACTGTGACTGCATTTCTTGGCTCTCTCTAGGCTTCTAAATTGATCCCTTAACACATCACTTAGTCCACTCCACTATCACATCTGCACCACACATAGTCATTTGTAAGTGCTCCTACGTAATTCGCAAGTCGCAGCACGCCCCAGGCCGTAGAGGACTGGGATGGCCCCAATGATGAAGCATGTCACCAAGGGGCAACCCTGGTGAGTGAGGGGACACCTAGAAAAAAAGCAATTTCTCCTTTTCTATCTACTATACCTTCTGTCAGGTTACGCAGCCCCTAAGCGCCTACCGTACTATGAAACTACATTTCCCATGAGTAGGCGGGAGACTTGCAGGAAGTTTATCTGGGGAACAGACGCGCTTCCTGTTGCGCGTTATTCTGGTTTCTGTTCTGCACCGGCATGAGAGCGGACGCTCTGCATGCTTTTCTATCGTGTCTCCTGTGGACTATCACCTTCCCCCCCCCCTGAGGCTCAGTGGGGAGCGCTTCCGTGTTCTGTCCTTGGCGGTAGACGGACTTCACGCGTCTTCAGGTAAAGCCGCTCTAAACTCTTCGGCCGCCCGTGCGGTCAGCGGATTACTGCCTGAACGGATTGTTAAGGGAGGTTCTGTGACTGTTTTCTAACAGAATTCTACCTTTGATGAATTCCTGTTTGGTTGAATTGTGTGTGGCGGAGCACAGTGGCGGTCTATACCACGTGTTAGCGTTCACATCGGGGATCGTTTTTGTACTATTAAAACGGAGCGCGGTAGTAAGGACAACTACGCGTCTCCGTTGTATAACTGTGTATTTCAAAGGACCTCCATAACTGGGCATGTAGTGAGGTAACTACAGGCTACCCCAGTTCTCTTTGTGTAGTGCACCGTGGGTTGTGTTGTTGGCAGAATTCAGTGGTGGTCGCAACTACGTTTTTCTGTTTGACCTTCACCAAAGATTCTCTACTGGGTCATTACTTAGAGAGCGCAGTGTTGTAGTTCTTGCTTCCTACACACTACCGTTTCCCTCTTCCTTTTTGTTGGACCATACATCTTTGCTTTGACTATTTGGAACCCCCTTTGTACATTGAGTCCTCTACCATGTTTGTGGTATGTTGTGAGTAGTGGGTTTGATGTCTTAGTATAACGCGAGTGTGTTTGGTGCGACAGGAGTGTGTTCGTTAACTATATGTTTATGTGTTTCTTAGGCCTTCCTCACAGATTGTGGCAGAAGGGCTATAGTATTTCCTATCCAAGGTCATGTTTTCTTGGTGCTCAGGTACTTGTCTACTTCCTTGGTTATTTAGTGAGACTATATGAGAGTACCCTTGTATGTTAGGACAGCACTTCACTGATGCCTGTCTTGTCTTCTGTTACAGGTATCCTTTCCCTGCTGACCCTACCTTTACCCATCCCACATTTTTTATTTTAGTTTGTTATTTTTCTCCCCCGCCTAATGGCTCGAACACCCTGTGTTTACACTTCTGGGTGTTGGTGACATTTGGAGGTGGAACCATATTTGCATCGACTGGATCACGGGGAGTAAACCTGACACCTTCCAGACCAACCCCATTGAGTGTTGTTGTGAATGGATTTATAGTAACCAGCAAGGCTCTCGGGTATCTGCCTACAGAGACCTTATGTTGAATATCGTTATCAATAATTCCACACAGGCCCTGTACTGTCGCATTCTTTCTTTCCACAGTTGTCGAATGTACTACTTACTTTTCACTGACATGCATGCAGTAGTGCATGCACTTTCAAAGATTGATGGATAGGTTTGTACCCAAAGATTTGTTTATGTTCACAATAGTTTGTCTATGCTGTGCTATTTTTTCTTGTCTCCCAAAACCTTTCCCAAAAACCCCCGTACCCATCCATTTTTCAAACCCTAACCCTCTTCCCCCGGGCTGTGTGGTTTTGATTGATGTGTGACTAAATTATTATTACAGCAATAAATCCACACACTTGCTGGGGAGGATAAGGTGATAGCAACAGGCTGGTGAAGAAATCCGAGGATATATTCTTACTCTGCTTGACAAAGAACCATTGCTAATGTGAAAGAACTTCAACCGAATTAGTAGTTATACTTTACCATTTGTTAGGCTACAATGTGGCACTGCTCTACTGTACTTCTGTCACCTGCTATATTCTCAGTTGTACCGTTGAATTGCTCAGGAGGACAAACCAGATTTCATTTTCTTTTTTTTCATAGGCATGCAACTGCCACTGTGTCACACCACTAGTACCACCGCTATGAGGAAATTTTAGCCGACCAAGATTGCCAACCTTATTCGGTGTTTCCCGTGGAGCCAGCCCTGGATCTAGCCCTACTTTCAAACACAAATTACAGGTAAGATAAGCGTTTGGTGGTTTGGGGGTATAATGGAGTATTAGTACGAGAGACGAGAGACTGAAGGTAGTACTACTAAAGTCCTAGGACTCTTGGATTCACTTCACTTAGTCTGTGAGAGGCACTTAGTGTTGAAAACATTTGGGCATTTACACTTAAAGGAAGAAAATGGAACTAAACTTTCAGGAAAACAGTCAACGTTAAACCCCCACCCACCAGGCAAGCAGTAAAAAACAGGTATGCTCAGATAAAGTTTGAAAAAGTATATTTATATCCCTAACAAAATAATCTCCCGCAAGACCCTCCCTAACCCCAACGATTGTCCTTCAAAAGTCCCCAAAAACCCAACTCCCAATTCCCACCCCCCAAAAGTCTCTAAAAAAGGGGCAAGGGACACTATGGGTGGATGCTGTTAACTTTTTGGGCCAGGGCATCATGCTCCTCGCGGAGCAAGGCGAGCTCCTGCTGAAGGCGGGACACCATCAGGGTAGTGCGGCGCAGGCGTGCCTTCACTGCCTTGCAGGTGCAATGCCTGTGAGAGGCAGCTGTTGGCCTTGCTGCTCGGCGGTGGCGTTTGCCTTTGGCAGCCCGGCTCAGTCTGGGTGGACCACTGTGCTGGGTGGCAGCCCGTGGGGCCACGGAGGCCGATGCAGACGACGTTGTTGTTGTTGTCGACTGCACACTTTCCTCGTCCTCCAGGGCCACCAGCCGCCGATATTCCGCAACAGTGGCCTCGATCCTCCGTTGCCGGGCCGCTCTAGCCAGCTCCTTCCTCCTTGTTCGTTTGGAAGGAGAACCTATATGAAGAAAGAAAGACATAGTCTGTAACCAATGCTCTTTAAGATTAACTCAATCATTCAGCAGAAATTTGTGTTGCAGTACAACTAGCAACTTGCAAGCGCATTACATAACTATTGAGGCCAGTATCTATCTAACCTCACACTTCTTCATCCTTGCTCTAACATTAGTGGGAGTTTAAGGAACAAATTCTACGAGCACTGTGGACTTCCATTGGAGTCGACTATGAAAGTACACCAGTCTTATTCTTCTTCTTATCTCTTGTTTTGGAAAATTGGTACGTTATTTTCTGCAAGCCGGCATAATGCCAGCGCAGTAAACTTGCACCCGAGAAAAAGAGACGCACGCCATGAGGAGTGACCTAGACTTGCGTTGCCGTTGCGTTACTGTACCCGTCCAGTACATGCAGGTGGTGAAGCTCTTACTTTTCTATTACGGGTGGCACTGAGAATACTCTGTTACAACTCAAGGGCTACTGCTTAATTAATTTAACTTTCACCCTACAGTGGAAATGAGTACTAGAAATGGAAAATTGAAGAAGATAAATAATCTGATTATCTATCACTTCACATGGGATGTTTTTGCTTATATATGGGATGACTTTAGGTGCTTTGCTTTTTATTGAGTGACCAGTGATACATCCACACATGAATGACTGAGTACTACTAAACTTATTAAGAGAGGTAGGGAGTGGCCACCATAATAACCGGATCTATGCAGTGCTTGCAATACAAACTACTGCTACTATTTATGGTAGTATTTGGACAAAATTAAAAGTTCTTTTCCTTGCCTTTCCTACACTGGAACGGACGTGCGGGTGCAGTGTTACATGCTCTTCAAAGTTACACTTAGTTCATCCACTGACCGTCTACTCTCTCTAGATCATGGGTACTCACAAACTTTCTCTCAGGGGCTACATTTACAGTGTAGTTTGGGGCCGAGGGCCGCACTGGTGGGGGCGGAGTCAGAGGGGGCGGGGCTAAAGCAAAACGATAACTTGTGACCATGAGGTTGCACACAGGTCCCTGCAGCAGATGCCCTCATCCACTGAGCCACCAGACCCAGCATTTACATACATCTCTCTCCCTCCTGCTCTCCCTCCTGCCCTCCCTCCATCTCTCTCTCCCTCCTGCCCTCCCTCTCCCTCCCCCTCTGTCATCTCACTGTGTGTGTGTCTATCTGTGTCAGCCTTCAGCCCGGGTTGAGACCGCTTCCTCAACGCGCACACACAGACAACAACACCAAAGTACTTAACAGGTCTTTAAAAGACCATTAACATATTATTGAGGCTTTGTTTGTTGTAGCGCCCCTGCTTCTCCACCCTGACAATCACTGTTTGCCCGGCCCCACAGAGCAGAGGCTTTGTTCTATTTCACCTCTTTGTGGCCTTGCATCTCCACTCTGCTCTGTGGGGGCCGGGGGAGCAGTGATTGTCAGAGTGGAGATGCAGGGGAGCTAACAGGTGAAATACAAAAAAGCCTCTGCTCTGTGGGGGCCGGGGGAGCAGTGATTGTCTGCAAGGTCTGCGCACCGCCAAGGAAGGCTTGCCGGGCCACCACCGGCCCGCGGGCCGTACTAGGAGTACCCCTGCTCTAGATACACATATGCTATCTAAGAGTCAGATAGTAGCATGATCCAGGTATATGGACACATACAGTTTCTGTGTCACCCACCCAGGCTGTTGTCCTTCCACCCATCATTGCTTCATCATTCACCCAGCCATGCATCTCATATTCTTGCCTTCCCAGCTAGTCTTCAATCTCAATAAGTAAGGAATATATAAGAGCTTACCTCTGGCCGCCACCACCACCGTCTCAACTCTCACAGCCGCCGCCTCCTCCCCTGAAGAATCGCCCTCTGCCTCCGTGTCGAGCACCACCACCTCCACACTGGCCCCGCCACCAGATGTTCCACCTACAAAGTACATTTAAGAATGTTAGAATAAAGCACTCACTAGTCACTAGTCTTAGGTCTAGGAATGAAGACATGTGAAAACAATGTAATTTGTGACTGTCTACGTTAAAGTTAAAAAAAATGTCCCTTTTTCCAGGGAAGGTTGTCTTGCTGCACTTTTTGGCACAACTGATGAAGGCTGTTTTTTTAACACGCACCATTTTTCTCCACACAGACAGAAGATGGACTTCTAACAACAAGATCAAGTTGAAACCAGGTGAGAGCTCGGCTCGACCACAAGAAATGTCTTCAATTAATCGTCAGCACTAACCACTTTTCCATTATCAGTTAAACGTTTAGTTTTATTATGACTTCATTTTAATAAATGTGTTTACTTTTAATAAAGCTTTTAAACTTAAATACAATCTGTGTTTTTTGGTCCAGACTAGAGTGACTGAGCGAAAGGTTTTGCAATTTTTGCAAGCATGAGTCCAGATAGAACACTTCAAAAGACATTATGGACAATCCCAGAGGACTGCACTAAGTTGATAGAGCTATTGCTGACTAGAATCATGGGAGTTTCGCCAACCGTGCAATCTTAGTTAGCTACACAGACAGACTAATAAGAATAATCTAGTAATACCACAGGGAGTCATAGTAGAGGCAGGATAAGAATTTAGTTACAGTCTACAAGAAGAGCAAAGACAATTTTGAAAAAAGTCAAATGAGGAACGCTAGGAAAAATAGGTACTAGTCTAAAATGAAAACTTACTGGGGCCAGCAGAGGAGCCCTCGCCTGCCCGATCCTGGCCCTGTTGAACAGCATCCGCCGCCTGCTGCTCCTGTGTCCTCCTCTCGCCCCTGGGGGGAGCTGACGTACAACATGAAAGAAAGAACAGAAAACATGGATGATTGTTGCTTGTCAATGTCAACCAAATCAAACATTTCAAAAGAACAATAACAAAATATTTCCGCGAAATTATATTGATTATGGTTACTTTTCATTTATTTGCGGACCTGTGACTTCGAAAGTCACGTAACTCACTAAACAAAGTACTGAAACGTTCACCTAGGACTGGCAGGCAGCAGTCCGCAGGCAAGACGCAAAGTGACAGACAAACTCCATTGTGATTTCAGTCAGATCAGTGACAACACTAACAGTTGCCTGCTACATTACCAGTCATTTAAATAGTCAAACTATCAATCCACCGCCACTATTTTTCTTATTGTCAGGGGTACAAAGGAAGGGGCAGATTTAAGCCCTTGCGGCTCTTTTGCGCCGTTCTTGCGTGACTCTTGTGACGCAGCAGCTAAACAAAAAAGGGCGCCATGGTGCGGCGTATAATATTATAACAACGTGACGCATTTGGGAGATGCATCCCGTTATAAAGCCCTGCGCCATCAGGGGGCGTTCCGGCGCAAGGGAGGGCATTCCTGCGCTGGAACACATCCTAATAGTGGCTGAGGGAAATCTACAAAATATCAATCAGTCACCTTTAGGACAATGATGCGTCACACAAACCCTGCACCTGCTTGAAGCAGACGTACGGCTTGACCCAGCATTGGGGAGATAGGGTACCCCAGAGCATTGATGGAGCTGCGCCATCGTTGCGACGCAACTCCAGCAGTAAAGCTTCGGTGACGTTTTGGGCCCATGGTGCGCCGCATTGCAAATACGGCGCACCATGTTTGGTGGTGGTAGCGGGCCGCACAATTAATGGCGCATCCCTGCTACTTTGCAGGGATGCGACGGTAATTGCAATTCTGCCCCTTAGGGGCATACTTACTTACGCGTTCTGGCGCATCTCCAGAGATGCGCCAGATCAAATGCGTCACGCAAAACTACCCTTGCGACACGGAAGATGTGCCTCATTTACAATGCGGCGCGCCCTGGCGCAAGGGTAGGCACTTGCGTGACGCATCTCGTCACGTAAGAGCGGCGCATCGCTGGAGTCACGTCGCCAACGCAATGCAACTCCAGTAATGCTCAGGGCCACCCAATACTTAACATGCTGTGTCAGTCCTTTCGCCTGCTTCGAGCAGACATCAGGAATTGAATTGACGTAGCAGCGTCGCAGAAGTGCCTGCGTTAAATCTTGTACATTTCACGCAGGCAATTTTGCGAGGCGCACAGCCGCTGGACCGCCCACCCTGCGTACTAGGAACGCACCCATTGTGGTGCAGGCCCATGGCTTTATAACGTGACGCATCTCCCTAGATGCGTCATGCTGTAAATGACTCGCAGGGATGCGGCACGTTTACGCCGCTGTTGCGTCACGCAAGGCAACGTAAACGTGGCGCAAGGGGCTTGTAAATGTAATCTGCCCCCTAGTGTCTAGCATTACGCAGTTCTGTAAAGTACACTCATACATAATAGTTACTCAGGCCAATGAGACCACGAAATAGAAAACAAATAAGCATAGTAGCAACGCCACTGAGAAGGAGAGCAGTGCACCTGAAATGCACAGAAGATTTTGAAATATAATTTAACTACAATGTAATCGTCATCAGCGGCATTATTGGCTTGCTCCATGTAAAAAACAAATATTTGCAATACAACAACACAGAGCAGGAGAAAACATCATAGTAGTGAGTGATTAAATGGCTACTACTACTCACCAAGCCCGGGGATCTCCAAGCCGAGCTGGTCCAGCAGGTCGCGCTCGCGGTCCAGGAGGTCCGTCCAGCGATGGGTGACCTGGCTGTAGGTGCGCTGGACCCCGTAGAGGTGGGATATGGCCCAGCACACCTTCTCCCACCACTTCCGGCGCTCCCGCATGTTGTAGCCGCCGGCCGCGATCCTGCCGCCTCCCGCGATGGTCCTGGGCAGGCGGCGCTGGACGAAGTAGACCAGCGCGCCCACTTCCTCCGGGCTGAATATCTCCCGTCGCGTCACCTGCTCCCCCCTCAATCTCCCGCATGCTGTCCTGCCACTGGGTCCAGCACTACTCCCCGCCGCCGCTGCGGCCCTCAAGTGCCTGGCCAGCTTCACGGCGCCTGGCTTGACCATGGTCTGGGCAGGTAAGGTAGGAAGAAGTAGAAAATTAAGAAAGAATAGGATAGGGAAGAAGAAAAGAAAAGAGTTTAAAAAAGTAGTTTAAAAGTAAAGAAAAATAGCAGAAAAGACAAAAATATACAGCTAGGAAAAGAGAGGGATAGATAAGAAGCAAAATCGTAAAAAAAAAACTGAAAACAAGCAAAGGATGGCAAAGATACCAAGTGGATTAAACACCATGCCCAGACACAGGAAATGAATGAAAAACAAGATGGCCGGCGCCCGTTCACGAGCGCGAAAGTAAGTTCGCGCGAGATTTTCCTCGCGATCTCGTGCGAACCTCTAGATTTCCCGCGCGATCTCGTGCGAACCTCTACTCGCAATGCGCTTACTGCGCGAGATTATACATAGCGGGCGGAAACGGAAATTTGTCACGCAAACAAAATGGCCGCGCCCGTACTCGACCTTGGGGTAAATTCGCGTGTTGCGCTGCAAGCGGCTCGCGAATACTGCAAAAAAACTCGCGAAACAACAAGCCGCAAAAAAATAAAATGCTCATTCGCACGAATTGGCGGCTTCCGCGGTCGGTTTCGCACGACGCCGCGCCCCGCGAATAGCGCGAAAAAAACCGAAAAACGATTTCAGCAAAAGCAAAAGCAATGAGCAGGTGCAAAAGGTCAACCTCATGATTTGTAACGATTCTTTGTAGTGCTTCCTGAGGGGGCCCTCCAGAATTCGGTTGCCTGCTTGCAACTATTGTGTGACCCTGCTCTGACCTTAACTGTATGCCACAAAGGTCCTGATTTACAGCTAAAGGAGCAGACAAGCAGGTGACAGGCTGGAACTTTAAATTCTTTCAGTGACACATTAATTAGCCCCTAATTCATTATTGTCAGTTGGGGCAGGGCAGGTGTTGTTAATAAACTAACCCCAAATTAATTCATGTCAGTTCAAGCAGGGCAGGTGGGCTTGCTTTTCCCCCCCATCTTCTACAGTGATGATGAACCAGAGGGTGGCATTGATGTAACAGAGGGTGGCATGGGTCAAAGAGAGGGTGCCAGTGGTAAAACAGAGGGTGCTGGGAGGCTGTGATGATGAACCAGACGTAGAAACAACATAGTCGCGACCGTTGCGAGCCGACAAGTAAGTTCGCAATTGCGAACTAGTACCAAATCTTCGCGAACTGGCAGAAACAATTGCGAACACACAAAAAAAAAATCCGCAAATTCGCGGGAATTCGCGGATTTTGCGGATTGCGAGTTCGCAAATCCGCAAAATTCGCGAACGCGAGATCCGCAAAATTCACCCATGCTTAGTGTGTAACAGGATGTATATGTGTATCACTACATATGATGAGTGAATATATGTATGAGTGACTATATAGAACTGTTGCTGAATGAGTGGATGTGAATATAGATGGTGGAATTACTGAATTGGTTGTTGTAACTGGTATGGGTATCTCAATTTTTTTGAAAATGTTAGTTTCTATTTTTGAATATGTGTTTCAAGGGTTACATTACACCGAAAGGAGGTCTGTCAGTCTGTCACAAGGATGGTGTCATCAGTGATGTCATGAGTGATGTCAGTCAGTCAGTCAAAGAACTTTATTCGGTACATTAAAACCATAAAAGCACAATATAATTCATGGAACAAAGTTAAAAAACAATTAAACAGGTATAAAAATGATTGCATATTTAAAAAAGATTTACAAAACAGTTTCCTTTAAAAAATGGATAGAAGTGTGGGGTACCCATTTCAGTTTTTTGTAGGACATTCCCACGAGTTCTTTTACAGGTATCAGGTTTGGTGGTTAATTATTGGGGCAATTCTTGATTTGTTTAATCTGGCGGCTGCTACCAAGAAACAAGCTACACCATATGTGACTTGGACCGAGTTCAGCATCTGTAGGTGTAATAAAGCTGGCCGTACCTGAACAAAGTTTAAGTCTGTCAGGATAGGGACAAGAAATTTTTTGCGGGCCGCCGAGTAATGTTCACAGAGCATAACTAGGTGCAAAGTGTCCTGTGTCGAAAAACAATCGCAGGTGCATGGTGGGGAGTTTTCTGGGATGCCCCACTTTATGTACGAGCCGAGAACAAGATGTATCAGGTTGAACCTGAACCTTATGAGTAAAAAACGATGGTAAGGTTTGGTTACATATTTTAGATAAGGTTCCATAGCCATGGTCGACGAAAGTTGAAAAAGTGTTCTTACCGTTGGCTTACAAAGTTCAACCGTTTCCCTCTCACTCTCCAACAAATTTCGGAAATGCTGCTTGGCCCACCTTACGTCCTCTTTTTTAAGATTCTGTGGGAGAGAGTACATCTCCGGGCGCCCTAGCTTTACGCATGCCGCTCTAACATACGCCAGCCATGGTATGTTGTCTGATTTGTCCAGGGACATACAGTCTTTGAGGATGCAATGATTCAAAGTGATCTCCTCATTTGTCCAGGTTTTGATCCAACATAACAAAGGGAACATTTTTAGGAGATCAGTAACATATCCCAAGCCCATTTCGTTATGAATTGAGTATGTAGGAGATGATTTCGGGAGTGATAACAAGGTTCGTATAAAATTATTTTCTGCAATTTGAATGCCTGGGGCTGAAACATAGCCCCAGATGTCTGCCCCATAGGATGCAATTGACATACATTTGGCTCTATAAATGCGTGCCATAGCTTCCATAGGTCTCGAGCCCAATCTTTTAGAAAAATGCAAAAGTGCTGTAGTGGATCTGGTAACTCCGTTCTCCTTTAATTTCAATTGGGCACCCCAGGTTCCTTTCTCGTCAAAAGAGACGCCCAAATAGCAAAAGAAGGGTACCCTCGAGAGCGGAGAGCTGTTACAGCTAAAGGACCTAATCTTCAAGTTTTTCTTTCGTAGGCCAGTGACCATAACATGGGATTTTGCGGTGTTGATCTTTAGGTCCAAAGCTTCCATGAAGCCACCAAAGTGGTCTAGTAGTCTTTGCAGGCCAGTACCGGTCCGTGCTATAAGGACAGCATCGTCCGTGTATAGGAGGACCGGAATAGGTAGACCCCCCATACGCGGTGTATCAAGGGTGGCTGAGTTCAGAGATTTCCCCAAAGAGTTGATATACAGTGTGAAAAGGAGAGGGGCCAGAATGCAGCCTTGTCTGACCCCTCTCCCTGACCTGAACTTCGCCGTGCATCTTTCCTCCCTTGATACCCTAACAGAGGCAAACAAATTTTGGTGGAGGTCATGCAGAAAATTAACCAGAGTAATGTCCAAACCCATATCACGCAAAATAATCCACAGTTTTGAACGGTTGACCAAATCAAAAGCAGAAGATAAATCCATAAATCCCAAATAAAGAAGCCCCCCCTTCACCACGGTGTATTTACTGATGATAAGGTGAAGATTTAAACATTGGTCCATAGTCCCTCTGTGTGCTCTAAAGCCATATTGTAAGTCCGAGAGGATCCCGCTCTTCTCGAGCCAGACCCCCAATCTTTGCAGGATGACTCTGCCCAAGATCTTAAAGGCAGAGTCCAGCAGGGAGATTGGCCTGTAACAGGCCGGGTCCCCCCTATTCCCTTTCTTAAAGATGGGCACAATAATAGAGGTGGACCAAGAGGGAGGGAAACCAGCTACAGGTATCGCATTGAAAACGTTGGTTAATATTTTTGCCCAAAATTGTGGATACTGGATGTAGAGATCTGCAGGAACCCCGTCAGGTCCCGGGGCCTTGTGTTTGCTTGTGTCTTTAATCGCCCTCTCGACCTCAGTGGTATTAAACTCCATGACCAGGTTGGTTGAATCCTGGGCGCTAGCTGGTAATGTTGGTTCTGAGGATTCATAGATCTGCTTAAAGTGGCCTAGCCATCTTTCCTCTTCGATCACGCAGTCCATGCCAGATTTTCCATCCTCTGAAAAAAAAGGCTGATTCACGGTGGCCCAGAACTTTTTGCTATCTCTCAATACATCAATGGATAGTAAACTATCCCAAGCCTCCTCCTTTATTTGGGTTTTGCGGTTAGTAACTGCGATTTTGTATTCCTTCCTTAATTTAGCCACTAGGGGCCTATCTCTGGGTTTATGTTTTAATGCTTTCAACAGAGCACTGTGTTTTTGTGAGCATTCCTTATTGAACCATTTATAGATCTTCTTGTTCCTTTGAGCGCTTGGCCTTAACTCCAAGTTCTTAGAGATCGTTACACAGATCTTCTCATATGCGATCACTACATCGGAACGCAGGGCGGTGGAGTCTAAGCACACTGCCATGTTAGCCTCAGCTTCTTGGGCTACTAAATGGAAGAATTGATCAGGGACAATCCTTTCCCATTTTAGGCGCCTTCCCTGGTCCTTGGTCGTTAGGTCCTTTGAGGCAATCACACCAGACAGTCTACGGGTCCGAAAACAGTCTAGGTCCAGCGTTAAGAGGACAGGGTGGTGATCACTGAAACTAGCTGTAACAACCCTATACTCACGCGCCTTTGCCAGGGCCCCGTTTGATACAAAAATATAATCTATAACAGTGTTGGCGTTCTTTCCCACAAAAGTTGGTGCTCTAGACTCGTTATTGCCCTGGTCAAATTCAAATAAGTTTAGATTCGCGAGGAAAGTCTCAAGACACTCACCCTCATTTGAGTGTTCGAAATGGGGAATGCCCTCAGTCGATAAACCCCCGTATCTATCGTTGTAACAGTCTCCCTCACAAGGATGAATGTTAAAATCGCCCAGGATCACCATCTCTGGGACAGAAGTGCAATCAAGTCTGTAGACTGACAGGAAGTCCAGCAGGGAGGTCAAATGCTCATTCGCGCAAGAAACCTCCTTGGAATTATAAAAATTAATAAGCAAATACATTTTAGAATCAGGTAAGGTCCACTCCACGACTAGCGTGTTCATGGGAGCGGAGTCTAGTTTTTTAAAAACCCCCACCAAGTCCAGGGAACACAATGTGAGTAAACCACCCTTTGCTCTTCCTCTTGCTCCTGGTACTGCTGGGGTAGTGAAACTGGAGAAACCATCCAACGAAAAACTTGTGGTGGTATCCCAAGTTTCTTGGATTCCCAGGATGTCATATTGATTTACGAACCCTTGCCATATGTGGTCTAGTGCCTTTGCGTTTAAACCCGCCACATTCCAGGTAAGAAGTTTGCATAGCGGTGAAGCTGCGTTAGGGGGCGTAGTCCCTCCTCGGCACTCACCCTCCATTGGGTCTTTATCGACTATAGGGAATAGATTTACCTTGGTCGAGTCCTTAGTGGCAGCATCCTCGCAGAGTTGAGTGGGAATAGCCTGGTGACTCCGACCACTTGGGGAGCCCTGTATATGTCAGTCAACCCAATCTGTGGTTGATAGGCAATCATAGCGGTTTGCCAACGGGAAATGCAAGGGGTTATCTAAGCCATATGCAGGCTGGTGGTACTGAAAAGGTTGGATATGGTGTGGTCCAAAGACAGGACCGCCTTGACGCGGTCTGCCTCTTCTGTTCCTTGCCAAGTTCCATCCTGCGTCCCACCCCTCCTCCCAACCAAGGGGTTGTTTGGCCCAAGGGGGGTTAAATCCCTGTCTGGGATTACGATCCTGTGGACCTTTTAGCCAGCTCCAACGGTTATCTACTTGGTTTTGTGGGAGATAAAAGTAGGAAAGAGGTCTAGCAGTCACCGTACTCGACTGATACCTAGGGGCTCCGCTACTACAGATGAATTCTACAGCCTCCGTATTCTCGAAGGTGACCACGACGCAGTCCCCTGGAAGGTTTTTTCTGTTACCTCCTACCCATGGAGCTCTCTCTAACATTAGGATGTTACTCTGTATGTTTGGCGGAAGGGGATAATTTCTGGATAGCCAGTGACATACTTTGTTTTTGAGGGCCTGGTACGATTCTACCTCTGATGGAGGGACTTCGGTGACACCAGTGAGGATAACCACATAGGGGCAGGCGTCAGGGGGGAGGTGAATATTTCTGCGGGCCATACCCTTAGCTCTGTCGGTTGCGTCGAGATCTAAAGGCTGAGGTAGACAATCGCTCGTAGCAACCTGGGGTGTTGGAATGTTTTTATTTGATTTCCGAGTTGAATCTGTATTCTTAGTTTGGTCAGCTACAGGGGGCTTTGTCTTGATGCCAGCCTGGTTTGGTGTGTTACTAGTTTTCTTAGGTACCACATTTTTGATCTCCTGCATTTTATTGGCACCCACCGAGGCCTTGTTAACCGTTTTAGGTGGGTTGGGGGCCTGAGGGGTTTTGTTATTTAGGGTGAAACTAGGAACACTTATATCTTTGTGTATGTTTTTTAAGACCGTTTCCAGGCAACGTAATCTGGCCTCTATGGGTTCAAGCAATTCTTTTAACATATTGAAAATGATGGAATTATTCATACTTGAACCGTTCCCCTCCTGTGATGGTGATTTTACTGAATTACCTAATTCCCCACTCAGCTCCAAAATTTCTTCCAGGCTTTGGTCAATGATAGTATCGTCTGGGAGACTCAAAGGCAAGCCGACCTTGATGGAATGCGGCGCGTCTTTGGAACTGGATAAGGTTGCAGACATTTTATCCGTGTTGGGTAAATTAGAAGAATTGTGAACGTTCTTTCCTTTGGGAATGCGTGGTTTGTTGGCCTTACGTTTCTGCTTAGGGATTACCCTTCAATCTGACCCCTTTCGATTGTATCGGGTATAATGTTAGAGGTGTTGGAATCACTTTGTTGCGCTCCACACTCCGTTAAGATATTGAGGTTAGGTGAAGCCTCCAAATCCTGTACAGTGTTTGAAGCGTCAAGGTCCCCAGTCTCTCCTGTACTATGTACAAGGGCCTTTATCTCTGATCGAGAATCAATATTGGGTGTTTGTGCCTGTGCAATGAGGCCCAGGGAGGAGCGCTTGGCCATGGCCAAATCTTGAGAGACTCTCCTATCCATTAAAATAATTCCCTTGTCGATTAACGCGTGCGTGCGAGTGATGAAGTCGTCCAAAGTTCCAGTAAGTTTTTTTGCTCCTGCAGCGGCCATACTTCTGGTTTCACGGCAGGACATAACCCGTGTGTCCTAGCAGTAGTAGCAACGAGGAGCTATGTGTAACTGACCAGGGGACATGGCCCAGCCCAGCCTCCTCTGGCCTCTGAGGGCCACAGAGGGCCCGCCCTTTGCCCGGGCTTCGCTCGGCGTCCCGCTAAGCGGAAGTGCGCTGTTCATAGAGGGAGGCGCTGTGGCCAGGGGGCGTGTCTTACTGGGGGCGCGGCTAGTGCACACCTGTGCAGCGCAGGGACTCCTGGACTAGAGAGTCCCTGCAGCACGCGCCCTCGGTTACCTCACACTGTTGATGCTCCCTCCTCCTTCCGATTACTCTCCATTACTCCTGCTGCCTCGACCCCACGCCACACACGCACCGCGCAGCGGCACCCGCGAAGCGGGTGCTGCAAGATGTTAAGCGGCGGTATGGCGGTCAATCCCTCCAGGGACACAGGGAGGCTGCAGGAGGAGTTGGCGTTTTCCCGATTTCCTTGGGCAGCAAGTGGCGGCAAGCGGCGTCGTCCAGGTAAAGTTTCTCGCAGTTAATGGTCCCCCATGGAGTATCAGAGGAAGAAAACTTTGCTTCGAAACGCATCAGGCGGATGGTAATCCAGGGCTGCAAGGATGCAGTTAGCGGGACTTTGCCCATACCTAATAAAGGTTTAACCTTCGAAGCTGTTGTCTGAGTGCTGCTTGCCAGGTGGGCACTTTGGAGCGAATATTTTCACACGGCCGCCCAGCCGTGAAGCCAGCACCACCCTGATACTCCTGGGGGCCACGCAGCTCGGTATCTTAGCGAGTCGCTATCTGGGACAGCGGCTTAGGATCGAGGGCAAGTTCCGCCAGCGGAGTTCTATCCAAGTTCTCTACAATCCAGCCGTGTGATTCGTGCACCCATCCAGGGTTTGAAAAGGGACACTACAGTTCCCAGAATGCTCTCGGGCATGGAATATTTAAAGAACTGTGAGAGGACCACATGCACTTCCTTTGCCACGCCTCTGAGGAAGAAGACTTTGCTTCGAAACGCGTCAGGCGGATGGTAATCCAGGGCTGCAAGGATGCAGTTAGCAGGACTCTGCCAATACCTAATAAAGGTTTAACCTTCGAAGCTATTGTCTGAGTGCTGCTTGCCAGGTGGGCACTTTGAAGCGAACATTTTCACACGGCCGCCCAGCCGTGAAGCCAGCACCACCCTGATACTCCTGGGGGCCACGCAGCTTGGTATCTTACCGAGTTGCTATCTGGGACAGCGGCTTAGGATCGAGGGCAAGTTCCGCCAGCGGAGTTCTATCCAAGTTCTCTACAATCCAGCAGTGTGATTCGTGCACCCATCCAGGGTTTGAAAAGGGACACTACAGATCCCAGAATGCTCTCGGGCATGGAATATTTAAAGAACTGTGAGTGGACCACATGCACTTCATTTGCCACGCCTCTGAGGAAGAAGACTTTGCTTCGAAACGCGTCAGGCGGATGGTAATCTAGGGCTGCAAGGATGCAGTTAGCGGGACTCTGCCCATACCTAATAAAGGTTTAACCTTCGAAGCTGTTGTCTGAGTGCTGCTTGCCAGGTGGGCACTTTGGAGAGAACATGTGATCAAGGCTCCGCTGAGCCGAAACGTCAGTGATTCTTTCTGCCAAATAAAGATCTTTGATACACCTCGAGGTCCGTGTCCGGAGTCTGCTTGCTGGCTGTGCGAGCTGCGCGAGCTAGGAGACAAACGGTGTGCAGGATATATATATATATATATATATATATATATATATATATATATATATATTCAATGAAAAAACCATTGGTTTTAGGCCATATATAGTTAGGGATTTGCATTTACAAAACCTTATTTTACTCGCATAAAACCATTGAAATTCCATATATAGTTATAAGCGCTAACTATATATTGCGCACCCGCAATCCACTGCTGATGATGTCACATATTACATCATTCATGACATGGTTAGTGACATCACTGATGACATCACTGATGACATCTCAAATGACATCACTGATGACATCACTGATGACAACATTCAGTGACTGTGTGTTTCTGTAAAGTTTAAATATGTTTTACATATTGAAGAATGAGTGGATATATAAGTGTCTGGATGAAGGATTTAGTAGGTGCATGACTGACTGTATGAGTGAGTGATTAAATGTGTCTCACTGAGTGCATGGGTTAGTGACTAAACTGTCTTAATTTGTACATCATTATGTCTGTTGTTCTGTAAACTGTTGCATGTGTTGATAAGTAGCTATATGAGTAACTATATGGGTTATTGATTGGTTGCCCAAGTATTTGTATGGGATACTGAGTGTGTGTGTAGGTGGCTGGGAGGTGTATGACTCTGTGCATAGATGTGTGAGCAGTTGATTCACTAGATGTATGGTTTCAAAAGTGCATGTGGAAACAGCTGTATGGGCGGTTGACTGTGTGCATGAGTGCATTGGAGAGTGAATGGATATCTCAGTGCTACATGTCAAAGTAAGTACATATGTAAAACACAGTACATGTGAGAGTTGACATATATAAATAACTGTGCATAAGAGCCAGTGAATGTGTGAGTGGCTATATGGATCATTGTGAACTTGTATCAGGGATTGTATAATAGAGTAAATATGTGTTAGTATATGTTTGAATAAGTACATTTTGTATAACTGTATAGTTGAGGAAATGGAGGTGTGATTGATTCTTTGCATGACTGACTAGGTGTGTGAGTAACTCCATGGATGAGTGACAGTCTGTGAGTGTCTGTTTACACTGATTGTATCTAAGGTTATATTAGAGTCTGAAGAGGTTCATCGTATTATCACATGAATGATATCATCAGTGATGTTATCAGTCATGTCAAATGAGATGTTATCAGTGATGTCATTTGAGATGTCATCAGTGATGTCATCAGTGATGTCACTAACCATGTCATGAATGATGTAATATGTGACATCATCAGCAGTGGATTGCGGGTGCGCGATATATAGTTAGCGCTTATAACTATATATGGAATTTCAATGGTTTTATGCGAGTAAAATAAGGTTTTGTAAATGCAAATCCCTAACTATATATGGCCTAAAACCAATGGTTTTTTCATTGAATTTTCAAGGTTTTGTAAATGCAAATTCCTAACTATATATCCACTATAACCTATGGTTTTTTCTGTGAATTTCATTGGTTTTTTAATAGCAAATATGAAAAGCTTTAAAATGTCAAGTACGTGATAGATGAAAACATTTTCGTATTTATGCACGCTGATGTGCTTTGAACGCTGCACCCCCCCCCTCCCCTCTTTTGTCTTAGTAGTACTCTCTCTTTGCAGATAGTGAACGGTAGTTAACGCAAGCCTTTCCCCCCTTTTTAATCCGTCGTGCCTGCTTGTCTCTCCATTTGATTGATTGTTGTCCAAGCATTTACTGTTTTAGAATTGGTTCTCTTTGGATCATTCTCTATTTACAAACAAGCACAAAGTCGCAATACTCTGTTTAGTCTTTGCAGATAGTGAAAAATCGTGTAAAAAAAATAAAAGTAATCGAGCAAAATCAGTAGGCCACTAATTGGATCTCTTTTTGACCTCGCTAAAATAGAAATATTAGGAACAACCCTTCATGAGAAATACGAAAATAGTGAGATGAACTGAGCTCCACACCATGAGGGCTGCAAGACAGCTCGGCTCCATCACCCATCCCGCACAAAATAACGACAAACCCTATGCAAATATTAAAAATATAGACAACACACCAGCAAAGAAACAGGGTAAAACATTTTATTAAAAAACTATTTACATAACGTTGGTTTATAAGATGATATCAGTAGTGGACCGATGTGTGAATAGATCAAAAGCAGCACAAGGCTCCAAGATCCGGATGGCAAGCTCCTGGATGTTGGGTGCCATAGTTTAGAGTTCTGAATTTGAGCCTTTTTCAATGCCTGTGCTTTGTTGAATCAAAATGGCGGCTTGACACAAAGCTGACTCAAGCGTTGCTACTGATGCTATGCAGACCAAAACTGGTTTTCAGTTTGTACATTTTTCTAGATTTTTCAATCCAAGTTTGGTTGACTTTGTAGAACGATGGCTTCAAATTTTCAACATACGGTGTGGTGGCGCTGACTGGGAGGGGGCGCTTCGCTCCTGCCCCCTCCCCAAGTAAGATTTTCATACGTGAAAGTACGTTAATGGTTTTGGACCCTGAGATGCTTCGATGTCACTGCCATTCTCAAATAGCATAAGTTCTGGATGTTGGGTGCCATAGTTAAGAGTTCTGAGCAGTGCTTGTTATACTGTCTGAAGCTTATTTCCACCTACTGCAGCTTCACTATTCTCAAAGTAAGTGAGTGTCGTTTGTGGACCTGACTGCATTAGAAAACAATGTGATATGTTAGCTTCCTAAACAGCTTGACGGAGGCCCCTGAGGGGCGGTGTGATGGCCATGGACTCGGAGAAGACGCTTGGCTCCGACACCCTCCCCAAGTCTTATAGCACTGGTGTAGCCTGAGATCGCCCCCGACATAGGCGGCCGGCTCCCGGGGTCCGGCGGAACTTTTTGCCTTTTGATGACTCTTCAATTCTGGACCTTGTCCCACAATCCGTTTGACCTGAAGACAAACTGTAGTGGGGCGCCCCTTTACCGTTTTAGTTGCCATTCCGCCCGCTTTTGCTACACTGTGCCTCTTCCGCCATTCAGCTGTTTACCGCCCGCTCTTGCGACTACAGCGTCTCGCTCATCATGTAGTTGAGTTGCTCCCGCTCTTGCGGTGCAGCGATAGGCGGCTGCCACAGGACTCTCAAAATGGCGGCCGGCTCTTCGGTTTTGGGCCTGGTCCACTAAAATGGCCCTGGGACACCTTGGAACTCGGACGCTTCCCTGATAGGGCTTGGGTCCCATTCTCGAAAAGCGTCCCCTCAGCCGTGAAGATTCTACAAAAGTCTTGGGGGCCTCCGACTCCCGCAGGCTTCTGGTGGGGAGCGGCTGCCATGATTGCTCGTGGAATGGCCACGACGGAGCTACGAGATGGTAGTGGTCTCATGCTGACGCCAGCTTTAGTCTGAAACATCCAGAAACACTGTAGACTACCAATTCGATCAGTTCCAGTAGCGCCCCAACATGACCCGGAAGAGAAGAACTTGCCCTCCCCTCTTTGACTGATGGTTCTTGTTGCCTGTCCCCTCTGTTGTCATTTAACAGAACTTTTTGGACTGCTGAAAGGGGTTGTGTTCTGAACGCTGGTTGGTGGAGACATTTTGACTATATTCTTGACCTACGTTGTCGCGTAATGCGTTATATGACACGCCGCGTTAGCGCACCCGGAAGTGATCCGCGGCGCGCGGCGCGTAACGTAAGCATAACAGGTCATGTGACTTGTTAATAAAACTTTTCATTGGTTCATTTTACTTTTGTTAATTTAATGATGAAAAGCTTGGTCATATGACCTAAAAATTACGCTTTTTATTGTTTTCGAACAATATTTTTTTTTCAAACATATGTTATAATATTCCAGGCTAATGTACTTTCCCGGAAAATTTACAACTGTCTTGCAAGTAAAATATATTCCTTTTTCGAGAAAAAGGGCGTTTCTTCCTTCCATGACGGAACCGTTGAGTAAAAGAGATTCGGCCTGCTGTCTTAGTCGCCGATACGCCTGATTATCAGATTCTTATCGATCACTTTATGTTGCAGACATGAAAAACACAACTGCCCTTGACCATTTATCTTTACTGCGTTCCTACATATTATACCTTTTATCCGTCATGTAATTGGACTGCTTTATTTCACTTGCCTTTTACTGATTCGAAAACAGTGACTAAAAGTAAAAACTTTACCAATGTAAATACTACTACCGTGTTTTGTTTTAAAAACCTTTATTGTGAAAATGTCAGTATACAAATACGGGCCTATAACCACGTGGGCCGGCCACGGAGCAAACTGAAATCGTATATGATGAGGAGACATTTACACTGTAGAGGAACGTAACGAGCGGGCCATTAGGTTGCAAGAACTAAGGTGTCTAACAGTTGCGGAATCGGTGGACATACATTTTGTAATTAAAATAGGACAGGGCCACTTACAATAACATTTTCTAGATATACATTTGCGGGCAAGGAGTTACGAGTCCCATTTATACCGGCGACATTTTGGGCGAGGCCGGGCAGGTCCAAGATATAGTCAAAATGTCTCCACCAACCATCGGCCAGACCAGAACCCCTTTCGGCCCTTTATGCTACAAGATGGTGTCTTCCATTCAGAAAATATTGTTGGCAGCATTTTGAAAGGAAACAGAAACAGCCGTTCTCCTAGTGAGTTTCACATTGTTACATTTAGGAAGAATGTTGAAGAGTAGTATGTGGAAAATCTGAAGCCATTTTTCTACAAACTCTCAATCAGACTTGGATGGAAAAAAAAAACCTGAAGAATGTACAAACTGAAAACCAATTTTTGTCTGTATAGCATCAACAGTAACGCTTGAGTCAGCTTTGTGTCAAGCCGCCATTTTCATTCACTCAATAGCGTCCCCCTACACACATTCAGGGACCTGGTCGTGTCTTCAGATGAAACGGATTGTAGGAAAAGAAGCAGAAAGGAAAAGGAAAAAAGTTCCGCTGGACACCACCTTGGGCAATAGTGAAGCTGCAAAAGGTGCAAATAAGCTTCAGACAGTCTTCAACTTACTCTGATTCTTATAATAAACTTCAGATAGTCTTACAAGCACTGCTCAGAACTCTCAACTGAGGCACTCAACATCCAGGACTTGCCATTCGGATCTTGGCGCCTTGTGCTGGTTCCGACCTATTCACACATCGGTCCACTACTGACATCACCTCATAAGCCAACGGGGCACCCCACGCCGACTTTCGGCGCAGCATTGTAGGATGGCCACACCAGTGCGGCAACTTGCTGGACACAACATCGGGGCCATCCAGATCTCGGCGCGTTCGACTCACTGTACCGCAACAGTGACCGCAACTCAGCTGGACACGCCGTCTTTCGGCGCAGCATTGTAGGATGGCCACACCAGTGCGGCAATTTGCTGGACACCACCTCGGTGCCATCCGGATCTCGGCGCGTTCGAGTCACTGTACCGCAACAGTGACCGCAATTCAGCTGGACACGCCGTCTTTCGGCGCAGCATTGTAGGATGGCCACACCAGTGCGGCAATTTGCTGGACACCACCTCGGTGCCATCCGGATCTCGGCGCGTTCGAGTCACTGTACCGCAACAGTGACCGCAACTCAGCTGGACACGCCGTCTTTCGGCGCAGCATTGTAGGATGGCCACACCAGTGCGGCAATTTGCTGGACACCACCTCGGTGCCATCCGGATCTCGGCGCGTTGTGCTGCCTTCGGCCTATTCGCACATCGGTCCGCTACTGACGCCGCCTCACGTGCCAACGGATTTTCTACGCTTTTTGTAGCCCTATGCCGCATAACAGGTCATGTGACTTGTTTATAAAACTTTTCATTGGTTCATTTTACTTTTGGTTTCCTAAAGATGGAAGGCTTGGTCATATGACCTAAAAATAACACTTTTCATTGGTTTAGAACATTTTTTTTTCCCAAACGATGAAAGCCCCACCTTGTTTCTGGATCATTCAGACTGAAGCTGGCGTCAGCATGAGAGCACCACCATCTCGTGGCTCCGTCGTGGTCATTCCGCGAGCAATCATGGCAGCCGCTCCCCACCGGAAGCCTGCGGGAGTCGGGGGCCCCCAAGACTTTTGTAGAATCTTCACGGCTGAGGGGACGCTTTTCGAGAATGGAGCCCAAGCCCTAGCAGGCAAGCGTCCGAGGTCCAAGGTGTCCCAGGGCCATTTCAGTGGACCAGGCCCAAAACCGAGGAGCCGTCCGCCATTTTAAGAGCCATGTGGCAGCCGCCTATCGCTGCACTGCAAGAGTGGAAGCAACTCAACAACATGGTGAGCGAGACGCTGTAGCCGCAAGAGCGAGCGCAACTCAGCTAGATGGCCGCCACCTGGGGAGGCCCGTTCACGCCGCCTCCCCCACCCCCGGGACGCCGCACGCCAATTTTCGGAGCAGCATTGTAGGATACCAAAACCAGTGCGGCAGTTTACTGGACATCACCTGGGTGCCTGTCGTACATGTTGTGTCAGCCATGTGACACTGGACACAGTCCCATCAACATCTCAACGCGTTCTGCTGCCTTGGGACTATTCGCACAACAGACCGCTACTGACGAGGCCTCCCCCCGCACCACCCGGGACGCCCCACGCTGTTTTTCTGTGCTGCATTGTAGGATCCCAAAACCAGTGCGGCACCCAGGCGACATCACCTGGGTGCCGTCCAGAACTCTGCACGTTGTGCTGCCTTGGGACTATTCGCACAAAAGACAGCTTCTAACCATTGTTGCTTTTTGTGTTGAAAAATGTTTAAATGTTTTTAGTTTTTGTTCCGTTCGTTATAGTTAATAGTTAATAAAGTTTTATAATCTTACTTTGTTGGAGTGTTATCTATTTTTTTTAAAACGGGTGAATGGGGCCTTGAATCGGGTTATTGTCATGTGTGGGCTTTGGAAGTGTGCTGCTGCAGGATCGGACATTTCAAACTCAAATGCACGTTCTTTTTCTTACCTTTCCGAAGCATGGAGCGCAATAGCAGGCAGAGAAAGGGTGATGCACGTGTTGAACACTACCTGACCTGGCAAGTTGCTGGCAGTGCCCCCCCCCCCCGCCCGCTCCTGAAAGAGGACACACACACACCGCCGCCCCGAGTACTTCACAAATCTTTAAAAGACCATGCGCTTGTTCATGAGGCTTAAATGGTTTATCACCTCTTCTAGAACCCCTGCATCGACCCTCTGACGTTTCCTGGAAAAATTACCATGTAACACAATACCAAGCCCTGTCAGCTGAAACCCCCAAGGAATCGTGGGGCATATTATCAAGGGGGTTTATCTCCGCTTTTTTGGCTTTAAAAGCCAAGAAAGCGGAGATAAAAATATCTCCCTATTACCAAGCTGTCGCTAACACCAGTTAGTGACAGCTAAAAGGAGATAGCGACCATCTTGGGCCCCGCTTTGCATGTCAGTGACACTTATCACTAATGACATGCAAAGCGGGCGTGCCAAGATGTTAGCGACTGGAAACAGTCCCTAACATCGCTATCTCCTATTACCAACTTTTGGAGATATTCGCGCTAAGCGCGAATATCTCCAAAATCTAACACCTGCCCTGAGCAGTTCTTAGCCATGTTATCCAAAGGGAGGTGGATAACATGGCTAAGAGCATTTGCTCGATAATACATGAATATCGCTGACTTTTCTGCGATAATAGCAAGGTTTATCTGCGATAAAAATCGCCGATGTGCGGCGATAATTTTTGTCTCTAAACAAGTTAGAGACAAAAATTATCGCTAGTTGTTCGTAATATGCCCCCGGGTTTTTGCTTGCAGAAATCGGGAGGCGGGAGACTAGCACTGAAATCAGTAGTCACACGCCTGAATCGGAAGGGTTGGCATGTCTGAATTCTCTACAGCTGGGGCCATAAACTACATCCGCAGGGGTAGGTGATAGCCTAGGTCCGGCCTGGACAATCGGACACAGAGGAAGAGGAGTGTCAGAGGGTGCGGTAGTGAATAGGGTGAAAGAGAGGTGTCGGGAGGGCACAGGGTGTGATTCTCAGAGAAGAGCAGCGCAGATGGGGGGAAGTATATGGCCCATGCATGAGAGAGAGAGCGGGGATGACCAGTGCGTGGGGGAGATGCTTGCGAGGGTGGGGAGCCATGCTGAGGATCGGCGGCGTGCAGAGAGTGGCCCTGGTCAAGGCATCTAAAATGGCTGCCGTGCACGACAAAATTGTGGCATTGGACAAAAAGGCAAGATGGCGCAGACAATGTTTTTCAATAAGGATTCATTTATAACAAAATATTTACTCGCAGTGACAAAATGGTGGTCAACACTTCCTGATTTCCATCGAATCGAACGTTAACAAACGTCACGCAGCAAAAAAAAAAAAAAAAAAAAAAAAAAAGCTCACGCACAGAGCAGTTTTTAACCATGTTATCCAATGGAAGGTGGATAACACGGCTAAGAGCATTTGCTGGATAATGCATGAATATCGCTGACTTTTCAACGATACTCATGCATTGTGGCCGATGTGCGGCGATAATTTTTGTCTCTAAACAATTAAAACGAAGCACAAAATGGCGAATTCCCGTTTCGCTACCAGTTTGCGGCCCAGTTTGCGGCCCGTGAAGCGCTTCTACCGTGAAAAATCATTTTTTTTTCTTTTCCCCACGGGACCCTTTAATAACCCCAACAACATTCCTAGGGGGTCAAGAGGGGGATACCTTGCCCCCTTTCATTAAATTCCCCTTTCGTTTTTCACCTCTTCTTCTCTCTCGATCCTACCGAGAGACAAGATGGCGGCCGCTCCGGACTGTCACGCAGCAAAAAAAAAAAAAGCTCACGCACAGCCGCTGGAAGAGATGTATCAACATATATCAGCCTCCTCAGCCACCCTCAGGAAACATAGGGGATTAGGATACGTCTCCCGCACCCCCTTATACCTAATAATTTAATTAACGAAGCACAAAATGGCGAATTCCCGTTTCGCTACCAGTTTGCGGCCCAGTTCGCGGCCCGTGAAGCGCTTCTACCGTGAAAAATCATTTTTTTTTTCTTTTCCCCACGGGACCCTTTAATAACCCCAACAACATTCCTAGGGGGTCAAGAGGGGGATACCTTGCCCCCTTTCATTAAATTCCCCTTTCGTTTTTCACCTCTTCTTCTCTCTCGATCCTACCGAGAGACAAGATGGCGGCCGCTCCGGACTGTTTAGAATGTTGACAGACACCGGAGAGCCAATCAGCTTTCTGCGCGCAAAGTTCCGAAACGCGAAAAGTAAGCGAACCGGGTCGCTGCCCGGAGCGCTGTTACAGATATATATCTTGATTTAAACGTTAATTTCTCAAAATCCACTGAAGCACATATATTGAGACCTAGCAAAGGCACATCGGGCTAACAGTCCCTACAATTTTGCCAAGTTTCGTGCAAATCCATTCAGCCGTTCGAGCTAAAAGTGAGTCCAACCGCCCTATGGAAAACTCAATGTAAAAAACGCGTTTTGGGACCCCCCTTTTTTCTCAGCCCCCCCTTGACGAAACCCCACCAAATTTTCAGGGGCTGCTCAGAAACAAAATGTGCCATTTTTCTGAAAATTTCAGCCGATTCCGTCCACAAACGCCAAAGTTATTAGACATAGAATTTTCAGAAATCCCATAGGGAATTAATCCTAACTATATATACCTACTGGCGAACGCCAGTAGGTAATATATATATATATATATATATATATATATATATATATATATATATATATATATATATATATATATATATAGTTAGATATATATAGATAGATATATATATAGAGATATTTTATTTTTTTAGGGCCCGGCAGCTGCCCTTTACTTCTGGGAAATTCTGCTGTGCAAAAAGGGCTTTTGCTTCAATAAAATTACTATCAATTCAAATGACATTTGCCATATTGGATTGGGAGATAAGGCAAACAAAATGGCACCAGCCTCACTTTGTAGCCATGCGTAGATGTGGTGAGGCATACATGAATTACATGTGCACAGCAGCTGTGTTATTGTGCCTTTTTATCTCTTTTTTTTTTGCTGATGCTATACAGCACCAGCAAAAAACATTTTGGGGTATATTAGCAAGAAATAGTGATATTTATCGCTAAACAGGTAAGTCATGTTTTTAGCAGGAGTTAGATTATAGCGATAATCGTGCTTATTGCGATGTTTTTATTGCTACGCCTGCCTTGCTAATAGGCGATAGCTGTGTTAGCGACTGCTTTCAGTCTCTAACAGTTTGGGTACGTCCCCTTTGCATGTCATTAGCGATAAATATCGCTGACATGCAAAGCGGGCCCCAAACCGGTCGCTGTCGCCTAAAAGCTAGCGCTAACTGCTGTTAGCGACAGCTTGCTAATAGGGCGATAAAAATATTGCCTGCTAAAGCGGCAATATGACCCTTTGTGTTTTGTGGATGCTGCACTGCATCGGCAAATAATATTGGCAAAGTCAATAAGGTGAGATCTATTGATTTTGCCAACGTTTGTTTCCTTTGTGTACAGAGCCAACAATAGCTTGGCAATTGCCCCTCTATGCAGCTTAGCCTTTAAGTGAAAAAGCATATTATAGCATCATATCCTAAACCGTGATCAAGCACAAATCTAGCAACGGTACCGACTTTGGGGGGAAGAGAGCAGGATGAGCCGCCCTGCACAGCGATTACCGGATCCCTGGTCTGCCTAGACGAGCACAGCATGCAAGCACGGATCGTCTCCCACACGGCCTGTAATCTTCAACCTGTCTCTCAGGTACTTAAACCCAGGCCCCTAAAGGCCTCAAGATTAATAGCTGTACTTTGTACCGGAACAGCTTGGCACACCAAAGAACAATGAAGTAGCCACTGTGTGTAAATGTGCACTCATCTGGGATTACTTACTGCCAAGTGCCTTCTGCAGCTCAGGAAGTGACGCGACCTTTCAAAACACCCGATTCCGTGGCTCCTGCAAATAAGATAATTGCTATTTTGAAGAGAAAAAAATGTTTCTGTAATTTACCAGCCTGTGCACGTGTTTTATTGACAAACTCGTGTGGTCACCGGTGAGCATTTTAATGGTCCTGTAGTTGTTTATCACTGAGTTATATCAGCATAATTATAAAGCACAGGGTTATTGGGAAAACAAACGATTAGCATGATAATATCTAAAGGTCAGTGAAAGCATTACCCCCTTCCCCCGGCTATCATTAGCATGTATTTTCAGTGTCTGAACTAATTTGGTGGGTCATCTGGTAACAAGAGGCACGTGATGAATTATGAAAATGCATATGTATGAATTTACCGGGTAATGATGATTGAGGCTTGACAGCGTGCGTTGCACTCTTTCTTCTGACATCATTAACAAGCTATTTTCAGGGCCCGAGGCGGCATGGAAACACGCTGCTACTCTGTTGGGACCGGCGGAAGTGCAGCCAGAAATCACACTGGTTCATGGTGAAATATCACCTCTTTTGTGTTGCTGTACACTGTTAAACCGAAATTTGCATGCACCATAGTTCAGTCAAATACGATGCCGTTTTCCTGGAATGTCGGCTCACACCTTGCAATGTTTAGAAACTGAGGGGCAGATTTACAAGCCCCTTGCGACACCTTTGCGCTGCCGTTGTGTCACTTTTGTGATGCAGCGGCGGCGTAACCAATGTGGCCAATTTGCAACGTGAGGCATTTAGGGAGATGCGCTACCTTGTAAAGCCCTGCGTCACATTATACCTGCGTCAGGTGTCATCTATGCAGGGTGGACGTTCCCACGCCGGAAAGCCTTGCAAAAGTGACGTGCGCCACTTCTAGGATGCCACTGTCATAAAACCATATGCCTGCTTGAAACCGGTGTAAAGAGTGATGCAGTCCAATAAATATAGTCCTCAACATGCATTTTTGGAGTTGTGTCGTGCTTGCGAAACGACTTCAGCAATGCTTGACTTTTGGGTCAACATATGCGTCAGAATTTTGACCCATCTGTCAATCCTTACACCATGGTGCGCCGTATTGTAAATACGCCACATCCATGATGGCGCAAGGGTATCACAGGCGGGGGCAGGGAAACTGATGCATGTTTCTTGTAAATCTGCCCTTGAATGCACATATAGCAAGAAGCTGACAGATGTGAGTGGCTCCAGTCAATTCATGGATGACGTAGTTAGGGTCTCATTCTGAGCTGACCAGTAATTCTGATTCAATCAGTAACAAAAGTAACCAGCTGAATCAGGTTTACACTAGTATTGCAGGGAAACCCCAGTTTTTTTTCCACCAGGTCGTTTCACCAGGATAACGTTGGCGAAATGTGTAGATACGAAAAGACAAATACCAGGGGCAGTCAGTGCAGAAATACAACTTTGAGTTGTTATTCCCCATTCCAAGGGTAAAACCTATAATGCCTCATTGAATTCACCCCAGAGACTTAAGATCTTTACATACCACTATTTCTGTGGGGGAAATTTCAAGCCTGTTAACCTAGCAAATAATAATAAGGGACTTAGATTTCTTCACAAGTGTATTTTTAACAACGTTTTTTAGATTACTAACATGACGTGTATTTGTGAAGAGCACGTTCACCCATGGGTATCTTGGCGCTGAATAACGGATGCTCAATGTTACCCAACTCAATAGTACTCATTTTATCGACCTCAGAAGGATAAAAGGCTGAATGGACCTGCTGGGATATGAGCCTGTTACCATGAGGTCGAACACAGGCCCCTACAGGGGAGCATTAGTCCACAAAGCCCCAGTAATGAGTATGTTCCCTTACTGCAGCACACTGTGCTATTGAAACCCCTTCATGTTGTTAAGACCAGTGCTTTGAATGGGCAGGTACTGTCCGGTACTGAGTACCTGCCCTTCTTTAACTTGGGAGGTGCCCTTCTTTAACTTGGGAGGCATAGTACCTGCACTTCTGAGCACTGCGTACTGTCCGGTACTGAGTACCTGCCCTTCTTTAATTTGGGAGGCATAGTACCTGCACTTCTGAGCACTGCGTACTGGCCGGTACTGAGTACCTGCCCTTCTTTAATTTGGGAGGCATAGTACCTGCACTTCTGAGCACTGCATACTGTCCGGTACTGAGTACCTGCCCTTCTTTAATTTGGGAGGCATAGTACCTGCACTTCTGAGCACTGCGTACTGTCCGGTACTGAGTACTTGCCCTTCTTTAATTTGGGAGGCATAGTACCTGCACTTCTGAGCACTGCGTACTGTCCGGTACTGAGTACCTGCCCTTCTTTAATTTGGGAGGCATAGTACCTGCACTTCTGAGCACTGCGTACTGTCCGGTACTGAGTACTTGCACTTCTTTAATTTGGGAGGCATAGTACCTGCACTTCTGAGCACTGCGTACTGTCCGGTACTGAGTACTTGCCCTTCTTTAATTTGGGAGGCATAGTACCTGCACTTCTGAGCACTGCATTCTGTCCGGTACTGAGTACCTGCCCTTCTTTAATTTGGGAGGCATAGTACCTGTACTTCTGAGCACTGCGTACTGTCCGGTCCTGAGTACTTGCCCTTCTTTAATTTGGGAGGCATACTACCTGCACTTCTGAACACTGCATACTGTCCGGTACTGAGTACCTGCCCTTCTTTAATTTGGGAGGCATAGTACCTGCACTTCTGAGCACTGCGTACTGTCCGGTACTGAGTACTTGCCCTTCTTTAATTTGGGAGGCATAGTACCTGCACTTCTGAGCATTGCGTACTGTCCGGTACTGAGTACTTGCCCTTCTTTAATTTGGGAGGCATAGTACCTGCACTTCTGAGCACTGCGTACTGTCCGGTACTGAGTACCTGCCCTTCTTTAATTTGGAAGGCATAGTACCTGCACTTCTGAGCACTGCTGCAATACATTAAGCAGGTGAGTAAGGGCACTTCTCAGCAGCAAACTGGCACTCTAGTTAGTGAGTAACTGCCCTTCTATATTTCCTTTTAAAGCACTGGTTGAGACTGTCCAGAAAAGGGGCAGTTTAAGTGCACACATAATGGTAGAGGCATAGGAATCAGCAATGGGGTAGTTTTCCAATGAGAACCAAGCAGGAAGTCTGTGCTGTCTCTTGGAACCTCAAAGAACACGCTACTTCAGTGATACAGAGAATGTACAATTCCATGTTTGGCCCTCCCCAGAGCTGGTATCAGTGATAGGCACATGCTGACATTTTTCTAAATCTTTACACAGTTATTGTATCCGTCATCAGACACCATAGGCTAGACGCCTAATAAGCCAGGTGGCTGCCCAAGATGCTTGAACCTAGACAAAGGGGACTCCACTTTGCATTGGAACAAGAAATGCTATAACACCATTATGTTTATTTTCCAAAGCTGAATCTCCCTTGTTATAGTCCTTACCATGTGGGAGTGATCCCTCAGCCATTAGAAAGATAATCATATATTTCCTTACACCCCAACAGAGACAGTCTCTTTTTCATTGTTCCAGGATGTTTGTCCTTCCTCTCTGTTCATAGGCTTTGCGCCTCCTAGGATCCTCCATCAATATGATTAATATTACTATTAATCTTAGGAGAAAGGGGAGGGAGATCTTCAGTGACGTAGCTAGACCTTTTGCCACCCATGACGGTAACTGCTTTTGGTGCCCGGCAGCTGCAGCCGCCGCTAAGAGCGGGCGGTGTAGAGGTGGCGATTCCTGCATTTGCCGCCCTGGTCGCAGGTAAGAGTGAGGGGGAGGCCGCCACCCCCAAAACTCGTGCCCTCCCCTCATCAAGCCACTGGAGCTCTTTCTCTTTCTCAGCCCTTAAGCTGTGAAACAGCTTCCCTCTACCTCTCAGGGCCCAAACTAAAACATTGGAAGTTTCTGTCTTGCAGGGTTTTGCAGACATGACTTTTTCAGATTGGGTTCAGTTTTATAGCGCCAGGACACCCTTTTAGGGTAACAGTTGTGCTTTATAAATACCATTCTGTAAATACCAAACCTAAAACAGATGGCAGCAGAAACCTCAGGGAGAAGGTGGAATGTAGGTTTGATAATTGTAATGAGCATGACCCAGGTTCAGAGTAATGAAGATCACTGGTAATTAATCCAAGCATTACCTTCTCATACCAGTCACAACCACATAAGGATATCACAAACCAATGCACATTCTTCTGACCAGCCACACATTTTGTCAAAACAGTAATGCAACATCCACATTTTATTCCTTTACAAAAAAGAATACCTCTGGTACTACCAGGCAGCAGAGAGGAAATCCTACGAAAAAGGCTGTTGTCTCTCCCCCTAAAAAAAATCTAAATAATAATTCTGAACAAACCTATTAGAGGTAGCCCATAGTATTGCTGCACATATTTCTTCTGGGTGGGGAAGGCTCTATATACCGTATAGGTACTATGCACCCAGCAATTAAACGAATGAGTGGAACATATGGACACCCAAGTAGATTGCTGTGATATAATACCTTAATAGCTAGCCTACCGCTGATGCATTGTAACATGTAAAAATGACATGTAATGAATATCTGTGCAATATTGCAATTAAAAATAAGAGGTAGTCCATGTTATTGCCCTGCAAATTTCAGACAATACGATACCCTGTGATCCAGCTTGTGAGATTGCCATCCTTCTGGAGGACCTACCCATGATTCCCAGGAAAATAGATAATCTTTACAACTCTATACACTTAGAAATGGCTATCTTCACCCACCAACTAATAATTGATGCAGAGGTTTTATGACCTTTATTTCCCATCTCACGGTTCAAGGTTTTTATTATTGATTTAAATCTTACAATGAGATCCACAAAAGATAAAATACATCAATTAATACAACTTTTAAAAAAGAGCTAAAAATTTGTAAATATAACAGCACATGAATTCATTGACAGAACAATTTATCATCTCGATAGCAGTTTTAGCTGTTGTAATTCCATATTTTTTTCAGTGGTTTCAAAAATCTCTGTTGGTAGACCCTTAAAACAGGATAGACAAATATAGTATGTTTGATAATCTGTCTACCATTAAAACATAAAGTGCAAATTCGTTCACCCCAAACTACATTCTCTCATGCATCCATATCAGTTTTTAACGGAAAACATTTCAAGCTACAAAGCATTATACACCATCGCACCCTGTTTTCCAGGTTCCAGTTCAAATACACTTGGGGTACTGCTGCATGACATGATTGAGTGACACACTAGAAGCAAGGTTAGGAGCTACATATAACCATATAATTCTCCATCAATTAATTTGCCATAGTAAGCGTTAAAAATCGTTTAAGGTGAACATACCTTCTTTTCTGAATCTCTGATTGAGTCCGGGGAAAGTGCTAGTGGCTTAATGCTGCCTTGTAAATAAGGCCCCCTTTCATGCTGCACTTAGCGTCTAAGGGACGGGCAATGGGTGTTGCGGTGGGTGTTCCACCACAAAACCGGTTGATTTTGATACTGCCCTCTATTTACAAGAGCAGGGTAAATAGGAGGCATTGCCAAAAATAAGACCACTGAAAACCTGGTCTTAAACAGGGTGAAATGCTTTATTTCTCCTCGTTTTTGCTGTTTCCATGTGTGCTGCCCTGAGCAGCACACATAGAAACAGCAAAACACCAATGTTTGGTTATGAGCAGGAAGGTCCCCCTTCCTGCACATGAACAATCACTTAAAAAATCCTGTTTTACAACTTTTATGGGTGCTGCATTAAGCACCACACATATAAGTTACAAAACAGCAATTAGAGATTGTTTATGTGCAGGAAGGGACACCTTCCTGCACTTAACTCCTTCGCTGCGGCGACTATTCTGCCGCAGCGCTAACGGTCACCGGGGGGCGCGCGGGTGAGCTGCGCGGGTGACAGAACCGTTCCGTCACGGCTCGCGGGGGAGCTGTGCTCATGACGGAACGGTTCCGTCACGGCCCCGCCCGCTCAAATAAACGTGCCGCGCATGCGCGAAATCAGCGCCACGCAGGCGCGGCAGCCAAGCCGTGACGGAACCGTTCCGTCATGAGCACAGCTCACCCGCGAGCCGTGGCGGAACGGTTCCGTCAATAGCCTCGAAGAGGTTAAACAATCTTCCCCTCAACAGAGTCACCTTTGCACTATGGTGCAAGGGTGCCTGTAATAGCACTTGGCTCCTAAATTTAAGGCCAGCGCAGGGGGAAACGCAGGTCTGCACCATATTCTAGTAAATATGGTACAGCCCTGTGTTTCTGAAGTGACAAAGCATATCATTAGTCTTATTAACTTAATGACATGCTTTCCCACTTTCTTATAAATATGCCCCTGTTTCACATATTTTTCCAATATGAGATGGATTACGGTTATATTGTTCAAGGTCGAGTGACCAGCTCTAAACCCTGCTTGCTCCAAAGGAGTAATATTATTTTTCTTCATCCATTCTAGTACATGAGAGAACACACATTTGGAAATAGTCATTATGATGGTGTCCAACAGGATGATCTGTCCAAACCTGCAAGGCAAGTTTGAAGGGCCTTTTTTATGTAACAGCATGATTATACTGCCCCTTCATGAACTAGGGACCACCCCGGTAAAGTAACAGTAACTAAAAAGCGCCGCTAAGTAAGTGGCCCATAAGTCCAGGTCTAATTTTATGATAGATAGGTCATTGGTCTGAACCTCTTGCCCCGGTATTCCTAGCAGATTTAAGATAATGCAACACTTATTGTATAGTGAGGGAAACACATATCCCAGCTGAACCCTCATTTAGGGACTCTATAACGCTATTACTGGGTGTCTGTGTGTTCAAAGCATATAGGGAGATAATTTACTGTTGCCATTCCTTGCTAGAGATATTATTTACCTTAGGTTTGGAGAAGGAGCCGCTGCTTATCCCAATACTTTTCAAAAATACTTTTTGATTTTTAGATTTGACTGCTTCAGGTTATTTCCCCGGATGTTATCAGAGCGACATCTCTTAACCATCTAGTTTTCTTCTTGAAAACGAGGAAATCACTTCTTTTGTTCCTTAGAATAAAATATGAATTGCAGTCTTTGCAGGTGATTAATAAGCTTGTTAAAACCAAACAGTTTATTAAAATGATTGGATTGCCTCATAGATTTTTTTGCAAGGGATGCCTTTTGAAATCAGTGTAATCCTCACTAATTTTCCCATATCTTCCTCAAATATATCTACAGCTAACCACCTTGATGGGGGAAGATTTTCAATATTTTCCCTTAATTCTACTGATAGCAACTGTTTATTTTTCATTGTCCATAAAACCCTCCCACTCACTACACTAAATAACACATCATCATACTCAGGGATCTGCCATGAATCCACATCTATATGCAGGTCTTTTTCTTCTTCTTCCTGCAAGAGGGCAGCAGGTCAGCACAGTGGGCAGCAGTACCCTTTGAGAAGCAATCCAGCAGAGTTGCATTCCTTGTAGCAGCACAGCAATCCTTCCTCCTGGCAGAGTATCCACAAGTCCAGAAATGTAATGAAGAGCTTGTGTACGAGGTCCCCTTTTTATGCCCTTGTACCCTAGTTCTAGAAGCCCGTGTCTTTGAAGTGTACACATGCCCTACCTTCTTGGCCCTGGCTCCAGACTAACTACTGGGGGTATGCAGCTGTCGCGATTGCAAGCGGCGCTACTACAGTCGCGCACCACTAACCTGATGAATCCGGTCAGCAGGAACGATGGGATGAAAGTCCTCCCGACTTGTCTAGACACCACACCCAGTGGCGTCGTAGAGAGCACCTTCTGAATGGGTATTGCGAGAAGCCGGAAGGATAATGCGTAGGGGATAAACGGAGTGAAGGATGTGGCCCTCTGGGTCTGGGTCCGAGGAATCCTACGTGGAGGGACGTGCTGCAGCGTAGAGAGACAAATGACAGGTATAAGTACCTGGTCCCCAGTTATACACTTCCTTCCCCTGTCCCCGAGCAATGGCACTTACCAAAGATCAACTCTTTATCACTTTAACGGAAACCAGTTAGTTCCTCCTTCCACAAGGACAGGCAATATGATGAGAAAGTTATTCGTCACTTTCTCTAAATGTCAGATACCCCAATCCAGGCTCTACCACTTGAAATGCTGAAACATATTTTCCTCCGTTTATATCGTTTTCTCAATACTGCTTGAGAACAAAAAGAATTTGTCGTTTAGCACCCGACCAAGATAATTACTAAGGCTCTTGGAACTAAAGGATGCACACCAGGGTACTTGCGGGAAACCCGAACTTATAATATTCAATGAGAATGAAGAACAATCCCGTTCTTCTACAGTTATACTTGCGGTTGGTCGGAAGTTTCTTCACTCCGCTGACCACGCTGGCTCTTGATCGGAAAAAGGCTTGATGAAGTGCTGACCACGCTGGCTCTTGATCGGCGGTGATTTCACTTCACTGGACACGCAGGCTCTTGATCGGCGGTGATTTCCTCTAGGCTAACTCCGGCGGGGAACACCATCCGCCAAACACAAAACCACAAAAACAATTGTCAAGCGCCGACCCGTTTCCAAGGCGGGGCTATATAGGTACGGCCTTCTTTCCTGCTCTCCAGAGCCGCTTGGCCTTCTGGGACTTGTAGTGCGAAGGGAGCAATAGCGCGTTTTGTCCTTTCCTTCTTCCCCTTGCTGTGGCTGCGAGAGCGATCACGACAGAACCCCCCCTCGAGGACTGCCGTCCCGGCGGTCGACCCGGTTTACCAGGGAAACGTTCGTGAAACTCAGCAACCAGATCCGGGCAATGCAAATGGCTCATTGGTTCCCAGGTTCTGCCCTCTGGCCCATATCCCTTCCAGTCGACCAGATACTGGACCCTTCCACGTATCATACGGGAGTCCAGAACCCGTTGCACTTCATATTCTTCCTGGCCTTCCACCTCCAGAGCAGGGGGACGCTCCGGCAAGCGCATACTCAGAGGACAAGGCCGGAGGAGGGACACATGGAACACCGGATGAATGGACCAAGAAACCGGCAGAGACAGTTTCATGGCCACAGGATTCACAACCTCACAGATACTATACGGTCCAATAAACTTAGACTTAAGTTTATTTACCCCTTTCAGGTGAATGTTACGTGTGGAAAGCCACACCTTGTCCCCCTCCTTATACGCTGGCTCCTCGGACCTCCTCGGGTCTGCAAACAGTTTATGAGCCGCTTGTGCCGTCTCCAAACAATGCCGCGCATCGATGAGGATGGCCCTCAAATGAGCATGATGTTCATGTATGGAAGGAACCAAAGATTCCGCAGGCCAGTCGAACGGGAGCAAGTTCGGATGGAAACCGTAAAGGCAGAAGAAGGGGGAACACCCCAAGGTGGAATGAACAGCATTGTTATAAGCGAACTCCGCCAACCACAAGAGTGTGGTCCAATCCGAGGAATTCTGCATGGTAAAGCAGCTGAGGTATTGCTCCAGTGTCTGGTTAAGACGTTCGGTTTTCCCATCTGTCTGGGGATGATAGCTAGTTGATAATCGGGCATCGATTTGCAAGATGGCACAGAGAGCCTTCCAAAAATGCGACGTAAATTGCGTGCCTCGATCGGTTATAAGCACACTGGGCAACCCGTGTGCTCGCACAATGTGTTGAAGGAATACCTTAGCCAACTCCACAGATGTAGGAAGACCTGGCAGTGAAATGAAATGTCCCATTTTCGTTAGATGATCTACAACCACCAGAACCACTGTTTGATCAGCGCAAGGAGGCATCTCCACTATAAAATCCATGGATAAGGTGTGCCAAGGTTTAGGAGGAATGGGCAACGGATGGAGGAGACCTGATGGTTTGGTATGGACTGATTTGCCCTGGGCACAAACCGCACAGGTCTTTACATACTCTTTTACATCCGCTCGAACCTCCTTCCACCAGAAGGAACGTTCTACATTAGCAGTGGTCTTGTATATTCCCATATGGCCGCTTAATGCAGAGTCATGCGCCCACTGCAATGCTTGTTGTTGCAACTGCCTCTGGGGTATATACAACGCATGGTAATGGTATGCCAGGTCATTCTCCAAATGTCGATGTTCCGGCTCCTCCTGGATCCAAGAGGCTATATCCTGATCGGCGATGGCCACTCTCAGATCTTCCAGAAAGTCCCCCGAGGACACCAGGGCAAGGGATGCACTGGAGCAGTCAGCTTCTTGAAGGATATAAGGGGGTTCCGCAGGTTCAACTGTCTCTTCTACTCCAAGGCGGGATAAGGCGTCCGCCTTCCCATTGCGTGACCCCGGCCTGTACTTGATTACAAAATCATAATCAGAAAAAAACAAAGTCCATCGAAGCTGCCTCGGGGTCAAAGCCTTAGCCGTTTTGAGGAACAACAAGTTGCGATGATCTCCACTGTGTGTAGAGCTCCTAGGAGATAATGTCGCCACTCTTCACAGGCCCTTTTTATTGCAAGGAGTTCTTTATCGGTGATCCTGTAATTTATCTCACAAGGGGTAAGTTTCTTGGAATAGTATGCCACAGGGTGCAACTGACCCGTTTTGGGATGTCTTTGGGACAAGATTCCTCCGAGAGCGGATTGAGAGGCATCAGTCTCGAGGATATACGGCAGCTGAGGATCCGGATGTCTGAGAATGGGTGCCTGGGTGAACCTGTCTTTGAGAAGCTGAAAGGCCTGTTCTGCTTCTGTTCCCCATACAAACGGGACGTTTTTTCGCAGGAGGGATGTGATGGGATGTATGGTTTTCGAAAAGTCCTGAATAAAGCGCCGGTAATAGTTGGCAAAGCCAAGAAAACTTTGCACTGCCTTAACATTTTGTGGAGTTTTCCAGTTAAGGATCACCTCAACTTTGCTGGTATCCATCCGGAACCCTTGGGCGTCTATGATGTACCCCAAGAAGGCGACTTCCTGTACATGGAAAAGACATTTCTCCAACTTTGCGTACAACAAATTTTGTTGTAACTTCCGTAATACTGTCTTCACATGGACAATATGTTCTGACATTGTCGTTGAATAAATCAAGATGTCGTCTATGTAGACCACACAGTATGATTCCATACATCCCCTCAGCACCTCGTCCATGAAGAATTGGAAGGCAGCAGGTGCGTTGCAGAGACCAAAGGGCATTACCCGGTATTAAATAAACCAAATTTGGTTCTGAACGCCGTCTTCCACTCGTCTCCCTTTTGCACACGAACAAGGTGGTAGGCCCCCCGAAGATCGAGTTTCGTGAAGTATTTCGCACCCTTCAATTGGTCCATCAAGACCGGGATAAGGGGAAGAGGATAACGGTTTTTGATCGTTACCTTGTTAATAGCACGGTAGTCGATACAGGGTCTCAACTCATCACAGTCCTTTTTGGCAATGAAAAACATCGGTGAAGACGCAGGGGAGGTGGAGTGTCTGATAAACCCGGAAGCAAGGTTGTCATCAATATATGTTTTCAAGTATTGGGTTTCTTTCTCTGTCAAAGCATAAACCCTGCTGCAAGGGATATCTGCCCCCGGTATCAGGTCGACTCAACAGTCATAGACCCTATGGGGTGGTAACTGGGCTGCCTTTTGTTTGTCGAACAAGGCCTTATACTCCTGGTACTCGACGGGAAGCACTGTGGCACAACAGAACATCTCAAAGGTACAGGCGTTCGCCAGAAAGGAGGCAGGTGAGGGTGCCGAGAGGGAAGGTTGACGCTCGTGATTCATACAATGTTCTTTACAAAAGGGAGAGGTCATATTGACCGTACGGGCTGACCAACTAACGAAAGGATCATGCAGCGTAAGCCACGGCATACCCAATATGAGTCGGAACTGCGGGGCATCTATCAAGTCGAACTGGATGTTTTCCTGATGGTTCTCACCAAACTCCATCAATAGTGAAAGGGTATTATAAACCACCGGGCCTGAAGAAAGGATGGTTCCGTCTACTGCCTTTACTGTCTCGGGCGCAGCTTCTTCTCGCACGGGATGCCCATTCTTAACGCGAAATCCTGGTCGATATAATTACCGGAGGCCCCAGAGTCGAGAAGGGCATCAACTTGTAATTTATTGTTAGAGGCAATCCAGAGAGACACACTTACGTTCATGTGGGCCACCGCAGGATGAAGGGTGTTGGCAAGAACGGGGGAGATCATAGAAAGCTGGTATCTCAAGTCAGAGACCTCCGTCTGACCTGAGATCTTCAGTTTTCCGACGGTTCGGCGTCCTTCTGAGTAGCAGGGACTCGGGGAAGAGTAGAGCGCCCGGGAACGTAATTCCTGGCACGACATTCCTTAGTAAAATGTCCTCCTTTCCCACAATAAAGGCAGTTTCATACGTCGCCTTTTATCTTTTTCTTCTGAAGTAAGGGGGCCTCTGACCCCTCCGATCTGCATGGGTTCAGTTTCATCAGACACCTTCGTTTTGTCTTCTCCTCCGGATCTAGGTCGAATAGGGGGATAGTAGAAACGAGTCTCCCCTCTGGGTCTTTCCCCTTTTCTTTCCAGCAGACGATGGTCTAACTGAACCGTGAGATCTATGAATTCCGATACCAGGGTTGGTAGTTGCACCACTTGGGCCAACACATCTTTTAATTCACCTCTTAACCCTTGATAAAAGAGGGAAATCCGTTTTTCCACTGGCCAATCCGTTTCCACTAGCAGGCGATTGAAGGTGGTGATATATGACAGTAAATCTTGAGAACCCTGTTTTAGTGTCATGATTTCTCTGTCAAGGGTGAGCATGTGGGATTTTCTGTCGAAGAGTTTTCTCAATTCTAGACAAAAATCAGAAAAATTGTGCAATACAGGGTCGTTACGCTCCAACAAGGGAATGGTCCAACTTGATGCGTTCCCCCCCATGTAAGACATCATAAATGCCGTTTTCACTGCTTCCTCCTGGAAGACTGCGGGTTTACACAAGAAATGAAGACGGCATTGGTTCCGAAAAGTTTCGAACTTGCGAGGATCCCCGTAAAACCTCTCCGGGGGGGCTAAAGGAATCCCCTGGTTCTGGATCACTTGAACAGTAGGCAACGCATCCGTGGCTGCAGCGGGAGTAGATAAGGGCAAAAAGTAACCCCCGGTTCGGGAGGATGAAGGCGGGGGCAATGTTGCCGGTTTAAGCAAGGGTCTTACCACTGGCTCCTTCAGTGCTAAGTCAGACATCTCTTTGCGCATTTGTGCAACTTCCTGATATAATGCTTGGTTCTCGGCACGAGAGGTAATGACCTCCTGTCGAAGTTCCGAAAAGCTTTCCAACAGGGAAGCGAGGGTAGCATCGACTTCCATCGTCCGGGCTGATGTGTATTCTTGGGCTTGACAATCTGTCGCGATTGCAAGCGGCGCTACTACAGTCGCGCACCACCAACCTGATGAATCCGGTCAGCAGGAACGATGGGATGAAAGTCCTCCCGACTTGTCTAGACACCACACCCAGTGGCGTCGTAGAGAGCACCTTCTGTATGGGTATTGCGAGAAGCCGGAAGGATAATGCGTAGGGGATAAACGGAGTGAAGGATGTGTCCCTCTGGGTCTGGGTCCGAGGAATCCTACGTGGAGGGACGTGCTGCAGCGTAGAGAGACAAATGACAGGTATAAGTACCTGGTCCCCAGTTATACACTTCCTTCCCCTGTCCCCGAGCAATGGCACTTACCAAAGATCAACTCTTTATCACTTTAACGGAAACCAGTTAGTTCCTCCTTCCACAAGGACAGGCAATATGATGAGAAAGTTATTCGTCACTTTCTCTAAATGTCAGATACCCCAATCCAGGCTCTACCACTTGAAATGCTGAAACGTATTTTCCTCCGTTTATATCGTTTTCTCAATACTGCTTGAGAACAAAAAGAATTTGTCGTTGAGCACCCGACCAAGATAATTACTAAGGCTCTTGGAACTAAAGGATGCACACCAGGGTACTTGCGGGAAACCCGAACTAATAATATTCAATGAGAATGAAGAACAATCCCGTTCTTCTACAGTTATACTTGCGGTTGGTCGGAAGTTTCTTCACTCCGCTGACCACGCTGGCTCTTGAACGGAAAAAGGCTTGATGAAGTGCTGACCACGCTGGCTCTTGATCGGCGGTGATTTCACTTCACTGGACACGCAGGCTCTTGATCAGCGGTGATTTCCTCTAGGCTAACTCCGGCGGGGAACACCATCCGCCAAACACAAAACCACAAAAACAATTGTCAAGCGCCGACCCGTTTCCAAGGCGGGGCTATATAGGTACGGCCTTCTTTCCTGCTCTCCAGAGCCGCTTGGCCTTCTGGGACTTGTAGTGCGAAGGGAGCAATAGCGCGTTTTGTCCTTTCCTTCTTCCCCTTGCTGTGGCTGCGAGAGCCATCACGACAGCAGCCCTTCGTGTGGAGACAGGACAAAGCCTATCAAAGTGGAAGTGGGGCTGGGCCCAGCTCTTCCCTTTCATCTTGCCAGTGATGGCCCATCCAGTCACACCTAATCTCCCGATATACACAAAGCCCAAATTTCAGCTACACCCAGTTATGAGACCCAGGTACAGGCATTAAATGGCTAATACAGGAAAATGTCAACTTTCTTAGAGTGACATTTTCAGAATTACCATTTAAAATTCAGAGGCTAGGATTTTAAATTATGATTCCAGACACCCAACATGAACTGGTTACCTATACCCATTTGTTAATGACACTTATAGAATAAGGTAACTCCAATGTTATCCTATAGGAGAAGTAGACCATGCAGTAGTGAAGAAATTAAGAGTATTTTACTGCTAGGACTGGTAAAACTTAAAAGTACATGTCCAACCTTTTAAATAGATTATACCTGACCCTCTGGGGTGACTTGTATGTAATAAAAAGGAAGGTTTGGGCCTGGCAAAGGGTTTATTTTGCCAGGTCAGAATGGTAGTTTAAAACTGCATGCATACAGACTGAAATGGCAGGCCTGAGATGTTTAAAGGCATACTTAAGTGGGTGGAACAATTTGTGTTACAGACCTACCAGCAGCATTTAATTTACAGGCCCTGGGCACATGCACTGCCACTTTACTGGGGGCTTATAAATAAATTAAATATGCCAATTGAGTATACGCCAATGTTAGCATGTTTAGAGGAAGAGGCACAAGCTTTTTAACACTGCTTAGCAGTGGTAAAGTTCAAAGAGTCCTAAGGCCAGCAAAAATGAGGTCGGTAAAAAATGGAGGGGAAGGCAAAAGGTTTGGGAGAATACCACCCTAAGGCTGACAGTCTAACAGTAATCTATATGATTAAATCTGTCAGTGAGACAGCGCTATTTTTGAATCTGAGGAATACTTATGAGAACATTTATCAGTTAACAGTGGAACTGCAGCTTTTGATCTCCATTTAATTTTATGAGGTCATCTGTTTGTTATGAGTGATGTTATGAGTGATGTTGCAACCTTTACCGACCATCTATTCTTTTTCAGGGCATATGTTTGCTAATTGTTACTATACTGCAAATAGTTACTTAGTGTACTTACTATAGTGCAACTGCAGCCTTACATTGCTGTGCAATCTCTCTAGGGACATTTGAGTGTGGAACTTCTGCTTTTTGTTTCCATGTGATGTTTCAGAGGGTGTATATTTTGTTTAACAATTCTTTTTTGGAAGAGTGGAACAAAACAATGTATAAGGGAAAGGGGAGGACATAAGGCCCGATATGTGGAACAAAATATACAGTGCAAAATGGATCGTAGCACTAGGTACATAGCATGTCGAGGTCCCACGAGGCTGTGGCCCTTGGGGTCAAGAAGGGGCAATATCTAGGAGGGCACATGGGTTCATATCTGTGCAGAGGAAGAACAGCAGGGGTGGGGCAAAAAGATAAGACATAACAAAAAAGAAGTAAAAAAAGGAAAAGCAAACAGGGAGCCCACATTTGCACACACTCCTGGGGGGAGGGAGATAGGGTGGGAGAGTAGGGGGAGAAGTGGGATAGAGAATATAGAGAAGAGAGGCAGAGAAGAAGAAAAAGTTGGAAAAGACTGGAGTGAAAGAGACAAGTAAGAGGTGGGAGGTGGGGGGAGTAGGCATGCACCCTCGAGGATCATGACAAGACAGGGTCCCAAGGGCACTGTCAGCATGATATATACCTGGTCATCACATTAGGGGGTCAGGGGCGCACTCAACTAATAGCTAGCAGGTTTATTCCCAGAGAAAATGTGCTCAGGTGAGGAGGAAGCTCTCAGTCTTATCCTGTGGGTTATAGATGACCCACTCTAAGGAGGCTGTCTGGTACATCGTCGAGAGCCATTCATCATCGGGGGTAGCTCCAGTGACGGAGAATGCAGATCTTTGCAGTGGCGAGCACCATATGCAGTAGATGGCCCTGAAGTTGGTAAAGGTCCAGGGGGGGTGTGAGGTTGTGTATAATGATCAGTGGCTGATGCAGGTGTATTGTGATTGGTAGGGTCTCACTCAGGGTGGTACCAAGAGCCTCCGAAAAAGCTTGCATCGGGGCTCAATCACAGAGGATGTGTATCAGGTCACAGCAGTGGTGAGTGTAGAGCCAGAAATTTGCATGAGATAACAGGCCAGCTCCCTGCAGTTTCATGGGAATCCAGTGGCAGTCATGCAGTGACCTAAAGAGACAGAACTTCAACCGTCCCTCCTGGGCCCCATGATCCAATGCCTCCAGAAGATCCGCCCAATCCTCCGTTTCATATTCTGTTTGAAGTCTGGTTTGCCATGTGATACGGAGGCTATTTAGAAGGTGCAGAGAGAAAAGATGGCAGCTCAAGAAGATATAGAAGCCAGACATCATCCTGAGGAATCCGCGCCAAGTTCTAAAGTAGGAGACTACAGGAGAGGGCTGGAGGACCCAGGTCCACGCACCCAGGTGACGATTGAGGCATTGTCAGAGCTGCAAATATCACCAAGATTGATGGGAGCCTGAATTCTTTGCAGAGTGCCGCGAAGGATATAAGGGCACCTTGTTCAAGGATTTGATGGAGGCTGTAGATGCCTGCAGAATGCCACGCCTCCCAGTTCAACATCTTGCCACCAATACGGATGCCAGAGTTGCCCCAAAAGGGTGCATGGTCGTGAAGATGAGGATCCACCCCAAATAATTGGAAAGTGCATCCTCCATGATCTGGGAGTCCTGGGAGAGGGCAACCACTGGCTGGGAGACCAGGAAGTAGTCCAAGCAGGACTGGGTGCCATGCACCGCCAATAAAAAAGTATTCTCCTGGTCCTCTGTGTGCGAGCTGCCAGAGAGCTACATTGCCATGATCAGGAGTGACACCCCCTAGGAGGGCATGATCTACATGATTACCTACATCCAGTGTGCCGGTGCAGTTGAGTACCACATCCCATGCCAGGTTACAATCCTCTCCTATGTGATAGTGGGAGACCCTCATTTCCGTGAGGAGACGGTTGAGCAGAAGAAAAAATTGGTGCTTGGATTGCATACCCAAGTACACCAAGCCGGAACAAAGTGTCCACCCACCAAGCCGAAGTTTAGCAAAGGCATAGCAGCCCCCTGGATCTATCCATGTCCTAAGGATAGACAGAGGGTATATCTTAGCTTACATAACTTGAATGTCTATGATATATTTGTGAAGATGCTAATTAGGTGTAATTAGAATTTGTGTTTCACATTTATTTTATTTATAACGTGCAAATCAGCCAAAACATGTCTAACTTCAATGTGAAGCTGCAACAAAATAAATATTACATCTCAGACCTTAATACGTTTAGCTTTTGTGCAATGTCTTGGTTCCATGTGAGGTACAGGAAAATTTAACCTGAAGTGAGTGGTCTGACAAAATCTTTTCATCTAACCAACATTTTTTTAAAATCAAAATTGGATTTCACGAGGTTGATGAACCCAACCTGGTGAAAGCCTTACCTAACAAAACATTACTTTCGTCAGACTGATTTTATAGGAATTTTTTAAATCAGAGTTCCACCCCCTAATCCTACCACTCTCCCCCCCGCCCTTTAAAGAGTGGGGGAAAGGTCTTCCACTCCTAATCTAATCATCCTCTCCTCTATCCTGCTGCCCCTTGTCCTACTTTACTCTAGATTATTTTTTTTATCAAATCCCTAACTACCTCCCCTACAAAGTCCATAACATCCCTATTCTCTATACTCACCCCCTTTTCCCTTCTTACTTCTTTGTCTGTCCCAACCCTTTTGATAGTCAAGTGGGATGAAAGAACTCCCAATGCTAGTCTACCACTCTCCATCAAGAAGGAACAGTATGTGGAGAAATAGGAACATCAATCTACTAATTCGAAAGAGGGGAGAATTGGATTGGGAAAAAGAGAGAGAAACAAGCTAGAATATATGTCATGTCTCTCAGGTGTTTATGTGTTTAACAACTTGGGCTTGCATGGTCTCTCTGGGAGGTATTTAAGGAACCACACACACCACTGGAACAGCAAGCATGACTATAACGACAAAGAGAGATCATAACTAAGAGCAGCAGTACCTATTTACTGATACATAACAATCTCCAACCATTTTATCCTCTTGATCTTGCCTGATGCTCTGTAAGGGAAAGCCTGGAAGGAACCTAGGAATAAGCCAATTACCATCCCTGAGCTTGGGAGCACCAGGAGACTCTGAGAAGTGGTGGTCTCATTGAATACCACAAAGCAAGTCAATAGAGTGTAGCTCTTTGGAGACATATGAAAGAACAAATAAGGAAGCACAAGGGGTAATGGTAGAACCAAACAAAGATGCACAGAAATGCCAAAATGGTGATCAAATTACGTGAGCAGGAACCATACAACAAAGAAGTTGTGAGGCAACTTAGTAGTGCCACATGGCTGCTTAAAGTACTTGTAATTCGGCCCTACTTCATGATTGACTGACCACTGACTGATTTGGAAGACCCAGCTCCTGTCCCTTTGCCCCTTTGCCCCAGTGTCCCATGGGTCTCTGTTGACTCCACACTCTTAGCTTTCTTGTTGCGTCCTTTTCTCTGATTCTTCATCTTTGAGTAAGCTCTCCCTCTGAGTCAGAACATTGTCACATAGGCCTCTATTTCTGTCCTGCATTGTCCTTCATTTTTTTTTTCTTTCAAGTTCCAAGTCATGGTAGACGTAAAAGAAGGACTACTGCAACCCTTATTTTATGAAACAATTTTTTTTCTGAAAAGCCTGTAAAGCATATTTCACAGCCATTTGCCAACAACCATTGGCCGTCAGTGATAAGAGATATGTAACATATGTAACACAGCTGATTGCCTACACCTCTGGGGCCAGCAGCAAAAGTGAGGCAAATGGATAACAGAAAAAACAACTTCCTAAAAACACCCACTGCTCCACCGTACTTTAGCATTCACGTGTCATGGGCCTTTTGGCCCAACACAGTAAAGGAAGGGGGTATAGATGCTGGTTAAGTGATGTTTAGTCTGCATTAAGGGTTTCGTGGGGGATCAAGCGATATAGCCACAAGTAGGTTGGACATGTTAGTACTCTAAATTAAGAGGATGTAATTTGAATAAAGGGTGCCCAAATATCAGGATAGGAGACACTTTTGGGATCCGCAGATAGGGACAGCTTCTCCATACCTAGGAGGAATCACAGCTTGTGCAACCAAATGGTATGGTCAGGAATCTTGTCAGTACCCTGGAGCGATAGTACCACCTGTTGCCCTGCCCCCAGAGGTAGTGCCATTTGTCTTCCCCGGGTGGAGCGTAGATGTAGGAATTTGGAAGTCCTAGGATAGTGGATGCTGGGAACTTTGGGGTGGATTTAACACTTGGTCCCAATATCAGGTTAGTTTTGGACAGTGCCATAGGAGGTGGAGGAGGTTGCCCGTGAGCCGGCATCACCGCCAGCACTTCTTGGAGTACCCAGGGTTTCACCCGTAAAGTTGTGCAGGGATCAAGTACCAAAAAGAGACAATTTTATAGGCAGTTTCCGTGCTGGTCATGTTATGTGCCGTGTGATGTAATCTATAAAAAATGTCCTCCTGTTCATTTGCGGTAAGGGCCCACCCTATCTCTGCTTTACAATGTACTCAACATTTGGTCTTTATTGTAGAACCCTGCTTGGTCAGAAGGGCATACAGTTCGGTTATGGGATGCCTATCATCTGTTTTGAGAAGCAGCCACTTCTCAAAGGGAGACATGGGTGAGGATGCTCCTCTTTCTACTCCAATGGTGTCACCCAATGTCTAAGCTGTAAATATGGAATGTGGTCAGCTGCAGTCACAGAGTAATCAGCTTTTAATTTGTCAAAATAAATAACCCCAAGCGTGAAATCATATAGGGCTCAACCAGATGGACCACAGGGGGTGGTATCAGACATCAGTGGTCCTTTGTTATTCACAGGCATTGGAAGGAAACAAATGAATGGGGGCTTTACACCTGTGTTTACCTGCTTGCAAAGAATATGTGTATTGTAGCATACCAAATGGTTTAATAAACAGATTAAAATAAATAAATAATCCCATCTTGATTGAAGAGGGAACCTATTCGCTTGCAGCCCCCTTCGTAGCACTGCCAAAACACTTCTGCTTCCTGTTCCAGAGGGAAATCTGGATTAGCTAATATCAGCATCATCAGGGAGGGAAACATCATAAGGCCGGTCTGTAGTGCCACCAAGTCCCACAATTTGAGCATCGAGTTTGTCACTAGTAACAGCCTGGCCCTTGAAGGAGTAATGTTTTTCAGAAATCAGGTGGTTCTATTCTCCTAAAAAGCCGAGCTATGCATCTTGATGGTAGCAAAATATTAAGGGGACTGCCAGTCCTCCATCTCGTTCCTGCCGGTATAGCATCCATTGGTTAAGACAGGTCTGCTGCCATTTCAAAGAAATGTGTTAATATCAAATTGCAGAGAGCGAAAGGCATTGGGTGGAGGGGTCACCGGCAGTGACTGGGACACCCAGTGTATACGCGGGAAAATAGGGGCATATTATGAACAACGGCATTAAAATCATCGCCGATTTAGCGGCAGGAACTGCCGCTAAAGCTGCGATAATGGGCTTGATAATATACCCTTGTGAATTCCCATAAAAGCCCATGTTCACACCAGAACATGGACTTCTATGGGAATTCACAAGGGCATATTATCAAGCCCATTATCGCCGTTTTAGCAACAGTTTCCTGGCACTAAAACGCAATAATTTTAACGCTGGTCTTGATAATATGCTCCATAATCTTTTTAACTGCCGTTATCTGACCTGCCCAAGAGAGGCGAAGCCAGCTCCAGACAGACAGGGCCCCATTTGTCTGGGAGATTAGAGCAGAATACTTAGAAGCCTAAGTCTTGGGGAGAGTCCAAGCCAGTTTAATCCCTAAGTAGGATATAGAGTCTTTCGCCCATTCGAAAGGGAAAAGAGAGCACAGGGCAGTTTTGTGTGGACGAGTGACTGAGAGGTTCAGAGTCTGAGATTTTTGCAGGTTTACTATGAAACCCAAGATCTCCCCAAAAAAGCTGGAGTTCTTAAACCAGTCGAGGAAGCGAGGTCAATGAGTTATTTATCAATAAAATTAAATAATCGGCGTAAAGGTGATGGCCTCCTCCGAAGGGAATCCCAGTGATACCCGGATTATCCCTTATCCTTTGTGACATAGGCTCCATATATAGAGCAAAAAGAAGAGGGGATGGAGCACCACTGGTGTGTGCCCCATAATATAGGGAAGGTAGGGGACAAAACGCCATTGACGCTCACTGAAGCTCTGGGGATCTGTATATGCAGCTGACCCATCTGTTGAATTTGTCACCAAGACTGAACTTTCATAGGGTTGCAAAGAGATAGAGCCAAAGGATGCAATCAAACGTCTACTCAGCATCTATGGAGAGAAGCAATGCTTCCTTTTATGACCTGTGAAAATGTGGCCAATATGATGCAGGAGGCGCTTGCTATTATCGCTGTATTGTTGTGCTGGAACAAATCCCACCTGGGCTGGTTCTATCAGACCTGGCATGAGCGGATTAAGGCAGGGTGCCATGATTGTGGTGAACAGTTTGGTGTCTATTTTAAGAGGGAGATGGTTCTATATGACCCAGAGAGGGTTGAAGGTTTGCCCAGCTTTGGAATAACTGAAATATCAGCTCCTAGCATGGAGTCAGTGAGGGAGCCAGAATCAGCAATGGAGTTGTAGAGACATGTTAGTAGGGGAGGTAAGCTCATGGCAGCAAATTTGATAGAATTGGGCGCTAAAGCCATCAGGCTCTAGTGATTGTAATGTCTTTAAGCGAGAGATAGCTGAAATCACCACATGTTTTCGTATGGGTTGGTCAACTGCTTCAGCTTCCTTAGCCAGAAGGGAAGCTATGGCGATCCCACTAAGATGATGGGAAGGTCGACTCTAGGGCCATCAGAGGTAGAGTACAGGGAACCGGAGATGGCCTGGAAAGCCAAGGCGATCTCTGCATCCGAATGGGGTCTGTAGGGAGGTCAGTGAGTATGGCTGTCACTGTTTCCAAATGGATTTTACTATGGAGGCGGTGTGTTTACATCCTACCGCAGCGGTTACAACCAAGGTAAAGTGTGCTATAGACATATCAGAGCACAAAACTCCCTGATAAGGTGTTTAAGAAGAGGCCTAATTTTTTCAAGCTCCCGCCATATTCTAGGGTGCCCGTCCAATTATAAATAGCCTCGAGCTTCGTGATTGATTTCTGTAGAAGTCGTCGTTTGTCCTGATACCTGCGGTTTTCAGACGCAGAGATTGTTATGAGTTCTCCCCTCATGACTAATTTCATTTCTTCCGAAACTGATGACAAGGATACCTCCCCGGTGTCATTAGCACGAAGTCAGTCTGTTAGGGTTTTCCAAAGAGAATCAACCGTAGCAGGGGACTGCAGCAAAGAGTATCTAAGTCACCAACGTGAGGACGGTGGCTGGGTGAACATCGAGCCGGAGAGATAGTCAGGGGGGGCATGCTCTGAAAGCGACCGGGGGGCAATGACTCTGTGAGAAGGACAGCAAGTGTCGGAGTTGCTAGGAAAGGATCAATATGTGTATGTGTTTTGTGCGCCTTGGAGAAGATTGTATAGTCTCCAACCAATGGGTGTAGTGAACACCAAACATCTTGTAGTCCACAGTTTGCCATCTACTGTAAACATAATTTGAAGAAAAGGCTCCTGTCTGGTTGGAGAGTTGTCCTGAGCGATTGAGGTCGGTGCCCATTCCAAATTCATGGCCCCCCTATCAGAAGGGTGGCGTCTGGACATCTAAGGGCGATTGTTGAGGAGCTAATAATAAAGGATTCTTGATGCCTGTTAGGGGCATAAACAATTACTAGGGTAAAACAGAAAGTGCCCAATTTAAGATTTGAGTCAGACTGCAAGGAGATGTACCTTGACCTCAGTGACTGGAGCTAAAACGTCTCCTCGGAACCTTTGGACAAAAAGGATGCCCCCCCCCCCTTCTTAGAGGGGCACGAAGACCAGGCCTGCGTGGGAACTAGCAGGATTGCATTCTTGGTACATCCTTAGTGAGCAGAAGAGTCTCTTGAAGAATACACATATTACTGCCAGATTGTTCTAAAAATGAAAGTACAGCAGACCGCTTAATGGGATTATTTAGGCCCCTTACATTGAGACTAGTAACCTTAAGGTAATGTGTGTGTTCGTGTGTTAATGCTGTTCAAACTTGTATTTACGGTTCATTAATGTAAAGCCTTTATTATTACGATGAGCACTAAAAGTAAATGTTGTAAGCTCGGCCTGCACTACTGACGGTGGTTCCAGCATAAATGTGTACAAACGTTTTTAAAGTTTAGTAATATGAGGCTATGTATAATGCACCCAGAATGCTCTCTGATTATATGCAAATATTTGCAGAGACCTGAAAGCAAGAGTGATGATTCTTTGTTTTCAAAATAAAAAGTTCACAAAAAAATGAAAGAAGGAAAAAATATTTTGCTAAACTACTGTAAAATGTTAGGTACCATATCCTTGCAGCATCATTTAGTAACATGTTGATATGAGCTTGTATTTCCCCAAAATACTCATAATGGAAAATCAGTGTAACCAGTTTAAATACGATAATGGGAGACAAAAATAAACAAGCGTTGGCAAAGCCAGTAGGTCTGAAATTGGTGGTCAGCCATTTGGTTTTGTCAATGCGTGACTTGCTTAGGCATGGTTTTTGTAAAACCTTATCGGTTTGGGAGCTACTGGGCCCTCATAATTCTAACAAGCATTGGCAAAAATTGTTTTTGGTCTCAACAAGCACACATTGCCACAGCAGTTCCGGACACTGAGCAAAACTACTTTGTGTGCCAATATGTTCCTTGTAAAAGAGCAGAATACTGTCACTCACAGAGAAGTCAGCCCGAGTGAAAGAGAGAGCGGGGCAACATTTTATTAAACACAAAAGATCATGGTTAATGCCAGGCCTAATTAGAAGCCCAATTATTAAAGAAAGACTCAAAAGTGCGCCCATGGTATATATCCTTGCATAAAGTGCATATATACAGTTTCCGTGCAGTCACAAGAATTTACAGAAGTAGTACCCCAAGAAAATATTTGTGAACTGCAGGAGCAAATGTGTATGTATAGATTTGCTCATGTGAAAATCTGAATGTTTCAAGTTCACTTCTCCCCCAACCACTTTGTTCCCAACCCTGGAAGAAGCTTTACGTCTGCCACTGTCGGGAGTACATTTTCAAACTTTTTCAGTATGGGAAAAGATTTGAAAAGAGTTTGTGAAGACCCTTAAAACTATCAAGTTAGTAGGTTTGCACAGAATCAAAAGGTTATTCAAACCCTTGAACTATTGCTTACCACTACCTTTAACGCAGTATGTAGACCCGCAGAAAAGTAGCAACATAAGGAAATTGATAGTATTCAAACCCTACTATGGTACGAGCACTGGCATAATTAGAGAGGCTAAAACAGAATTCTTATATAATGAGAATGCTGTCGTAATTTGTTGCCGCATTAAGTAGCACAAAAGGGACAAGTGGATTTTGTTATAGGACAAGTAGATTTAGGAAGCAACCTTCTCCATGGACAAGCAGATATTTTATTAAATTCCACACCCCTGCCCAACATACTCTCTCATGCCAGCTCCTTCCGCGTGAGTCAGGACCCTTTTATGCCAAGAGTGATATTTCAAGCTCTCAGTGTGGGCTTGGAGATCAAGGTCCTTCAGGCGCGGAACTTCTTGCTGGAGCCACTCTACCTCCTCGTCTCGTCTGGACACACATTCCTCCATGGCAGACACCTTGTACCCTACCTCCTCTAGGTCTTGGTAGACCTAACGTAGGTGAGCTAAAAAGTCATTCTTTACTGCATGAAAGTTTCCCTAAAGCAGCACAAAGAGCGCTTGCAAGAAAGACCTCTTCACTGGCCCCTCTGTGTTATCTGCCACAGAGAGATGTTCCATTAGGAGTATTCAAAATCACTGGACCTTTAGAAGGGCTGTGAAGACCTGGCTATTTTCTGTCTAGCCATCTGTTTCTGTTAGGTCCTCCTCTTTGAAATTAGCGCTGGGACACCCCATTGCTGGGGCAGCTATGCGCTTTACAAATACCATTAACATAACAAATGATGTCAGGTGCAGGTGTCTTGCTACCTGCTGCACCCCTGCGGACTTCATTAGCATGTCTCTGAGTGAGTGGTCCTTTTTCGTCCTGACCACAGACATGATGAGATTCATCTACAAGGATGGAGTCAGAGGAGATAGCCACAGGTGGCGCTCCCCCAGGTGGTGCACCCATGCCAGGACTCCAAAACATCCAGAACATTCAGACTCAGTTGTCAAAGAGAGGTGTCACTGCAATACTTATCAGTGAACCCACTGAGGCAGGGTCCTTGTGTAGTGCAGGTTGGTCTATAGTAATAGTATGAAGAAAGCTTACCCCAAGGGCATCACTCTGGGCACCTAACACACAGGAAACCCACTGGAGGAGGTCAGATTGGCGTAAGGCCCCTAAGTCACAAGATACCCAGGAACAGGCCACTTGGATAAATCCACACCCAATAGGACCTTGGAAATGTGGAGTGGTCGGGGAGGCACGCACCTTACAATGTTTGTAGACCAGGAAATGAGGAGGTGGCCCTTCGTCAAACCTCCTGCGCATCCCCCCAAATACAAAGCTGACCTGGGCAAGATTGTGTGGCCCTTCTGCTAACGCACTCCAGTCTTTGGAAGGCGGCAGACCAGTCCCCCAGGCATCAGAAATAAAATATGTTCAAAGAGCAAGCCAGGAGGATCGACTGCCCAGTCTGTATAGGGGTGCAGGAGTACTCAGGGGGTGGAGGGCAGGCAGAGATCCAGGGCAAAGCAGCAGGATGGCTCAATGTTTCACACTCTGATATCCTGCTAACGGGCCCAGACCCAGTGCATAGGGAGTGGCATCATCAAGGTTAAAATTCAGGTGAGCAAGCGAGGGGCTACAAGGCAGGCACAAAATCACAATATCGTGGACAGAGTATTGTAAAAATAATAACAGCAGGTTGAGTAAACCTAGATTTTCTATACCTAACTAATAATATATGTACATATGCAGTATATATGTTATCAAGATATGCGGAAGTAGAGTTAGGAATAGTAAATATATACTTCCCTTTATGCACTTACCTTTTGATATTTTGTCCCTCGATATTCTGTTCTCTGTCTTCTTCTACTGTCATGTTGTTGGTGTTGATATTCTGTAGTACAGTCCTGCCAATTTAGCTCATCATCAGGTTAAGATTACCCTACCACTCATCTCTTGATGTTTTCAATTTGACATCAAACTGTAGGATATCACTTTATGTAGACTGTGGAACAGAGGGTTTGAATTAGCATCACGGTGGGCATTGAAACTAAAGGGAGCCCACAATTGTTCATTATCAAAGCAAGTACTGTGGACCTGCTTGACCTCCATTTCGATGCCTCTAATTTCTGGGCTCAGGGTGTGATGGATTCAGCAACAGGTTCCTTTGATTGTACATAGTTTATAGTGTGCTCACCAGTTCATACTTCAGAATCTCTTAGTGTTAAGGTTTGCATTCCGGTGATAGATGGTAGTGCAACTGTAAGCTACAACAGTTGTTTCCTCTGGTGTGCATTATGTATATTGCTATATTTAAAATAAATCTTTGTCATTAGACTTTATTGATGTCTACTAAGCTTCAGTAATTAATCAATATTATAAAACTATGAAGATTATCAGTTGAAGGAACACAACTGTTATAATCCAAAGCCATTGACATTTCACAGTTTTTATCTATACAACCATTGCGCTCAACCAATGTATGGCTCATGACTTCACAAGTCCCAGCAGATAACATAACAAATGGAAACTCATGTTTAGGTCTTGCCGATAGACAACTTTTGGTTATCTCCTGTTAAAAAGAAATCTTGTGGACTAAACCTTAAAACGTAGGGGCATATTATCAAGGACCGGTGTTAAAATTATCGCTGTTTTATCGGCAGGAAACTGCCGATAAAATGGCGATAATGGGCTTGATAACATGCCCTTGTTAATTCCCATAGAAGCCCATGTTAACATCAGAACATGGGCTTCTATGGGAATTAACAAGGGCGTATTATCAAGCCCATTACCGCCGTTTTATCTGCAGTTTCCTGCCGATAAAACAGCAATCATTTTAACACCGGTCCTTGATAATATATATGCCCCGTAATGTGTTGATTAGATCCCATCCATTATTTAGCATTGGTCAGCTTTCTTACTACCCTTGTTTGGCTATTTTTATTCAATGACTCTCCTTCCTCTACTTGTGTTTGCCTTTCCCCTGGAGCATGCCTTCTTTACCATAATTTTGATTGGATACTTGTATCTTTCCACTGCTCACATTCAGGGAACTATTTTTTTTTTCATTCAGCACTCTATGAGAGGGCCTGTATTTTCTGACTCTCTCCCTCATGTGCCGGTTCCCCCCACCAATTATACCTACCTTGTACTCTTAGTGTTGTGCACCCACCCCTCACAGCTTGGCCATAAAAGCACGGCAAGAGTATATGTTTGCAAAGATATGACTAGAGAGCAGACTTTAAGAGTTTTTGTTTTGTCTCCTGAATTTCACATATTGCATAAATCCACAGGTCTTGACTCACAAAGGCTCTTATGGAGCCTGGTGAATTACTGGTTGCTGCACTCAACTGGCATTGTTTTAGGGACTATTATAAGAGGAAATTAAGCCTTCTGAGGCTGGGATGCTTCTCGAGTAAAGACCTCAACCCCAAATGGCAACGGTCTTGGTCAACCTCTGCCTGTCGCTTCTGTGGCAACGCCACAGAATCTTTATTGCATTTAATATGCATATGCCCTGCACTGCAAAAACTAAGGAAAACGCTTTTGCTACCACTTTTAAGAGAAGCTCAGGTGAGAACTTGCAGGGCGGCTGTGATAGAATGCCTCAGCGGGTCCCGTATTCAACTAGCCTGCAAAACTATAAAATTCCCAGCTCATGCTGCAGAAGAGCTAGAAAACAAGGCAGTAATTAAAGATGACTTTGGCCAACCGGCCTCATCACGGCTGCCCCCGGACTCCCACTTCCCTTCCTAATGGTTATTCCTTTATTTTCATTTTCCAGGCTGTGTTCTCCATTCTGAGTCAAAATGCGTATTCTCCACCAAATTAATTTATTCCCCACCAAATTCATTTATTCCCCAAAGCATTTGCTCTTTTTCCTAGAACTATTATCAGTTGTTTCGTAGCTCCAATGAGATAGTCGCGTCTTCCCTCAGCTACATCCTTATAATTTCATACTGCGATTGTGTAATTGTGTAAATTTGTTAAGATTATGTTTTAAACTTATTATTTTTCAGGTGATTTTAATTTTGTTTTTATGCTGACCTTACGACGTACATGCTGTGTGTGTGGTGGTAAGACCCACCCTTTTATGGTTTTTAAAAATCAAATAAAAGTATATTATTGGATTGGTCAGCTTTCTTACTACCCTTGTTTGGCTATTTTTATTCAATGACTCTCCTTCCTCTACTTGTGTTTGCCTTTCCCCTGGAGCATGCCCTCTTTACCATAATTTTGATTGGATACTTGTATCTTTCCACTGCTCACATTCAGGAAACTATTTTTTTTCTTTTTCATTCAGCACTCTATGAGAGGGCCTGTATTTTCTGATTCTCTCCCTCATGTGCCGGTTCCTCCCACCAATTATACCTACCTTGTACTCTCAGTGTTGTGCCCCACCCCTCACAGCTTGGCCATAAAAGCACAGCAAGAGTATATGTTTGCCAAGATATGACTAAAGAGCAGACTTTAAGAGTTTTTGTTTTGTCTCCTGAATTGCACATATTGCATAAATCCACAGGTCTTGACTCACAAAGGCTCTTATGGAGCCTGGTGAATTACTGGTTGCTGCACTCAACTGGCATTTGAGGCAGAAAGTGTATTTGGCATGACTGAAAAAGAAATATCTCTTCTCCTGAAGATCCATACATCTGCTACCTGGGCTACAGCATAGGACCAAATGTCTGAAGCTTGTGTTGGTTCTGAGTCCCATGTAAAGTAAACTGCTCGTTGGCTGCAGTAACACCATCAACATTTAGAGGTCTCTGAAAAAATGAAATTGATAGGAAATGCAGTTGTGATGTTACCCTGAGAAGCAATAAACATCATTAAATAGATGACTGCGGGGACACTTTCAAAATCCATATATCCATGCACGCAGTACATGCAGGAGAAAAACTCTAATCTCCTCAACCGTAACAAAGAAAGTGCAATTGTTTTCAGCATACGTGATATCATAGATAACACCATTAGTGAAGTAATAAGTGGTTTTGCTAATGATATCTTGAGTAGCGCATTTATCATGACTTATTATGGTTGTGTAGCTGACTATAACTAGAAAATGTAAGGGTTTTTTAGGTTTTGGATCATAATCATAGCTTTCTCTGTACTAAATTATTTTGAGGACGTTTGTATTACCCTAGTTACTAATCTTAGTAAGCTATCAACACTCCAGTTTACAATGATTTCATGGAATTCTTTGGAGTCTGGAGTTAGATAATTATATTATTAAATATTGTAACAACCAACTTTGCCTGCATGATACTGAGACACCAGGTACACCTAAAATGAGCTATATTTTCATCTTGCCACCTGTGGCTTCTTTGTTCAACTGTTTACTTTGGCAAAATATGTTTATCTTTAATGTACTGCATTTAAAATTTGTTTTTGATCAATTGGTATATATATGAATCAACTTCACTCACTTTCTTTACTTCCCCTTCCAAGCCATGTAAGGTTTACAAGAAACAGGGCTCCAATTTGTAAAAGTGTATATTTGGAAGGGGTCAAATTTGGCCTAACATTAGTCCCATGCCGTGACTAATAGGGCTCACATTGGAGGCAGTCTACTCAATCACAAGGGACCCCTCACACAGCCAGCCCAAAAGTGTAAGCTCTGCTGCCTCCATTTCTAAGTGGCGTTGTGCTGAAGAGGACTAATCTGCTAACTTTTTTTGTGTTGATGCTGAGAAAGCCGGCCCACCTAAAATTAGCTTTATTTTCATTGTGCCCACTAAGGCTTCAGTGTTAAACAATTTTGATTAAAGAAACTGTGTGATTGCATTTTGTTTAAAATCCACATTTGAATCAACTTCACCCCTTTTTTCTATGTGTCCCTTTTAAGTCTAGTAGGGTTTCCTAGCAACAGGAGTTTACTTGGTAAACTATATTGAGGTATCAAATAGGGCCTTGCATCACCCCTTCCAGGCTGTGACTTCTAAGGTTCCGCCTAGGTAAAAAATGGAACAACTCATTGTGTTTGAAGTGCCAGTTTGGCCCTCCAAACACAAACAGTTGTTCCATTTGTTATGCACCTTGGATTGGCACCAGGAACACTGCCAACTAAAGCACCGTGTTCCGAACAACCCTTTCCCAAAGGTCGTGAAATTGACTTGAAAGAACAGGTTTTATGTTAGTAAGGCCTATGAAAATAGGAGGCCACTGAGTTGAGGCTGTTACTTCCTCAGCTGGCAAGATAGAGCTGTTGCATGGTTTGCAGTACACAGAATCCTGCTGTGAACGACAATCTGCAAAGTGTATTTGGAAAGAGATTCACAGAATGCAAAATCAGAAAAGGAGTCCTCAGCACCCAGGCACGGCAAATGCAACCCATGGCAGCCATCAATGCAACAGGGACCTTGACAAGAACAGCTTTGTTTGACTCTGTTGATTAACAGCACACAATGAGAGAGGAAAACGAGAAAGCCGGAAGTCCTATTCAAAAAGAGCAAAAACACGTAGAAATGAATCACAGAAGCCCCAACATATGACTCAAAGAGGAAGAAAAGGATAGAAGTGTGGGGCCAGGAGGTCACGGAAGGGCCAAGCCTGTCACAAATGCATCATGTGCCTCACCCTGTAGCTAAGGCCTGCCCAGGAGGCTTGAGTAAGGATGGTTGTGCAGAAGTTATTTCTCGACTAGAATTATATGAGCATATTCTTATAAATGTGTTGCAATTTAAACGAAAATGCTGAGATGCGCAGAATTATTATTCTTGGCCAATGGTCAACTTGGCCTCGGCTCTATTTTTAAATAATAGGACTGCTGCTTCATAATATCCATTGTGTGTTTATATTTCTCATTTGTTTTGTAATGATATACTGTTCTCGGAGCACTCAAGAGGAAGCCATGAGATACTTTGCACGCTGTAGATAGTTCATTTATAACTCTTTCCATTGTTTATGTAACACATTTGTTCTTAAGCCTCCAACTACATTAGATCGGAAAGAGTTGAATATTCATTTTATGAAATAGTGCTAACATGGGGGAATTATAGGACGTTGTATAATGCTGCAAACTATGATTTGCTACAATGTCGATACATGTGCTCACTTCGTGCTGACAGTGCAATTACTAATGCTTTCTATGGTGACTATGCTATAATAACCCTTGAATTTAGGGCGAGTCAGATCTTTTGGGTCTCTACTAGGTGCTGCCTCTCTTTTTATTGATTTGCTGAACAATTTGGACTTAGTCTAGTTCTTTTCCGATTTTGCTGATTGGGGCAACTACTTTAAATGTTAAACAGCCTTTATGACAAATTATTTCTATGTCCTATGAATGATTTATTGGACTTAGCTATCTTTTGTATTCTGTGTTACACTTTAATATTTTAATAAACCGTCACGGTTTAGACTAAATTACTCTTGTCGAAGCTCCCTTTTTGAGTAAGTCCTTTCTTATTGACTGTTTTAAAACTGCTGTTTTGAATCTTGCCTATAGGGAAACATTGTCTCGTATATACTTGAGGACAACACCGTCCTGGCTCCACATTTGGGCACCTCTATCATGTAGTTTATCTAAGAGATAGAGGGCCATATTATCAAGAAAGGGCGATACATTATCACCGCTTTTATCGGCAGGAAACTGCCGCTAAAGCGGCGATAATGGGTTTGATAATATGCCTTTGTAAATTCCCATAGAAGCCCAGGTTCTGGTGTTAAACTGGGCTTCTATTTGAAAATCAGTCGTGACCATTCTCCAGTAGAAAGAGTCCACCCGAACTGCCAGGCCAGGTTTGACCCATGCCCCAAACTCTTGGCCTATCCCCATTCTGCCCAACAGCGCCCAGAGTAAGCGCCACTCCAAGGCATCAAGATCCATGCCCCAAACTCTCAGCTTATCTCCATTCTGCCCAACAGTGCCCAGAAGAAGGTCCACTCCAAGGCATCAAGACCCAGCACAACCGGAAGCTCTTGGATTGTGCCCACCCTTGCCAACACCCTGTACGAGCATCTGAGGTCTGCCTAGTCGACTTATTATTAGGCATGAACCATGATTTGTCAGTTGGCCAAAACTTTAGGCAGTATTCTAGCTCCTGAGTTCAGCAGTGATATGGGACAATAGGAGGTGCAGTCATCCGGCGGTTTGCCCGGCTTATGGATAAGGATAATATTGGCTGTTCTAAGGTCACTGGAAATCCCTCGTCCATTTTTGTAATTCTTTTTATTGTCATTTATTATTATTAACAATACAGTTCAACAATAGTCAAATGGCCACAAATGCTAGGCAAGGACACCACAGCACGACATATGGCACGGTATTAGCATCAATACCAAGAGTGTACTGTGTCAGACATGGTGTAGTAAGGTTAGCCACAATGTCAGAACACTTGAGAGGAAGTGTAAGAGAATTTATAATCAAGGGCTGTTATTGTGATGCTATACTATGCGTGATGTTGAGTAGCATTGAATGATGGATGGAGGATACAACATAATGAGGACAAAATACCTTGAGTATCGGAAAGGGGTAATCGCCCGTGACCCAAGGCCCTGAAATGTAGCTATGGCTTAATAACTGCTTGTGGAGCGCATGAAGATACAGTGTTACGACAGAGTATGTGAGGTTATGGTGGCGCATTAACAGGAGTGGAGAGCCCTCTTGGCGCTGAGGCAACCTCATTGGAAATCCCTCATCCATGCCATGCAAAACATCTGTACTCGGGTTCTGCCTGCTTCCCCCACACGCACTTGAAGAATTCTGCTGCGAGCCCATTAGGCCTCTGGGTATTTCTAGAGTCCATCTGAGTAATGGCTACTTGAACCTCCGAGACTTTTATCTTCTTGTCCAACAGGGCAGCATACTCCCTGGTTAGAACCAAGGCAGGGAGGTCCCACAGAAATGCTTCTAATATCATTGTGTGAGTAGTGCACCCTTGACCAGTACAGACCCGGTACAGACCCTCTAGGTGTGCCGCAAAGGCCTGTATGATGTTTGTTGCAGACTGAGCTGTTGTACCAATTGAGATGATGGCTATAGATTGTCCTCTAACAACCGCCTTATAGGCTTTCCATAGTGTCACCCCAGAGTCAACTGCCCCATGTTCTGCATGAAGTATTTGTCTGTTGTCGGGCCCAACTGCCCCTTGACATCCCAATCTCGCAGGACCCATGGATCCAGTCTCTATTCAGATCGGCCCTGGGCCTGTGCGCAATGGAGAGGGTCCACCTGAGGAAACCCCCACATCTTGAGGATGTGATGGACCACCTCTGGATGAAGACGCCACTCGTGATCAGCCGAGTAATGCCAACTGAGACTGTCCGCACATACATTCAGCACCCCGGCCAGATGATTTGCAATCACACAAATCTGATGGCCCTGTGTCCAGGACCAGAGTCGAAGAGCCTCTCTGCAGAGACGATACGACCTTACCCCTCCCTGTTTGTTTATATACCACATTGCTGTAGTTTTGTCCATCAGGACTTATATTGGCTGACCGCGGAGGGAGGGAAAGAAAGCCTTGAGAGCCAAACGTATTGCCCACAATACCAAAAGGTTGAAGTGAAGCAACCTCTCCTCTGGAGACCAAAGACCTTTCATCTCCAGATACCTCCAATCTAGACACCCCACCCTAGATTGGAGAAATCCGTGATCACCGTGGTAAGCGGTGGTGGAGGCTGAAAGGGCTTTCATAAGACAGGTTGCCCTGCACACTCTACCAAGACAGGTCCGCTGCAGAGTCTCTGGAGATTCTGATCTTCTCCCTGAGAACGCAATTGTGCTGATACCACTGCCTTAAGAGGCACCACTGAGTGCCCTCATGTGCCAGCATTCATGATTGACCAACAGTATGCAGGAATTGAACAGACTGAACAGGTGTAGGACCTTCAGGACTGAAACAACTGCTTCATTGTGAAATAAAGGAATCATCTCCTGTATGTTGAGAATCCTCTGCGGAGGCGGGAAAGCTCGACACGCAGTACTGTCCCTATGAACAGGCTGCGCTGCGAGGGCACCAGGTGAGATTTGGGTACATTTATCGAGAAACCCAAGTTGAACAACAATTGCGTAGTTGCATGCAAGTGGAGCAACACCATCTCTGGAGACTTGGCTTTTAGCAGCCAGTCGTCCAGATAAGGAAAAACAGGAACCCCTGACTTTCTGAGATGTGCTGCCACCACTGCCATCACCTTTGTGAAGACCCGTGGTGCGTAAGTGAGACCGAACGGAAGGACTGCAAACTGGTGGTGTTACGACCCTACCATAAACCGGAGATACTTCCAATGAGACTTCAGGATGGGAAGATGAAAATACGCTTCCTTCAAATCAATCAACACCATCCAGTCTTCCGGTTGCAGCATCTGAAGACCCTGAGACAAGGTCAACATTTTGAACTTTTCCTGCCTGAGGTAAAAGTATAAAACCCTGAGGTCCAGGATCAGCCTCAATCGGCCGTCCTTTGCAATCAGGAAATATTGAGAGTAACATTCCTGACAACTTTCCTGCTCTGAAACGACCTCTATTGCCCCTTTCTGCAACAAGACAAGAACCTCCTGTTGTAAGTGCAGTAAATGGTCCTCTGAACCCCAATCCTGGCGAGGAGGGTAGGAGGTGGAAACTCTAGAAAAGGGAGAGCCTACACATTTTCAACAAGATTCAAAACCCAATGGTCTGAGGTAACCGATTTCCAATCTTGTAGAAATGGGACACCCGACCCCTTACAGGTCCAGCATGCTCCAAGATTGGGGATCTAGAGCTGATTTCCCGTGGTACTAGGGGGGGGACAGGAGAAGAGGAGGAGAAGGAAGACCGCTGCTGAGAGGCTCCTCGAAGAGGGCCTCTGCTTTTTCCCCTGTACAACCTGTACAGAGGAATCTGCTGTTGTTACTGAGGCTGCTGACGGCATCGAAAGGAAGCCGCCTTCCCAAAACCTCGATACCTTTTGCAGCCATTGCCCCTAGGCAGAGACTGCAGGCCCAAAGATCTTGCAGTAGCCCTACTGTCTTTAAGATGCTGCAAAGCAGAGTCCGCTTTGGTACCAAACAATCTTGAGCCATCAAAAGGCAGATCCAGTAGAGTAGCCTGAACATCTGATGAAAAACCTGTAGATTTGAGGCAGGCATGTCTTCTTGTAGCAACTGAAGAACCTATTACCTGGGAAACCGAGTTAGCAGTGTCCAGACCCGACTGAATGACCTGACGGGCAGCTGCTTGTGAATCTGAAAGAGCCTCAAGAAAATGAACTCAATCATCCTCTGAAAGTTTAGGGGCCAATTGCTTAACAGAGTCCCTAAGGGCATGAATATACCTTCCAAGCAAGCACAATGTGTTTGTAGACTTCAGCACCATACTTGCTGAGGAAAGCACCTTTTTGGCCGACTGTTATAATTTTTTTTAATCGCTATCCCCGGGATGGTAGGAAAGGACCCAGACGACTGCTTGGAGCAAGAAGCTTGAACCACCAAGCTTTCTGGAGATGGATGGGCAGAAAGGAAAGCTGGATCACCAGGAGCAAGTCTACATCTCTTTGCCACTGATCTGGAAACTGCAGGAGCAGACAAGGGCTTCTGCCACACATCCATAATTGGCTCAGTCAACACCTCATTGAAAGGCAGTAAAGGTTCACTAGAAGAAGAAGCGGAACGAAGCACTTCAGTCAGAATATTTGACTTTACTTCAGCTGAAGGCAACTGAAGATCCAATAATTCAGAAGCTTTTCTGATCACCATGTGATATGAGGCGACATCCTGTGAGGAAAGAGCCTTCGGTGAAGAAAGTTCCCACTCCGGGGAAGTGTCTAAGCCACTAGCTTCATGTTGACCTTGGAATTCGTCTACGGAGTCAAGAATCTCCCCTTCCTCTTGCTCCTGTTGGACTCATCTTCCTCTAGCAGCCTTTGTGCTTCTCTCCTGGATCACTGTTTCGGGAACGGCATCGGCGGCACCAGCAGCGATGCTGGGGACAATGGCGCCGGCGTGGAAGGAGATCCTTCCAAAATAGGCAGCGGCGCCGATAGAATCCGAGAAGGAGCCGGTTCGAAACCAGGCGGTGATTGAGGTTTCGGAGTCGAAAACCTCGGTGCTGGAAAATGTTAAGATGGAGCCGTCGGCATAACATGAACAAAGGGTGCTTGGCATACTGCTGGGGAATGCCCAAGTTAAAGGCAAGTGGACCCACTGGGCCAGAAGGCGCACAAGTAGGGAGAGATTCCCTGGCAAACATGCCAAACATCGCATTCAAGAAATGCGAGGGATCCGCTTCTGATCTTGGGAAAGGAGGGTAAGGATCCGAACCTCCTTGGTCTGGAACATCCGAGGCCATACAGGAGGCTGGGGCTGCCGAGCCGGTGACATCGGCACCTGCACAGGCGAAGCCGCAGGAACAGGAGAAGATCTCAGGGAGCCGGAAAAAATCCTGGGCGCCGGAGAACTTCAGGGCGTCGAAGAGTCTCTGGGTGTTGGCGAATCCCTTGGAGCCGGTCAGTGGATCGGAGTCGCCTACGGAGAAGGCGACGGAGAGACAAACTCTTTTTTTCTGCGCCGCTGAACAGGTGAAGCTGATCTCTTAGAAGATTAATGTTCTGCCACCTGTTGTTTTTATATTATGATGTAAGTTTTTTAACAGTAGAAAGAATTGTAATAAGGATCAATTAATGTTATCAATTGGATGTCTTTTTAATATATTGTCAATATATTTTAATGCTAAAGTTTTTTATGATTAACAATTACTGTTTTTGTATATATAAGTCATTCTTGAACTCATTTTTTGTATTGTATCTGCCTTACTGTGATAGATTATACATTGCCTAGGAATTATACTTTCCACTGCATTTCTGCCCTGTCCTAGGAATTATAATATTCTACAGGGGGTCCTTGATCCTCACATGTAAGGCTGATCTCGAAGCCTTGCTCTTCAAAGAGCAACATTGTGAACCGTGTCTTCTTTCAATTTCTTATGCTTCTTTGACTTTGAAGTATGCGAGGTCGACGATTTCAAGTGCTTACAACCCCTCTTCTCCTTTTTCCCCCTTGCCAGGAAGAGTTTAGCTTCATGTTTCTTCAGCGCCTTTGGGCTTATCTTCCGACAGCACAAACATTCTTCGACGTTTTGGTCCAAAGAAAGACACCAAAGGCCGTTGTTGTGAGGGTCTGTCATAGACAAATGGCCACCACACTCCCTGCAGGGCTTGAAACCCGACTTCTTCAAAGTAGCATTTCCTACAGAATCATGAACAAGATGGGAGGAACAAAGTAATGAGGCACAGGGTCAAGACTGATTTGCATATGGCCATGTCTGAACGGGGGTGGCTTGGTGAGCAAAATAACAATGGATTAAATCCAGATCTGTGACTGGGGGTGAATGTTTTGCCATTGTGCAACATTCCGTCCATCATCTTGTGTGTTTTGCTGTTCACCCTATGTGGGAAGGGTATGCCGAGACGTGGGTCCCTTGCTCACTAGGATACTGGATTCAAGCTATCCTGGCTGAAGACGGCTGATAGCCAGAAACCGGTCCTAGGATGCTTGATTCCGGTCCAGGGAAGACATGGCTTGGCAGTTCGTGCTGGACTGTTCCTATGAGGCACAGGATCAAGACTGATTTGCATTAGGCCATGTCTGAACTGGGGTGGCTTGCTGAGCAAAATAACGATGGATTAAACCCAGATCTGTGGCTGGGTGTGAATGTTTTGCCATTGTGCAACATTCCGTCTATCATCTTGTGTGTTTTGCTGTTCACCCTATGTGGGAAGGGTATGCCCAGACGTGGGTCCCTTGCTCACTAGGCCACTGGAGTCAAGCTATCCTGGCTGAAGATGGCTGATAGCCAGAAACCGGTCCTAGGATGCTTGATTCCGGTCCAGGAAAGACATGGCTTGGCAGTTCGGGCTGGACTGTTCCCATTAGGCACAGGGTCAAGACTGATTTGCATATGGCCATGTCTGAACTGGGGTGGCTTGGTGAGCAAAATAACGATGGATTAAACCCTGATCTGTGACTGGGGGTGAATGTTTTGCCATTTTGCAACATTCCGTCCATCATCTTGTGTGTTTTGCTGTTCACCCTATGTGGGAAGGGTATGCCCAGACATGGGTCCCTTGCTCACTAGGCCACTGGAGTCAAGCTATCCTGGCTGAAGACGGCTGATAGCCAGAAACCGGTCCTAGGATGCTTGATTCCGGTCCAGGGAAGACATGGCTTGGCAGTTCGGGCTGGACTGTTCCCATGAGGTACAGGGTCAAGACTGATTTGCATATGGCCATGTCTGAACTGGGGTGGCTTGGTGAGCAAAAAAACGATGGATTAAACCCAGATCTGTGACTGGGGGTGAATGTTTTGCCATTGTGCAACATTCCGTCCATCATCCTGTGTGTTTTGCTATTCACCCTATGTGGGAAGGGTATGCCCAGACGTGGATCCCTTGCTCACTAGGGCACTGGAGTCAAGCTATCCTGGCTGAAGATGGCTGATAGCCAGAAACCGGTCCTAGGATGCTTGATTCCGGTCCAGGAAAGACATGGCTTGGCAGTTCGGGCTGGACTGTTCCCATGAGGCACAGGGTCAAGACTGATTTGCATATGGCCATGTCTGAACTGGGGTGGCTTGGTGAGCAAAATAACGATGGATTAAACCCTGATCTGTGACTGGGGGTGAATGTTTTGCCATTTTGCAACATTCCGTCCATCATCTTGTGTGTTTTGCTGTTCACCCTATGTGGGAAGGGTATGCCCAGACATGGGTCCCTTGCTCACTAGGCCACTGGAGTCAAGCTATCCTGGCTGAAGACGGCTGATAGCCAGAAACCGGTCCTAGGATGCTTGATTCCGGTCCAGGGAAGACATGGCTTGGCAGTTCGGGCTGGACTGTTCCCATGAGGTACAGGGTCAAGACTGATTTGCATATGGCCATGTCTGAACTGGGGTGGCTTGGTGAGCAAAATAACGATGGATTAAACCCTGGTCTGTGACTGGGGGTGAATGTTTTGCCATTTTGCAACATTCCGTCCATCATCTTGTGTGTTTTGCTGTTCACCCTATGTGGGAAGGGTATGCCCAGACATGGGTCCCTTGCTCACTAGGCCACTGGAGTCAAGCTATCCTGGCTGAAGACGGCTGATAGCCAGAAACCGGTCCTAGGATGCTTGATTCCGGTCCAGGGAAGACATGGCTTGGCAGTTCGGGCTGGACTGTTCCCATGAGGCACAGGGTCAAGACTGATTTGCATATGGCCATGTCTGAACTGGGGTGGCTTGGTGAGCAAAATAACGATGGATTAAACCCAGATCTGTGACTGGGGGTGAATGTTTTGCCATTTTGCAACATTCCGTCCATCATCTTGTGTGTTTTGCTGTTCACCCTATGTGGGAAGGGTATGCCCAGACATGGGTCCCTTGCTCACTAGGCCACTGGAGTCAAGCTATCCTGGCTGAAGACGGCTGATAGCCAGAAACCGGTCCTAGGATGCTTGATTCCGGTCCAGGGAAGACATGGCTTAGCAGTTCGGGCTGGACTGTTCCCATGAGGTACAGGGTCAAGACTGATTTGCATATGGCCATGTCTGAACGGGGGTGGCTTGGTGAGCAAAAAAACGATGGATTAAACCCAGATCTGTGACTGGGGGTGAATGTTTTGCCATTGTGCAACATTCCGTCCATCATCCTGTGTGTTTTGCTATTCACCCTATGTGGGAAGGGTATGCCCAGACGTGGATCCCTTGCTCACTAGGGCACTGGAGTCAAGCTATCCTGGCTGAAGACGGCTGATAGCCAGAAACCGGTCCTAGAATGCTTGATTCCAGTCCAGGGAAGACATGGCTTGGCAGTTCGGGCTGGACTGTTCCCATGAGGCACAGGGTCAAGACTGATTTGCATATGGCCATGTCTGAACTGGGGTGGCTTGGTGAGCAAAATAACGATGGATTAAACCCAGATCTGTGACTGGGGTGAATGTTTTGCCATTGTGCAACATTCCGTCCATCATCTTGTGTGTTTTGAGGAACAAAGTAATCACAAAGAAATGGAGAGTCCCTGAAAAAAAACGGTATGCGTCAATGGTGCGGAAAAAAGGGTACTGAAGTCAGCACGCTGAAGAGGTCTTCTTATGGCCCCGGTGATGTCACACGGTGTTGCGAGCAGAGCCGTGCTGTTATGACGTCCTCGTCAACATGGTAGAGAGGAGAAGAGAATTTCGGTGGAATGCTGGCACAGTGGTAATTCAAAAGGTGAGGAATCCACAAGCAGATGTATCCATCAGAAAGGGGAGTAATCCTAGACCTACTCCATCAGTCCGCAAAGCAGGGAGGCATGGGTAGGGATGTAAGGAATCGGCAGCTAGATAAAGTCTCGACCTGATAATGCATTACCAAAGGTAAGTAACTTGTTCATCTGATAGAGACTTCTAGCTGCACATTCCTTACCTTTGAATCAGATACCCGAGCCATACCATCCCGGTGGTGGGTTGCAGACTCATGACCTAGACTAAGAAGTTTTGCAGGACTGAACGGGCAAAGTGCCCGTCCCTGCGCACTTGACCATCAAGGCAATATTGTTTTGTTAACATGTGCAATAATGCCCACAACGCTGCCTGACAGATGTCTTGGACCGGGACACCCGGAGTCAAGGCCATAGCCGCAGCCTTTCCCTGGTGGATTGGGCCCTTATTCCCTCGGGCTGCTTCTTTGCCAAGGCATAGCAGATTTTAATGCAAAGAACAACCCAGCGAGAGATGGTTCTTTTCTGCACTGCCTTTCCCTTCTTTGCTCTTACCCCACATACCCCACAAAGAGTTGGTCATCCACCCGGAACTCTTTTGTGCGGTCAAGGTAGAACGACTACGTTCTTTTTGGGTCCAGCCGTTGAAGACGTTCCTCTTCTTTAGAGGGATGTGGGGGAGCAAGGAAGGTGGGCGAAGTAATGGATTGGCCCAGATGAAATGGGGTCACAACCTTTGGTAAAAATAATGCCCTTGTGCAAAGCACCACTTTGTCCGGAAAGGACATAAGATAAGGAGGCAAGCTGGATAACGCCTGCAATTCTCTCACCCGGGTCCATGTAATTGCCACTAAGAAGGCTGTTTTGATGGTCAACTGCCGGAGGCGACAATTGTTTAAAGGCTCAAAAGGAGCGCACATCATAGAATTGACGACCAAATTAAGGTCCCATTGTGTCAAAATAAAGGGTGTGGGGGGAAATAAATGAGCCAGCTCTTTTAGAAAACTATTTACAATAGGAGAGTTAAAGAGCAAAGGCTGGTCTGGCAGCCGCAAAAAAGCAGACAGAGCAGAGAGGTAACTCTTGAGAGATCCCAAGGCAGAACCCTGCCGGTTCAGGGTTAGAATGAATAAAAGGACAGTAGAAAGAGGAGCAGAAAGAGGGTCAATGGACCTTTCTGTACAAAATAATTTCTGCCAACTGCAGGCGTATACCGACTTGGTGGAGGGCTGGATGGCCGCCAGAATAACCTTACAGACTTTGGGAGGAAGGTCAAAGGCCATCAACTGACGCTGCCCAATCTCCATGCATGGAGGCGCAGAGTTGACAAGTTCGGGTGGAGAACCCTCCCCTGCTGCTACAATTGAAGATCCTCCCAAAGCGGCAGCCTGATCGGAGGATCGACACTTATGCTCAGAAGCTCTGGATACCAGACTCTCCTTGCCTAGTCCGGCACCATAAGGATGACTTGGGCCCGGTTGCTCCTGATTTTCTTCAGAACCGTGGGCAGGAGTGGTATGGGTGGAAAGGCGTACAACAGGCCTGAGCTCCACTCGCGACAAAACGAGTCGCCGAGCGATAGCAGCCTTGGAAACTCCAGCGTGCAATTCTGCTGACATTGAGCATTCTCTTCAGAGGCTAACAAATCTAACCAAGGTACTCCCACTGCTGAAAGAGACCTTGCTCCACCTCTGACTGGAGACGCCATTTGTGATCCTGAAGGCATCGAGGCTGAGATTGTCCGCCCTGGCATTCAGAGAACCTGCCAGGTGTTGAACCACCAGTGTTATGCCCTGCTGTTGCAGCCATGTCCAGAGACGCAGGGCCTCTCGCAAAGGGTCCACGACCCCAACCAGCCCTGCTTGTTGCAGTACCACATGGAGGTGGTGTTGTCCTTGAACACCTGCACTAACTTCCCCTTGACAGAGGGAAGACATGCTTTCAATGCCAACCGAATAGCTCAGAGCTCCAACAAGTTTATGTGGAGCCCCGTCTCCACCAGAGACCAGTGACCCCTGATCTCCACCTCTTCCATGTGGCCACCCCATACCAGAAGTGAAACATCCGTCACAACTGTGAAAACTGGTAGGGGGAGGGAGAGAGGTCTGCAGTTAACCCAATCATGGTTCATTAACCACCACTGCAGATCCTTCGCAGTTCCTTCCGAGATCTGAAACACGTCTGTGAGATTTTCCCAATGCCGTGCCCATTGGAACTTCAAATCCTACTGCAGAACGTACATAAGCCACCTGGCGTGTCTCACCAACAGGATGCAGGAGGCCATGAGACCCAACAACCTCACTGAAATCCAGGATAGAGGCTGAAATATCAGAATCATAACCTGAATATTTTGGACTCGCTTCTCAGGAGGATAAGCCCGAAACTGCACTATGTTCAGAACAGTTCTGATGAAAGGGAGCGTCTGAGAAGGAGTCAGGTGCGGCAAGTTTATAGAGAACCCCAGCGAATGCAGGTGGTCCGCCGTAGTCTGAAGGGGAGAGATGACTGCCTGGGGTGAGGACGCCTTCAACAGCCAGTCGTCTAGGTAGAGGAAGACTGAAATCCCTATCCTGCGCAGATGAGCTGCAACCACCGCCATCACCTTGGTAAAAACTGGTGAGACCCAAGGGGAGCACAGTAAACTGAAAGTGCTCGTGGCCTACCTTGAACCGCAGAGAACGCCTGTGGCCTGGCAGAAGGGGAATGTGAAAATATGCATCCTGCAGGCCCAACATCACCATCCACTCTCCTTGGTCTAGGGCTGACAAGACCAGAGCCAATGTGAGCCTCTGGAATTTCTCCTTTTTGAGGAAGAGATTGACAGTCCGAAGATCTAAAATGGGCTGAAGCCCCTTGTTCTTCTTAGGAATCAGAAAGTAGCGGGAATAACAGCCACCGCCTACTTTTGAAGCTGGGACCCTTTCTACAGCTCCCTTGGCCAAAAGAGCTGTAACTTCCTCTTGGAGTAACTTCAAATGATCCTCCGCCAGCCGTTCCTGAGTTGGCAGAATAGGAGGAGGAAAAGAAAGGAAAGGAAGAGAATAGCCTTCCTGGACGATCTGCAAGACCCACCAGTCCGTTGTTATAGATCTCCTGCGTGGGAGATGATAACGAAGTCTCCCACTCACTGGAGTAGTGTGGTCCTGCAGAATCAGCCTAGGAGTGCTTGGAGGCTGCGACTATTGGGGGCAGTGTGGCAGATCACTTCTGGCTTCCATTCTCAGGGTGGAATGTATTGCGTCCACGCACTGCTCGGGTAGTCTGATTGGGACGGTGGCTTGGATAGGGCTGACGTGGCTGGAAACCCCTTCCGTTGCCTTAAAAGGGGCGAAAGGAAGACTGGCCCAAGGATCTTACCGTAGCTCAAGAGTCCTTGAACCTGAACAGGGCCGACTCTGCCTTTTCCCCAGAAAGGCGGGTTCCATCAAAGGGCATGTCCATAAAATTGGCGTGGACATCTCCCGAGAAGCCAGTTGTACGAAGCCAGGCGAGGTGCCTCAAAGCCACCATCGTTGAAATTGACCTGCCCAGCGAATTGGTCATATCCAAACCACACTGTACGGCAAATTTTTCTGCATCTCTCCCATCCTTAACATCTTAGGAGAGCACAGCCCGGGCCCCCTCTGGGACTTGTGGCAGCACCTGCCAACTGTCTCCCAAAGATAGTGGGAGAAACAGCCCAACAAGCATGTGGTATTCGCCGACCGCAATGCCAGACTGGAGGAAGAAAACATCTTCTTCCCAAATAAGTCCAGTCTCTTGGATTCCCTATCCAGAGGGTCCAAAGGTAATGCACCCTGGGAAGTAGAGGCCTGCATCACCAAACTTTCTGGGGTGGGGTGTTGGCTGAGGCACTTTGGGTCGCCCAGAGTAAGTGGCATTCAATCGTCCTATTCACAGGAGCCCCTGTGCGAGGCTTTGACCATGTTCCTATAAAGACATCCGTAAGGGCCTCATTAAATGGCAGTAGTGGTTCAGAGGAAGAAGTCCCTGGTTGAAGCACTTCGGTCAGGAGATTACTCCTGATCTGCACTGAGGGCAGCTCCAGTCCAAAGACCTCAGCTGCCCTCTTAACCACCATGGCATAGGACGCCCCTTCCTCCGTAGCCACTGTAAGCAGAGAGAGCATGCCAGTGTCTGGGGAGGTATCCAGACCACTGGCTTCCCAAGTTCCCAATACCAGTCCACAGTCTCCTCAGAGACATCCTGGTTCTCTAATGGGTCTCCAGACTCTTCCCATTCCTCTCCCGAGCCCAGCACGTCCGCAAAGTGCTCAGGCAACAATATAGAACCCCTAGGTTCTTTCAACATCGGTATCGGCATCACTGGATGCCGTTTCGGCTCTGTGTTTTCAGGGATGATGATGGGGCTTGCGCCGCCGATAGGCACGGGTGACGTCGCAGGCACCGACTTCGGGTTCCATGCCGGGGAAGGTCGTGTTGGCACGACCGGTGCCGACCCGGATCTGAAATCGGATCCCTGAGGCCCCACTGGTGCCATGCCAGAAGCCGACGTCGTCGACCCCGATGTGGCCCTATCCGACCCCCCGGTGCCCGAGGGCTCACCAACGGGATCGTTCCACTCAAATACGTGGCGCATGGCCTCGCAAAAATCTTTAATTTGAGCGGGAGTCGCTCCGGCTCCCGGAAAGGGTGGGAGTCGCGAAGTCGGCTCAGGCTCTGGGTCTGCAGAACAATGCCTAGAGCGTTGGTGCTCCTTACCTCTCTCGACGACGGACACCAACTGAGGTGAAGACAAAGTCCACTTGGACTTCTTCTTTCTCTTGTGCCTCTTCCCTGTGTATCCAGATGACCGCGAATGGGAGGAAGAGACTTAGGGCTCCATGAGTGGTCCCGCGACCTCCTCTTCTTCGAACAGGACCAAGACCTCCTCGGAGTCTTGCTTAACGGTGGCGACTGCCGAGCCACGAGCAACTTCATCGCCCGCTCCCTCAAGGTCTTCGGGGAACACGACTTCGAATCTTGGTTGCGTTCAAGACACCACAGATATACGCAGTGGGGATCGGTGATCAACATCAAGAGGGAACATGTCCTGCATGGTTTATAACCTGTCTTTATAGCAGATATCCCTCGCACACGAAGTTGTATCTCAAAAATATCGACAAAAGTTGAGAAAAAAACCTGACAAAAAGCGGCAGCGGGGTAGCTCTTCCCGGGTCGGAGCTTAACTGGCACGGAAAGAAAAGAACAGACGTCCATGCGCCTGGGTGGTGCCTATGTAGGCACTGCAACGTCATAACCAATGCTACTGATGCCAACGACGTCATGCGGAGCCGAATGGAGCCACCCGTTGACGCGCAAGGGGTATTGCTCAGCAAAAGTTTCCAGATCCATCTATCAGATACAAAGACCAATAACACAGTCATGTCTGCAGCCCCAGTGGCCCTGTGTCGACATGCAGGACTGTGAGTACAAAATTTATAGTGGTACATTAACATCATTCCAGGCAGGCAACATCAAGTCGGATTTACAATGGTGCCCATCACATCTTACGAATAAGTACAGGTAAGTGAAAGAAAAACGAATATTTTGTCAGTGGCACACACAGAGGCGGAGCACCATCCCATGATAGTTTAGTCAAGGATAAAAACAATGCTCTTCCAGGGAACCCAGATGTACTCAAACTTGTGGGGTACCTCACGTGCTCACGTGCTTTGTATACCAATTTCTCAAGTAGTGCTCTGTAGTCCATGCCCCTAGCGCACACGTGCAACGGTAGAGCAGAGTTGTCTCTCTATTGCCGGGCCAGGTCCCGCTTGGCAACTAGATATGCTGTGGCCAGGGGGGTGCGTGTGGTGCAGGTTTCACCAATCTTTGGCTTTTATTTTACTGTTTTGGTAGTTTGTACATCATCTCTAAGTTAAGACTGTTTGCTCTGTGCCATAGCTACCAGGAGTTGAGCTCAGGTTTAACTTATTGAAACCTTACATTGAACTTAGCACATTGGTGATGTCATACTTGTGGAGGATTACAATCCACCACATTTAATAACTTCATTTCATACATTGGTCAATATGGACTGTAGCACTCTATCTGTACAAACTGTCGTTCCGTGAGCCATTTTCGGGGCCCAAGAATTTGTAAGCAATACAGTAAACTCAACATCTGAATATTTCCTCAAGCACAGGATGGTTAAAGCTTTTCAATCTTTTTATGCAATAATGTTTCTGTCTACTTTCTATTTGCATTGTTTTGACATTAACCTTTGCATTCATAGGTGTGCATATGATTCTGTTCCCATGAGCTAAACTGTAACTCCACTCTATCTTGATATATCTGGTTCCCGAGCAATTGATCGAGTTCAGGATGGCTGTTTTCTTTTTTTTAACCTCTTAAGTTCTTTACTTCTTCCATTAGCTATTCGTTAAAATTAAGCCTTATTTCTGAAGACGTATGCACACTTGGGAGCCTGTCACTCGCGACCAGTATTTATCGTCAGCTCAGAACTTCCTGTATCAGTTCCTATCTTCAAAAGGACTGGCACAAAGTGTTGCAACTCCTTTGCTGCCAGAGGGAACATAGATATCATTTTGCCAATCTGGAAAATTGGTTGGTAAGTTCTGAGCTTTGGGACCTGACAGGAAATTTCTATCTATCAATATTTTAGTTTTCGGATACCACATTTTAATTGCATCAGTTGAAAAAGTTTAATTTGTACACCTTTATGCAGATTATTTTTTGTTAAATAATTCTTGAGGTGAGCAGATCCTCTGGTGGGTTTAATGGTTACAGATGGACTGTGATCATAATAAAATAGTAGGACGCTGTTTTTGGAGAAAACGTTGTGGGTTCATCTCACTTTGGATCCAAATTGGTTAGTTGAAATATTTTGCTCACGTGCCAGGTATTTTTAAGCAGTTATTGTTTTGGATATGAACTCAATTCCTGATTCATTGAACTAAGGTTACAATTTTGATTTTGGCATTTGGGTGATGGAGTACAATACTCCATCGCCCTAGCGAACGTTCCGACTGCCAAATTTGAAATGTCTGAAAATGTCAAAAAATTGGTGTGGTCTCAATACTTGCCTTGAAGGAGGGAGGGAGACCCTATCCGGGCAAGGGCTGGCTGTGGGTACCCAAGGTAAAAAAGGGGACTTGGGGGAGTACCAGGCCATATGATCTGCAACTTTGAAGTATGGCTCGTTCAGACATGATGGAACTGTGCAGTAAGGTTAGTTTTTATATTTTCAAAAAGAAAGTCCCAAAGGGGATTTTCTTTTTTAAATTAAAAGAAAAATGCGCCCTCACCATAGGAATTCCCTCCCATGACAAAGGGGAACATTAGACAGGTTTCAGTGCCCCTTATCGGTTATTGGCACAGTTCTCCTGTTAGTAATGGGAAGTGAAAACTGACTTCTGTGTCTGCCCATCTAAATAAGGTAGGCAGACATTCAGGTCAAACTCAGGCAGCCCTTACTCAGTCGGGCCCTTTGTGGGGTGTAAATCTGACAGAGGCAGAGTAGCCTCTGCCGTGGTTACTCCAAAGGTTCAACTGCATCTAAATTCGGCAGGCGAATCATTATATTGGCTGTAAGCATACTCTATCACCATTGTGATGGAGTATGCTTACCACCAAAATATAAATCAGGCCCTATGTAAGCAATACAATTCAATCCATTCAATTTCTATCCAGTCCATACTGATAAGATCAGAAACTATTCTTAATATATTTTTTCTCAATATGTGATTTCAGTCAGAAGAGATTCGGATTGACAAATGATTTGCCATACACAAATGTTTATTTTGCTGATGACTTTGCCATATGAACTCCCTTAGAGGGTTGAAACAGTAACAGTTTCAATTCTCTCCCAGAATAAAGTTGAAACGTGCTGGAGTAATAATCTAGTAGCATACCTGCATCTGCCTGAGCTGAACTGTCAGCATCTGTGTCTGAATGTTCCACTCTCCTTCAAAATAGTGATGGGCTCTTTCTTCACTTTTATTAAATCCACTACAGCATTACTTTAATATCTGTACAATTGTATGTATCATGAGCTGTATTAAATACTGAATAGAAATTTCGTTTCAAAGTGTAAGTAATGTTGATGAAACAGTGGAGTACTTTCCATAGTGCCACAGGCAAACCCCTGAATATGTTTAGATAATTCACTAAGATATAGCAGATACAAGTAAAATAATTGCCACCAGGACACTGAGTTAAAGCCTTAGGATCATGTCTTGGCACTTCAGGATGATGAGACACTTCTACATACTGCAAAAATTAAGACATCTCAGAAGCCCAAAGGTGGTCTGATGAAGTGTTGAAAGAGACCATTATTTCCTAGACATTATGTGACGTTTGATGAGCTGTCGTTGTAGTCGTTGTAGGAACGCATATCAAATAACGATCAGTCGTTCTAATATGCTCAAGCCTTTGCATCCGCCATGTTTTAATGAGGGAGTTGCACTGAGTGGGCGGGTATGCCAAGACATAGGTCCCTTCATTACCATGCGTAAGGGGCTTGCCTCCCTCCCCGCCCTCCCACTGATGAGGCCTGTACATTGAGTAACAAAGGCATGTGTGAGTCCCGTCAGTGAAGCTTATGCATGATTAGATCAAAGAGGTCAAGAATAGCATATGTATGCAGATGATAATGTATTGTAACATACAGGTCTTCATTGAAAAGAAGGCAAGGAATGGATTTCCATGCAATGTGAAGTATGTAATCGTATTGTACAAGTGCTTTCCACTGTAAGTCAGGGACTGAATGGGGTAAACACTCTACTACATTTTTACCTTAAATATGGCCCCATAACCAGAACGCCAAATATGAAGTGATCATGGACACTGACCCCCGCGCCTCCAGCACCAATTGAGAACCAATCACTTTTTCAAGCCTGATCGGGTCATCCCTATCAGTTTATCAGTCCAACTAGTTTGTGTGTGCCTGAAATGGGCGTTTGCGCCTGCTTTGTGCGCCCCCGAGGCACTTTGCTGTTACAGAAGGGGCTGCAGAAAACTTCTGTAATACTGAAAGCGCTGACGCGCATACAGCACCAGCGCTTCGTCAAGAGGCCGTTCCCTCATTTCCATGGGGGCATGCCCCATGGAAATGATGAAATCCCTTTGCCTCTGCACCCGTGCCCTATTACAGACGTGGACGTTGAGGCAAAGAAGCTCTCAGGATGCGCACTGGCAGTGTGTATCCCTCAAAGGTGGCGCCCCCTGATGGCAGCTCTCTGGAGGGGGCAAAAGGGGCCCTATGGACATCTTCATGCAGGTGGGTGCAGCCATTCACTGCACCCACCTGCAAAGGGATCTCAAATCCCCTTTTAAACTAGGGGCTGTATGAGTGCGTGGCTGCCCTCGGGCAGCACATTCAATTTAATAGGGTGCACTTTCTCTGTTTGCGCCTGGCGCACCTATTTTAAGGTGCACCAGGGCGTAAACAGGGAAAGTGTGCCCTAAACAAAATAGGCCCCATGGTTGATTGATGGTTGGCTTAATTTTGCAGAAAGACAGACTTTGTGGTATGTCTTCGGGAAGAGCAGATCTTGTCATTGATGGTTACTGGGGCTATAGTGAAACATTGTGTTTTAGGGATTGTTCACATTTTCGGTGATTTATTGCTCTTGATACATACCTGGACTTATCTCCTCTTGCTTTTTTGTTTTCAGGCTATGCTTTACTACTTTCAAACTGAGCGAAAACTTAAAACGACTCCATCCTTACCGTATAACACCTCTAAGCAAATAAAGACACCTTTTGTCGTACATATACATTTTTTTCGTAATTGACACGCTTTTTTAATGAAAGCTCAAATCACATAACACAAAAGGTCAAGCTATCGAAAAACATTTTTTTCAGGATACTTTGAGCCAGACAGAAAGAAGGGACTGGGGTCTTTCTGAATGCCCCAAGTCTCACCGCTCACTTCCATTGCGAATCACAGCACATTATTCCGCACAGCTGCCGGGGAGACAAGGCTGAATCGGTGTTTCTCTTCCATGACAAACACCTATTAAGCAGTCAGCCTAAACCCTCCCCGTTACAACCCCTGACATCACCCCCAGGGCACGCCGACACAGACCAGCAATTTCGCAGTTGCGTATGAAAATTATAGTTTTATTGTCTCTACAACTGGAGGATTAATTCTGGCCCCCATGCCAGCCAGCTCTGTTATAAAGAAGCAATTCTTCCGTGGTACAAATAAGCACAGTACACCATTGTAATCTTGGGAACAGTCACCATTTATGTATTAGATAGCCTTGTTCTCAAAAGTGCTAATAGTCTGCTGGCCCAAAAGCTGCTTCTGTATCAGCTGTAGAGAAAGGAGGCATAAATAACAGGACTCTTAGGGAGAAACAGTGATAGGCTTTCTGGAAACAAGTGAACCCTGCACTTTGGGACATGGTTTCTTTGCTTTTTTTCCCCTTTAGTTTAGCAAGCACGACTCGTAGGTGGGCACCATGTATTTTATGTTTATGAAAGCGTCTTCTCCTCCGTAGCGCTCGAAGACCTCTAGCGTCTCCTGGATCAGGTCGCCGATGTTTTCCCGCTTCTGCTGGCTGTAGTCGATGCCGTCCCCTGAGTTAACTGCGAAACAGAGAAAGGAGGGGTGTATTAGGTCTTGGTTTTAGGCTTAGAGTAGACACCACAAATGTAGCTCATTTCCTATCAAATTAGAATAAGTCGTTGCACAAGGCTTCTAGATAATCAGCGTTTCCACTGATTTTGCACCCGCGACATGGTCTCCTGATACATGAAAACGTGGAAGTACAACATTGCATGTGAGAAGGGTCACTGGCTAGGTCTGGTGGGAGCTGAGGTCTGGTGGTTTATTCATTTTTTATTCTAACATTTTTATATGGTGTGAACATCGCCCCTGCGGGTATCAGAACGCTTTACACATGCACAAAGGGCAGAGGCAAAAGGAAAACTAATATTAGTCCCAGCTACAAATGGATACAGTAGTACAAACATATTAACTATAAATAAAACAATCATCAAATCGATGACAGCAAGTAATATTCATAAGGGTAATTGGCGAGAGCAAGAGAGGTATGGGCGCAGGGCCGGCTCTAGGCTTATGGTGGCCCTGGGCAGGGAGCGTAGGTAGAGGGCCCCGAAGAGGGGGTCCGGGCGAGGTGGAGCGCGCAGGCCAGTAAAGAGGGGAGGGGGTCAGGGAGTTTAGAAGTGGACCAGAGCCGGAGGCCGCCAAATCCCTACCAGGGGCCACCACGCAAATATGTATCCATCCTCAGAGGATTAATATATTAAGGATATATATTGGCGTGGTGGCCCCTGGGGTTTGGTGGCCCTGTGCAGGTGCACAGCTTGCACATGCCTAGAGCCGGCCCTGATGGGCGGTGGAAATCCTAGGATCTAGGGCATAAGTTTGTTCATGAGTAATGATTTAACTTCTTTCTTGAAGGAAACAGTTGAGGAATTAAGTCTTGTTAAAACCTTGTTTATTGGCAATCATAGGGTATTCTTTTTTCAACTTTAGAAACGCAGGGCTGCACAGTATGTGTGCTGCTTTGTGCAGCACAGAAGTTGCAACTCAACATTTTTAAAATGATTGTTTATGTGCAGGAAGGGTCACCTTCCTGCAAAAACAATCATGCGTGGCGTTTTGCTGTTTTTATGTGTGAATGCAGCAAACATAGAAACAGCAAAAACGAGGAAAAACAAAGCATTTCACCTTATTGCGCCATATTAAGACCAGGTTTATTTGTCTTAATTTTGGTGCTGTTCCATATTTATGCCACCCTTGTAAATTTTGGGAGTGTCAAAACCAATTGGTGTTGCAGCGGAACGCCCACCGCAACACCCATTGCCCACCCCTTTCACGCTAAGGGTGGAGAAGTGTGGCTCAGGGGTTAGAGGCGGCAGACCCGGAAGCTGAGATCGGTCCAGGACCAGGGTTCAATTCCCCGCCTCGGCGGGTCTTGGGCACAAAAATTCCACGGACTCGATAATTCTTGTTCAGGTGCCTACTTGACTCACGGGTTCACACTCTGCGACTCTGGGCAATAGCTTGCTTAATCTCCACTACGGCCCCTCGCGGCGGGATGCCTGGCTTTCACCTTGTGGATACCCTGCTGGGGTTATCTCACAGGGGAATACCAGGACGGGTTCCCAAGGCAAGCGCCTTGATGCCTTCGGGTGATACGTGCGCTATATAAATCGCAATACAAGTATAGCCTGAAAGAGCTCCTTATTTACAAGGCAGCATTAGGCCGTATTAAGTGGTTTAACACTGCCTTGTAAATAAGGCGAAGCCCGTATCTCCACATGAACATCTTTAAAAGTGACGTTCTTTTGGCAATAGGGACTTGTAAATATGGCCCACAGTTTTTAAGCTAGCGAAGAACTGCTTTGATTCCTGTAATTCCATTAAAATCACTCTTCTTTTTGATGGATGTAGTCATTCTTCACAGCAGTAGTTCTTAGCTGGTGCCCTCTTACATTTGAAGTATAGGGGAGAGGACAAAACAGTAGCAGGATTAGTGAAACAACCCTGGTACTTCTCCACCCCCTCGCACGGATAAAGAGTAATCACTGTTGCAACTGTGCTCTTTTCAAGTTCCTGGGAGGAAGGAGCTACAGTGAAACCAACATGGAGGTGACCTCAGTCAGATCACGGTCAACTATAAACAAATTCATCTATTACTCTGGGCCAAAATACTTAAGGAAAAAAGTTTTAAAAAGCAGTTATATGGTGCAGCTACTGGTACACAATTACATAATCTGGGGCTATCATTTAAATGATAGATCTGTTGCTTAACAATGTCTTGCCTTTGGAGATGCGTTCTTTCATTTCTTCTTAACATTTGTCAATGTGAAATGAAGTCGGCATAAAGTTGAAACCCACAGAGTAAAAAAGCGGAGCCAGACAGGCCCGAAATCCCAAATTAATGGCTCTGCAGTTTATTTCTTCTGTCAAATAGTTAGGCCAGATCCTTTTTTAATAGGCATGGCAATTGTAAGGATATGGTGGGAGGATATGCAGCATTTTCACTAGTAGGTTTATCACATGCAAAAAAATATTTGCGCATGTGCATGACCCTGCGTCTGCAAATATCTTAAATGTATAAGAGTACAAAGACTGAAGACCATCATTTTCATAGGGATAGCTGAGAAATGGGGAAACAAAGGAGGTGTAGAGAACGAAAAGCACATCAGAAACACGTTACTTACCTGTACACTGTAATCCTGCAGTATTAATATATTTCCTGGAGTGACATGCTTGAATCTTCCCCGTTGTCATGGTGGGAGTACCATGGCAATATTGACAGGCATTGGGAACCATAGAGAAGTTAAGTGACATTGATAACCAATTCACATTGTTTTAGATTAGAAGAACCAAATTTCAACCCATGAGAGGACAGACCCTGGACCACTCTTCCCCTTTAGGGCCACCATACCTTAGATTTCTAACCATGTGTTGTATGTGAGGGAGTCTCCTGAGCTCACACTCGACAGAGAAGATTTAAACATGTGAATCTATGAAAAAGTCAATACTGGAGAAATGTTGCTTAGTCATTGACACAAGTTCATCCAACACAAACAAGTCATAATGGAAGAGCTTTAACAAAATATTTCTAACACACTCTGTAGATTAAAGCACCTATCCTTTGTCCTACAAAATGGTTCGTATTTCACATTTCCTTTTCTATCCACACAGGCCTATTCAAAGGATGTGCAGATATCTTGAGAGCACTAGAGTGGTTTGAAAGTTAATGTACTGCTCTGACCACCAGTGTGATTTCTCGCCCAGTTAATGGGAATCCTCCCCCCCACTGTCAAAGGGCAGTAAGTGCATGGCGAATGTTCTCTGGTATATACACCGTTCTTAGTTCTACTTCCCACCGCTGTTTATAAAGAGTTAGAATTTGTACTAGTGATGCTGGTAGATCCTTTGTAACGATCAAGCGCTCAACAAACTCTGAACTTCCAGTATCATAAAAATCATGCTGATACCTCTGGTTTCTTTGTGTATACATTATACTTTTGAAGTTATGGACCCATGACTGGCACCATGTTACATTATTTTACCCCAAATTGATTAAGGGTCACACTTGGTAGATCCTCTAAGTCCTAAGAAATAGATCTAACCTTTTTTTCAAAAAAGGAGAACTGGCAGATATCTCTCGCTGTGCCAAAACTGATAGGCTTGAGGAGAAAGGAGTGTTTAGAGTCAGATTAACCTGCCAGAGAATCTCTCATTCACAGGAGGTATATGTAGAATCCTGTCCTCTACCCCTGAAATCAGTATGCACACACAGTGATTGGTGTTTCACTAAATGAGTATTGACTACATACTATCTTTCTACAAATCATGTGCATTAAAGCAGTGCTTTCCAAACTTTTTAGAACCATAACTCAAGTTTTAGAAGAACAAACTTTTGTGACCTATTAGCTTTAATGGACATGAAGAGGTCGATATTTTAATGTAACTGAAGCATCGTGTGGTAGCAAACTGTCATTTACAGACAGCACATTTGCCACTGAAATAGTCACTAAATTTGCACAGACATATAGTTTGTCTGATAAAACTATACTGCACACAAATGATAATGTGTCGAAATTGGGTTTCAGTGAATATTTATCACTTGCGCCTCACCAAGTAAAGTGTCTTGATTTGGTTTGCTCCAATTAAAATGTTTGTTTCCATCACACTTGAGAATTACAAAAAAAGTGCTTCTGTTTTGCTCTCTAATTGCTGAATGTGTACAGTTTGTTTATAAGTATTTACAATTTGTTGTGTTACAGAAAAATGACATTCTACAGTCTTTCTTTTCGCACTTCCTGTACTCAAGCAAGATTGTCATGATTCACTTTACTTTTCTTTCTCTTGACCGCAATGTGAGAGGAGTTTGTAAACACAAATCCCTGTGATAAAAAACATAAGTAGCAATTTCCCAGAAAACATAGCCTGACATCTGAACTCTGTCTCTGAAGCGACAACAAATGTGACAAGATGAGTACAAAAAGTAGGCGCATCTTAATTTATTGCTATGACTTTCGTGATCCACCAAAAATCATCTTGTGACTCACCAATGGTGATAAGACCCACAGTTTGTGAAAAATTGCATTAGAGTGATTCTATGTACTATAAGCAACTCAGCAACAATTATACAGTTTAGGTCAAATGTCAAATGTGCATATCCCTATCCTATTAGTTTGATCAAATTGGCTGAAACCAACCTCATAACAGTATGGCTGAGGAAGTCTGAATTAGCTAACAAGCTAATATGCCAAGTCATGTGTTAAATTAAAATAACATAACATACACAGTGTATATAAGGGTGCCTTCAGGTCGTAGGACAGAATTATATGGTTTAGCTCTATCTCCAGGAACTGGTTCATGCAGGATCACAACGCCTATTGGGCTCAAAGAGCTTCCGCTCCCGTCGTGTGTGTCATCCCTGCTGAGACAGCTTCCCGGGCACACACACACACACAGTTTTTGTTGCGCTGCTGTGGGCTGGAATCCGTCTTGTTGCAGCCACATCCAAGTACTTCACAGGTCTTTGAGGTCTTCAAAAGACCATTCACTTGTTAACGAGGCTTTGTTGTTATTTCACCCGTTCTTAGAGCCCCTGCATCTCCACTCTCCCTATGACTGGAAGAATTAGACCCCACCCCGAAATTTTTATCAGTCCCCCCCCGAAATTTGGCTCTAGTTGCGCCTCTGGGTTCATGTGTCTGAGCGTATCCCCTAGGCTTTAAGTGGGCTGGGTCTCACCGGTGCTGAGCACCGGCAGTTTTTTAACGAGGGCCTCAAAAAGGGTCTCTATCAGGCTCTGTTTGGTGCCCGGGCACGGACCACCCGTGTTTTTTTCAGGACTGCAGTGACAGCAGGCACGTCGATATGCGCGTTCTCACTAGTGGAGAAGTTACAAATTGACGTCATGCCAGGTGAGTGTTGTAGGGGAAGGGAAATCATGTAAAGTAATTTTCTCCCTGGATTTCCCTTCTCTTTTTGAAATGCAGGAGCAGCAACATCGTTGTGGTGTCACCAGGGCTTTAAGTGAAAGCTTTTTCAATATTATATATGACAAGCCATAGTTGCTGCTTATTTATCTTATGCAACTAACAACCATTGACAAAGCCAATAGTCCTGCCTTGTTGTGGGTATGATGTATCATACCTGGTTGCAATGACAGAAACAGCTAAATACAAGCTGGGTGGCACACTATGCTAAGCACAGATTTTTACCTTAATGGGCTTAAGCCACGCCCTTTACTTACATCGGACACGCCCCGTTGAACCCCCCCCCACACAGTTTTTTCATCCCACTTAAAGCCCTGCCTAGCTCTATACGAATATCCTATATACTGTTTCTAGGCATGGTGCTCTATGGAGCAAGGATGGTTGGTTAATTCCTGGCTCTGGTATCATTATATAAGGTATATTTGAACAATGCTTCTTGTTCAAAAAGTGTATGCTGAAGCTTACTACTACTTTCCTTCCTTTTTCCTACAGGACAGAACACACAAGGTCATCTCCCTCAGAACTATCTCTTCAGCTAGGTCACTACAAACAATGCGTGCACTAAACAATGGAAAGTTTCCTTCTCAGTGTTATTAGCATGAGCTGGAAAAAGACTGTAATCAAAGCATACCTTTAGCAGCTGCAAAAATAAGAACAAGTTGATCTGCTTTTTTTCACTTGCACCTCGCATGCATTACATCTAAATGCAAAGGCGGTGTTGGAATAGAATGCGCTATATGCAATCAGGCCTGTACTGCAAGTAACATGACAAACATACATAAAAAGCCCTCCTACGCATGTTAGTGCCGCGTTTGCGTTTTAAATTGCTCCTGGAGAAAAACCACAATCACTCGGACCTGAACATCATTCGCAATCCAGCACGCTTAAAAAAAATGAACAAGCGCAAACTATTAAATTAATAAATATGGCATTGGTGGCAGTAAAGTAACGTTTCCACTTGTCCATTGTGGTCCCAATTCACAAAGAGTTTGCTGTGAGCAGAAGTAATTTACTCAGGGGTGCAGCTTCCTTTGGTACAGCAGGTGCAGTGGCACTGGGGCCCAGATGTCTGAGGGCCCTACAGAACCCTCAGTATTGCTGTAGTTCAGATTTTAACCCCTTCACTGCGGCGGCTATTCCGCAGCAGTGCTAAGGGGGCGGGGCGGAAGAGCGGCGGGCGCATGCTGGTGACGGAACCGCTCCGTCACCAGCGTCGGTTGCGCTGTGCTTATGACGGAGCGGTTCCGTCAAGGCCCCGCCTGCTCAATAGAACGCTCAACGCAGGCGCGGAATTCGCGCCGCGCCTTAGCGGCGGGTGGGCCATGACGGAACCGCTCCGTCATCAGCACAGCGCCACCGCAGCGGATGACAGAGCGGTTCCATCATCAGCGCTCAAGGGGTTAAACAGTAGTTGGGGGCCCATTTCTCTCCTTGCACTAGGGCCCACCATGACTCACTGGCTACACCAGTGCCTTGTAAAACAGGAGTGCTACAGGAGTTACAGCAAAATCTGTGTCACTCAGGCCCTGCAAGTCTATGTTTGCTCTCTGTAGGGTGCATCTTAATGCCTTCCATCAAAGACTATCGCCTAAGAAGCGTAGGGTTACACCACTGCAGCTTACCAATTAAAGGGAGTAAGGACGAAAATAAAAGGGAAAAAAAACACAACTGACCGACGACTTTAGATTCACACTTGAATGCAAAGTTTAACTGGCATCCAAAGCAGCGCACAGTGCCGAGCCGCACACTGTTCCGGCACTTGCTTCTGAAACGTAATTGATTTCGGAGTGCGCCTTCCATTTTAGGAAAACCTCATTTCACATGATAAATACCTCCCGGGGAATCGTAAAAGGGTCATTTCCGCGCGAGATGTGTCCAACGGTTTCTTAAATTGCGCGGCAGGTAGACTCGGACAACTCGCGGTAGGAGCTCGGGGTTACTTAATTACTCGGGGAGGACAAACGCTATGCCTCATAAAGAGAGTGGTTAATGGGATTCAGCAAACGAAGGGGAGCTGTTATCGCAAACATACCATTAAAAACAAACGCAGCGTTGCTGCGTGCATTTTCATCCCAAATACACTTATTATGACTCCGTTTTCACGCGGGTCAGAGGCACGGAGGCGCTGGGATTTACGACTGCTCTTCGAGTTCACAAAACTCCCAGGCACATAGAAGTACGTTCTCTCGGCGCCGTGGAAGTCTTGCACGCAGATGTATGGTATTCAGATACATTTCTGCTATACGACCTTTATTCTCACCAAAAACCTGTAAAGTCTGTATTGCCCACTGTCCCTCTGCATAGGGTTCGAAAATTGGAGATATTGTTACATTTTTCCTTTGCATGCTAAATTGTTTTTCTGTTAACGACTGCTCATAGGCGGTTTCACTAACTGGAGCCAATTTACAGAACTTTACTACTTTGTCTTGGATTACTTTACCGCTTTTATTGTCCATATGTCTGGAAGTGCATGGCTTTGCCCCCCCACCCCCCCACCCCCCCCCCTCTCCCCCTACCCGCCCATCACGCTTATTGTTATCTTGATTTGACTGTACTTCGGTACACTGTGTTTTACCTATTTGATATTTTAATATTTCTCACCATTTGTTTAGCTTTCTGTTCCATTTCAGGTAGCAGTGCTGGAAAGCGAGCTTCCAGAAACACCTGCACTTCCTATCTTTTGGACTTCAAGGCACACTACACCCCTAAAGCCGCCTACGTCACCATTTCAGGGAACATTGATACTAATGTAGAATGAACAGCTCAACTGAACACAGAGGCCCTTGATAGGCTGTTGCTTTGCTCTACCGCTATCAGCTGGTATTTTGCCTACTTACAAAGGTAGACAATGTCAACTTGATTTTCACCAATCTTCCGGAAAGCTCTACATCTCCTTTTTTTGCTCAAAACTGGCTACCCCATACTGCCATTGCCTCCACGCTTACATTCTTGAAGCGTCATAGTATTTCCTTCAGCTCTCAAAAGTGTTTCTACTAGAAACGGGTCCAAAGTTAATTCTACTTCCTTCAGCAGTGCTTTAAAATCCTGTCCTTTAAACTATCCCAGAATAATCTAGATGAAATAGGATGGCGACTTTATGCTGGAAAAAGAGGGCTATCTTTGAGAAAAGATTCCAAGAGGACTGGGTAATATTCTTGGAGGTTGAGGAGTTGCAAATATTCTTTACAGTAGAAAAAATGGCACAGGAAGAGTTATTAGCAGATACAATCTTTTACCAGTAATAAGCAGGTCTTGCCAGTCTGACAAGAGATTTATATTTGTAAATGGCAAGAGCAATGGCTTGTTTAGTGGCTGGATTATAGCCGGACCTCCTGCTTTGTTTGAGCGATTTACCTTGATGTTTGGTGGCCCTGAAGTCCTCACTGTATTAGGGGTCCCAGGGATTTGAGGTATGATCAAAAAGAAAAAGTTTCAAGCGCATTAATACAGCCAGAGCGACACATGATTCAAGAATTGTGGGTAGATAATCTGTGGTCTTTCCTTCTATTGCCCTCCTGGTTTGCATAATTCCCACCTCTTCTCAGTTCTGTACTGCCTCTGTTAACTTTATAGTGACTTTGCTTAACTCCCTTCAATTGGGTTCCCCATTGGAAGTGTGTATTCCCCGCATTCTCAAATATTGTGCACACACCATCAGCCGCACACTGCTCGATCTCTGTAATGTGTCCATTGCTTCTGCCTCTGTTAGGCAGCTAGGAAACAAGCCCTAGTCATTTCCTTACTCAAAAAGTTCACTAATGATATTTCAGTTTTAAGCAACCAGCCATCAATTCTGCTGTGGTCCTTCTTCAAAACTAACAATGATCTTGATTACTGGCTAGCTGCCTCCGTTGATATTCACTCCATCTTGAATCTGCCTGGCTCTGCTGCCCTGGTACTACTCAATCTCTGTGACCTTCGATATGTTCATGAACGACTTATTTCTCGTCTCCTCAGCAGTAGGCTCTATAAGCAAACCATGGCCTGGCTGAACACTTTTCTCTCTGGCAAAACACAAACTGTTTATCATCCCCCTTTTTGCTCTGCGTCTCTTTTGGTTACCTTTGATGTTCCCCAAAGATCCTCTCTAAGCCCAACATTATCAATATCTACATTGCTCCCATCATTTCTGTTCCTCTCCTTCATTTTCAACTTACGGTCTATGCTTATGGCGCACAACTCCCCATGTCCTTTAGCAATAACACCACAAACACTGCTTGCAGTAGATGGCTGGATGTCTAGTAACTGCCCTAAGGGACAAGACCTCAGTCTTTATTTTAGGGCCCCTTGCTTCCATCTGGACCTCATAGTGGGGGCCAAGAGAACTTGGGCTCTCCCCTAACTTCCGGTTACAACAGCTCGAAATCTTGGAGTATCTTGACTACAATCTTTCTGGAATCTTCACTGGCTTCCTGCTACTAAACGCTCCATGTTTTAAATTCCTACATCTCTATCACTGCAATTTCAACCACTTTGTTCCTTTTTATGTTGGAAAAAACTTTTTTAGGTATTGCCCAAATCTCCCTTTACATTCATCTGGAGCCTACTTGCTCTCTCTCCCTCACTTCAGACACATTTGCACTGGCGGGCACTCCCTTTCTTTCATGGCCGTGAAGCATTGGAACTTGCTCCATTTTCTCATTAAACACAATTCAGGATCATTTCAACTTTAAGAAAGAATAGAAAACTTGGCTCTTCCACATTGCTTACTTCCTTCCCTTCTCCTAAGCTTTGCTCTGCACCAGGACCCCATTTGGCTTAGGAACGTGCTTTATAAATCCTGCTCATTCATTAATTCCAGCCCATAATCCCCAGGAAAATGGGGCAAATTGTGCACGTTCCCACACTCACAGCACCACATAGAGTCGGTGGTTCCGGTCTAGAAGGGGGGAGTGAAAGAGTCGAAGGATAGAAAGAGAGAAATTGTATGAGGAGAAAATGGGAGCATATTTGCCAAGGCTGCTTTTAGTTCCCTAGGCCGGCTCCAACAAAAATGATATGCTTGCATAGTGAAAATGTCCATGTTGCATGAAGTTGTCGGTCATTGCCTTATTTCAATCAGTTCAAAGTTCCAGGTGGCATTTATGAAAGAGGAATATCTCCAGGCATAGCAAAACACTTGTGAGTGACACCTCTGCGTGTAAAAGTGGCTCTGTGATTCAATTCTCAGGTCTGAATGTAGAGCTTCAGACTTTTTCCAGCTTAACGTAGAAAGCAGCAAAAAAGCTTTGTGACTCGGGATCTTAAGACTCTTATGAGTGGCCTACCTAAGTTCATTTATGTGTGACAACATTCAGGGCTATACAGGCCTTTTATTCCACCACGGTATTACCCCAATAGACTGAAGCCCTTGGAGGCTTCTTTTGAAAGGCCAAGGCTGCTCCTAGTGCCTCTGTCACTTTCCCCAGTTCCCCAGGGTAAATGCAAGAGAGGCACAGGGAGGCTTTGAGAGAGAGAAAGCGCTCAGAGAGGGGGGAGAGTGAGAGAATCGATGGATAGAAAGAAAGAGATTGTGTGAGTGGACAAAGGAAGTGGGCTGGTTTGAGCATTTTGGTCAGGGCTGCTTTGGATTCCCCAAAATTATTTGCTTGCATGGTGGAAATTTCCATTTTCCATGCATTTGTCGATCATCGCCTTATTTCAACCAATTCAACATTTATTAGAAAAACAACTTCATGAACACGGCAAGGTGGTACATACTGCCTACTGAAACACCACGTGCATGCTGGCCTAAATGAAGCCCCTACTGAACAGACGGACATATCCATTGCAATTATGAAAAGTGTCCTTATTTCTTTCAGTAGATAGTGCAGCCGATTGATGGGCCCACAGAATTCAGAAGATTACTGTTCCTAAAGAGAATCTGCCATGAACCAAATTATTTACAAACATGCTCACAATTTCATAGATGAATGTGTGCGCTTATGAAGATCTCGCAGTGGGAAGAGTTATATTTGCCTATGACACCAGAAACCTCAAGAGGAAGCTCAAACCGAGTTCACGAGTTCCGTGAAGACCTCTATGTTATGACGCCTTTCAGTATTTAAAGGGACAGTCACAAATCCACTTTATAATGTGTGACATCCCTTACCCTCAAAACGTTTCTGAGTTACTTTCCATGGCATGATCAGTCAGGAGGTATGCAATGATGATATTGTTTTGGTGGCTACTACTCACGACGTACCTTTACTTTATCTTAAATGCCGTCCTTAAACATACACTACGATAGACATACCCAAATGTTCGCGCATGCCTTGTGCTTACTACTTCACAGTGATTGTGCAGGCATCTGAAAAATGGTGCCAGCACTCTATGTACCACGGTGCTGTACCAGAGATTGTTACTATATGCAGTGCTGGGAAAGGCACACGGCCTGGAAGTTTCAAGAAGCCCTGCTACCTAGGTGTTAGGTGTTGTACAATCAGGCAGAAACACTGCACATACCAGAGTGCAGTATAACAGGCCATTACTAGAGGTAACTGAAGAGCCTTAAGGGTTCAATACTACTGAACTACCCCGGAAGATACACATCCTCAGGGGCTTACTAAAGGCCCTGTAGGCTGGACAGCTGCAACTGAATGCCCCAGTATAGAAGAGCTCAACCTGTTGATAAATGTCACGGAAGAGGCACTCCATTTGTTGAGCAGGACTCTGACTTTAATTGAAAAAAAGAGAGAAATGTGTCCAACTACTTCCCAATTACGAACCCATGGATTTCTAATTTTCAATACCAACTTCTCTTATAACAATACCACCACCATGGTCTGGAACAGGCGCACAACGCCCCCGCCCCCTTCCCCTTCATTGTGTGTGGCAGCCCGGTCTGAGTCAGCTTCCCGGGCACAAACACAGCCGCATCTGAGTAGTTCACAGGTCTTTAAAAGACCATTTGCTTGTTAATGAGGCTTTGTTGTTTTCCACCCCTTCTCAGAGCCCCTGCAGCCACTCTGTCTATTGCTTGGAGAATCAGCCCCCCCCCCCCCCGAATTTCTTTTGCAGTCAAAAGAGCTAGTGACAGCAAAGAGACGGCATGCTTACACTAAACATAGAGGTAATCCATAATTACAAGTAAGTAACTTGTTTAACCCTCAATGTATGCAGTACGCAGGTTCCCACTAATTGAACCTCCTACAATACGAAAGCCAGCCTGGTAGAATGTAGTGGTAGAGGCTGTGTCAGAAACACTTGCAGATGACTTCACTTCCAACCCTAACAAATATAGACACGAAGAGACCTATGGTTACATCTTGTAAATGCACGCAAAAATGCATGTCTCACCTAAGGCAATGTTAGTGGTGCCTTTCATGGAGAACAGGCCCTACGTTCTTGTGATTTAGCTTCTTAGTCTTATCCTACAGTAAAGCAGTCCTATTCACAAGTAAATTAGCTCCTATTTATGAAAGTAACCCTCCCAAAAGGTAGAGTTTCCCGGGTTTTGTATCTAAAGCAATAGCATAAAGGTAAAGGTGACTATGATTTTGGGTACTTTGCTGGAACTGTCTCAGCACTTAGATTTCAGCTTTAGATGCCACTGGTGCACTTAACAATTTCTCTGTAGCCATATTATGCTCCCCAGGACAATTGTTTAGTGGTACAAACAGCTACTGTGCTTCATTTGTTTAAATATCTTTATTTGCATTTTGTCAAACAAACAGGTTACAGTTAAAGAAGAAAGTGGGGAAAGGGAAGGAGGGGGAGGGAGAGGTGAAACAGGTAGGATAGTGATCTTGTATGAGACAGTGAACAAATAGTCATTACAGGTAGAATCAAGGGTTGGCAGGTACTGTCTGAATATCTGCAAACTGTGATAAACATTAAGTCAATATAGCAGGTGAGTGCCACAGATTGCATTTTTGTTGTGGTAAATATGTATCAACTATCAGGAGGATCACCCTTTAGTGTCCAGACGGATGTAAGAAGAATAGTCATCCGTTCTCAGCTATACACATCAATGTCTGTACCTGGTTAGCCAGTTCGGACAGCTACTGGGCTTCATGTGTTTAACTTTCTTGTTAGGCACCAACCCTAAACTCAACCACGGGTGAGCTTGTTACGAAACTCAGGGCCAACCTCCACTAGAGTGCCTATTTGGTTGACTTGGCTTACACCACCCCTCCCCTTTGTCTGCGCTGCCAAGATACCACACTGTAATCAATAATATTCTCATGATTGACAACCATACAACTACATTTCTTCCCACTCCATCTCTCAGTTGGTTAGTGTTAGAAATGGGGTCTCTAGTTGGCAGCGGTTTGCACCCTATCCAAGTAGGGACCATCACCCTAGTCAGTGTAAGGGAGTCACACAGCTCAGATAACCCCATCTCATCCGCTTGATAGCTTGGCACGAGCAGGCAGGCTTTACTCAGAGGCAATGCGCAAAGCATTTGTAGAAACACACAGTAACACAGTGAAAACTCTACAAAACGAGTTCACACCAGTTTAGGCAATATTTATCTGAATAGAGCAAGACCAAACAAAAATAAGAAATCATACACAAGTAAAGATAGCACTTTTCAAAGGTTAAATAAGTTAAGTTCTTAAATACCTTTGGATGGGTTTCTCTTAGCATAAAGTACCTTGAATGTACCAAAATGCAAAGGCACCGGAAAGCAAAATGGTTCTCCGGTTCCTTACTCCCAGAGGAGGTGGTGCATCCGTTGATTACTTCTACGCATGTGAGGTGATGCATCGGGTCCTTACCGTCAGAGGAAGTGATGCGTCGGTTCCTTACGGGAAGGGGAGGTGATTTGTCGATCTCTGGACACGCGGCCTCGGGTCACTACTGCTGGGCAACACAACATTAATGAACAGACAGTGTCGAAGTACGATGCCTCGAAAATCCAGATATGTTCTGTCAATGTGCTTCGTCTAGAAAACTGGTGCTGAGAGTCGATGCGAGGATTTTCTTACCAATTTGTACTTCAAAGGGCCAAGGAACTGGATTTGGCACCACTTGGCAAGTCAGAGCTCTCAGCAGACGAGCCCAGGCAGTAGTAGGTAAAGTATTTGATGGCCTGAGACTTCTTAACAGGAGGCAAGCAAGCACAAGCCCTTGGAGAACCTTGGAAGCAGGATACAGATAGCAAAGTCCAGTCCTTTTACTCCCAGGACAGAAGCAGCAAGCATCATGCCAGCACAGCAAAGCAACAGGCAGAGTTGCAACAGTCTCTCCTACAGCATCCAGCTCTTCTTCCTGGCAGAATGTCATTTAGTTCAGAAGTGTTCCTATTTGAGAGTGGCAGAGGTTCAATACTTATACCCCTTTCTGCCTTTTAAGTAGGCAAATGTCAACAGGTATTCTTTGTTGTGGACAAAACCCAGCCTTTCCCTGACCTGCCTCCAGACACACTACAGGGGGTGGAGAACGGCTGTAGGTGAGAACAGGCCCAGCCCTATTCAGGTGTCAGTGAGAACTCCTTCCACCACTCTTGCCCAGGAAGGCCCATCAACCTAATGATGGCCCATCAGGATATGCAAGGTACACCTCAGCTCCCTTTGTGTGACTGCCTAGAGTGAATGCACAAACAGCCCAACTGTCGTCCGAACCCAGATGTGGATTCTAGAGACAGGCAGAGGCATGGAATGGTAAAGCAAGAAAACACCCACTTTCTAAAAGTGGTATTTTCAAACATGCAATTTAAAAACTGACTTCATCAAAAGATGTGCTTTTAAATTGTGAGTTCAGATAGCTCAAACTCAAAATATGTATCTGCTCCTAATGGGAAATTACACTTAAAAGATAATTCAAGATGTGATTCCTTACACTGGAGCTACATGCTATACACTCTCCCGAAGTTTGGAATCACAGATGAGTATGTGAAATGGGTTAGCCTATTGTATATGGACCCCACGGCACTTGTACATACAGGGGTACATATTTCACAACAATACCCTGTAGCGAGGGGTACTCGGCAAGGGTGCCCACTCTCACCCATGCTGTTCATCCTAGCCCTAGAACCACTTGCTATCAAACTCTGTATTATGGCAGAACACTGGGGAATACGATCGGGAAACTACACACACATTATTTTGGCATATGCAGATGATTTAATACTATACTTCAATAATCTTAGCGACGATCTTGAGCCGGCACCCACTATTTTCCATACATTCCAAATGCTGTCAGGGCGCTCTATTAATGAGTCCAAATTGTATGCGTACTCGTTTACTGAAGATACACAGGCTGATCCATTACACTTTGGCCAGTGGACGTTTCAAACAGTGCCGGTCGCCTTTAGGTACCTTGGCATTCAAGTATACAGAGAGGCGGGAGATATATTAGGTGGTAACTTGACCCAGGCTATTACAACATTTAAAGCGCAAATACTATTCTGGACATCCTTGCCACTGTCTGTGGCAGGAAAAGTGGCAATTGCCAAAATGGTAATGTTCCCCAGGCTACTTTATTGTTTTACCAATTATGATTCTCCTTGTGCAGACACCTACTTCTCACCAGTCAATGGTTCACTGAACATTGATATTATCTTCCACACCACACGCAGAGCCCAATGGAGAAACACGTTCCGCACCTTACTCACCATCTCCACCTCCAGGAATTTCGCGCATGGCCTAAAACTCTCCATCACTCCATCCCAACTCTTCCCGGGCAGAACAACCATCACTATATACAATAACGGGATTATCCTTATTCAATCCACAGACAAGAACCTGGAACTACTAGACAACCTGTTCCCCACGTTCAAACAACACCTCGCCAGTCATCTGACCCCCACTCATAGCACCCGCAAGCCAATCACCCCTGAATTCACAGCCCCCAATCACAACCCCTCCAACCTAGCTCAACCCCAAAACGACACACACCTTCCCTCCACCCCGGCACCTTAGACATTCACCCACCTAATGTAGCTACCTCGCACTCCACATTTACAGACACAGATCCCTCACCCACACATTCCAGCGGCACCACCTCCCCCCCACAACCTCACCGTGCCATCCTCTCATACCACACCCATTCCTGTCACCCCTGACACCACAGCCTCAAACCACATTCATTCTAACCTAGCCCAGCCCCAAAATGACAGGCACCTCTTCTTTACTCCCGACACCCTAGTCACTCACCCACCTACCGTAACTACTGCACTCCCGTCGAGCACAGACATAGATCACTCCCCCTCTTACACCAACCACCTCACCCCTTCCCCTCACACACCAGCCCTCATCCCCTTTCCCACCCCTGACACCACAGCTCCCACACAAAACGACATGCACCACCCCTTCACTCCCGGCACCTTAGTCATTCACCCACGTACCGCAGCTACCCCACATCCCTCAAGTACAGACATAGATCTCTCTCTCGCCCACAACAACCACCCCACCCCTTCCCCCTACACACCACCCCTCATCCCCGTCCCTCTCATCCCCGTTCCTCTCACCCCTGAGACCACAGCTCCCTCCCGCATCCCGCCTAACCTAGATCAACATCAGACCGACACACACAAAGGCAAACCCCACCCTTTATCCCCCCCCACTCTCAGCCCTCACTTCCTCCCATTAACTAATCACACAGAACACACTACCTCCATCAACTCAACTCCACCCCCTCAAAAAAGAACCATCTACAATCCCACTTCCCCCCCCACCACCCAACCTCCACCCCCTACACCACTAATAAACGCCCATCCTCCACCCCGCACTCTACGCCTACCACCAATACTCTCATCCACACCAACCTCTCCCCTATGTCATCCACGCCAGACCCTCCCATCCCCACCTCTAACACATTTCCCACAGTGGACCACATTTCGGCCTCCCTCCTCCAGCTCAAAGAAGACATGCACATCATCAAACAACAACTACTCTGTCTATCACACTCCAGTCACCCCTCACCAAACACCCTCCACCAGATCAAACAAGACATTCACAACATCAAACAAACACTCAGCGCACACCCCAGACACCACTCACGCGCCTCCACCTTCACCTCCCCTCCCAACTGGTCCTCCACCCGGGCGGCGAACTCTCGCACTCGACTCCCACCGCACTGGACCTCAATCCCTGTGCACAATCGTGAAAACCGCCCCCATCGCTCCTGCAACCCTCTCTCGGACCTAGACACAATCACCCTCCTCCGCTCCTATGACTCAGCTCCTCATAGCAACACACCCGACACTCTCACTGCCATTCCTACGATTCACTCCAATCCCCTTAGACCCCCCACACTGAACAACAGAATCGCTATCCATAGTAACCTGAGTAAAGGCCCCCTCGCTCTAGAACACCCTTCCACCCTCGACACACCCCGTCTCAAATGCACTCTCCTCAACTGCAGATCAGCCGCTAGACACTCCGCCGCCATCGCCGATCTCATCCTAAAATTGGATCTTGACTTAATCATCATGACTGAAACATGGCTAACAGAATCTTCTACACCTATAATGGACATTCCGGTTCCCCCCAACTACCACATCACTAGACTTGACAGGTCTGGCAATAAAAAAGGTGGCGGAATCGCATGTATATACAGGAGCAACCTCTCTGTCTTGAAAGTAACTTCCCCTTCCCTACCCTCCCCAACGTCCTGTGAATACATCTGCCTTGATATTATCAGTGAGGGCAAACCGATCTGCACTCTTCACAGCGTTTACCACCCACCCGGTGACAACCTTACCTTCTCCCAACAAATCATGGACATGATCTCAACCAACTCTGGGCGACAACTCACACAAATATATCTTGGTGACTTCAACCTCCACTGGAACGATCATAATGATGCGGTGGTAAAAGGCCTGAAGAATTTCCTCAACGCCCTTGACCTTACTCAAATTTGCAACAGTCCAACACACGAGAAAGGCTCTATCCTCGACCTTATCATCTCCAAAGAGGCCTCTATCCAACTCGAATCTATCCAACCCTGTGACTGGTCGGACCATCATATTATCACGTTCTTCATCAATGAAAAAGTCAAATTTAACCCTGTTCAATCCGCCAGGCCCAAAGTCTGGAAAAGAGACATGAAAAAACTAAACTCAAACTCTCTGCCCCCCAACAGCTGCAACTTTCTACTTCCTCCGGCTGGCGTTGAGGACGTCCAATCCTTGACAGATCACTATCTTAACAGTATGACCTCAATAATTAATGAAGTCGCACCCTTGCAACTAAAAAAAGCCACCACAAAAATCTCCAATCCCTGGTACGACGGGAGTCTCAATGACGATAGACGCGCCATGCGAATGGCAGAGCGCACCTGGAGAGCAGCTCCCTCTGCACTGAACCTAAAAAACCTGAAGAAAAAGAGAAATGCCTACTTCAGGAAAATAAAACGATCAAAATCAGACTTCTTCAGCCGTCAGCTCGACCAAGCCAAAAATCGTCCGAGAAAGCTGTTTGAACTTATCCGAACACAATCCAAAGAACAACCCCAACCTCTCAACACTATGTGCGAAGCTCCCTCCTGCAAAGATTTCGCCTCTTTCTTTAACCAAAAAACTGACAACATAAAGAATGATCTCCTCATGGACGCAAGCCTCTATCCCAAACCCCACCGCATAGCACCCACTACACCAAAAAACAATGACACCTGGTCAACCTTTGTCACCTACACAGAAGAAGAAATTGGCAAACTGCTCAGCTCTCTGAAACCATCCAATCACCTCACGGACCCCCTTCCTGCTAACGCTGTCAAAGTCCTCACCCCGTCGCTCCTGCCACTCTGGACCAAAATCATTAACTGCTCACTTCAACAAGGGATCATTCCCGACTCCCTTAAAGTTGGACAAGTCACACCTTTGCTAAAGAAACCCTCAGCCGACCCCTCTGACCTAAACAACTACCGTCCCATTACCAACATTCCGACTCTTGCCAGACTGCTGGAAAAATGCGCACAAACACAACTGACTAAACACATTACTCAGTTTGATCTCCTCAACTCTCATCAATCAGGCTTCCGAGCAAATCACAGTACTGAAACTGCTATGACTCACATAATCGACGACGCCCTCCAAATCCTAGATCATAACGATACCTGCCTCCTCATCCTCCTTGATCTCTCCTCCGCATTTGACACCGTCAAACATGAGAACTTACTCGAACTATTAAACACAAGAATGGGCCTATCTGGAACTGTGCTCAAATGGTTCACGTCCTTTCTGCATAACAGGTCGCAGAAATTCAAGAGCAACAACTTGATGTCCGCGCCAAGACCTGTATCGCTAGGCGTACCACAAGGATCCTCCCTATCCCCAACTTTGTTCAACCTAGTCATGGAACCTCTCACCACCTTGCTGCAAGAATCCAATGTACACTTCCATATGTATGCTGATGACACCCAACTTTATCTCAAACTACAATCACCCAAAGACATCACGCTCTTGAACTCAACGATCAGAAGCACCCAATCTTGGTTGGCCGCTAATCATCTCAAACTCAATGCCCTTAAAACAGAGTTCCTTCTGATCTCGCCACCCGCGAAGATCACTACTGCACAAATGTGGCTTAAAGACCTGACGGCACTCAATGTTCAACCCACCATCGTGGACTCAGCGAAATCTCTGGGCATAACACTTGACACCAATCTCAGCATGCAGGAACACATCAACAAAGCAACTAAGGGAGCGAACTACCATATCAACACCCTTAGGAAACTTAAACCTTTCCTTCCAGCCAAAGACTTCAAAACTGCGGTCCAATCTCTAGTCATACCTCGAATAGAATACGGCAGCACCGCCCTATGCGGTCTCCCCCTGGCTACTAATGCACCCATAAGAGCCTCTTTAAACGCCGCAGCGAGACTTATCACTGGATCAAAAAAACACTCACACATTTCCCCTGACTTCAAATCCCTGAACTGGCTGCCGTTTGAAGCCAGAATTCACCTGAAAATCGCTTGTTTGACGCACAAAGCTGTCCACCTGAGCTCACCTAGATACCTCGCGCAGAAGCTGACGATTTCTGGAGGCTCCAGAAACACTAGAGGCACAAACAATCTTTTGCTAAAGCCTAAAAGATTCTGCAAGGAAAAAACCTATAAACGCTCTTTCTCAGGAATGGCTCCCAGGATTTGGAACTCGCTCCCCCCTGAAACCAGGCTCATCACCTCTACCATACTTTTCAAGAAAGAAGTAAAAGCGATCCTCATGGCTAAATACACTTGAACCACTACTGGGGAAAAAATACAAAGACTCGATACTCATCTGTACTACTTGTTCGAACCCTTTGTATTCTTATTTTTTTTTGACTTTGAAATTGACTTATTTGATTGTTTTATGATATCACTTCAATGTACTTTTAACATGATTGATGTATCTGCGTATACATGCTCCCCTCCTCTGTAAAGCGCTCTGATATCTGCGAAGATCTTGTTCGCGCTATATAAAACTTTCAAAATAAAAATGATTCCAGCACATGTGTTCCAAATCTTAGATACCCTACTCGTAGAATTAATTTGGGGGGCGGGACTTAGACGAATAGGAATGGCGAAACTCCAATTAGGTACAAGACATGGATGGCTGGGTGTCCCAGACTTCAAACCCTACTGTTATGCTAGCCAATTACAGTGGCTGGCGTACTGGATTGCAGGACTCAACCTGCAGGAGATTGCCATCACCTGGAGTGATTGGGAAAAGGGGGGACTTCATACACTTCTGTTGCCAAACAACAGGATCCCAGCGACACCGCCCCCACTGTTAAAAATTGCATTGAGGTATTGGAAAAAGGAGCTGCAATATACAAAGATACAGATCCCATTTGCCCCCAAAATTCCCCTACTGGGAATCCCACTGACGTCAGGGAAAGTAACACTGCGACGTATATACTCTTGAGTCAACGCAGGAGTAAGCACAGTAGGAATGTTATTTGCGGATAATACTCTGATGAACCACAAAACATTTGTGAGGGAACAGGGAGTACCAAGTACATAATTTCTTCAGCATGCGAATATTATCCAATATGTCCGCCCAACATGGGCCGGAGACGGGACGGCACCCCCGACACACAAGTTGCACACATGCAGTATCTAATGGGTAACGGTAGTCATTTGACCAAATGGTTATATCAAGGGATTCGAGTGCATGCAGCAGTATCATTACAGACACTTCGTGATAAATGGACTGGTGACATAGGCCGTGAACTAACTGATAAAGAATGGGGACTTATCTTGGAATATCCAAGGAAGGTGTCACGCAACCCAAAGTTTAAATTTATTCAGCTCATGGTAACGCACCATGCCTACTTGACCCCCCCCCCCCACAAACTAAGTCTGATGTTTCAAGACATGGCGGATGTGTGCCCCAGATGCCATGCCACGAATGCAACTCAACTACACATGTAATGGGTATGCCCGAGACTGGTACTTTATTGGTCAACGCTGCAATCAATACTAAGTGGCATGGCACAAGGGGAGGGGGAGGGAGAGAACCGTTAGATACTGTATATTGGGGCTAAGGCCTAGAGGTAAGAAGGGTAGCACCACACGTAGATTTGCAAATTTGGCACTGATACTTGCTAAAAGGACAATCACCATGAGATGGAAGGCCGCAAAAGCACCGACAATGTTAGACTGGTACAATGAAGTGGTTAGATGGGGCAAAGCAGAAGGTGCAGAATTACAAAGGGAGGAACAGAGGGGATTGTGAAAGAAACCTATTTCAATGGAATGAAATGTGATGTTGGAGGAATTTATAAAAACAGAGGTACAGACATCATTGACTGGATAATGTTAGTTTCTTTATGCTGTCAACAAATAGAATGGAAGGGTGGCTACCAGAAGTTGTGTACTGTTGCATGTTTCTGGAATTATTTGATGGGCTTGTGTCACTAAGTGTACCTGTAAGTGTGGTTATGCTGACTGACTAAAATATGTAGGAATGAAGAGCTGAGTCTGTGGGATGGGAGAGGGGTGGGGTTCAGTCGATTTTTGAGTAGATAAGGAGGAGGGTGGTTGGTTGCCTTCCTTATAATATTCACTGCACATTATATGTATAGCACAAACAATTATACAGTAGACATTGTAACGTACTGAAAGTAGAACAGTGAAATTTCTTTCTTCGATGATACTGCTGGTTGCTTATAGTTATTGGGGTCATTCTTGGTTTTATTTTGTTCCGATGTATGAAATGTCCTGGTGGCCTCGATATGATGTAAATCAGTGATTACGGATGGCGTAATGTTAAGAAAATTAATAAAATATGTAAAAACAGATAAAAGATCATTCAAGGCAATCCACATCCTACCCTTTGGAAGATATGCTCCTTGCAACAGTGAAAAAGGAAATTAGCTGTATTTCACTATCAGATCACATATAAACACAACAGTGCATGTCCCACCTTTTAAATACACTGCACCCTGCCCATGTGGCTGCCTTGGACCTACCTTAGGGGTGGCTTACAGGTAGTAAATGAGAAGGTTTGGGCCTGGCAAGTAGGTGCACTTGCCAGGTCAAAATCACAGTTGAAACTGCACACACTGACAATGCAGTGCGAGATCTAAGACATGTTGAAAGGGCTACTCATGTGGGTGGCAGAATCAGTGCTGCAGTCCCACTGCTAGCATTTGATTTACAGGCCCTGGGCACACCTGGGACTTACTAGTAAATAAAATATGCTAATAATGGATAAACCAATACAATTCACACAAGGACCATTTGCACTTTAGCACGTGTCAGCAGTGGTAAAGTGTCCAGAGTCCTAAAACCAGCACACAGTCAAAAACAGGAGGGCAGACGCAAAAAAACAGGAGAATCAGGCCAAAAAATGCTAAGACTAACAGTTAGGAGTTTCACTGCACCCAAACCGCCAATATGATTGTTCTTCTTTCCTTAACAAAAATATAAAAATCTTCTTTACTAGTCTATAGTATAAAAATATGTGAGTTAAGAGTTTGAGAGGCTTTGATGGGGTTTACTGCTATTGATCTTGGCCACGTAGATAGTGGAAACAGCCCTAAATACCTGCATACTTAAGTGTAGAGTGTATTTTAAACCTGATAAAAAGTGAGGCACATTTTGTAAGTGAACTGATTTCCACATCAGCATTTCGAACAATGCAGTGGGAGGAATGATTGGGGGTGAAACGCAGTCGCTCATAACTGCGTCATGCTGCGGCTCTTAGACCGCTATAAAAGCGGGCGATGAGTTTGCTGCAGATGTTATGGTATGTGTGTGGACTGGAAGCCGTCGGAGACTTCAACTGCCCAGTCATGATCCAGCCACATGCCCTAACCTCAGTGAACGTCAGTGCTTATTTTTACATTTTGCCATAAGTAGTTCATCTTAGTTAATCTCCGG